>NC_050085.1:0-600000 GCF_009764565.3 Dermochelys coriacea | reverse complement strand
ACCATAGCATGTGAGCAATGGCTGCTCTACCTGTAAAGAACTGAGTCATGCAGGGATATGTGACTTGCCCATGTGACTCCAAACTCCATCTTGCTGCTGTGATTTTCCACAGTAAGAGCAAAGGGGTCCTTCCACATGGCAGAGGATATAAAAGGCCCTGCAAACCCCTCCATTTTGTCTTCAATCCCGCTTCTAACCTCTGGAGGAACTGTACTTGAAACTGAAGCTCTGAACAAAGGACTGAACGACCCATCCAAGCTGGGATGTTTGTACTTCAGAGACTTGACTGATTTAAATCAGCAGTAATCCCATCAAGCCTGAACCAAGAATCTTTCCATTACTGTATGTAATTAATTCCATTTAACCAATTTTAACTTTCATCTATATTTCTTTCTTTTTATGAATATAGATTTTAGATTCTAAAGGATTGGCAACAGCGTGATTTGTGGGTAAGATCTAACTGGTATATTGGCCTGGGTCTGGGGCTCAGTCCTTTGGGATTGGGAGAATCTTTTTTCTTTTACTGGGGTATTGGTTTTCATAACCATTCATCCCCATAAGGAGCAGTGCTGGTGGTGATACTGGGAAACTGGAGCGTTTGGGGGAATTGCTTGTATGACTTCTAGTTAGCCAGTGGAGTGAAACCGAAGTCCTCTCTGTTTGGTGGTTTGGTGTGCCTTAGTAGTGAAGGACCCCCAGCCTCAGGCTGTGACTGCCCTGCTCTAAGCAATTTGTCCTGAATTGATACTCTCAGTAGTGTCCCACTAAAGGCTGCTTCATTACAGCTTGATTTTGAAACCCCCTCCCACTTCACACCAGCAAGCCTTCAGAGCCAGCCATGAAATTCAGATCTGGTTTCAGATTCCAACCCTCCCAAGCTTTGAGTGGCCCAGGGACTAGAGCTGAAGTTTTGATTTAGCCCATTTTTGATTGTAGAAGCCTGGTGCAAAGCATCAGCTTCTTGAGCCAGGCCTCAGATCTAGCAGTGAGGCACCATATTCACATATGGCTCACAGCTCATTCCCATGTGTCCACGGGGGAAATTAATCCAGGCCTGACATATGGCAACTGGCTTCCTGTCTAGCAAAGGAATCAGTACCTGGTAGAGTGAAGGATGAAATGATTTAGGCTCTTCCATAATACTACTCGCTATGTGAGGGCATCAGGGCCAAGGCTCACTCAGCCCCTTGGGCTAGGACAATTGTCGGGATAAAAGGGCCTTTTTTAGGAGGAAAGTGGGCAGAAGATTTGTTACATGTATGGCGCACACAAACCAAAAAATTAGATAAAACCATAAATACTCTAGCTGAAAGGCTGCACAGTAACACTACACTACTGTATTTCATGCAATTCATAATAATAATACACAAAAACTCAAAAACAGAGCAAGACAAAGCAGGCTGCTCCCTAAAACAGAGAGGCACAACTCATCCCACTTTGTTCTAGGCCAGAGGTGGGCAAACCATGGGCCACAACCAGCCCACGGGACCATCCTGTCCGGCCCCTGAGCTCCTGGCCCGGGAGGCTTACCCTGGCCCCTCCCCCGCTATTCCCCTCCCCCCACAGCCTCAGCGCACTGCTCCACCAGTGCAACGCTCTGGGTGGGGGGCTGCGAGCTCCTGGAGCAGTGCAGCTGTAGAGCCCGGCCTGACCCAGTGCCCTGTGCTGCGCGGTGCGTGGCTGCCTGTCCTGGTGCAGCTGCACCGCCAGCCACCGGTGCTCCAGGCAGCGCGGTAAGGAGGGAGGAAGCAGGGGGGTTGGCTAGAGGGCAGGGGAGTTTGGGGTGATGGTCGGGGGAGGGGGTGTGGATAGGGTCAGGGAAGTCAGAGGGCGGGGAACAGAGTGGTTGAATGGGGGAACGGGTCCTGGGGGGGCAGTCAGGAAGGAGAGGGGGGAGTTGGATGGGGCGGCAGGGGGCAGTTAGGAATGGGGGGATCTGGGGGCAGTTAAGGGGCAGAGAACAGGGGGGTGGATGGGGTAAGGGTCCCCAGGGGGCTGTCAGGGAACAGGGAGGTTGGATGGGGCAGGAGTCCTGGGGAGGCTGTCGGGGGTGAGAAACAGGGTGGGTTGGATAGGGGGTGGGGGCCGGGCCATGCCTGGCTGTTTGGGGAGGCACAGCCTCCCCTATCCAGTGCTCCATACATTATCAGAAACCCAATGCGGTCCTCAGGCCAAAAAGTTTGCCCGTCCCTGTCCTAGGCTGTCTGTCTGCAAAACTGACTCTGATTACACACTTTCCTGCAGAGTCCCCTTCCTTCAATCAGAAGAGGAAACTCCCCTGAAAATGTAAAGTGATAGGTCACATTTTAATATGGTTTTCAATACATCATGAGATTACAATTTGAAATTGGTTGATTCTACATGGGCCAAGAGCTCTTGAGGGGAGAGGGATAGCTCAGTGATTTGAGCATTGGCCTGCTAAACCCAGGGTGGTGAGTTCATTGCCTTGAGGGGACAATTTAGGGATCTGGGGCAAAAATTGGGGATTGGTCCTGCTTTGAGCAGGGGGTTGAACTAGATGACCTCCTGAGGTCCCTTCCAACCCTGATATTCTATGATTCTATGATCCATCCTCCTTGAGGCAAGGGATGGAAATGTTACTGCTACCTTGTCCTCCCACTGCTCCTTGCCTCCATCTGTCTGTTTTCATCTACCTGATCTCTTGATATAAAGCCTAAACTGTGAACTCTCTAAGGCAGGGATAGTCTTTAGGTCACTTGTTTGTACAGTGCCTAACACCAAGGGGATCATAGAATCATAGAATACCAGGGTTGGAAGGGACCTAGTCATCTAGTCCAATCCCCTGCTCAAAGCAGGACCAATTCCCAACTAAATCATTCCAGCCAGAGCTTTGTCAAGCCTGACCTTAAAAACTTCTAAGGAAGGAGATTCCACCACCTCCCTAGGTAACGCATTCCAGTGCTTCATCACCCTCCTAGTGAAAATGCTTTTCCTAATATCCAACCTAAATCTCCCCCACTGCAACTTGAGACCATTACTCCTTGTTCTATCATCTGCTACCACTGAGAACAGTCTAGATCCATCCTCTTTGGCACCCCCTTTCAGGTAGTTGAAAGCAGCTATCAAATCCCCCCTCATTCTTCTCTTCCGCAGACTAAACAATCCCAGTTGCCTCAACCTCTCCTCATAAGTCATGTGTTCCAGCCCCCTAATCATTTTTGTTGCCCTCCGCTGGACATTTTCCAATTTTTCCACATGCTTCTCGTAGTGTGGGGCCCAAAACTGGACACAGTACTCCAGATGAGGCCTCACCAATGTCAAATAGAGGGGAACAATCACGTCCCTCAATCTCCTGGCAATGCCCCTACTTACACATCCCAAAATGCCATTGGCCTTCTTGGCAACAAAGGCACACAGTTGACTCCTATCCAGCTTCTCATCCACTGTAACCCCTAGGTCCTTTTCTGCAGAACTGCTGCCTAGCCATTCAGTCCCTAGTCTGTAGTGGTGCATGGGATTCTTCCGTCATAAGTGCAGGAGTCTGCACTTGTCCTTGTTGAACCTCATCAGATTTCTTTTGGCCCAATCCTCTAATTTGTCTAGGGCCCTCTGTATCCTATCCCTACCCTCCAGCATATCTACCACTCCTCCCAGTTTAGTGTCATCTGCAGACTTGCTGAGGGTTCAATCCACACATCCTCCAGATCATTTATGAAGATATTGAACAAAACCGTCCTGAGGACCGACCCTTGGGGCGCTCCGCTTGATACCAGCTTCCAACTAGACATGGAGCCATTGATCACTACCTGTTGAGCCCGACAATCTAGCCAACTTAACTTGCTGGCAAGAATACCGTGGGAGACCGTGTCAAAAACTTTGCTAAAGTCAAGGAACAACACGTCCACTGCTTTCCCCTCATCCACAGACCCAGTTGTCTCATCATAGAAGGCAATTAGATTAGTCAGGCATGACTTGCCCTTGGTGAATCCATGCTGACTGTTCCTGCTCACTTTCCTCTCCTCTAAGTGCATCAAGATGGATTCCTTGAGGACCTGCTCCATGATTTTTCCAGGGACTGAGGTGAGGCTGACTGGCCTGTAGTTCCCAGGATCCTCCTTCTTCCCTTTTTTAAAGATGGGCACTACATTAGCCTCTTTCCAGTCATCCGGGACCTCCCCCAATCACCATGAGTTTTCAAAGATAATGGCCAATTTCTCTGCAATCACATCCGCCAACTCCTTTAGCACTCTTGGATGTAGCGCATCCGGCCCTATAGACTTGTGCTCGTCCGGCTTTTCCAAATAGTCCCGAACCACTTCTTTCTTCATGGAAAGCTGGTCACCTCCTCCCCATGATGTGCTGCCCAGTGCAGTAGTCTGGGAGCTGACCTTGTTCATGAACACATAAGCAAAAAAAGCATTGAGTACATTCGTTTTTCCACATCCTCTGTCACTAGGTTGCCTCTCTCATTCAGTAAAGGTCCCACACTTTCCTTGACTTTCTTCTTGTTGCTAACTACCTTCTTGTTACTCTTAACATCTCTTGCTAGCTGCAACTCCAGGTGTGATTTGGCCTTCCTGATTTCACTCCTGCATGCCCGAGCAATATTGTAATACTCTTCCCTGGTCATTTGTCCAATCTTCCACTTCTTGTAAGCTTCTTCTTTGTGTTTCAGATCAGCAAGGATTTCACTGTTAAGCCAAGCTGGTCACCTGCCATATTTATTATTCTTTCTACAGATCGGGATGGTTTGTCCCTGTAACCCCAATAAGGATGCTTTAAAATATAGCCAGCTCTCCTGGACTCTTTCCCCCTCATGTTATTCTCCTAGGGATCCTGCCCATCAGTTCCCTGAGGGAGTCAAAGTCTGCTTTTCTGAAGTCCAGGGTCCATATTCTGCTGCTCTCCTTTCTTCCTTGTGTCAGGATCCTGAACTCGACCATCTCATGGTTACTCCCTCCCAGGTTCTCATCCACTTTTGCTTCCCCAACTAATTCTTCCTGGTTTGTGAGCAGCAGGTCAAGAAGAACTCAGCTCCTAGTTGGTTCCTCCTGCACTTGCATCAGGAAATTGTCCCCTACACTTTCCAAAAACTTCCTGGATTGTGCGTGCACCGCTGTATTGGTCTCCCAGCAGATAGATATCAGGGTGATTGCAGTCCCTGGTTCTCATGGGAGACTTCAATCTAGTAACTTCTGTGAGTTGCTGGAAGAAAGCCTCATCCACCTCATCCCCCTGATCCAATCCTTGAGTGCAGCCTCTGGGTATTACCATAATAAAATAAATAGCAATAAAAATGAATGGGAACTGGATAATAATGGGAAGGGTGTGTTCTCCAGAGCAATGGACTATGAGTAAGGACTTCTGGGTTCTACACACAGCACTGCTATGTAATGTTGATCTCACACAAGTCACTTGACCTCTATGCCTCAGTTTCCTCAGCTGCTAAGTGGAGGTAACAGGAACCACGCAAAATTCCTGTCCTTTAGCAAAACCCCTGTTTCTGCTGCAATTGCAATGGAAAACCACTAGGGGGTAGTACAATCAAGTTCCACTGCTTTCAGAGCTGGGCAGCGGTATATATTGTTGAGGGGAGGGTGTAAACGACTACAGACACAGACAATGGGCCCCCGATCAAATAAGTTTGAGACCCACTGACTTAGACTGATGTCAATGCAGTTACAAGTGTTCCCAACTCTCCCAATTTTGGCTGAGGTTTTGTGATAACTGATGTTTTCCTTAACATCTCAGCTCCTGGAGTCAAGAACCTTAGCTTTTGTTTTAAAAAAAGTTTCTAGCCCTCATGGAAAATGCGACACACTGTGACGCAGCAGGGAGAGGGGAGTATTCACCTGGGAATGTGGCAGGGGAGTTTCATTGGGGATGGGAGACCTGTGAGCCTGTAACCTGAGCCAGGTGGGGGATGGGGGAGGTAACACCTCTGCCCAGGAAACTGAACAAAGGCTGGAGGAGGAGCTGGGGGAAGCTGGGTGAGACACTGAAGGGGGTTTTTCAGTTTGGAGTGGGCTACGGGAGAGCCCCAGAGAAGGGGGTCTAAGTTCTCCACCCCCCCCAGAAGGACCTGACAAAGGGGTCCTGTTTATGCCTACAAGCTCTGGGCTGGATTGTATTCTTGCCATCTCTAATAAACCTTCTGTTCTACTGGCTGGCTGAGAATCACGGTGGATGTGAATCACAGGAAGTGGGGGTACAGGGCCCTGACTCCCCCACGCTTCGTGACAACTGGTGTTAGTGGTGGGATCTACTGCACCCCATGGACGGCACTTCCTGCAGTAAGTGACTGGGGAGCAGTAAAATGACAGGGGATTGACGGGGACCAGGCGTACTGAAAATTCAGAGAGGAGTGGTTTTGGGGGGTGGAGGAGCTATGTTTAACTCCTGGGAGTGTGTGACCAGTGAGAAAGACTGTTGCAATAATGGGGTCCCCTTGGGCACTATGGCGAGCAGTCTCAGGGGCAGAGAAATCTGTGGCTTGACCCTGGGAGAGAGGTGGTGACCTGGAGAAGGGCTGGTATACTAGGGGTTTGTCCTGGAAACCATGGGGAGCTGAGAGCACCCAGGCCTGCAAGTGGCCAGCAGGAAGATGTTTGCTAAATGCCTTAAGAGCAACCTGGTGGAGCTGAGCAGGCAGAGGGGGCTGCGCATTGGGAGGCTCACCAAAGAACAGCTGATTGCCCAGCTGGTGGAAAAGGATCGCTCCGATGCACCAATCCCTGCCTCTGAGGTAAGCAGCCCAGCAGATGCAGCGTGGGCCCCGGTACCTAACCCGACTGGGAGGGGTCAGACAGCATCCTGAGACCCCTCCTACCTATGCCTAGGGGAGGGGTTGGGAGGAGCCCAGCGAATACCAAGGGCACCCTGACCCCGATAGCCAGCCGGGGATCCTCCCGTTGGAGCTCCCCATCCCTGGACCTGAGGCGGCTGGAATGGGAGAGGGAGATGAAACTGAGAGAGCTGGAAGATTGAGAGAAGGAGCAACTGGACAGCAAAAAGCAGTGTCAGCATGAGCTGAACTGGCCAAGCAACTCACATGGTTCCCTGGTCGCAACCTGTAGCCAGAGCTGGTGAGGGGCACTACGCCCTGACCTCGGGGATGGTACCTTGCCAGAGGCGCAGGACCCTACCCTGGTGGGGAGGGAGTGCCCAGGGACATGTCTCAGAGAAGCTGCGGCCTCAGACCCAGCCGGCGGGAGGGAGCAGGTCCCCACCCCTTCCCCAGCCGCTGAGTTCCAGGCCTAGTTGCAGAAAGATCCCTCCTTGCGGAAGCTCAGGGACCTGGCCAACCCCAGTGTGGCAGAGACCATGGGGAGAGGTTGCCAGGAGAGGTTCCTGTGGGAGAAGGGGTTCCTGTACCAAGAATGGGCAGCCCCCGGGGAAATGGAGACATGGGGGATCAAGAGGCAGCTGGTGGTCCCCCAGAAGTATCACCACAAGTTACTGTACCTGGCCCATGACATCCCTCTTGCAGGGCACCAGGGAATCCGGGCACCAGGCAGAGGCTGCTACAGAACTTTTACTGGCCTGGGGTCTTTACCACTGTCCGGCAGTATTGCCGATCCTGTGACCCCTGTCAGAGGGTGGGGAAGGCTTGGGACAAGGGGAAAGCGACTTTGAGACATTTGCCCATCATAGAGGAGCCTTTCCAGAAGGTGGCTATGAACATAGTGGGACCTCTCAGCAAGACGACCTGGTCAGGAAAGAAATACATTCTGGTGGCGGTAGATTTTGCCACCCGTTACCCCGAGGCAGTGCCCTATCTTCCATTGAAACAGACACCATGGCAGATGCGCTGCTGACCATTTTCAGCTGAATGAGGTTCCCCAAGGAAGTCTTGACAGACCAAGGATCCAACTTCATGTCTGCCCTGCTCCGGTGCTTGTGGGAGAAATGTTGGGTCCAGCACAGCTGGGCCTCAGCGTATCACCCCCAGTCCAATGGCCTGGTGGAGAGGTTCAATGGAACTCTGAAAATGATGCTGAAAACCTTTATGAACCAGCACTCCAGGACTGAGACAAGTACTTACCTCACCTGCTGTTCACCTACAGGGAAGTGTCCCAGAAGTCTACCGGGTTCTCGCCTTTTGAATTGTTATATGGAAGGAGGGTAAGTGGGCCCCTGGACCTGATGAGCAACAAATGGGAGGGGGAGGCCACTCCGGGTGGGGAGTCAATGGTGGAGTATGTCCTGACCTTCCGAGAAAGACTTGCTGAGCTCATGGGCCTGGCCAAGGAGAATCTGGCTAGAGTGCAGAGGAAGCAGAAGGTCTGGTATGATAGCACGGCACGGGCCCGCACCTATGCCACCGGGGATCAGGTGATGGTTCTCATCCCCATGAGAAAAAACAAATTACAGGCCTCCTGGGAAGGCCTTTTTAAGGTTGTCAAGAAATTAAATGAGGTAAACTATGTGGTGGAGCTGTCGAACCTGGCACACCAACGCTGGGTGCACCACGTGAAATATGATGAAGCCATATTATGACAGAGAGAATGTGGTGCTGGTCGTGTGTGGATATTGGGAGGAGCAGGGAGATGACCCTCTAGTAGATCTATTCCCTGAGACAGGAGCTGGCTCCTCCCAGGAAACAATTCCCCTCTTTGATTGGTTAACCCTGCCCAGCAAGCTGAAATCACAGGGGTGCTGCATCTGTACCGACAGCTGTTTTCCAACCAGCCTGGACTCACTAATCTGACTGTGCACCAGGTGCAGACAGGAACGCACCTGTCTATAAGGTGCTCCCCCTTCCGAGTCACAGGGAAAACTGCTAAGGACCTGGACAGAGAGGTCAATGACATGGTGGCTTTGGGGGTGATCCAGCTGTCTTCCAGCCCTTGGGCCTTGCCGGTGGTGCTGGTCCCCAAAAAGGACAGGTCGATCCAGTTTTGTGTGGACTATCGGAAGCTCAATGCCATCACTGTATCTCATGCCTACCCCATGCCCAGGCCTGATGAGCTCCTAGACAAGCTGGGAGGAGCTCGTTACCTTACCACCATGGAACTTACAAAGGGCTATTGGCAAGTACCACTGGATGCAGATGCCAGGCTGAAATCCGCCTTTAGTACCCCTCTGGGGCTCTACGAGTTCCTGACCCTGCCTTTTGGCTTCCAGGGAGCACCAGCCACCTTCCAGTGCCTGGTGGATCAGCTACTGAGAGGGCTGGAGAGTTTTGCCATGGTGTATATTGAAGACATCTGTGTCTTTAGCCAGACCTGGAAGGACATGTGTCCCAGATTAGACAAGTGCTGGACCAACTCCAGGAGGCTGAGCTGACCATAAAAATGGAGAAGTGCAAGGTAGGGATGATCCTACCTGGGCCACCGGGTGGGGACTGGCTGCCTAAAACCAGAACCAGCCAAGGTGGAGGTGATCAGGGACTGGCCCTTCTCCCCAAACCAAAAAGCAGGTACAAGCCTTTATTGGGATGGCAGGATACTAGCAATGCTTTGTGCCCCACTTTAGAGCCATACCTGCCCCCATCACTAAACTATGCAAGAAGGGGAAGCCAGACAAGGTGGTCTGGACCAAGCAGCTCCAGAAGGCTTTTGGTGCCCTGAAGGAGGCTATGGCCCGGTTCTGGCAAACCCAGACTTTGACAAGCACTTTATGATGTTCACCGACACCTCAGACATGGGGCTGGGGGTGGTGTTAATGCAAGAGGATGAAAAGAGGGAGAGACACCCCATCGTGTGTCTGAGTAAGAAGCTGCTACCCTGAGAGCAGAACTACATGGCCATTAAGAAAGAATGCCTGCCTATAGTGTGGGCCCTTAAGAAATTAGAGCCATATCTCTTTGGGCGACACTGCACTGTGTACACCGACCACTCACCCCTGACCTGGCTGCACCAGATGAAAGGAGCCAACGCCAAGCTCCTGAGGTGGAGCCTGCTCCTGCAGGATTATGACATGGATATGGTCCATGTGAAAGGAAGTGCCAACATGATAGCTGATGCGTTGTCCCGGGGAGGGGGCCCTGGACTTCCCCAGGTCACTGGTCACAGTGACCCTGCTCAGTTCAGTCTCAAAGGGGGGAGAGATGTGACGCAGCAGGGAGGGGGGAATGTTAACCTGGGAATGTTGCAGGGGAGTTTCATTGGGGATGGGATACCTGAGAGTCTGTAACCTCAGCCAGGAGGGGGATGGGGGAGGTAACACCTCTGCCCGGGAAACTGAACAAAGGCTGGAGGAGGAGCTGGGGGAAGCTGGGTGAGATGCTGAAGGGGTTTTTCAGTTTGGAGTGGGCTAGGGAAGAGGGGAGAGCCCCAGAGAAGGGGGTCTAAGCTCTCCACCCCCCACAGAAGGACCTGACAAAGGGGTCCTGTGTATGCCTACAAGCTCTGGGTTGGATTGTATTCCTGTCATCTCTAATAAATTTTCTGTTCTGCTGGCTGGCTGAGAGTCCCGATGGATGTGAGGGTACAGGGCTCTGACTCCCCCATGCTTCATGACACCCCCCCAACCCAAGCCTAAAAAAAAGAAGGCAAATAATAAGAAACCATTCTATAATTTTTTTAAAAGCCCTATTGTTTTTTGCATTTGCCTCATGAGTCTGGAATCCTGCTTATTGAATAGATGGGACTGGCCATACTGAGTCATGCCAATGTAAAAATGAGAAAAGACTCACCTGTGTTTAGAACCAAGGAAAGAATCAATAATGAATAGTTTATTAATTGAATTTATTTATTTTACTACTGAAAAGCTAAACACAAGCAAATCACGAAATTCTCAAGTGTTCTTAGAAATTATTCACACATTTCCTTGCAATTTACTCATATTTCCAAATATTTGAAATTTAGACTGTGTTGCTTAGTTACATATGTAACATGGTATTTCAGTTCTGAACTACCCAGCAAGTTGTGAATTGGTTGCTCAGCTCTGCCCCTAGTGGCGATTTTACAGCTTTGCCACAGCTTAGATTCTGCACAGTAGTTAAATGTCCTGAGTTGAACCTTTCCTGACCCAAAGGTATAACCTTCCCATGAGTGAATGGTTTGTTAATATTAAAGTGATTGTCCCCAGATGACCACAAACAGATAATTTAAGACCATGTTTCCTCCCCCCCACCCAAGGAATGAAAGATGGTTGACAGTGTTTCTTTTAGCTTGCTAAAATCTGACCATCTGGTTCAGTGGCTTCTTTGGATTTATGGTACATACCTATGAAAGGGGTTAATGGTTACGGACATGAAGAATCAATTAAGTATCTGGTAGTACAAGATAGAGCAGTGCATGATGAGACCTGTAGTTTCTGCAGGCAGCAGCAATTGGCACAAGTTTATGCAAGAGTTAGGTACAGGTCTTGGGCACTTGGCAAATTGCTGATGCAGCCATCATTTGGGCAGTTTGGAGTCCTTAATGTAGACAATAACATGATCTACTGCACATAATTGCAATGAAGGAAGATGTCAGGCAGGCAAATATCCCTCCCCAGCTCTCCATGCCTGATGGAATGGCTGACTCAGGAACAGACTGAGTCACAGAAGTTAGTTTCAGGCAGTCACAGTAAACATATGCAGGAATGCCAGGAGCCAGTGACGTTTTTCCTGGGAACAGTATGAACCCTCTGACAGAGCATGGCTGATACATGGGAAGAGAACACAACACCATTGCAAAGGGTTTCTAAAGGAAGTATCCATCATGTGTTACAAACATGCAATTTGTCAATGGAGAGGCTCAGCAGGGACTTGGGAGAGCCACCTCTCCCAGCAACAGCCAAGCTGTTCACAGACTTACTGAGGCACACAAGCAGCCTATGCTGCCCCTTGGCACTATCTCACTGTCATAGATGGTGCATGGGAGGAACTCTCACCATGCCAAGTCCATTCTTAAAATAAAATGCTGTCTCTCTTTATTTTCCATCAATTAGAGGCTGTCCTTGAGGGCCTACTCGGGTGCATCAGCTAGTGGAAAATGCAGCTGCTCCCTTGCCTAGTGATGTGTCTCACATGCAAACTATTATGCCTGTGGGATCAGATTCACCCCTGGGCCAGAGCAAAGCTGATGCACAATTCAAGTCCACTTACACTCTAGAGCAATGATACACTCAGGCTCGCGAGCTGCAAGTGGCTCTTTAATGTGCCTCCTGTGGCTCTTTGCAGCACATCAGATTAAAACGCTGTATGATTTAATTACTAACTGTCATAACCACACAGCTGAGGGCAGCCTAGAATTCCTCCTTTCCTGTAAGGGGTTAAGAAGCTCAAATAATCTGGTTGGCACCTGACCAAAGGGACCAATGGGGAAAGAAGATACTTTCAAATCTTGCAGGGGAGGAAGGCTTTGTTGGTGTGTTCTCTGGGGAAAGCAGAGAAGCATCAGGTCGAAAAAACATCTTTCTTCTATAAACCATCCTGTACAAGTCTCTGATGTTACAAAAAGAGTAAGTAAATAAGGCAAGATGTGTTAGATTACCTTTTGTTTTCAACGTGTGAATTTTTCCTTTGCTAGAGGGAGGTTTATCCTGGTTTTTTGTAACTTTAAAGTTTTGCCTAGAGGGGAATCCTCTGTGTTTTGAATCTGATTACCCTGTAAGGTATTTACCATCCTGATTTTACAGAGGTGATTCTTTTACCTTTTCTTTAAATAAAATCCTTCTTTTAAGAACCTGACTGATTTTTCCATTGTTCCAAGACCCAGGGGTTTGGGTCTTTGATCATTTTGTAACCAATTGGTTAGGATATTATTCTCAAGCCTTCTTAAGAAAGGGGGTGTAAGGGCTTGGGGGGATTGCTGGGAGAAGAGGAACTCCAAGTGGTCCTTTTCCCTGGTTCTTTGTTAAATCACTTGGTGGTGGCAGCGTTACTTAAACCCAAGGTACAAGGGAGACTTTGTGCCTGGGGAGTTTTTAACCTAAGCTGGTAGAAATAAGCTTAGGGGAACTTTCATGCAGATCCCCACATCTGTACCCTAAAGTTCAGAGTGGGGAGGGAACCCTGACACTAACCAATCAGGATGCTTTTACTATTGTGACGGACTCAGACCAGAAGGATATAAGAGAGTGGAGGAAGGCAGGTATATCAACCTCAGCCTGTTGGGTTACTGGAAGTGGGAAGGCGGAGCTAAAGGACCCTCCCAGCCCCCAGCCTAAGGGGAGGATCCACAAGGTCCAGGATCTCACTTAATTACATGGGACAACTAAAGATATAACAGGGACTGTTAGCCAAAATTGGGCCAGCTAGTAAGCTTAGGGAGGACTAATGACCCACCAAAGTTTGGCAGAAAGCAGCATGTTTTGAGCAGAAAGCTCAAAAGAAGGGGTGCGGTCACACTCATACTCATGCTCCCAAGACAGGCACAGCACTGGAGATGTCAGGATCCTTCAAGGTAAGTGACCCACAGCACAACGATGGATGATGCGATGAAAGTAAGTCTTCCCGAGGCACGATAAAATGCAACATGGCAAACCACTGGCCAGGCGGTCCTCCGATTAGTCCTCTCTAAGCTTACTAGCTGACCCAATTTTGGGTAACAGGGACAGGAGTGAGGTCACAGGGCTAAATGAAGGGAACCTGATGGGGACACTGAGCAGAGAACCCCAGACAGTGCCTACTGCTCCTCAAAGGCATCAAGGGAGCCAGAAGACGCTGCCCAGAGGAACTCTGCCAGGATGCGTGAGACAAGGGAGGAGCGGAAATAGGCCCCACAGTCACAGAGCACCCCCTCGTCTAACATCCTCCTCCTGGTGTTGTAGATGGCTACTTTGGCTAGGGCCAGGAGGAGATTGATGAGGAGGTCTTGTAACTTAGTGGGGCCACAGATAGGGCGTGCAAATGTAAACAAGTTGGGGAGAAGTGCAGCCAGAACCTCAGCAGGAGGTTCTGGAGAAGCTGGAATAGGGGCTGCAACCTGGAGCACTCCAGATACACATGCACTAGGGTCTCCCTCACGCCGCAAAAGGGGCAGGTGTCCGGGATGGGGGTGAACCATGCCAAGAACATGCCTGTGCTTACGGTTCCGTGAAGGAGCTTCCAACTGATATCTCGATGGGCTTCAGGACTAGGGTGGAGTATAGGCTGGCCCTCCAGGGTTCCTCACCCTCCAAAGGTGGTAGGAGGTCCCGCCACTTTGTGACAGGGTGGGATGCAAGGGTGAGGATATGAAGGGTGTGGAGCACAAACATGTACAGATGTTTCCTTGGCGCAGTCCAGAAAAGAGCTGGCTGCAATTCGTGCAGCCAGCTCATGGTGAAGGGGTTGGGTGGCTGGGTGGGTCCCCAGGGCAGGGACCTAATGAAAAGGTCCAGAGGGCCTGTGGTGTAGGGTGTAGGTCCTCTCTCAGGACCCCATCGAGGTAAGCCTGAGCAGTGGGCGGTAAAGCGGCCTCACCTCCTTCAGTACGCGCCGGGAAGTACGAGGGCCGAAGAGCCCCATGCACTGAGCGAGCGTCCGGGGATCCAGACAGTCTCCCCAGTCACAGTCCAGGAGGTCTCAGAGTCTGGTGACTTCTGCCAGGACCAGCCTCTGTTGCACCAAGCGGGACTCTGCCACCTGCACATGGAGCTGAGGGTTGTGTAGCAGGGCTCCACAAGGAGATCTGCCCCCTTGGTGGCCGCCATGGACCTGGTTGCCAAGACCAGTTTCTAGGTCTGAAGGAGGTCCTCATAGAAGACTGGCAGCCCGGAGAGGTCTTGTGGAAGACCCCTCGGATGGGAGATAAAGGAGCTGCCGGTCGTATTGGAAACCTCAGAAGCTGCGCAGGAAGGCATACGCCAACGTTCTCCGTGCCGGATGACCTGCACCATAAAGGAGTCTCTGCAGGACCTGGAGGCAGAAGACGTGGACCTGAGTGTGCAAGCACTTCAGACCCTGTCCTCCCTCTTCCAGGGGCAGGTGGAGGACCCCTGCAGAGACCCAGTGCAGTCTTGGCCAAAGGAACTCCCGAACCAGCGTCTGGGGATCAGCCAGGAAACCCGGGGCTGGGACCAGGGTGTTGAGCCAGTGCCACAGGGAGAGGCACCAGAGTAGTCTTGTCCACCTCCGCAGCCACTCATGTCAAGGTTCCCTCCCTATTCTGAACTCTGAGGTACAGATGTGGGGACCCGCATGAAAGACCCTCTAAGCTTATATTCCACCATTTTATGTTAAAAACTTCCCCAAGGCACAAATTCCTTTCCTTGTCCTTGGACGGTATTGCTGCCACCACCAAGTGATTTAACCAAACATTCAGGGAGGGGCCACTTAGAGCCCTATCCCCCCACCCCAAATATCCCCCCCAAGCTCCTTCACCTCCATTCCTGGGGAGGCTTTAGAATAATATATCAACCGATAGGTTAACAAAATGAGCACAGACCAAATTCCTGGGTTTTAGGACACTGAAAATCAATCAGGTTCTTAAAAGAGAATTTTACTTTAAAAAAAAAAAAAAGTAAAAGAATCACACCTGCAAAATCAGGATGGAAGATAACCTTACAGGGAAAATAAAAAGATTTAAAACCCAGAGGATTCCTCTCTGATTCTGCTTCCCAGTTACAAAACAGGAATAAAATTACCTCTTAGCATAGGGAAAATTCACAAGCTAAAACAAAAGATAATCTAATGCATTTCCTTGCTATTACATATAAAATTACAGAAATTGTAAGTATCATTTCAGGATTTTCTTAGGAGATGTTTTTTCCTGCCCTGGTCCCTCTCTCTGTTCGAGAGGGCACACAACAAAAGAGCACAAACTTTCAAATCTGAGGGGAGGAGGGAGGTTTTGTATCTTCTGTCCCCATTGGTCCTTCTGGTCAGGTGCCAACTAGGTTAATGGAACTGATTAACCCCTTACAGGTAAGTGATTCTGTACCTCTGGCCAGGAGGGATTTGATGTTACTGTATACATAAAGGTTGTTACCCTTCTCTTTATATTTATGACAGACACCTTGCCCTCCAACCCCAGCCAGTTCTCCAGAGGAGAAGGATGCGTGGCAGAAAGGTAAATGCCAAGATAGAGCAGCGGACCCATGCTCCACTGGATGGCTTGAAGCACGGGTGGGAGGGAGCTTGCCTGCCACCTGTCCCTGGCCACCAGATCAGAGTTCTTGACCCAGTTGACCTGGGAAGAGGAGGCCACTGAGTAGATGGCCTGGCAAGCCTCTACCTTCACCGGGTTGCCTGGGTCCTGGACCACGAGGCACATTGTCAGCATGCGCTGACAGGACCAACCACAGCTCCGGCTCCCGAAGCACCAACCCCATCAACCTCCAGCGGAGGAGACAGAGGAAGGGCTTAGTTGCCAGAGCGTACAGCTGGCCTGACTACGGACATTCCTGATGCACCCTACGCCTGAAGCTGATGTACAGTACCTGGAGATAACCCATGAACTAGGGTCTGAAGCTGAACACCCACAGAGTGCCTAGGAGATACCCGTGGTCCACCCTGTAGAACCTCTTCTCCTGATCCAGGGACAGAAGGGCAAACGACAGACCATCCCTAGACCTGAGCTCTAAGAGATCCCGGACCAAGTACAGATTATCAAAGATGGTATGGCCCAGGACGGTGTAGGTCTGGTCAGGGTGGACCATGTCCGTAAGCATGGACCCGAGCCACAGCGAGATGGCCTTCACTACGACCTTATAGTCTGTGCTGAGGAGCGAGATGGGACACCAATTTTGAAGGTCACAGGGGTTCCCCTTCTTTGGAAGCAAGGTGAGCATAACTCACTTGCATAATAAGAGAAGGACCCCACTCTCCAAGGACTCAGCCCAGACGGTGGCAAGGTCCGGACTGAGGAAGTCCCAGAACACATGGTAGAACTCCACGGTCAGCCCATCCATGCCCGGGGATTTATTCATGGGCATGCAGGAGTGAGAGGCAGCTCTAGCCAATCCCAGTTGTCCGCGCTGACCATCGGGAGTCTGTCCCAGAGCACTCTTCAAGCATCAGAATTGGTCGGATTCAGGGAGAAAAGACTCACATAGAAGGCCCTGGCCCTCCTGCGCATCTCCTCTGGATCCGTGAGGTGGGTGCCATCCTCTCCCAGAAGGCAGGTGACGTGCTTCTTAGCCCCCCTCTTTTTCTCCAGGGCGTAGAAGAAGCGGGAGCCGTGGTCCATCTCCCAAAGGAGACGGATGCGGGATCAAACAAAGGCACCCTGGGCCTAATGATCCTCGAGGGCCTGGAGCTCCTCCCGCTTCTCCCAGCATGCTCCACAGAGGGGCAGATCCTCAGGGCTGGCAGCCAGATGCCTCACCACTCCTAAGACCTCCTGTTCCATCTGCTCTATCGCCTCCTCCAGCTGGCGCCCCGGGTGTAGTCGCGGCAGAAGAACTGGGCGCGCACCTTCCCTAGGTCCCACCACTGCCGCACTGAGGGAAAGGCATGCCTCTGCCCTCGCCAGGCTGGCCAGAACTCCTGGAAGGAGGCCACAAAGCCCACATCCTCCAGCAAGCTGTTATTAAAGTGCCAATAGGCCGGCCCCGGCCTCTCCGTGCTGAGAGAGGCCGACATGGTCGCCAGATGCTGGAGGAATGGGCCCATGAATGGTGATAGCATGATAAGTAAATGCAGTCCAACCAGGAGTAGCACAACCGATAGGCCTCCTCCCGGACAAAGGTGAATGTCGACAGGTCGTCTGGGCGGTGATCGCGCCAGACATCCATCAGGGAGTGATGGTTGACAATTTCCTGGAGGACATCCACGACAGCCAGACACTACTTGGTCCCCGATCAGTCCCGCTCTTCAAGGGTGGTGTTAAAGTCCCCACCCAGGGCCAGGCACTCATGAGGATCCAAGATGCTGAGGAAGGCAGATGCCTGTTGAAAAAATCGCAGCCATTCTGGGCCCGATGTTGGGGCATAAACGTTGATGAGATTCACCATCAGGCCCCCTATGCAGACCCGGAGGTGCAGCAGGCAGCCTGACACAGCCTTGGCAACCCCCAGCACCTTGGGCTGTAGGTCGGGGGAGAACAGGGTAGCCTCTCCAGCTGTATGAGCTGTGAGGTGGCTAAAATAGACCCTGTCCCCCAACTCTAGCCACCAACTTGCTTCAGCAGCTGGATCCATATGGGTCTCCTGCAGGAAAACCACAGAGTACCCCCCTTCCCGAAGGAAGGAGAGCACCTGACACCTGCAGAGACCCACCCTACAGCCCTGGTTTAGTGTAGCGAAGGTGATGGGCACCATAGCGAGGGCTAGGGGGACCCTCGCCGGCACCCAAAGTGACACTTACCTTGGAACTTAGGTGGCAAGGGGGCAGGAGGGGCTCCATCAGAGGCCCCCTGAAGGAGGGACTCCAGAAGAGGGGCATTGCTGTCCCCATTGCTGCCATGTCTTCCCCAGCCATCTCTGGTAGATGGAACTCACCTGGGGACAAGGCAGAAGGCTCGGCATCTATGGCCCCCTTCCTGGTCTTACACAGCACATCAGAGAGGAGGAGCTGAGCCCGAGCCTTCTGCTTGACCCGCTTCCCCTGTACCAGGACCCAGCCCTCCATGGTGTCATCTGCGGGCTGGCTAGCAGGGGTCAGGCTGGGGGGCAAGGGTGATGGCACGGGGACTCGGAGAGGTAGCAGTGGGGTGACACAAGGGAGGGAAAACTTCTCATGGGGGAGGCCCTCTCCCACACCCGGCGGCACCCCTGCCGCACCCTCCTTCGCAGGAGGAGGGTGCCCCATCACCCGTGCTAAGGCTGAATCCCAACTCTGTCAGTCCAAGTGTAGACTTGAAATCAGACGAAGGTTTTTAACTTAGACTTGAAATCAGACGAAGGTTTTTAACCATCAGAGGAGTGAAGTTTTGGAATAGCCTTCCAAGGGAAGCAGTGGGGGCAAAAGATCTATCTGGTTTTAAGATTCTACTCGATAAGTTTATGGAGGAGATGGTATGATGGGATAATGGGATTTTGGTAAGTAATTGATCTTTAAATATTCAGGGTAAATAGGCCAAATCCCCTGAGATGGGATATTAGATGGATGGGATCTGAGTTACTATAGAAAATTCTTTCCTGGGTATCTGGCTGGTGAATCTTGCCCATATGCTCAGGGTTTAGCTGATTGCCATATTTGGGGTCGGGAAGGAATTTTCCTCCAGGGCAGATTGGAGAGGCCCTGGAGGTTTTTCGCCTTCCGCTGTAGCATGGGGCATGGTTGACTTGAGGGAGGCTTCTCTGCTCCTTGAAGTCTTTGAACCATGATTTAAGGACTTCAATAGCTCAGACATGGGTGAGGTTTTTCATAGGAGTGGGTGGGTGAGATTCTGTGGCCTGCGCTGTGCAGGAGGTCGGACTAGATGATCAGAATGGTCCCTTCTGACCTTAGTATCTATGAATCTAAGTGCAGAAGTGGGGCCTACAAGGATTTTAAAAATTAATACTGGCCACTCCAGGCTTGTATTAAACTCCCAGGATTACAGCTTTTCTCTGACCTTGGCTTGGTAAATGCTGCCACCACCCAAATGCAAAAAAAAAAAAAAACCCTTTGAACCCAGGAATAAGCACTTGGGAATTCTTCCCTGTGGGGTACCCTCAAGCCCTTTCACCCCACCCCACCCTTAGGGGAAGAGCTGAGAAAGAAAACAAAGGAAATTAGTTGTGGCTACCAGCTAATCAAAAAACATGCACAAATCTCTTAGGACACCAAAAATCCAGTCCTATTCTTAAAAAAGATGAATTTTATTAAAAACAAAAAGAAAGAAAATACATCTGGAACTTAGGCTTATGTTAGATTTTAAAAGAGCAATTCCAAAAACCAAGCACCAAAAATAGCTTTCTTGGGGGTTCAGCTTAAAGGTTACAAGCAAATGAAAGCATCTGGGGTTAGCACAGAGGAATCCACAAGCCAATAAGAAATAAAATGGGGAGGAGGTGACCAGCCCTCTGTGGAGAAAGAAGTGGTTTGGGACTATTTAGAAAAGCTGGATGAGCACAAGTCCATGGGACCGGATGCGCTGCATCCGAGAGTGCTAAAGGAGTTGGTGGATGTGATTGCAAAGCCATTGGCCATTCTCTTTGAAAACTCATGGCAATCGGGGGAAATCGCGGACAACTGGAAAAAGGCTAATGTAGTGCCCATCTTTAAAAAAGGGAAGGAGGAGGATCCAGGGAACTATAGGCCAGTCAGCCTCACCTCAGTCCCTGGAAAAATCATGGAGCAGGTCCTCAAGGAATCAATTCTGAAGCATGGATCCACCAAGGGCAAGTCATGCCTGACTAATCTAATTGCCTTCTATGATGAGATAAGCCCTGGCTGGGACGATTTAGTTGGGGATTGGTCCTGCTTTGAGCAAGGGGTTGGACTAGATGACCTCCTGAGGTCCCTTCCAACCCTTAGATTCTATGATTCTATGAAAAGAAATAACCCCAATCACGTCTAGGTAAACATTCTGATCTACATACACATTTGAAGTTCAGATAAGTAATTCTAGGTATGATCTGATAATTTACTATCCTACCTGACTTAAGCTGCTTATGGCATGGCTGCTCTCCCTCCAGCCCAGAGAACAATAGACAAGGGGAAAGTTTCTTTCCCAATTTTAAAAGTTCTACCGTCATAGAATCATAGAATATCAGGGTTGGAAGTGACCTCAGGAGGTCATCTAGTCCAACCCCCTGCTCAAAGCAGGACCAATCCCCAACTAAATCATCCCAGCCAGAGCTTTGTCAAGACAAGCTTTAAAAACCTCCAAGGAAGGAGATTCCACCACCTCCCTAGGCAACCCATTCCAGTACTTCACCACCCTCCTAGTGAAAACGTTTTTCCTAATATCCAACCTAAACCTCCCCCACTGCAACTTGAGACCATTACTCCTTGTTCTGTCATCTGCTACCACTGAGAACAGTCTAGATCCATCCTCTTTGGAACCTTCTTTCAGGTAATTGAAAGCAGCTATCAAATCCCCCCTAATTCTTCTCTTCCGCAGACTAAACAATCCTAGTTCCCTCAGCCTCTCCTCATAAATCATGTGCTCTAGCCCCCTAATAATTTTTGTTGCCCTCCGCTGGATGCTTTCCAATTTTTTGACATCCTTCTTGTAGTGTGGGGTCCAAAATTGGACACAGTGCTCCAGATGAGGCCTCACCTAATGCTGAATAGAGGGGAATGATCATATCCCTTGATCTGCTGGCAATGCTCCTACTTATACAGCCCAAAATGCCGTTAGCCTTCTTGGCAACAAGGGCACACTGTTGACTCATATCCAGCTTCTCATCCACTGTAACCCATAGATCCTTTTCTGCAGATCTCCTGCCTAGCCACTTGGTCCCTAGTCTGTAGCGGTGCGTGGGATTCTTCCGTTCTAAGTGCAGGTCTCTGAACTCGTCCTTGTTGAACCTCATCAGATTTCTTTTGGCCCAATCCTCTAATTTGTCTAGGTCCCTCTGTAGCCTATCCCTACCCTCCAGAGTATCTACCTCTCCTCCCAGTTTAGTGTCACCTGCAAACTTGCTGAGCGTGCAATCTACGCCATTCTCCAGATCATTAGTGAAGATATTGAACAAAACTGACCCCAGCACCGTCCCTTGGGGCACTCCGCTTGATACCGGCTTCCAACTAGACATAGAGCCATTGATCACTTACCCGTTGAGCCCGATGATCTAGACAGCTTTCTATATGCCTTAAGAAAAGGAGTACTTGTGGCACCTTAGAGACTAACAAATTTATTAGAGCATAAGCTTTCGTGAGCTACAGCTCACTTCATCGGATGCATTTGGTGGAAAAAACAGAGGAGAGATTTATATACACACACACAGAGAACATGAAACAATGGGTTTATCATACACACGGTAAGGAGAAAAGGAGTACTTGTGGCACCTTAGAGACTAACAAATTTATTAGAGCATAAGCTTTCGTGAGCTACAGCTCACTTCATCATTCAAGCTTTCGTGTAGCTCACGAAAGCTTATGCTCTAATAAATTTGTTAGTCTCTAAGGTGCCACAAGTACTCCTTTTCTTTTTGCGAATACAGACTAACACGGCTGCTACTCTGAAACGGTAAGGAGAGTGATCACTTAAGATAAGCCATCACCAACAGCAGGGGGGGGAAAGGAGGAAAACCTTTCATGGTGATAAGCAAGTAGGCTAATTCCAGCAGTTAACAAGAATATCAGAGGAACAGTGGGGGGTGGGGTGGGAGGGAGAAATACCATGGGGAAATAGTTTTACTTTGTGTAATGACTCATCCATTCCCAGTCTCTATTCAAGCCTAAGTTAATTGTATCCAGTTTGCAAATTAATTCCAATTCAGCAGTCTCTCGTTGGAGTCTGTTTTTGAAGCTTTTTTGTTGAAGTATAGCCACTCTTAGGTCTGTGATCGAGTGACCAGAGAGATTGAAGTGTTCTCCAACTGGTTTTTGAATGTTATAATTCTTGACGTCTGATTTGTGTCCATTCATTCTTTTACGTAGAGACTGTCTAGTTTGGCCAATGTACATGGCAGAGGGGCATTGCTGGCACATAATGGCATATATCACATTGGTAGATGCGCAGGTGAACGAGCCTCTGACAGTGTGGCTGATGTGATTAGGCCCTATGATGGTATCCCCTGAATAGATATGTGGACAGAGTTGGCAACGGGCTTTGTTGCAAGGATAGGTTCCTGGGTTCGTGGTTCTGTTGTGTGGTGTGTGGTTGCTGGTGAGTATTTGCTTCAGATTGGGGGGCTGTAAATACTCACCAGCAACCACACACCCCTTACAACCATTTGCTCACCCCCTTTACCTCAGCCACTCGGCAGCTTCAGTTTGTTGGCCTGCCCTGCCCCACCCCTTGAAGTTGTGTTTGTTCATCTGCCCTGCCCCAGCCCCTGAAGTTAGCCCCTGGTTGCTCTGTCCTACTTTCAGCCTGTTTGTCTGCCCCCCTCCCCTGCACCGTGGTACCCCGGCCCTGACTAGCCCCTTGCTCCGTGCACCCATGCCCCCCTCCCAATCACTCTATGTTGAAGTCCAGTCTGCTGTTTTGACCTCCAGGAGGAGTCCACACAGAATCCTTCTTTCTGTAGTGTTCGTAGGAAGCTTTCTGTGGGTTAGTGTGCTGTTCAGTGGTGTGTTGGAAATATTCGTTGAGTTGGAGACATCAAAAGTAGGATTCTAGGTCAGCGCAGAACTTGTATCATGTTTGTGGGGATGGTGGGGCAGAAGGAGAGGCCCCGAGGTTAAGGCTAAGAGTATAGCTGGATAGATTAACAATAATACTAACCGAGGAACCAAACCCTGCAACAAACCCCAGTGCCAACTCTGTCCGCATATCTATTCAAGGGACACCATCGTAGGACCTAACCACAAGGGGCCCAGCTGAAGAGTGGAAGGGGGGGCTGGGTTGGGGCCCAGCTGTAGTGGAAGAAAGGGCCCACCTTTGGGGATTTTGGGGGGCTGACTGGGTCCCAGCTATGGGGAAAACAGGGCCCGGGGAAGGGGGAAAAGGGGGGCTGGTCGGGGCTGAGTTGTAGGGGGAGGAAGGGCCCTGCTGTGGGGGGACCCCAGTTAGGGAACAGTCCAAGGGTGAGTTTCTATGGGTTTCCACAGGTCCCTAGGTGAGAGGAAGAAGAGACCCCAGCGCCGCTCCTCTGCGGGGGGTTTCGCGAATCTTTCCGAACAGCCGAGTGTTCACGAAGCGACCCGAGCCCCTCTCGGCCGTGGGGCCGAACGTTTCAGAAGCGGCGAACGTTCCCTTCCCGAGGATCTCCGAAACGGCCCGAGCTCGACGCCCGAATCCCACAGTCAATCTTTCCAAAAATGCCCGAAGAGTCCCTAGCGGAGGGTGTCCGGAGTGACCCGAAGTTTCCCGAGAGCGGCGGAGCCGAGGAGCTCCGGAAGGAGCCGAAGTATTCCGAAAGATCCGAGGCCGAGCGGCTCCGGAAAGGTCCGAAGCTTTCCGAACGCGTCAGGGTCGAACGGCTCCGGAGTGGTCCGAAGGCGCCCGAGCGTCCGTCCTGCCGGACTGCTGGAGGCGGCCGCAGCGCCATGTTTGATGCTCCGCTACTTCAGTGAGGAAAATCCGCCGGAATCGCCCGAGAGCCGCCACCGCGAAGGGCGCCGCTTCCCCCGGGGAGGGGGACCGAGACTCCCTGCCGCCGGCGGCCCATGAGCAGCGCGGCTTGAGCGGCCCCGCCGGCCCCTCTCCGCGCCCCAGTCCTCCCGGAGGCGCGTTGTCACGGAGACCGGCCGGTGGTGCCGGGCTGCCCCTGCCCCCGCGCTGTCCCCCGGCCCGCTCCCCGCTCCTCCGGCCCGGCTCCTCCCTGCCCCGCTCCCCGCACAGAGGGGGTGGTGGCTGCGCTTTGCGATGAGTTTACCGCAGAAAGCGGCTCTGAAGCCCGGCTCAGCGGCGGCAGCGGCGGCGGGGACCAGCCCTGGGAGCGGGGCGGCGGCGGCGGCAGCGGGGCCGCCTCCCCCCGCGGCTCCTCCTCACCCGGCGGCGGCAGCGGTGGCGCCGCCGCCTCCTCACCCCAACCTCAGGGCCTTACAGACCCAGCCGCCCCAACAGTATCCTTTACACCGGCCAGGCCCCTCCCGGTCTGAGCCCCCCTACAGGGAAGGATGGGTGGGGGGAGCTGAGCCCCCACAGGGAGGAGAGTGTGCAGGGGCCGCGCCCCCCCATATAGCTAGGTATTGGGGGCTTGAGTCCCCACTCACAGGGAACGGGAACTGCAATCCCTAATCTGTATAATTGGGGCTTCCTTCAGGGTTGAGGGTGCACCACCAAAGTATATAAGGAATGAGGGCTGAGCCCCTTTTTTGTGGAGGGAAGGGGGGCTGAGGGGGCTTTGTATATACGTATGGAATGGGGGTTTTACCCTTGCTTGTGGAGATGGGGTTGCATGCACTTATTTTTATGGGAGGGATGGGGGCTTTTATCCCCTACTGTTGCAATGGTGGTGAGGGGGCTGTATTTTTTCATATATAGAGAACTGGGGATTACATCTACTGATAGTGGTATTATGAGAAGGGCTTATAGCCCCTTGTACTTTAAATAGTGAATGCAGTGTGAGCTATACCCATCTCTTCATGGAGAGAGCTAATGGGACTTCATCCCCTTCTTGTGGGGAGGTACGGGATGACTACAACCTTTGCCCTCAAAGTAGAAGTAGTGCAAATAATAAATGTCAGTTGTGCTGTGACATATATCTGGTCATGTTGAGGTAAGTGGGTGGTTTTTTTTTTTTTTGTTTTGTTTTTTTAAATTAAGTTGAAGAGAGAGCCCAGCTGCCTGGCTAATCTGAATTGTGGATTTTTTAAATTTATTATTTGTAGTGGAAATGAATTTAATGTGGAAATGTCACACTAGGCACCTTTCTCTGTAAAGCAGCTTGTGGTGGGAGGAGGAAATTTTCAATAAGAAACTCACCAAAAAATGTTAGTGCTTTAAGGAAAGGCCAGTATTTCTTTTAGTGAATGTTTTAAAGTTCTTTAATTCTTTGCAACTGGACCTGAAGTCTGGAGGTAAATATTGCAGAGATCAGCAGGAAAGTAGTGCGTCTGTGTATGTATACACATGTTTTGCGTTGGAGAGCATCCCTGAAAAGTTACTGATTTTTTTCAGTGACTTTTGGGAGCGTATTAAGAGAGCTCTGCATTGAAAATCAGTGGAAATGAAATAAGTCTATCAATATGTTAACCTAACAATATGTTTCATGCTCTAAGATGACTGTATTGGTGGTTGTCAGCTGGAAGTGTTAGTTCTGCTTTGTGTTAGTGCTAATGCTTATTTTTTAAATAAGAAAATGCAGAATATTTTTATAAAGAGGTCAAGCTGTCTAAGAGCTGTATAATATGTACACAAAGAACATATTTCTTATCCAGCGTAAAATGGGTTTATTACTCTTACTTTCATTTTGAGATGAGAAAAGGCCTTTCATAATCTGTTAGGCCCGCTGTTTTCTTGAACTTCTAGAGTCATTCTTGCTGCTAACCCCCAATTTTTTTTTTTTTTTTTAAAATCAGGAGACTTGATACAGATGTGTTTGGGTCAAAGTTAAGTCTTTAGAGACTTAAGAGTGGTAACTGAAGGGCGAACTCTACCTTTTTCCTAATATTTTTGGCTAGCTTGTAATATACTGCAATTTTTAAAAGTACTTCTGAATAGTGAGGAAGACTTAAGTGTTTTTTTCCTAAGTAAGCATGTCAGTGATATGTAAAACTATTGCTGGGGGAACTTGCTTAGTTTTAAGTGATGAGCTAGCTAGCTGGCTTTTACATATTAAGTCAGTGCTCAGCTGAAGGTCTATCCAGCAAGGTGCTGCATTGTCTGAATAGGCAGGTTTTTTTTCTTTTTAAACTTGTTATACAATACTTTTGTGTCTTGGCAGTTAAATGGTTTCTGCTTGCCTGAATGCATGAGGGTGCTAGAGTTTCAAAAGCATTTTCTTTTAAAGTAATCATTAAAAGCATCTTGGAGGGATTTCCAACTTCAATGAATGCTAGTTTAGTTTGGCTTGCAAGTTTGGCATATACTTTTGAGGTTAAAACTGGAAAATGCCATCACATTTGGTAAGTTCTGTGGTGCTATTTGACCAAAGGCATTTTTGTGTGTGTTAGAGGAAGGAGAGTGAATTAATCCTAGAAGGGAGCCTAAAGGGCTCACAGCAAAAGTGGCTGGTTCTGTCATAAAGGAGTCAGTAGTGGTGCTGCAGCATGTCACATCACATGAAAGTGACTAGGCTCTAAGAACAAGAGACCTAAAAGAAAGAGAAGCATAAGGTAAATAAGGTGAGTTTAACATGTATAAATCTAGAGGAGGACCAATGATCTGATCGGATATTATTTATTTTAGTGACTTTCTTCTGTTATGAAGACTTATTTAATTAATAAAATGCGTCAATTTTTAAAGCTATATAAACCCTGTTTGTAATATATACACATGCTCCATTCTCTTCCATTTTGCCTTAAATATATTTAGATGTCCCAGATATTTTTCTCTGAAATATGGAAGTGTATGTAAATAGTAAATGAAGGCTGCTACCTAGTATAAATTGTAATGTGATTGTGAATATTTTTGGAGAGTATTTTTTGGAGGGCATTTCCTTAGAAACTTACTGAAATCCATTTTTATTTTTAGTGCTGTTTATTTTTTTAATGTTTTTATGACATCAAGAGATCATTACCCTACAACAGATAAGTTTCAGCAGCAAGTGTCCTTCTGGGAACATGGGGTGAGCTGCATATGGCAAGGTCCTTGTTTGCTCCCCAACACAGTAAAGTACCAGGGGGTAGCTGTGTTAATCTGTATCCACAAAACCAACAAGGAGTCCGGTGGCACCTTAAAGACTAACAGATTTATTTGGGCATAAGCTTTTGTGGGGAATTTATTTGTTGATGCAAATGGTCAGTGTGCTATACACTGGTAGTTGTGTTGAGGATCTGAATCACTTTCGCAAAGCTGAAATTGAGTTTAAGGTTAGTTCTGTGTCCTTGTGCCTTCAGAAATATATATGCATCTCTAATGTTTCTTATACTCTGTTAATTTAATTAATAATAGTTATCCGTACACTTTAACTGTAAGAATAGACAGGACTGCATAGGAGGAGAGCTGGTGTCCATCCACTCCATATATGTTTGCAGAAAAGAATGAAAAAAGTGAGACATGATCTGAAGGATTGGTGAGGGGAATTTTTTAAAAAGGAAAGTGAAACTTAAAAGTGATAGGTGTAAAGAACAGGAATGTTTCTAATGGGGTTCCATTCTATTGTCCAGCATGTTGAACAGGAAGTTATTTTTGTGTCTACTGCAAAACAAAGATGAGCTCGGAAAAACTATCTTAACGTGTAATGATTTAAAGGGTTAATTGGTGTCCTATAAAGAAGATCTGAAATAATTTTGTAGCTTCGATAGTAGCATGTGTCTTAAGTCAAATCTGTATTTTCAAATGAAGAAAGTTCTATTTGAAAGTTATCAGTCAAACAAAGCATCTAAGTGAAATTAGCTCTGAAATGTGGAAAACCCGCTAATATTTTGAAAGGGGTGTGTGTGTGCGTGTCACTGCAGAGTGACATAATACGGAATAAGAACAGGAGTACTTGCAGCACCTTAGACTAACAAATTTATTTGAGCATAAGCTTTCATGGGCTATAGCCCACCTCATCGAATGCTTGCAGTGGAAAATACAGTAGGACGATTTTATATACTGTGACAAAGCTCTGTCCTTGCCTCCATGGGTCCCGCGTTTCCTGGAGGATTTCGCTAGCCTTAGAGGCTCACTGTGACCCTCCATGTAACCCTTCTTTCTCTAGAGACGAGGGTCAGTCTACTGAGCCATTTTCATCATAAGCCAGTGAGGGAGGTGAAGAGAAGTTATCCTTCCTTGCACAGTCTCTGTTGTCTCCCAGTCTCAGGGATTAATCAGAGGGCAAAGGGGGGTGGGGGGAACCCGGGCCCACCCTCTACTCCAGGCTCCAGCCCAGGGACCTTAATAGTATCAGCTAGGGTGGCTGACCTTTTAGAAACATGACATGTACAATTCCCTGGGCTACTTCCCCCACAGCAGCCCTCACTTCCTCAAGCTCCACTTCACCCTTACCTCAGAGCCTCTTTCCTTGTGCCTGATATGGTGTGTACTACTCGGCCTCTCCAACCATGCAACTTCTTCCCACAGCTCCTGACATGCATTCCCACCTGAGTTACTGGGAGGCTTTTAATTAGTTTCAGCCAGCCCCTGATTGGCTTCAGGTGTCCCAATCAACCTAGCATTCTCGCTGCCTTCTGGAAAGTTCTTAATTGACCCCAGGTGTCTTAAATGACCTGGAGCAGCTTCCATTTCAGTGATCCTGGTACCAGGGATTTGTTTAGCCTGGAGTGAATCTCTCTCTCTCCCCCCTCCACTGTTCTCCCATAGCCTTCTAGCTTGGAGGAAGGTGGGAAACTGCTACTCCTGCTGCTAGGCCCTAAGCTCTCCCTGCTGCTCCAGCTGCTCCCCTGGCTGGGCCAGACACCCCCCATTCTCTGCTACCTGGCTGCTGGACCCCCCACTCTTGGGTGCTGCTACTGCTCCAACTGCAGCCCCGGGGGGGGGCGGCTGCTAGCCCACTCCCCAGAGAAGAGGAGTGAGGGACCCCAGCCACTGCTGTTGTGGACACCACCACCACCACCTGAAAGGGGTCCTTTCTGCCTGCCTGGACCACCACCTGGAGTTCCTGGAGGTGCTGCTGCTGCTGCTGTGGAGTCTGCTACCTGGAGCTGCTGAAGCCCGAGGAGGAGAAGAAGAGGACCATCTACCAGTGGGGGAGCACCTAGAGACTTTGCAGACCACCGTGGAGGGGGCCTAAGACTGAGTAATTTTCAAACTGTGCTCTTGTGGTGGGGGTCTTGACTGTGTTTCCAGGGACACATGGGGTGTGGCGTGGAGTTGCCCCCTGATCCATCTGTGTGTTCCTCCCAACCCCCACCACTACTACCACCACTGCCTCCTCCACCACCCCACTGGCTGTATACCATCTGCCTCAGCTCCTGCCTCTGGACTCAGCTGCTTGCTGGGCTTGCCACGCCCTATTTCTACTCTTTAGGCCAGAAGCAGCAGCCTGCCTAAAAAGACTAGTGCAAGCGCACGTGGGTGCACGTGGGTCCTATACCTTTTGTCCCAGACCCCCTTACTAGCTTCAGTTTGTTTGCCTGCCCCGCCCATTTCCTTCTGCAGCCTTTGTTTGTTTGCCCCGCCCCAGCCTCTGAAGCTAGCCCCTTGATTTCCCTGCCCTAACTCCAGACCGCTTAGCCCCTCACTCCATGTGCCCATGCCCCCTCCCATGCGCTTGTGCAATTCCCCATTTCAGTTACAACCCTCTTCACTGCACCCCCAATGTTGTATCCCCCCCCTCCACTAGTGCACCAAGAGGAGCCGGAATTCCACCTTGTGTCGGTGACTGACCCCTAACCCCTGATCGCCCCCTGTCCAGCCCACCCCTTTTGGCGCCCTTCTCCCCTGCCTGCAGCCTAGCGGGGAGGAGTGGTCGACCTGCTTCCCTTCTCCCCTTCTCCTTTTGGTGTCCCCCCTTTCCTCCTTGCTCATGATGGTGGGGGATGAGACGGGTGGGACCCTTCCAGCAGCCCGAGCTCCCCCTCCCCCGCCTACCCCACTGTCACCCCCCCAAGCTTCTACCTCCGCTGCCGAACCATCTGCCACCGCCCCCGCTGGGGCACCAGCAGTGACGGGCACCGGGGTGACCTCCACTGCTGCCACGTCTCTCACCCCCTCAGATTTGGGGGGAATCCCCCCAGCTGGCGGGAAGAAGAAGGGAAAGGGCCCCGCTAAAAAGACCAGGCCCTCCATGGCAGGGGCTGCCCCCAATGCCCCGGCCCCATCTCCAGCTGGGGCTCCCCTCCCCGCTGTTCCCTCCACCAGCTCTGCAGGTGTCCCTCCCCCGGCCCCCAGAGCATATGCCCAGGTGGCGGCAGCCCCCCCGCCTGCCGCTACGTCATTTCTCCAGCCCACCGCCTCCGCTACCATCTATAGCAGCCGGGGCCCCTTTCCCACCATGACCAGGAAGCACGGTGTCCGTTGCCTCCTGGTGCCCGCCTTGCCCCACGTGGAGACCTATGTGCGGGCGTTGGCGAGGGTGGTGGGGCCCATGGCCATTGTGGCGGCCTTCAAAATGTATGGCAAGGTCGTCTTCTTCTTAACATCGGAGGCCGCCGCCCAGCAGGCGGTAGAGAAGGGCCTGGCAGTTGGGGGCGTGTTCGTCCCCTTAGAGCCGCTAGAGGACCTGGGCGTCTGCCTGGTCCTGACCTCCGTCCCTCCCTTTCTCCCCAATGCCGCCCTGTTACCCGCCCTTTCTACCTTGGGGAAGCCCATCTCTGTCATCAGCCCTCTCCCGTTGGGCTGCAAAGACCCCGCCCTCCGTCACGTCCTCTCGTTCTGCTGGCAAGTGCAGCTTCAACTGCTGCCGACGGCGCGTGACGGAGAGGCGCTGGAGGGGTCCTTCCTAGTCCCCTACCAAGGGGCCCATTACCGGGTGCATTATTCCACGGGGGAGGCCCGGTGCTACTTCTGCCGGGCGATGGGGCACGTCCGGAGAGACTGCCCCTTGGCCCGGGAAGGAGGGGCATCCGGGACCCCCGAGCCCCGGCAGGGCACCAGCCCCGTCATCACCGGTGCCCCTGGCTGCCCGGCGCCCGAAACCACCCCTCCTCCTTCCCAGTCCACCATTGCTCCCGCTTGGGCCCAAGGGGCACCTCACCAACTATGCCCAGACGAGCGGGAGAGCCCCGCCCCCGCTGCTTGCAATCTGGCGAGGCCTGTGGAGGAGGGTGCGGCAGGGACACTGCCGGACATGGGAGAGGGCCCGCCCCAAGGGGAATCTTCCCTCCCTTGTGCTGCTCCACCGTTACCCCCTCGAGTCCCTGAGCCATCGCTTCTGCCCCCTGACACAAGCCCTGCTAGCCAGCCCCCAGATGATGCCATGGAGGGCTGGGCCCTAGTCCAGGGGAAGCGGGGCAAGCGGAAGGCTTGAGCTCCGCTCCTCCCATCTGACGTGGAGGCCCCCCAGAAGACCAGGAAGGGGGGCACTGATGCTGAGCCTTCCGCTCTACCCACGGGTGTGTTCCATCCACCAGAGCCAGCTGGGGAAGACGTGGCAGCACTGGAAGGCAGTATCTCCCTTACACGGGAGTCCCTCCCCTCCAAGACCCCCGAGGCACCATCTGAAACCCCAGTGTGCCCCAAAGCAATCGTCGCGTCAGATGCCGGCGGGGTGAAGCCCGGGGTAGCAGAAAACTGTTTCCCGTCTATATATGAGGAGATCGAGGCCCTGGGTCTGACCCCGGTCACCCAGGGGGAGGACGATCCTATGCCAGCGGGCCTCGATCTGGGCGACTTCACTCCAGCCCTCCTCTCCCCATGTTCCCTCCACCTAACCGCTGCTTCCGCTCCCACCTCCGAGGAGCCCCTGGACTCCTCCATCAACCCGGCTGCAGAGGGCACCCCGCTGAGAGCCGCCGAGCCTGTTGAGGCAACGGCCAGTGCCACGCGGCTGGAACCTGAGCCACCAGGGGCACCCCTCGCTGGTGAGGCGCATTCGACCTCCTTCCCGGGAGAGGGCCCTACAGAAGAGAGTCCACCTCCTGATGCCGTGGCTGCCAAATCCACCAGAGAGCTTGTGCCCGGCATCACTGAGAGCCCTCTCCCCGCCCAGACTCTCACCTCTACCCCTGCCCCTGCACTTATCCCGTCCACCTCCCGAGATGTTATTGCCGCCCCTGGGACTGTCTCCTTCCCCTTTCCAACAGATGACTCCCAGGGAGCGGCCTTTGTGTTTACCCGTCCCGACACACCAGGGGCTGCTATCCTCCCTCCGCCGCCCCCTATCGCCCCAGCATTCAGGTTAACCCATCAGGAGCCCCCTCGGGGGTCCGCACCCTGTCTGCCCGTCTCGGTGGGCCACGGGGCTGTAGCAAGGGCCCCGTCGGGGAGTAACCAGACCGTAACCCCAGCCCCGCATGCGCTGCGAGAGGAGTTGCGGGAGTTTCTAGAAGACGTCCGTGGCTCCTGCAAGAAAGTCCAGCTTGCCCTCCAGCGATGGGGGGACTTTAATCAAACCCTCCGGGCCGCAAGGGCCCTCATGGGGGAGGGTAAAAGGACCGGGAGGCAGGGCGCCGGGGCCTACCAGCGGGTCCGCCTCTTCCGTGACTCCTTACTCACCTACGGGGTGGGTCACGGACTGCTGCGTGGCCCGCCGGGAGCCACGAGCGTCCCTGCCGGCGAGGATCCCCCCCAGCCCTCCTCATGGCACCCTTTACCATCGCAACATTGAACACCCGCGGCTGTAGGATGGGTCTCTGCAGGTCCCAGGTGCTCTCCTTCCTTCGGGATGGGAGGTATTCTGTGGTTTTCCTGCAGGAGACCCATAGACCGCCGAAGACAGCTGGAGGCTGGATTGGTGGACAGGGTCTACTTTAGCCACCTCAAAGTTCGTAAGGCTGGAGTGGCGACCCTGTTCTCCCCCAACCTACGGCCCGAGGTGCTGGGGGTCGCCGAGGCTGTGCCGTGCCGCCTGCTGCACTTCCGGGTCTGCATGGAGGGGCTTGTAGTCAACCTCGTCAACATCTATGCCCCAGCAGCGAGCCCGGAGCGGCTGCAATTCTATCAGCAGGCTTCCACCTTCCTCGGCACCTTGGATCCTCAGGAGTGCCTGGTCCTGGGAGGGGACTTTAACATCACCCTTGAGGAGCGGGACCGCTCGGGGACTGAGCAGAGTCCGGCCGCCGTCGCCGTCCTCCAGGAGATAGTCTAACACCACTCCCTGGTGGACGTCTGGTGCGACCACCACCCGGATGACACTTCCACGTTCACCTTTGTCCGGGTGGAGGCCCATCGGTCGCGCCACTCCCGGTTGGACCGCATTTATTTATCACGCTTTCATCTTTCACGAGCCCACTCCTCCAGCATCCAGCCGGCCCCATTTTCTGACCATCATATAGCCACCGTGACAGCCTCCCTCTGCGCGGAGAGGCCGGGGCCGGCCTATTGGCATTTTTAGAACAGCTTGCTGGAGGATGCGGGCTTCGTGGCGTCCTTCCGGGAGTTCTGGCTGGCCTGGCGAGGGCAGCGGCATGCCTTTCCCTCGGCGCGGCGGTGGTGGGACTTAGGGAAGGTGCGCGCCCGGCTCTTGTGCCGTGACTACACCCGGGGTGCCAGCCGACGGAGGGATGCGGCGATAGAGCAGTTGGAACGGGAGGTCTTAGAGCTGGAGAGGCGTCTGGCTGCCAGCCCCAAGGATCCACCCCTCTGCGGAGCGTTCCGGGAGAAGCGGAAGGAGCTCCAGACCCTCGAGGACCATCTGGCCCAGAGTGCCTTTGTTCGATCCCGCATCCGTCTCCTTCGGGAGATGGATTACAGTTCCCGCTTCTTCTACGCCCTGGAGAAAAAGAGGGGGGCTAAGAAACATATCATCTGCCTACTGGCAGAAGATGGCACCCCCGTCACGGATCCGGTGGAGATGTGCGGGAGGGCGAGAGCCTTCTATGCAAGCCTTTCCTCCCCAGATCCGACCGATCCTAACGCTTGCAGAGTCCTTTGGGAGGAGCTCCCGACGGTCAGCGTGGGCGACCGAGATCGGCTAGAGCTGCCTTTCACTCTGGCAGAGTTCTCGGAAGCCCTCCGTCGCATGCCCACCAATAAATCTCCGGGCATGGACGGGCTGACCATGGAGTTCTACCGCGTGTTCTGGGACGTCCTGGGCCCAGACCTAGTCATCATCTGGGCCGAGTCTTTGCAGAGCGGGGTCCTCCCTCTTTCGTGCAGGCGAGCCGTGCTGGCCTTATTGCCGAAGAAGGGGGACCTCCGCCATTTACGAAATTGGCGTCCCGTCTCGCTCCTCAGCACGGACTTGAAAGTCGTGGCAAAAGCCATCTCGCTGCGGCTAGGGTCCGTGCTGGCGGACATGGTCCACCCAGACCAGACCTACCCCGTCCCGGGATGCAGCATCTTCGACAACCTATATCTGGTCCGGGACCTATTGGAACGTGGGTGTAGGGATAGTCTGTCATTCGGCCTCCTGTCCTTGGATCAGGAGAAGGCGTTCGACAGGGTGGATCACGGGTATCTCCTGAGCACTCTGCAGGCGTTTGGCTTTGGACCCAGGTTTGTGCATTTTCTCCGGGTGCTGTACGCTTCCGCAGAGTGTCTGGTCAGGCTCAACTGGACCCTGACCGAACCGGTCAGCTTCGGGCGAGGAGTACGGCAGGGGTGTCACCTCTCAGGCCAGCTGTACGCTCTGGTGATCAAGCCATTCCTCTGTCTCCTCCGAAGGAGGTTGACAGGTTTGGTGCTGCGGGAGCCGGAGCTGCAGCTGGTCCTGTCGGCGTACGCTGATGACGTGCTCCTCGTGGTCCAGGACCCGGGCGACTTGGTGCGGGTGGAGGCTTGCCAGGCCATCTATTCGGCAGCCTCCTCTGCGCGGGTCAACTGGGTCAAGAGCTCTGGCTTGGTGGTATGGGACTGGCGGCAGGCGAGCTCCTTCTCACCCGCGCTTCAGGCCATCCGGTGGAGCACGGGTCCGCTGCTTTATCTGGGCATTTACCTTTCTTCCACGCATCCCTCTCCGCCGAACAACTGGCAGAATTTAGAGGGCGGGGTGATAGAGAGGCTCCGGAAATGGACAGGACTACTCCGGTGCCTCTCCCTTCGAGGGAGAGCGCTAGTGCTTAATCAACTAGTCCTGTCCATGCTCTGGTACCGGCTCAACACCCTGGTCCCGGCCCCGGCTTTCCTGGCCAACCTCTGGACATCGATTCTGAAGTTCTTTTGGTCAGGACTGCACTGGGTCCCTGCAGGGATTCTCCATCTACCTCTGGAGGAGGGAGGGCAGGGCCTAAAATGTCTGCTTACTCAGGTCCATGTCTTCCACCTCCAGACCCTGCAGAGGCTCCTTTATGGTGCAGGTAGTTCGGCGTGGAGCATACTGGCGCATGCCTTCCTGCGCCGCTTCCGAGGGCTCCGATACAACTGGCAGCTCCTTTATCTCCATCGGAGAGGTCTTCCGCGAGACCTCTCCGGGCTGCCGGTCTTCTACCAGGACCTCCTCCAGACCTGGAAACTCTTTACAACGAGCAGGTCCGTGGCGGCCACCGAGGGGGCAGATCTCCTCGCGGAGCCCCTGCTACACAACCCCCAGCTCCGTGTGCAGATGGCGGAGTCCCGCTCGGTGCGCCAGAGTTTGGTCCTGGCAGAGGTCACCAGAGTCGGAGACCTCCTGGACTATGACCGGGGAGACTGGCTGGATCCGCTAACCTTCGCTCAGCGCATGGGGCTTTCCAGACCTTGTACTCCCCGGCGCATACTTCAGGAGGTGAAGGCTGCTTTGCCGCCCGCTGCTTGGGTTTATCTCGACCGGGTCCTGCACGAGGGCATGCCCCGCCCACCCGCTACCCCAGGCCCTCCGGACCTTTTAATTGGACCCCTGCCCTGTGGACCCAACCGACCCCTTCAATGGAAGCCGGCTGCACGAGATGCAGCAGGTCTGCTTTCAAACCGCGCCAAGAAAACATCTATACACGCTCGTGCTCCACACCCTTCACGCCCACACCCTCGTGTCCCACCCCGATACAAAATGGCGGGACCTTCTGCCACCTTTGGAGTGTGAGGAGCCCCGGTGGGCCAGCCTATATTCCACCTTAGTCCCAAGGCCCGCCGGGGATGTCAGTTGGCGGCTCCTTCACGGAGCCGTTAGCATGGGCGTGTACTTGGCGCGGTTCACTTCAATCCCAGACACCTGCCCCTTTTGCGGCGTGAGGGATACCCTGGCACATGTATGCCTGGAGTGTGCTGGGCTGCAGCCCCTATTCCGGTTCCTCAGCAATATTTATTACGTTTTTGGTTGCACTTCTCCCCTCATCTTCTCGTTTATGCACTCCCTATCCGTGGCCCCACAAAGTCAAGGGATCTCCTGGTCAACCTTCTCCTGGCCCTAGCTAAAATGGCCATCTACAAAACCAGAGTGAAGAGGTTGGCCAATGGAGTCTCCTGTGATTGTGGGGCCTATTTCCGATCCTTGGTCCGTTCACGTATCCGGGCAGAGTTCCTCTGGGCGGCGTCCTCTGACTCCTTTGACGCCTTTGAGGAGCAGTGGGCTTTGTCCGGGGTTCTCTGCTCAGTGTCCCCGTCCGGTTCCCTTCGTTTGACCCTTTGACCGCACTCCTATTCCTGTTATTTTATTAGTTGTCCCCCGGAATTTTTTAGGCATTTAGGTCCTGTGGATTCCCATTTTAGGCTTGGGGGGGATCCTTTAGCGGTGGACGGGCTTCGCCCGCCCACTTCCCGGATCCCAATAAGATTACTCTTCCATAGCCATCTGGCCTTGCCCCGTCAGAATACACAGAAAACATGAAGCAATGGGTGTTACCATGCACACTATAACGAGAGTGGTCAGTTAAGGTGAGCTATTACCAGCAGGAGAGAAAAAAAACCTTTTGTAGTGATAATCAAGATGGGCCATTTCCAACAGTTAACAAGAACATGTGAGGAACAGTAGGGGGGAAAAATAAACACGGGAAAATAGATTTACTTTGTATAATGACACATCCACTCCCAGTCTTTATTCAAGCCTAATTTAATGGTGTCCAGTTTGCAAATTAATTCTAATTCTGCAGTCTCTCGTTGGAGACTGTTTTTGAAGTTTTTTTTGTTGTAATATTGTGACTTTTAGGTCTGTAATCAAGTGACCAGAGAGACTGAAGTGTTGTCCAACTGGTTTTTGAAATTTATAACTCTTGACATCTGATTTTGTGTCCATTGGTCACACTGGACAGTCTCTACGTAAAAGAATCAATGTACATGGCCGAGGGACATTGCTGGCACATGATGGCATATATCACATTGGTAGATGTGCAGTTGAACTAACCTCTGATAGTGTGGCTGATGTGATTAGGCCCTATGATGGTGTCCCCTGAATAGATATGTGGACACAGTTGGCAACGGGCTTCATTGCACGGATAGGTTTCTGGGTTAGTGTTTTTGTTGTGCTGGTGAGTATTTTCTTTAGATTGGGGGGTTGTCTGTAAGCAAGGACTGGCCTGTCTCCCAAGATCTGTGAGAGGGATGCGTCATCCTTTAGGATAGGTTGTAGATCCTTGATGATGAGCTGGAGAGGTTTTAGTCGGGGGCTGAAGGTGATGGCTAGTGGCGTTCTGTTGTTTTCTTTATTTTTCTTTGCCTGTCCTGTAGTAGGTAACTTCTGTGTACTCTTCTGGCTCTGTCAATCTGTTTCTTCACTTCAGCAGGTGGGTATTGTAGTTGTAAGAATGCTTGTAGGTGTTTCTCTGTCTGAGGGGTTGGAACAAATGCGGTTGTATCGTAGAGCTTGGCTGTAGATAATGGATTGTGTGGTGTGGTGTGGATGAAAGCTGGAGGCATGTAGGTAAGTATAGCGGTCAGTAAGTTTCCGATATAGGGTGGTGTTTATGTGATCATCGCTTACTAGCACCGTAGTGTCCAGGAAGTGGATCTCTTGTGTGGACTGGTCCAGGCTGAGGTTGATGGTGGGATGGAAATTGTTGAAATCATGGTGGAATTCCTCAAGAGCTTCTTTTCCATGGGTCCAGATGATGAAGATGTCATCAATGTAGCGCAAGTAGAGTAGGGGCATTAGGGGACGAGAGCTGAGGAAGCGTTGTTCTAAGTCAGCCATAAAAATGTTGGCATACTGTGGGGCCATGCGGGTACCCATTGCAGTGCCGCTGATATGAAGGTATACATTGTCCCCAAATGTGAAATAGTTCTGGGTGAGGACAAAGTTCAGCCACCAGGTTTGCCATGACATTATAGAGGATACTGTTCCTGACAGCTTGTAGTCCATCTTTGTGTGGAATGTTGGTGTAGAGGGCTTCCACATTCATAGTGGCTAGGATGGTGTTTTCAGGAAGATCACTGATGGATTGTTGTTTCCTCAGGAAGTCAGTGGTGTCTTGAAGATAGCTAGGAGTGCTGGTAGTTTAGGGCTTGAGGAGGGAGTCTACATAGCCAGACAATCCTGCTGTCAGGGTACCAATGCCTGAGATGATGGGGCGTCCAGGATTTCCAGGTTTATGGATCTTGGGTAGCAGATAGAATATCCCTGGTCGGGGTTCCAGGGGTGTGTCTGTGCGGATTTGCTCTTGTGCTTTTTCAGGGAGTTTCTTGAGCATATGGTATAGTTTCTTTTGGTAACCCTCAGTCGGATCAGAGGGTAATGGTTTGTAGAATGTGGTGTTGGAGAGCTGCCTAGCAGGTTCTTGTTCATATTCTGATATATGATGACAGCATCTCCTTTGTCAGCCTTTTTGATTATGATGTCAGAGTTGTTTCTGAGGCTGTGGATGGCATTGTGTTCTGCACGGCTGAGGTTATGGGGCAAGTGATGTTGCTTTTCCACAATTTCAGCCAGTGCACATTGGCGGAAGCACTCTATGTAGAAGTTCAGTCTGTTGTTTCCCCATGTTTATTTTTCTCCCCTTACTGTTCCTCACATGTTCTTGTCAACTGCTGGAAATGGCCCATCTTGATTATTACTACAAAAGGTTTCTTTTCTCTCCTGCTGGTAATAGCTCACCTTAACTGATCACTCTTGTTATAGTGTGCATGGTAACACCCATTTGCATATTCTCTGTGTATATAAAATTGTCCTAGTGTATTTTCCACTGCATGCATCTGATGAAATGGGCTGTAGCCCATGAAAGCTTATGCTCAAATAAATTTGTTAGTCTCTAAGGTGCCACAAGTACTCCTTTACTTCTTATACTGTTCTTTTGTGGATACAGACTAACACGGTTGCTACTCTGAATTCTGTCATAATACGGAATATAAATGAATTAAATCCGTCTTTCTGACCACGGGCTTTCTTCTGCACTGGCATTAAGATTTCAAATTACCTATAAGAAATTGTATTTAGCTGAACTCCATTTGTCCATAGTAAGGGTTGGTCTATGCTGAAAAGTTACATTAGCATAACTGCATCTCTCTGAGGTGTGAAAAATCCACAGCCCTGGGAGAGAACTTAAACCAACCTGACTCCTGGTGAAGAACCTAGCACTGTCTACCATTGACCTAGCTGCTGCCTCTCAGAGAGGTGGATTATCAGCTCCTCCCTTCACTGTAGCAAATGCCTATGTTGAAATGCTACAGCAGCTGCAGTGCTTCAGTATAAACACTCACTAAAGCAATGAGCTGTGCTTTCCTCTCCCTGTAGTTAGTTCACCTCCCTGAGAGGCGGTAGCTTGGCTGACGGAAGAACCTAGTGCAGTCTACACCACAGGTTAGGTTGGCAGAGCTACGTCTCTCAGGGGTGTGAATTTCACATCCCTGAGAGATGTAGCTATGCCAATGTAATTTTTCAGTGTAGACCAGCCCTAACATTCCTAATATGAAGGTATGCATCAGGCTGCAAGCTCACCATGGATCTTGTATTTCTGCTTAATAGAACTTCTAATGTGTATTAACTAAAGAGTTTCAGAGTGGTAGCTGTGTTAGTCTGTATCAGCAAAACCAACAAGGAGTCCTTGTGGCACCTTAGAGACTAACAAATGTATTTGGGCATAAGCTTTCGTGGGCTAGAACCCAATTCATCAGCTGCATGGAGTGCAAAATACAGGGACAGGTATAAATGCATGAAAAGATGTGAATTGCCTTACCAAGTGTGAGGTTAGTCTAACGAGACAATTCAATTGACAGCAGGATACCAAGGGAGGAAAAATAAGTTTTGAAGTGGTAATGAGAGTGGCCCATTTCAGACAGTTGACAAGAAGATGTGAGTAACAGTTGGGGGAAATTAGTATTGGGGAAATTAAGTTTAGTTTTTGTAATGTCCCAACCACTTCCAGTCTTTATTCAGGCCTAATCTGATGGTGTCCAGTTTGCATATTAATTCCAGTTCTGCAGTTTCACGTTGGAGTCTGTTTTTGAAGTTTTGTTGTTGAAGAATTGCCACTTTTAGGTCTGTTATTGAGTGACCAGGGAGATTGGCATGTTCTCCTACTGGATTTTGAATGTTAGGATTCCTGATGTCAGATTTGTGTCCATTTATTTTTTTGCGTAGAGACTGTTGGGTTTGGCCAATGTACATGGCCGAGGGGCATTGCTGGCACATGATGTTTCCTTTCATAGTAACCCCTGTACGCTCATCTATAACGTGTTTGAAAACTTGAGTCTTTTTGGCATGTTATTGTTATACTTTACTAGGTGACCACCGTTGCTGTTGTACAAGTGTCATCTGTAAAGTGTAAAAAAGCAGAAAATTGCTGAAAATGTAAATATTGGACAGTGACAGACTACAAATCCCAGTGTTGATTGAAGCTGGTGATGATCTAAAAAACCCCTCTCTGCTAAGCTTGTAGCTGTTTTCCATTGCTTCACGCTGACTCAACAGACAATCTAGGCTTCAGAGTCATGCAGAGTGACAATCCTGGAATCTTACTATATAGATAGATAACTACTTTTTGAGTCTTTAAAAGAAATGTCTATATACTCTGAATAAATTTTGTTGCTCAGTATAATTAGATCATCAGTTTCTTTCCAGCACCAGCGTGGACATCAGCAAATAGTGCATTATAAAGGACAAACAAATTGATTTGTACTGAACTTTAATAAAATTGCATATCTGCTTAGTTTATAATTCTGGCTCTTCGGGGTTAATTGAATACTGCACCTTAGAGCCAAATTACGGCCATCCTGAGTTCTGTGGTGGTGTGAGTGGATTTTTTTTCTTTTTCAAACTTGTTTGTATTTGGAACCAGTTCAGCTTTGTGGTAGCTGATGGTCTCAAAGCAGGCAACAATAAACTTGACCTTAGCTTATCACTTTAACTGCTGCAGAGTGAGACTGGACATATCTTGGCATGGTTATTTTCAGGGTTATTGTAGCTGCAGCTTATTTGGGGGTGGGGTTATTGGTGTTTTTTTTTAAATTCTGTTTCTGTGGTAAGAGATTCCAGGCATTTAATCATGGATGAGGCTGGTGAGGAGACGCCTTTAGGATTTTTTGTTATAGTGCCATTACTGTAGCGGCTAAGTGTTTCCCTGGTAAATTAAATCTATATAGCAGGGTCCCTAGTTGACTTCATGGAGTTTTCTGCTTTTCAGTTTTTCTTGCTTATAGAACAGAGGGGGGCAAACTACAGCCCACTGGCCACATCTGGCCCACAGGCCCCTTCCCTCTGGCCTCCGAGCTCCTGCCAGGGAATGGGGTCAGGACAGGCTTGGCGAGGAGCCAGCCCAACTCCCCAGCGGTGAGGTGAGCAGGGTGGAGGCTAGCCCCTGGCCCCTCCCCTTCTGCGCCCCTCCCTCTCTGCCTTCCTCGCAGTCACAGTTCCCCCAGCACCTGAGCAGCGTGGCTGCAGCTCAGGCCTGGTGATACGGCTATAGCGCGGCCAGACCTGGCGCTCCAGGGTGGTGCGGTCAGAGGGAGTTCCGGGATGGGGGAGGCGAGGAACGGGGCCCTGGACGGGGCAGATCAAACCAGGGCCCCCCTCCAGGGGCGGCGAGTTGTATGGGCCCATGGTGCCTGGGTTCCAGCAATATTCAGGGCCTAGGGGCCCAACTCCACCAATGTTTGGGGCCAGGTCTGTCCCCCAGCCTCACCTGCCACCCCAACGCACCTCTTCCGAGTGTTCCCCGGTCCCCACTTGCTGCCCCCGTGCACCTCCCCCGGGCATCCCTGCCTCTCCTCTGCAGCTCCGTGGTGAGTCCGCTCTGCTGGCTCCTGGCATCAACTGCTGCTGCAGGGTCCTGGTGCCCCCCACTCACTAGTGGCAGGGCAGGCTGCCCTTACCCTGTCCTTCCGCCTCGGACCCTTCCTTTTTCCGACAGGGGGCCCCCCACCAGCACAGGGGGCCCCCCACCTGCAGTCATCCCTCACTCCCAGTGAGGCTAAAGTGAGGGGCAGCAGAAGGAGAGGAGGCGCACATGTGATGGCAGCACCCACCACAGGGGAGGCGAGGGGGCTTCCTGGATCTGAGAGGGGCCCTAGGAGCACATGCAGTGACAGTGGTGTGGGGTGAGTGTCCTGCTGGGTGGGAGAAGAGGGGCCCCTCCCCTAGAGCTCACTGTTGCCGGCGGGGAGAGTGCTGGGGGAAGTCCTCCTCTCTGGCCCCAGCTCTGGGTCAGTCTGCCTGCACCCCAAACTCATCCCCAGCCCTGTCCCACCCCAGAGCCTGCACCTCCAGCCAGAGCCCTCATCCCCCTGCATCCCAACCCTCTGCTGAGCCCCTCCCACACCCCAAACCCCTCATCTCCAGGCAGAGCCCTCCAACCCAACTAATGAAAACTGCGTGATCATGGGAGATTTTAACTTCCCAGATACAGACTGGAGGACAAGTGCTAGTAGTAATAATAAGGTTCAGATTTTCCTAGATGCAATAGCTGATGGATTCCTTCATCAAGTAGTTGCTGAACCGACAAGAGGGGATGCCATTTTAAATTTGTTTTTGGTGAGTAGCGAGGACCTCATTGAAGAAATGGTTGTAGGAGACAACCTTGGTTCAAGTGATCATGAGCTAATTCAGTTCAAACTGAATGGAAGGATAAACAAAAATAAATCTGCGACGAGGGTTTTTGATTTCAAAAGGGCTGACTTTCAAAAATTAAGGAAATTAGTTAGGGATGCGGATTGGACTGAAGAACTTATGGATCTAAAGGCAGAAGAGGCCTGGGATTACTTCAAGTCAAAGCTGCAGAAAGTATTGGAAGCCTGCATCCCAAGTAAGGGGAAAAAATTCATAGGCAGGAGTTGTAGACCAAGTTGGATGAGCAAGCATCTCAGAGAGGTGAATAAGAAAAAGCAGAAAGCATACAGGGAGTGGAAGATCGGAGAGATCAGCAAGGAAAGCTACCTTATTGAAGTCAGAACATGTAGGGATAAAGTGAGAGAGGCTAAAAGTCAAGTAGAGTTGCACCTTGCAAAGGGAATTAAAACCAATAGTAAAAGTTTCTGTAGCCATATAAATAAGAAGAAAACAAAGAAAGACGAAATGGGACCGCTAAACACTGAGGATGGAGTGGAGGTTAAGGATAACCTAGGCATGGCCCAATATCTAAACAAATATTTAGTCTTTAATGAGGATCTTAGGGATAATGGTAGCATGACAAATGGGAATGAGGATATGGAGGTAGATATTACCATATCTGAGGTAGAAGCGAAACTTGAACAGCTTAATGGGATTAAATCGGGGGGCCCAGATAGTCTTCATCCAAGAATATTAAAGGAATTGGCACATGAAATTGCAAGCCAATTAGCAAGAATTTTTAATGAATCTGTAAACTCCGGGGTTGTACCATATGATTGGAGAATTGCTAACATAGTTCCTATTTTTAAGAGAGGGGAAAAAAGTGATCCAGTTAACTACAAGCCTAGTAGTTTGACATCTGTAGTATGCAAGGTCTTGGAAAAAATTTTGATGGAGAAAGTAGTTAAGGACATTGAGGTAAATGGGACAAAATACAACATGGTTTTACAAAAGGTAGATCATGCCAAACCAAACTGATCTCCTTTTTTGAGAAAGTAACAGATTTTTTAGACAAAAGAAACGCAGTGGATCTAATTTACCTCGATTTCAGTAAGGCGTTTGATACAGTGCCACATGGGGAATTATTAGTTAAATTGGAAAAGATGGGGATCAATATGAAAATTGAAAGATGCATAAGGAATTGGTTAAAGGGGAGAATGCAGTGGATCCTACTGAAAGGTGAACTGTCAGGCTGGAGGGAGGTTACCAGTGGAGTTCCTCAGGGATCAGTTTTGGAACCAATCTTATTTAATCTTTTTATTACTGACCTTGGCACAAAAAGTGGGAGTGTGCTAATAAAGTTTGCAGATGATACAAAGCTGGGAGGTATTGCCAATTTAGAGAAGGACCGGGATACCATACAGGAGGATCTGGATGACCTTGTAAACTGGAGTAATAGTAATAGGATGAAATTTAATAGTGAGAAGTGTAAGGTCATGCATTTAGGGATTAATAACAAGAATTTTAGTTACAAGCTGGGGATGCATTAATTAGAAGTAAGGGAGGAGGAGAAGGACCTTGGAGTATTGGTTGACCACAGGATGACTATGAGCCGTCAATGTGATATGGCCGTGAAAAAAGCTAAAGCGGTTTTGGGATGTATCGGGCAAGGTATTTCCAGTAGTGATAAGGAGGTGTTAGTACCGTTATACAAGGCACTGGTGAGACCTCACCTGGAATACTTGCATACAAATACAAATGCATCCGATGAAGTGAGCTGTAGCTCACGAAAGCTTATGCTCTAATAAATTTGTTAGTCTCTAAGGTGCCACAAGTACTCCTTTTCTTTTTACCTGGAATACTGTGTGCAGTTCTGGTCTCCCATGTTTAAGAAGGATGAATTCAAACTGGAACAGGTACAGAGAAGGGCTACTCGGATGATCCGAGGAATGGAAAACCTGCCTTATGAAAGGAGACTTAAGGAGCTTGGCTTGTTTAGCCTAACCCAAAGAAGGCTGAAGGGAGATATGATTGCTCTCAATAAATATATCAGAGGGATAAATACCGGAGAGGGAGAGGAATTATTTAAGCTCAGTACCAATGTGGACACAAGAACAAATGGATATAAACTGGCCATCGGGAAGTTTAGACTTGAAATTAGACAAAGGTTTCTAACCATCAGAGGAGCGAAGTTTTGGAATAGCCTTCCAAGCGATGCAGTGGGGGGAAAAAGACATATCTGGCTTCAAGATTAAACTCGATAAGTTTATGGAGGAGATGATATGATGGGATAATGTGATGTTGGCAATTAATTGATCTTTAACTATTCATGTTAAATAGGCCCAATGGCCTGTGATGGGATGTTAGATGGGGTGGGATCTGAGTTATTAGAGAGAATTCTTTCCTGGGTATCTGGCTGGTGAATCTTGCCCACATGCTCAGGGTTCAGCTGATCGCCATATTTGGGGTCGGGAAGGAATTTTTCTCCAGGGCAGATTGGAAGAGGCCTTGGGGGGTTTTCGCCTTCCTCTGTAGCATAGGACACGGGCCACTTGCTGGAGGATTCTCTGCACCTTGACATCTTTAAATCATGATTTGAGGACTTCAGTAGCTCAGACATAGGTGAGAGGTTTATTGCAGGAGTGGGTGGGTAAGATTCTGTGGCTTGCATTGTGCAGGAGTTCAGACTAGATGATCATAATGGTCCCTTCTGACCTTAATATCTATGAATCTTTGAAACCCCAAACTCCCTCCCAGAGCCCGCATCCCTTACCCCCTCCTGCACTTCTGCTCCAGCCCAGAGCTTGCACCCAGCACCCACACTCCATCCCAGGGCCTGCACCTCAGATCTCCTTTCCCACCCAAACTCCCTCCCAGAGCCCAACCTCTCACCCTTTTGCACTGAAACTCCCTCCCAGAGCCTGCACCCCAATCCCCTGCCCCAGTCCAGGGTCTGCACCCCAGATCTCCTCCCCCGCCACCACAAACTCCCTCCCAGAGCCTTAGGCAGGTCAGGGGCAGACTTTGGGGGGGGGGCGGGTTCTGGGCACCACCAAAATTTCTACAAACGTGCCACCCCTGCCCCCGTCCACCTCCAGCATGTTTGGCCCCTGTCCCCAGCAGCCAATTCCAGACAGGGAGCGAGCCCTCCCCACCTGCCAGGGAGAGCAGCCAAATGAGCTGGGGAAATGCACAGGGAAAGGACTGAGTCCCCCTTTCCCCCACCCCACAGGTAACGTGGGGCGGAGAGAGCAGGGAGGGTTGGGTAGGGGTTGGGGCGGGGGCCCAGGGGGGTGGTCCGGGGGTGGGGAACAGGGGAGATTGCATAGGGATGGGGGTCCGAGGGATGGTTAGGGGGTGGGGAGCAGCGGTTTTGGATAGGATGCAGGAGTCCCAGGGGGCAGTCAGGGGTGGGGAGCAGGGGGGTTGGATGGAGGTGGGAGTTCCAGGGGGTCTGGAATGGGGGCAGGGGTTAGGCCGTGCCTCGCTGTTTGGGGAGGCATAGCCTCTCCCAGCCTTCCCTACCCAGCTCTCCAGACAATTTCTGTACCCAGTGTGGCCCTAGGGCCAAAAAGTTTACCCACCCCGTTATAGAAGCTCTGCTTGGGTTAAATATATATATCGATATAATAATATAAATTGTTTTAAAAATTCCCATTACAGTGAAAAGGATGTTTCCCAGAGGAGTGCCTTAAAATGCCCTAACCTAAAGATGGCCAGACCAGGCATGGGATTAGTCTGTCCTCTGGAAGCTGGTTCCACAACTAACCCTCGTAATCAGAGAACTTTTCATCTTTGGTACTTACTTGTTTTGTGAGCAGCATTGTCCCAGAGAGCTCAGTTGATGAGGTGGGTAGTGGATGAAGTTATAGTCCTTGATGTTGCTTACCTGTTGATGATTTTGAAGATTATGACCAAAGCCTTAAATTGCTGATTGAGGTTGCTTGGAAACCAGTGAAAGGATCAAAAACATGGGTGTTGTACTCATGGCCGCATTTGAGGAGGTGGGCTGCTGCATTGTGCACAAGCTATAGCTTCTGCTTTGCTTTCATGTTCAGCCCAAGGTACAGTGGGTTATAGTAATCCTGTGTTGAGGTAACCCTCTATTCTCCATTGCCAGTCATAGTTGCCTTCAAAGAGTCTTTTCACTGCACTGGAACCAGAGGGGGGTGTGTGTGTGTGTGTGTGTGTGTGTGTGTGTGTGTGTGGCGGGGGCTTTCACTATTTTATTAATTTGGTCTGCATTTGTGACAAAGTGGGGAATTTTATATAATATTTTTATGACGTCTATGCATGTCTCAGGTTCCCTGTGTACTTTAGATTGCTAACCCAGTGGGTGCAGAAGAAAAAGCGCTCTTGGAGCAGAGCAGGTAACATGAGGTGATATCATGTGACTGTGTGGGGTGGAATGAATGGGTCATTAAAGGACTATCTGAAGCTGACCAGTGTCAATGGAGGGGCTGCAAAGACAATGGAAGCCCCAAAGACTGAGCAACTTGCACTTTTCCACTGAAATCTCCGGAGGCAGAACATATGAACTCAACAACGGTCTGCAGGAGTGGGACAATGGACTGAGAGGTGTCAGGTACCTGGTATGAGAGTTCTCTTTTGGAAGAGACATACAAGCTCTTAACCCATGAAGAGCCAGAAAGAGATTCCATGGTAGCTTGGCCGGGAAGAACACTGGTTTGAGTAGAATGGACTATGTCTTAACCTTTATTTCTGTATGCTAGCCTAGAGACTTCGGAACACAGCATCACGGTCAACTAATAAACTCTACTCCTGTTTTGGAAAGACTGCCTGGTTTTGCTACAAATACTTGATGAGGTGCATTGGTCCCTGAAGAGTGTAAAAGTGTCTGATCAGGAGTCCATCTCAGTTGGACTGGATGGACAGAGCTCATGATGTGAAACTGGAGTGTGGGAGCCAGAGGGCGATCTCTGAGTTGTTGAGGCTGCGTGATCTACCTTTAAGGAAGAGTGGGACCCCATGGGGGTCTGGCACACTGAAGGGTTTCCTCAAAGGGAATGTTTAAAAGCTGGAGTGTAGCACAGATCTTGTGGTTCCATGACTGTAGTGTCACCTCATGTTAAAGCTTAATGAAACATCCTTGGATCTGTTTTGAGTACAAGTTCTTAGGTCCTAGAAGGAATCTTCAAAAATTTTGATCCGTTCAAGGAACAAAGGAGGAAATGGTGTTGCCTTCTTATACCTATCTTAAAGAAATAAAAATCTTAATATTGTCTCATACTTTAGGAGGTGCATATTAGGAGGGATTCTCTTGAACCCTGAGGTTCTCCTCGCTGCTACATCATCACGACTCTTCTGCAGAGGACTGGATATATGCTACTCGTCGCATTGCCAAAAAAAGTTACTGCTTCTAAACCACTGGGCCATATTCTCTGTTACATTCCCTGCTCTAGCACATTTTGATATTCGTTCAAATGAAAATTGTATTTGATTTTGCTTATTGACAGGAGGTGAAGATGATTTTGTTCTTGCCTAGAGTGCCTGTAATTTGTCCTCTAGGAATTGTAGAAGAGCAATATCAGCAATACAGGAATTCCTTTGAGAGTAAACATTGATTGTCTTTGACTCGTGTTTTTTAAAACTACAATATTTTCTGTTAAAGAATAACAGTAGCAGGTGAGGTCTGTATCTAGTAGCATTGTAGTAATTAGATTTCACATTTATGTAATCGTTTGGTTCTTTGGGTTTGTGCACTATTTAGTTTGAAATGATTTCCCTAGTTTTTTTTGTTTACGATAGTGAATCAATCACAGTGGTATCTGGATGTAGTACAGAAATTAACAAGAACAATTGTTACATTTTCTTTTTGTGCCAAATGCTAGTAACAATTCCTGCTTCCTCTTAATGGGTAAGTGTGTCCTTTGTCTTCAAGCTCAAGTTAAGATAGTTAGATAAATATGTGTGCCTTGTACTGCTTTCTTTATATTTAAAAAAAAATTGTCAAATTCAAGCTCTCTGACTGTATGAAAAAGTTAATTTTATAGCTGGGTGATCTCCATCGTGAATGCCCTGTTGCTTGTCCTCCTGGACTTCAATACTGGAGATAGTCAGTCAGCAAAAGCTTTCTAGTAAAAGCAGCTGCCTTAATGAGCCTTATGGGAAGAGATGGTGTCGGAGATAGTGGGGTCTCATGCAGTTCAGGGTTTTATAAAAATGTTAACCAATACCTTGAATGACATGATCCCAGTTTCCTTTTACCAGTGCTGAGTGTAGCATTTATGTTTGCTTGGCTCACTTAGGAGGTAGGCAGCTGCATTTTGCAGTAACTAAGGCAGGGGTGGTTTTTGAGAGTTCCAGGAAGAATGCGTTACTACAGCAGTCCAAACAGGAGTTGATAAAAGCATGGGTAACTGGTAAAGTCAGCATCAGAAAGATTGCAATCTCTAGGCTAGCTGAAGATGGTAAAAGGCACTTGAAGACTCTTCTGGTGTCTGGGAATCCAAGAACATCAGTGAGGTCTAATGATTTCAGGGAAGCCAAAGGTATAGATGAATTCCGCAGTAAAATTTTGGAAGTGTATATATTTTGACAGAAATTTGAGTTGTAGAATTGAGTATTGGCCTACAGGGTGTATTGCAGCCCAAATGTCTCTGTCCTCTGGGGCCTCAAATCTGTTACATAGGAGGATGATAGGATGGAATCGCGTGAAACACCTCAGGGAGCATGAGCAATTGCCTCTTGTGTCCTTTGGATTCTCCTTGAATGGAATGGTTGAAGCCACTGTAAAGTGATCCCATCTAGTCCTATGGCAACTGACTGACTAAATACTAGCATCTTCAATATGTTATAATTATCCTAGTAACAACCACAGTTAATTGTTATGCTTGTGCTTTCTTTTTTGCTAGGAAAAGAGGATAATTAAGATTCAAGTAATAATTCAAAATTTACTGGGCTTGTATTTTAGGATCTAGAGGAGGGGTAGGGAACCTTTTTTCTATCAGGGGCTGTTGACTCACAGAAAAATTGTCGTGGGCCACACACATCCCTGAGTGGGGGGCAGAGGCTTGGGGCTTCCTCTAGGCTCCTGGGTGGGGTCCGAAATGGGGTTCAGGGAATGGGCTGGGGCAGGGGGTTGAGGCGGGGGTGAGGGTTCCGGCTGGGGTACAGACTCTGGGGTGGGGCTGGGGATGAGGAGTTTGGGGTGCAGGAGAGGGCTCCAGGCTGGGCAAGGTGTTGGGGTGCAGGGTCTGGGAGGGAGTTAAGGTACGGCAGGGAGTTTGGGGTGCAGGCTCCAGCTGGGTGGTGCTTACCTGAGGTGGCTCCTGGTTGGCGGCGTAGCGGGGCTAAGGCAGGCTCCCTGCCTGCCCTGGCCCTGTGCTGCTCCCGGAAATGGCCAGCACATCCAGCTCCTAGGCGGAGGAGCAGCCAGGGAGCTCTGTGCAGTGGAGGGATCTGTCCGTCTCCTTTATGACAGTTATGATATAATTGTAGTGAACATAGCTGGTATGTACAGTTTAAAATGAAAAGGAGTACTTTTGGCACCTTAGAGACTAACAAATTTATTTGAGCGTAAGCCTTCGTGAGCTACAGCTCACTTCATCGGATGCATTCCTAAATTTAAAATGAATCTGCATTATTAAGACGTCTTGAAATTTTCACTGGAAGGTAAATAGGCTAATGTTTTATTCCCCCCTTGTCTATTTCATTGTCTTCATTGTGTTTTCAGGTCTGACAGACCTGTTTAGAACTCAAAAGAATGCTGAAAATACCCTTTAGAAAGAGTGACAAATTAGAAACTCTCATTTCTTCTTTTCTGCTCCTATTTAGACTGTAAGTTTGTCTTAAAACTTTCAATACTAAATTCAATTGGAGGAAATGAAAAGTGTATGTACACTCTTCGAAACCCCCCTTCCACCTCTGCCCCACGTTTACCTTGATCATGTGAAAGGTTGCTAAAATGTCACTGTTGTACAGTGTAGTTTTAAGGCATGGTTATACTAGAGAGTTTAGTGGCACAGCTGCACCAATGCTGCTGCACTGTTGTAAGCTCTCTAATGTGACCGCTCTAAACTGATGGGAGACAGCTCTCCTGTCGGCTTAACTACTCCAGCCCCTGCAAGCAGCAGAAGCTATGTTGATGGGAGAAGCTCTCCCACTGATATAGTGCTGTCCACACTGGTGCTTATGTTGGTGTGACTTATGTTGCTCAGGGGGACGATTTATTCACACCCTGAGTGACACAAGTTATGCTGATATAAGCTGTAGTGTAGAGGCTATGTCTACACTAGAGACCTTACAATGGCGCAGCTATACCACTGCACCTGTAAGGCTCCCAAGTAGCTGCGCTATGCTGATGGGAGAGAGCTCTGCTGTCTGCATAATTAAACCACCCCCAACTAGTGGCAGTAGCTATGTTGGTGAGAGAAGCTCTGTGTGACTCTAAAGCTTGTCTCTCTCACCAACCGAAGTTGGTCCAATAGAAGATATTATCCCCCCCCCCCCCACAATATTCTGGGACCAATATGGCTACAACTACACTGTATTGAACTCCGAACACATTTAGGCACTTTTCAGAATCCCACTCCTAATTCCTCATAGCTTGAAGAACTTGGATCTAGCTGATTTTATGATAACTATTTTTAGATACAATGCTGGTTTTAGGGCTTCTCAAAACATTAAGTTGTACTGTAAAAGCGGCAGAGTCCTGTGGCACCTTATAGACTAACAGGCGTATTGGAGCATAAGCTTTTGTGCGTGAATATCCACTTCATCGAATGTATTCACCCACGAAAGCTTATGCTCCAATACGTCTGTTAGTCTATAAGGTGCCACAGGACTCTTTGCCGCTTTTACAGATCCAGACTAACATGGCTACCCCTCTGATAAGTTGTACTGGTTTCACTTAGATTGGTTTTTAAGCCAATGTAATTAAACTGATACAAATCCTATTTGGAAGCTCATATCAGTTTAAAACTAGCTTTGATGGTTTGATTTGTGCCTGTAAATTTCCTGATGCAAATGAAACCAATATAAACCAGATTCAAACTGATATCAGCATGTCCACCTACTTTGGTGCACTTGTTTAACTAAGTTGCCTTAAAATAACCTCTTTAGTTAAACTGTTGCAACTTTGTGTGTGGACCAGGTCTTAGGGCTTGACTTTACTACTGGGAGATCGATGCTGCTGCAATCGATGCAGCGGGTGTCGATTTAGTGGGTCTAATGAAGACCTGCTAAATCAACGGCACAGTGCTCTCCTGTACTCCAGCTCCCCAAGAAGAGTAAGGCAAGTCCACTGGAAAGCGTCTCCTGTCGATGCAGCACAGTGAAGATACCAGGGTAAGTCGACCTAAGCTATGTCGACTCCAGGTACGTTATTTATGTAGGTGGAGTAGCCTAACTTAGGCTGACTTACCCCTGTAGCGAAGACAAGCCCTTAGCAAACAGGAGTCTGTAGGAAACATTTTCTAATAGTTAACATCCAAACTTACCTAACAAAGCAGTAAAGGAAAAAATGATAAATTTGGCATTTTTCCAGTCTTTGTGCATGTGAAAAATCTTGACTGGCTTGGAAGAAAAGGGGCTTGATGTGCATTGGGGAGACTGTAGCATTTTTTTTTTTGGTTTTTTTTTTTGGTTTTGTTTAGCTTTTAATTCAGTTTCTCTAAGGAAATTTGTTTAATTGAAAAAACACTTTGCAAAGGATGATTACTACAATGCTGTGGCGGAAAATTTATTTCCTGTCAAACAATACATTACTCTGAAGATAAATCTTACTAACCATACAATTTTGGAGGTTGGCAATCTTCATAGAAAAGTTTGAAACTTAAGGCTTGTCTAAACGTAGCTGCACCGGTTTCACTAGAGGTGTGATTAAAATGCTTTAAATCAGTGAAACATTGTGTAAACTGTATATCTGAACATTAAGGCCTGATTTTCATTTTCATTTGTATTTTCTGCCAAATGGCAATGGTAACAAGTAGCCTGATAAATTTTGTTTTCAGCTTCTTGGGCCAGACTTACTTTTGTTGTGAGTGAGTGCATTTATTATTGCATTGTGTTTGATTATACTGTGGTATTTCTTGGGGAACTGCCATGTTAATTTAAGTATAGTAAGTCGTGGATGTTAGCTGATAATCCATTTTATGCATAGGGCACTAGTAAAAATATGGTACATAATATTAATCTTTTTGCTAAAACATTTGAGGGATTTTGAGGCGATGGGAAAGTGTGTGACTGGCAGTCATGTGGAAATAGCCTGAAAACTACTGGCTTAGATTAGCCACAAGGTTCCCACCCCTACTAGCATGTGTGATTATATTTTGCAGTCCTTATTTATGCACACAGTATGCACTACTAATTGTGATAAAGAAATAAACAGTCCCTGCCAAAAAAAATCAACCTGAAGCAGCCTCAGATTGTAATTTTTTGTTTTTAAGTGTTTTTAGTATAAGCACTCTAGCATCTTGCAACTAGAAGATTAAGAAACAATAGATAGTGTTTCTATTGTTAAAAATGTTTTCATCTTTTATTTTTTTTTAAAAACAGATCTAGTGCCTCGGGGGTTCAGAGCATGTACCCATAATTGGTCTGGAATGTGGTTCTTAGTAGATATGGGTGAATAATGGGTTTTTTTGGTTTTCCATCAATTCTGAAAAATCGAAGTTTTGTTGTCTTGAACTGAAAATGAAATTTTCACAAAAAAAAATATTTGTGAATTGAAGTTGAAAAAACTTGGGTTAAAACACTTTGACCTTACTTGAAAAAATTTTTGTTTTGAAATCGGGGATTTTGACAAAATCAAAGGAGTAGATTCACAAAATGGCTAGAGAAGAAGCAGGTGGTGGTAGCAGTGCCTCCTTTATAAGCTTTAACCCAGTGGTTAGGGCACTTGCCAGGGGTGTGGAAAACCCAGGTTCATATCTCTGCTCTACATCAGGTAGATGGGGTGATTGGGCTTAAAGCTTATAAGGGATGTACCGTCACCTCCTCCTCTTTTGTCAAATAATTTTTTTCAATTCCGTCAAAAATATTTTGCAAATTTGTGAAGAGTTTGCCATAGTCTCTTGACCTAAAACTGCATTTTTCATTGAATAAACCATTTGCTGAAAATTTTTTCACCCAGTTCTAATCCTTTGCTGAGTCTGTGGAGATTCATACAGATCTGACAAAAGTGTAAATCATGGAAAACTACCATTTGCGTTACACTCGCCCCTTGGTTTTCTGAAACTTCAACCTGCATTGTGCATGCTCCAGAACTTTCCTGCTGCTGCTCTAACTACTTAATCAACTTCCTTTCCAGACCCTGTAATACATCTAGGGCTTCTGATTTTAGATTTTAACCAATAAACACAGGTAGAACACCTCCGTACAAAAAGAAAGAAATTGGTGTTTATACAATAAACACTGGGAATGGTTACTTGTATCCAATGGCTTGTCTACACATATCAATAATGTGGAGTATGGGGGTATGATTTCTAAAGCACACTCATGTATTGTGTAGACCCTGCTGGTGTGCTCCTAAGAGTCCCTTGTGCACTTTAAGGTAGAACTGTTTGAAACAGTGCAACATTAAAGTGCATTAGGGAATATTACAGTATATACAAGAAAACTCTTTATTTTTGGACATCTAGTTAAAACTCAAATTGCTAAAATAAATGAAAAATGAAATTTAATAAACCTTGAAAAACAGAAGCCCTAAATACAGTTCAGGAATCCTGATTCCCAGCATTCCATTACTGTCTAGCAAATAGTTGTTAAATCTACTGGCAAAGTGTGTTTTTATGTCCATAGAACAGCCCAGAGGGGATAATTGTCTTCTAGTATTAGTAGGTTTCAGAGTAGCAGCCGTGTTACTCTGTATTCGCAAAAAGAAAAGGAGTACTTATGGCACCTTAGAGACTAACAAATTTATTAGAGCATAAGCTTTCGTAAGCTACAGCTCACTTCATCGGATGCATTTGGTGGAAAAAACAGAGGAGAGATTTATATATACACACACACAGAGAACATGAAACAATGGGTTTATCATACACACTGTAAGGAGAGTGATCACTTAAGATAAGCCATCACCAGCAGCAGGGGGGGGAAAGGAGGAAAACCTTTCATGGTGACAAGCAAGGTAGGCTAATTCCAGCAGTTAACAAGAATATCAGAGGAACAGTGGGGGGTGAGGTGGGGGGGGAGAAATACCATGGGGAAATAGTTTTACTTTGTGTAATGACTCATCCATTCCCAGTCTCTATTCAAGCCTAAGTTAATTGTATCCAGTTTGCAAATTAATTCCAATTCAGCAGTCTCTCGTTGGAGTCTGTTTTTGAAGCTTTTTTGTTGAAGGATAGCCACTCTTAGGTCTGTAATCGAGTGACCAGAGAGATTGAAGTGTTCTCCAACTGGTTTTTGAATGTTATAATTCTTGACATCTGATTTGTGCCCGTTCATTCTTTTACGTAGAGACTGTCCAGTTTGGCCAATGTACATGGCAGAGGGGCATTGCTGGCACATGATGGCGTATATCACATTGGTAGATGCGCAGGTTATAGTAGTTATTCCTTTAGCTCAGTCTGGTTAGATTTAGTACATTCCCTTCTCTCTTGGTTGTCTTCTGGATCTCATCCTCTCCTTGCATCCTTTACTTTCTTACTATCACTTTCAAAGATTCCCACTGTGTAGAGATTCTAACTCTAGCCAAAAAGAGCTGGATGTAAACTCCTTTTAGAGTCTTTCATTGTTGCTTTGACCAGAGATGCCCACTTAAAATGAATGCCAGATGTCCTTTTGGAGAGCTGAGTACTCAGATTCTGTAGCACTCCTGTACCCTTTTGTCTCTGGGAATGAAACACAAAACTCTATTTCTGATGACACCTGGCAGGGAAAGATAAACAAATATTCATGCCTATCTAATAGTCTTCAAGTCTTCCCCCCCACCCCACCCCCACTCATTCCTACTACAACAGAAATGAGGGTCCCAATTGCCTAAACCAGTCCAGCCTCCAGACTCAAATACCCAGCAGGTGACATTCTGTAAAGTGTATGACTGCCAGAGCTGAAGTCCTGAGTAACTAACTGCACAACAGCATATGAAGGACATATATGTTGGTCACAGCCCCTTTTGATACTTGTGCAACTGAATGGATTATCTATGAAATTGTTTGCTAGAACTGTGTATGCATCATATGAGGTTCTCTCATCCTTGTCTCCCTTTCATTTCTGTAGATTTCAGAGTAGCAGCCGTGTTAGTCTGTATTCGCAAAAAGAAAAGGAGTACTTGTGGCACCTTAGAGACTAACAAATTTATTAGAGCATAAGCTTTCGTGAGCTACAGCTCACTTCATCGGATGCATTTGGTGGAAAAAACAGAGGAGAGATTTATATACACACACACAGAGAACATGAAACAATGGGTTTATCATACACACTGTAAGGAGAGTGATCACTTAAGATAAGCCATCACCAACAGCAGGGGGGGGAAGGAGGAAAACCTTTCATGGTGACAAGCAGGTAGGCTAATTCCAGCAGTTAACAAGAATATCAGAGGAACAGTGGGGGGTGGGGTGGGAGGGAGAAATACCATGGGGAAATAGTTTTACTTTGTGTAATGACTCATCCATTCCCAGTCTCTATTCAAGCCTAAGTTAATTGTATCCAGTTTGCAAATTAATTCCAATTCAGCAGTCTCTCGTTGGAGTCTGTTTTTGAAGCTTTTTTGTTGAAGTATAGCCACTCTTAGGTCTGTGATCGAGTGACCAGAGAGATTGAAGTGTTCTCCAACTGGTTTTTGAATGTTATAATTCTTGACGTCTGATTTGTGTCCATTCATTCTTTTGCGTAGAGACTGTCCAGTTTGGCCAATGTACATGGCAGAGGGGCATTGCTGGCACATGATGGCATATATCACATTGGTAGATGCGCAGGTGAACGAGCCTCTGATAGTGTGGCTGATGTGATTAGGCCCTATGATGGTATCCCCTGAATAGATATGTGGACAGAGTTGGCAACGGGCTTTGTTGCAAGGATAGGTTCCTGGGTTAGTGGTTCTGTTGTGTGGTGTGTGGTTGCTGGTGAGTATTTGCTTCAGATTGGGGGGCTGTCTGTAAGCAAGGACTGGTCTGTCTCCCAAGATCTGAGAGAGCGATGGCTCGTCATTCAGGATAGGTTGTAGATCCTTGATGATGCGTTGGAGGGGTTTTAGTTGGGGGCTGAAGGTGATGGCTAGTGGCGTTCTGTTGTTTTCTTTGTTGGGCCTGTCCTGTAGTAGGTGACTTCTGGGTACTCTTCTGGCTCTGTCAATCTGTTTCTTCACTTCAGCAGGTGGGTACTGTAGTTGTAGGAATGCATGATAGAGATCTTGTAGGTGTTTGTCTCTCTCTGAGGGGTTGGAGCAAATGCGGTTATATCGTAGCGCTTGGCTGTAGACAATGGATCGAGTGGTATGATCTAGCTTCATTGAATTGCTGAATTGGAATTAATTTGCAAACTGGATACAATTAACTTAGGCTTGAATAGAGACTGGGAATGGATGAGTCATTACACAAAGTAAAACTATTTCCCCATGGTATTTCTCCCCCCCCACCTCACCCCCCACTGTTCCTCTGATATTCTTGTTAACTGCTGGAATTAGCCTACCTTGCTTGTCACCATGAAAGGTTTTCCTCCTTTCCCCCCCCCTGCTGCTGGTGATGGCTTATCTTAAGTGATCATTCTCCTTACAGTGTGTATGATAAACCCATTGTTTCATGTTCTCTGTGTGTGTGTATATAAATCTCTCCTCTGTTTTTTCCACCAAATGCATCCGATGAAGTGAGCTGTAGCTCACGAAAGCTTATGCTCTAATAAATTTGTTAGTCTCTAAGGTGCCACAAGTACTCCTTTTCTTTTTTCATTTCTGTAGGAGGCAAAGTATAGACAAAGTCTATCAGTTTCTCCAGGTTTGTTTTGGAAATCTCCCCCTAGGTGCAGCTGGACCTAGTAACTACAGTGTGGGCACTAGTATAGATAGGACATGTGACTCCTTGCTCAGGTCACCTAGAACTGTGAGCCACTGTGTTATCTCTCTGCCTTAGCAAGAGTGAGCCTTGCTGCTGCTAAGCTGTGAGTCAGCTCCCTGACTCACCAGCTTGTCTGCCTTGCCAGCAAACTCCTCAGGACTCGTCCCATCCAAATCTTGCCTTGCAGGTAACAAACAGTGATCTCCAATTTTCCAAGTTCCCAAGAGGCAATTTTCTGCAGTATCCAGTCCCTCTCACTGGACCTTCACAGAAGTTATCAAGTTTGCTGTTAGTTCAGTTGAGGATTTTACCCTTCAGTCTAATACAGAGCAGTGAGATGGTTTTGCAATAAAACAAGAATAAGTGTATTAATACAGAATAGATATTTAAGTAGTGATTAAGAATAGAAGGGACAGATATGGATACAAATAAAACAAAACAAAACATGCTATCTAGTGACTAAAACTTAACTTCATCCAGTTGCAATCTTTTGTAGATTTCTCACCTGCAGTCAGTTTCCAGAAAACTCAACTCACTTGGATGAAGGATCCAAGTTTCTATAATTACAACATAATAACAGCCATACTGGGTCAGACCAAAGGTCCATCTAGCCCAGTATCCAGTCTTCTGACAGTGGCCAATGCCAGGTGCCCCAGAGGGAATGAACAATCTACAAGTGATCCATTCTCTATTGCCCGTTCCCAGCTTCTGGCAAACAGAGGCTAGGGACACCATCCTTGCCTATACTGACTAATAGCCATTGATGGACCTATCCTCCATGAATTCCTCTAGTTCTTTTTTTTTTTTTTTTTTTTGAACCCTTTTTATAGTCTTGGCCTTCACAACATCCACTATCAAAGAGTTTCACAGGTTGACTGTGCATTGTGTGTGTGGAAAAAATACTTCCTTTTTGTTTGTTTTAAACCTGCTGCCTATTAATTTCATTTGGTGACCCCTAGTTCTTGTATTATGAGAAGGAGTAAATAACACTTCCTTATTTATTTTTTCCACACCAGTCATGATTTTATAGACCTCAATCATATCCCCATTAGTCGCCTCTTCTCCAAGCTGAAAATTTAGTCTTATTAATGTCTTCTCATACGGAAGCCATTCCTTACCCCTAAGCATTTTGTTGCCCTTTTCTGAACATTTTCCAATTCCAGTATATCTTTTTTGAGATGGGGCGACCACATCTGCCTGTAGTATTCAAGATGTGGACGTACCCTGGATTTATATAGAGCAGTGGTTCTCAAAGTGTGGGTTGGAACCCCAAAATGGGTTGCCAGGGCTGGTGTTAGACTTACCCCAAGCCCAATCCTGACCCCACTGCCCAAGGCCAAAGCCCAAGCCCCACTTCCTGGGGCCACAGCCCAAGGGCTTCAGGGATGGTGGGGCTTGGGCTTGGCTTTGCCCCCCTCCCTGTGCTCGGACGGGCTCAAGCTTCAGTCCCCCTTCTGGGATCATGTAGTGTGTTGTGTTTTTTTTTTTTTTTTTTGTCAGAAGGGGGTTGCAGTGCATTGAAGTTTGAGAACCCCTGATATAGAGGCAACATATTTTCGGTCTTGTCTATCTCTTAATGATTCCCAACATTCTGCTCCCTTTTTTGACAGCGGCTGCATATTGAGTGGATACTTTCAGAGAACTATCCATAGTGACATAAAAAATGTTTTTAAAAACATTTGAGCTCTGGCCATTTAGCTCCATCCAGTGATGGATAACAAAATGGCCTCTTTTTTTTCTATCTTCCCAAAGTTTATTGATCCTGTTTCAAGAGGCAGGAGGGCTTCCAAGAAGCAGCCTTCATTCCATTGAGATTAAAGGGATCACCTTCCCCCACTTGCTTGTCTGATGGTTTTCTAACTTGCTTAATTTGTATCGGAGACATGGTGAAGACAGCGAAACAACTTTCTTTTGTTTAGGACAGGCTGGAGTTAGGCTCTGCCTGCCAAATGCATTTTGGGAACATATTTCCAGTACACATCCATGATGCTTTATGCACCACGCATACGTATATTAAGCAGTAATATTAATGACCAGTGTGTTACCAGTTTGCATATGTCATAGTACATGACACCTTTTAGGTACAGATTATGACAACAGTTACTTGAGGCAATGAGTGTGTCAGGCCTGATGAGAATTATGGGATGGTGTGCCCTCTGCCAGTTGGCATTCAGGGGCTTCCTGGGTCACAGGGTACATTTTCCTTTACATCAGTGTCCTTCAGCTCTGCTAAGAGTGGGCCTAGAGGACAGCAAAGTGACAGGAAGAAAGAGAGGGGAAACCAGTGCCCTGTCTACACTAGTGCTTACACCATTGATGCTATGAGTAAAATTGCACTAGTGGTCTTGCAACAGGTAGAGCAACTCCTCAAAACGCCATTCTGTCTCTCCTGTATTTTTCCATGCTCAGCTGACTACTCTGTTGATTTATATAATATAAGATTTGGGAAAGTGTTTAATCTTTTTACAGGTTTCAGAGTAGCAGCCGTGTTTGTTCCTCCCAATGTGCACTTCTCCATTACCATAATGCTTTCCCTGCATTTCTGGCAGGGAGAACCTCTTGGGATCGACAGTGGTCCTACTTATTATGGCTATTGGCTCTGAAATGGAAGTTAGTAGCAGTACACAAGAATAATTGATGGCAAACTCCCTTTTTAGGTATATTTTTCAAGAGTGCTTTTCTGAAACCATTTTGTTAGTGTGACATAACACCTTCTCGTCACAGTGCACTCGGGGAACAAAAAATAGATTTTCATGCTGTTACCTACTGCTCTTCCTTCCACAAAGTAAACCTCTGTTTACATGATTTAACCCTTGTTATCTGGTCTAACCAAATGTAAAATTATATAGTTCTCATCTGGTTATGTATTTGCAGTGTAAATTTGGATTAGAAATTAGCTTTGTGACTGATTTTAAGTAACTTGTGTACATTTAAAAAAAATTGTGTGTATATGAGAGATTTCATATATGAACTAACAAAGATTACTCTACTGTTAGATTTATTATTATTCAGTCAGGGTATTAACATGACACTAATTTAATCATAAATTTCTTTATTAAATCCAAAATTCAAATGGTATTTATACAATTGCTCTAAACATACCTAAAAAGCCTAAATAATAAGCAATTTACTACACCCTAACAACAAAACATTTGATCAAGATATTTACAAACAAGCTAACAGCAGGGATGCTTACCCCATATTGGTTGGCTCCAACTTGGTCAAGCAGGTATTAGTAATGAAATCTAAGAGTTCACTTGTTTGTTAAAGGTATAAAAAAGTAATGTCATTGCCAGTTACTGACCTCAGCTAAAAAACAGTTTGAGATGGTTTACCCTTTCTTCCAGTCTTAATCCAGATAAGATTTACAATCTCCTTTCTCCCCAAGGCTTTTCCTCCATATCTCTTCCTCTTCTTGCTGACAACAGTTTTTCCTTTGCGCCTGTGTTCACATAGGCCCTAGTAGTTGATAACATTGGTATGTGGAGTAGAAAGGTCCATGTTGCTCCTTCTAAGACAGATTCTTTGTCTTATTTAAAACCATCTGCAGTCACCCTGTTGGTCAGGGGCCATCTTATTAGAAACTTATTTTATTATTTGTTTAAACCAGGCATCCTCCTTGCTCTATTCCTTCTGTCTTTATAACTCATTGTTTTCAAGGCCTACCATCTACTTACTAGTCGGAGCCTTTCTTTACACCACAGATATTTCCTTAATCAGAGTTTATCTTAAATTGGTTCTTTAATTTCATATTTATTCGACATCTACCAAATCACAGGATATTGTTCATTTAATTGATTCTGTACAAATACTGCATGGCATGTATGACATAGTTATGGTTCATACTGTACATTTTGCTTAATTGGGACATAATCCAGTGAATCATTTTGAACCCAGCAATGCTAAAAAGTAATTAAAATACAAAATTTTAGGGTGGTGGTGGTATTATTATTATTAAGGTTATGTGCTTAAATAGTTAATTGTCAGAAAATGTGAAATTTAAGGCTGAATGCAAATTCAACCTTATCTCTGCCTTCATATGCTATTATGATAGTTTGTAACGTTGCACACTATCTTAAATATATACTATTATTCAATTCTTACACACTTTCGCAGTGTGTGGCTAAAGATGTAGAGGATAGCAGACCAGCCAAATCTGCTATTTTAGCTTTACTTTTGGGTGGGCAAGAAGGTAGGGAGAGTGTGTAGGGCAGTACAGTGGGTTGTTCATTCCAGCTGGCCAGGTTTGGAAGCAAAACTTTGTTCTCTGTAGACTCTCCTTCCTTTGGTTGCTACTATGTATGTTCAAATAAAACAGGTTAGGGAACAGTCAGCCCTCTCTTGTGTAACTCCTTAGGTAGGGTATGTCTACACTGCAGTGTAACCTCAGGGTCAAGCCTAACCCTCGTCCTTCTGTCTACACACACATCGCACTAAACCAGAGCTTACGCCAGGACGCTAAGCGAGTGGAGGGTCCAAGTCTGAGTTCAGCCAGGATCCAGGGTTCAAGCCCTGTTGATTTGCAGTGTAGATGCAGCCCCCCTGGACTCGTGTTCTGGGAATCCACCAAAAGTATTCCATGTGCCAACTTTCTTTGTCCTCTGAACAGTTAAGTTTTCCCATACTACACGATGAACAAAAGGTTAGAGCGGTCACATTTTGGTAGGGTGCTAGGTAGTCTGGAGTATGAGTGGTTGGACTGGGGCCTGCAGTGTAGATGCTGGAGCCCCAGGTTGAGACCTATGTTTCAGCAATTCCTAACCTGGGGTTATAAATAAGTGTAGATGATCAAGCCCTAGGTTTACAAACCCACGGTCTTCTAACAGCTGTTCTGCTAACCATGGGTGTTTACATTGAAATGTAGACATATCCTCAGTGTTCACAGAGACATTTGCTTACAGTAATACAGTACCTTTTGTATCTTTGTTCATTGTCAATCAGAAGACTTCTCTTCATTTTTGTCCACAGCCCAAATCTGAGAGGGAAATATGGCATTTAATAACTATTTGAGTCTAAAGTTTTATTGCATCCACCTCCTTCTCCCTGGGGTCTGGGTTCTCTACCTTGATCTTGTATCCTTATGTTAATGGGTATGAAATCATCATCACAAGTGTAAGTGGTTTGTAAGGTCATCTCTTGATACAGTCTCAAAACATTGTAGACTGGAAGCTTTATCTTCAAATGTGCCTTTGGACACCTCCTTTTTAACCTTTTCACCTTTAACCTCCTTGGTTCCTCACTTCTTCCTCTAACACCTTTCTGTATGGCTTGTAGTTTGTGTTCTGTCTGAAGAGATGACTAGGCATATCTTATCATTAGAAGTTGCTGTCCAAGGATTCAGAAATAGTATATTTTATCTGTTAATTAATTTCTTTACTCAATATATCAGTTTAAAAGATGCATGTTCACTTGTAGTGCATGCATCCCATCAGTTTCTGTGGCAATTGGCATGTAGCCAGGATAGCATTCTCTAACATGTCTGTTTAAATTGCACAGTATTCATTTTGCATTTAAATACAGGGTTTAAATATTTACCACATGCTTAGTAGTCAGAGAGTGGTGTGGAAGAACCACTGGCAACAAAGAAGGTTAAAATACCCTTTTTCATTCACTTTCTCTTCTACCCTAAGTATGATTACAAAAGAAAATAAAAATTCATTCTCTCAGAATATTTTTCCTAATGTTGGCACACATTGAAAAATTACTTCTTCAAGATGCATCCTTTCCAGGTTTGCTTCATTTCTAGGTGCTGAATGGCTTTGTTTTAGGACTTCATTAAAATTAGATTTCAGTTCATTTTTACATGGAAGAAACAGACAGAAAACACTATTGTGCCTTGTCAATGTTTGAGTAAAAAGAGACCTTTCTGTAATCATTTCAATATGATTGGTGCTTTTTGCTGCATGAAGAGTAAAGCAGGATCTTTTCTGTGTTGGAAAAAGGCTTTGAGACATTATTCTTGAAATAATCGCTTGAGCAGGCTGATTAAGAAACACACGAGACATTAAATTTAATCAAGATTTGAATAATGGAGTTAGGATTGACTGTCACTTTAGAAAATCAGTTATTTTTAGAACTGAATGAACCAGCATGTACTATTCCCTGAAGAGTCTATCCTTGAGGTGCAGATTGTCCAAAATACCATCTGACAATCTGGGTCCTCTCCCTTAATCATATACCCTTATGTTAATGGGTACAAAATCACCATCCTTATTACAAAACATATAAAGAATTTTGCCATGATGCGATAGTAAAGAAAGGCATGCATTATGAGCCACAGCTTTTGAAAGCATCATCTTAAAATCTACTTTGAAAAATTACACTAAAAGTTGTACCATCTACTCAATTGACCCATGTATTCAAGGTTAAGTTTGCTGACTTTAATGCCAAAAATGTTTTACTCATAAGTGCTGCATAGCTACTGTGACAAAGTTCCTCCTCCTACTTTGGTGGGTATTGTGCTTATTGACGGATTTGCTCGCCTTGGAGCTTCACGGCAGCCCTCAGTTTGGCCGTTTTCGTGAGTCCACGGTCCAGGTCAACTCCTCCTGTGTCTGACCAGGAGTTGGGAAGTTTGGGGGGAACCTGGACCCGCCTTCTACTCCGGGTTCCAGCCCAGGGCCCTGTGGAATGCAGCTGTCTAGAGTGCCTCCTGGAACAGCTGTGCGACAGCTACAACTCCCTGGGCTACTTCCCCCTGGCCTCCTCCCAACCCCTTCTTTATTCTCATCATAGGACCTTCCTCCTGATGTGTGATAATGCTTGTACTCCTCAGTCCTCCAACAGTATGCTTTCTCACTCTCAGCTCCTAGTGCCTCTTGCTCCTAGCTCCTTATACGCGCACCACAAACTGAAGTGAGCTCCTTTTTAAACCGGCATCCCCTGATTAGCCTGCCTTAAATGATTCTAGCAGCTTCTTGATTGGCTGCAGGTGTTCTAATCAGCCTGTCTTAATTGTCTCCAGAAGGTTTCTGATTATTCTGGAACCTTCCCTGTTACCTTACCCAGGGAAAAGGGACCTACTGAGCCTGGGGCTAATATATCTGCCTTCTATTACTCTCCTGTAGCCATCTGGCCCGACCCTGTCACACTACAGTAATTAAGTGAGCTAAATTCTGTTTTCTTGTGCCTCATAAACAATCTAAATTCCTGTCAATTACAGCTATGTGATTTATTATGTGGAAGTTAGTGAAACTGATCAGATATAAAGGTGGGCTTCAGTTGGCCTGCAGAACCTTTATTATCAGTGGTGATGGGCAAGATGGAAAGAAATCGGCTTGATTCTCAGCTCTAGCTGAACTACAGACCCCACTTCAGTCCCCAGCAAAATCGTGGAGCAGGTCCTCAAGGAATCCATTTTGAAACACTTGGAGGAGAGGAAGATGATCAGGAACAGTCAACATGGATTCACCAAGGACAAGTCATGCCTGACTAACGTGATTGCCTTCTATGATGAGATAACTGTCTCTGTGGATATGGGAAAGTGGTGGGTGTGATATATCTTGACTTTAGCAAACCTTTCGATAGTCTTCCATAGTATTCTTGCCAGCAAGTTAAAAAAAGTATGGATTGGATGAATGGACTATAAGGTGGACGGAAAGCTGGCTAGATTGTCGGGCTCAATGGGTAGTGATCAATAGCTCGATGTCTAGTTGGCAGCCGGTAACAAGCGGAATGCCCCAGGGGTCGGTCTTGTTCAAGATCTTTATTTATGATCTGGATGATGGGATTAATTGCTCCCTCAGCAAGTTTGCAGATGACACAAACTGGTAGGGGAGGTAGATACTCTGGAGGGTAGGGGTAGGGATAGGGTCCAGAGTAACCTAGACAAATAGAAGGATTGGGCCAAAAGAAATCTGATGAGGTTCAACAAAGATAAGTGCAGAGTCCTGCACTTAGGAAGGAAGAATCCCATGCACAGCTACAGGCTGGGGACCGACTGGCTAAGCAGCAGTTCTGCAGAAAAGGATCTGGGGATTACAGTGAACGAGAAGCTGGATATGAGTCAGCAGTGTGCCGTTGTTGCCAAGAAGGCCATGGCATATTGGGCTATATTAGTAGGAGCATTGCCAGCAGATTGAGAGAAGTGATTATTCCTCTCTATTTGGCACTGGTGAGGCCAAACCTGGAGTTTTGGTCCCCCCACTACAGAAGGGATGTGGACAAATTGGAGAGAGTCCAGCGGAGGTCAATGAAAATGATTAGGGGGCTGGGGCATATGATTTACAAGGAGAGGCTGAGGGAACTGGAGTTCATCTTCGAGTGATTGCTCATGTGCATTCCAATAGGTGTGTGCGCGCACAGTGTGCACGATCGCCGGAAGCTTTTCCCTAGCGGTACCCTTCAGGTAGGCTGTAGAGACTGTAGAGTGGCGCCTTCATGGCGGTGTATATATGTCCCTGCCGACCCGCCGACTACTCCGTTCCTTCTTACCGCCCATGACGGTCGTTGGAACAGCTTAGTCTCTTGCTTTGCAAGTGCCTTACCTAGTGGTTCCCTTGTTTCTAGTGTACATAGTTGTTAGTTAGTTGTTAATAGTTGTAGTTTAGATTAATTTAATGTACTTCGGGAGGTTTCCCCCGATCTACTGTCCCCGGCGCTGGGGCATGCCTCGGTCACAGGGATTTAAAGTGTGTGAGAGGTGTGCAAAACCTATGCCAGCAAGTGATCCTCACGCTGCCTGTCTCAAGTGCCTTGAGGAGGGCCATTAGACAGATAAGTGCTCTATTTGCAGGAGCTTCAGACCCAAGACTAAGAGGAAGCGGGACTATCACTTGAAGCTCCTCTTGATGGAGTTGGCCCTTCAGCCACAGCTGAGCCGACGCCGGCACCCTCGGTGCACAGTGCACCAGCCTCTGTATGGGATGTCCCGGCACCAAGGAAAGACTCCGCCAGGGAGCACAGGCACTTCTCCCTGGTCCGCAAGGCCAGCGCCTTGTGGCAGCGCCATTCACAGTCTCCAGTGCTGCATAAGAAAAAGAAACCAGACAGGGGACTTCCCCGGTCAGGAAGCCAAGGCGGGGATTCCAGGGGAGTGTGTTCTCCAGTGGGAGACCCTCGGTCTGGTCCGCAGGAACCGCTGCCATTATGTCCAGTGAGAACAGCCTCTCCTACCCACAATGATTTGGAGGAAGAGCTTGATCTCCCCTCCACTCCAGACACACATGAGGTTGCTCAAGACCTCATTGATATGATGACTCAGTACCCGGCTCCCCAGGTACGGGGCCCAGCCTCGCAAACTCAGGCACTGCCAATAGCATTGGCGACAACACCGACTGTGGCATTGTGCCCGTCACCTGTGGCGATTGATTACAACACTGGTCACTACACCGATGCTGATGGTGGCACCGTCGGCTGCACCAGTGGCGGTGCCAGCACCGATGGTGGCACCGTGGTTGATTCATCATCGGGGGAAGCCCATGATGTTGCGGCACCGATCTCAGTCTCCCCGGTACCACTTCCTTGCACTGAATACTCGTCAGAGTCAGACGCGGAATTGTCTGTATCCCGATGCAGCTGCTCCTGATCCCGGCACTGTAGGTCGGCGAAACAACCGGCACCAGTCGCCGCTTGGCCGGCCCAGCGCAATGGCCTTTTTGGATCTCCTGGGCCTACCACCAGCCTTAAGATCAGGGATCTAGGCCAGTATCAGTGGTATCGGCCCCCCGCGCCCCTCCATCAGCAACGTCGATGGCACACCACACCCTTAGAGCCCCTGAGCTGGACAGAGCTGTTGAGCAGGCACAGTCAAGCACGGCCCCTCCTCCACCGATGTCGGTGGCACCTGAACCTCCGGTCGTGGGGTGTTCCGAGATACCTGACCCGGCCTTCAGAGAACCTGAGGGGCAGGAAGACCCTGTCCTGGGAACTTCCTTCTCCTCTTCGCCAGACGAGGTAGTGGCGGGCACCTGCACCACTCTACCACAAATGGATACCAAAGGCCACCAGGACCTGCTTAGAAGGGTAGCAGTTAACCTCAACCTCCAGGCAGAGGAGGTTATGGAGGACTCAGATCCGATGGTGGACGTCTTCACCCCCGAGGGTCCTTCCAGAGTAGCTTTGCTCCTCATAAGGACAATTCAGAACACTACAAAGGTGCGCTGGCAAACCCCAGCCTCTATACCACCAACGGCTAAAGGGGTCGAGAGATACTACTCTGTGCCACAAAAGGGCTATGAGCACGTGTTTACCCACCCCCAAACGGGGACTCTGTTGGTTGATGTGGCAAACCACGAGGAGCGGCAGGGTCAACCAGGCCCCGCACCCAAGTCGCATGACACCAAGAAGCTGGATCTCTTTGGCCATAAAGTCTATTCGACTGGGAGGGGGCTCCAGCTTTGGGTAGCGAATCAGCAGGCGGTGCTTAGCCAATATGCTTTCAATTCCTGGAGCTCGTTGGCTAAGTTCTAGGAGTTAATTCCGGCTGATTCTCGCAGAGAGTTTGGTCCGCTCCTTGAGGAGGGTAGAGTGGTCTCTAGGACCACCCTCCAGGCAGCCCTGGATGCAGAGGACTCTGTGGCTAGAACCATGGCCACCGCCATCGCTATGAGGTGTAGTGCGTGGCTTCAGGTTTCAGGGATCCCACCTGAGGTCCAACATACAATTCAGGACCTCCCCTTTGACTGTGAGGGCCTGTTTGCTCAAAATACGGATCTGTGCCTGCATAGCCTGAAGGACTCGCGGGCAACTCTGAAGTCTCTGGGGCTACACACCCTAGTGCCTCAGAGAAAGCCCTTTAGACCTCAGCCCCTGTCCTGTTTCTACCTGCGGCCCCCAGGCAGGATCCACCTAGGAGGAGGGGCAGAAATAACAGGAGGTGCCCACCGCAATCCTCTTTGGGCCAGGGTTTGACCAAACAGTCCTCCTTTTTGGATCCTTTCCCTCCGCTCCCCCCTGTTGTGAATCAGCTCTCCCCCTTCTACCCTACTTGGTCTCAGATCATGTCAGACTGCTGGGTCCTCAGCACGGTGGGGGCGGGATATTCTGTCCAATTCTGTTCCCTCTCACCCCCCTTCCGGGTCCCTCTTCAGGGACGCCTCTCACGAGCAACTCCTTTTACAAGAGGTACAATTGCTCCTAGCTCTAGGGGCAATAGAGGAGATTCCGCAGGAATTCAGGGGCAAGGGGTTCTACTCCTGCTATTTCCTCATCCTGAAGGCCAAGGACTGGCTTCGGCCTATCCTGGACCTACGAGACCTCAACACATACATAAAAAAGGTGAAGTTTTGCATGGTCTCTCTGGCCGCCATCTTTCCCTCCCTGGATCTGGGAGACTGGTGCGCCGCTCTCGACTTGAAGGATGCGTATTTTCACATTGCTATTATTCCAGCCCACAGACGCTTTCTCAGATTCATGGTCAGTGGCCAGCACTACCAGTTCAGGGTGCTCCCATTTGGCCAGGTGCAGGTGTTCCCATATTTGGACGACTGGCTCATCAAGGCAGAGTCCCAAGCAGAGGTGGTGAAGCACGTATCCCTGGCCCAGGCTATGTTTCACAGGTTGGGACTTGTCTTGAACGAGCCCAAGTCCACATTGACCCCCACACAAACAATAGAGTTAATCGGCGCTCTCTTGGACTCCACGTGTGCGAGGACGTTCCATCCGGAACAGCGTTTCAGAGTGCTCACAGACATTATCCAGACCCTCCTCCGCTTCCCCACAACTACGGCTAGGAATTGTATGAGACTACTGGGGCATATGGCGATCTGTACGTACGTGGTACAGCATGCCAGGCTGTGCCGCCGGCCCCTGCAGATGTGGTTAGCGCAGGTGCACAGACTGGGCAGAGACCCACTGGAGTCAATCATGACTGTCCCACCTCAAATTCTCCACTCTCTCTAATGGTGGCTGCAACCAAAGCTAGTTTGTATGGGAATATCCTTTGCAAAACCCCAACCCACACTTTCCCTTGTCACAGATGCCTTTGCACTCGGTTGGAGAGCGCATCTGGGCAGTATCAGAACCCAGGACCTCTGGCTCCATGCAGAGCTATCGCTGCACATCTACTTGAGGGAGCTGAAGGCGGTTCACCTGGCATGCCAAGCCTTTCAGGCCTGTCTGCAGAGCATCTGCGTATCGGTGCTCATGGACAGTACTGCAGTGATGTTCTATATAAACAAACAGGGTGGTGCTTGTTCTTCTCCCCTCTGTCGGGAAGCCCTCGCACTGTGGGACTTTTGTATCACCTACACCATACACCTGCAGGTGTTGCATCTTCCAGGGGTGCAGAATGAGCTGGCAGACTGCCTCAGTTGCTCGTTCCATGGACACGAGTGGTCCCTCAGACTGGATATCGCTTACTCAATTTTCCAGAGGTGGGGCTCTCCCCACATGGACTTGTTCGCGACACAGAGCAACAGGAAGTGCCAGAGATTCTGCTCCTTCCTGAACCGCAGCCCAGGCTCCACCGCGGATGCCTTTCACCCGTCATGGACAGGTCACCTGCTGTACATGTTCCCGCCATTCCCCCTCATACACAAGGTGCTTCTCAAGACTCGTCAGGACAGAGCTTCCTTAATTCTCATAGCGCCAGCGTGGCCCCGCCAGCACTGGTTCACCATGTTACTGAACCTCTCAATGGACAGACCAGTAGCACTCCCTCTCTGTCCAACCCTAATCTCACAGGACCACGGCCATCTACAGCACCCCAACCTGGAGTCACTCCACCTCATGGCGTGGAAGCTCCATGACTGAACCCTCTTGAGCTTCAGTGCTTGCACTTGGTTAGGGAGGTTCTGCTGGGGAGTAGGAAACCCTCCACTCGAGCCACGTACCTCGCTAATTGGAAGTGTTTCTTCATTTGGTCTTAACAAAAGGGAACTGAGCCGCAATCGGCCCAAAATAAGGGGAATTGGGGCTATCTTTTACATCTCAAGCACCAAGGGTTAGCAATATCATCCCTAAGGGTACACCTTGTGGCAATTTCGGCCTTCCACCCGGGAACGGCTGGGGGTTCAGTGTTTGGTAATCTCATGGTGAGCAGGTTTGTTAAGGGCCTTGACAGACTTTATCCTCCAGTATGTCAGCCCGTCCCCACCTGGGACCTCAACTTGGTCCTGTCCTCACTCATGGGGTCCCCCTTTGAGCCCATGGCTACCTGCCCTCTCTCCTACCTTTCCTGGAAGGTGGTTTTCCTAGTGGCTATAATCTCTGCTAGGAGGGTATCTGAACTCAGGGCACTGACCTCCGAATCTCCGTACATGGTGTTTTCTAAAGACAAGGTGCAGCTATGCCCGCACCCTGCGTTCCTGCCTAAGGTTGTCTCCCAGTTTCATGTGAACCAGGACATATTTTTACCTGTGTTCTTCCCTAAACCCCATGCCACTCACATGGAGTGCATGTTCCATTCCTTGGACATTAGACGGGCCTTAGCATTTTACATTGAACGCACAAAGCCATTTTGTAAGTCACCACAGCTCTTTATTGCTATTGTGGAAAGAATGAGGTGCTCCCGATCTTATCACAGTGCATCTTGTCATGGATCACGTCCTGCATCAGGACTTGCTATGACCTAGCTTAAGTTCCAGCCCCATCGATTATGGCGCACTCTACCAGAGCGCAGGCGCCATCCGCAGCTTTCCAGGTGCAGGTGTCTATCCAGGACATTTGCAAGGGGGCAATCTGGTCTTCAGTCCACACTTCTTTACTCTCGGGCAAGTAGAGTACTTACACCTGTCAGCATAGGTAGCATCTTCACTAAGCACTACAGTGGCACAGTGGCAGCTCCTGTATGTTTAGACAAGCTCTTAACTTTGTCTAGCAGGTAACAATCGGTGAACTCCAGCTCCAGAGCTCCTCAGAGATGTCTGTCTCTCTGCAGTATACATCCCCATCACTGCACGTTCACAGAAGATAGTCAGTTTTGTTGCTCCTTTAAACAGTTAATACACTGCTGTCTATTAATTTAATGTTTGTCAAACTCTTATTTCAATCAGATCACTGAATTTGTTCATAGTTTGAGTAAAAAAAGTTTGTTAAACAGTCATAGGTTTAAGTGATACCAAGTATGAGGAATAAAGATAGAAAGTGTTACAAACAAACAGAAGTATAAATGTACTTTCTAATGATTAAGATTTAACTTACAAGTTGGTCTTTGTTCAAGGTAGTTTTCTCACAAGTCTTCCCTTTCCAGGAATGGCTGACTAGCTCTTAGCCAGGATCTCTGCAGATTCCAAGATTCTGGCTTTCCTTGTGTTCTTAGGTGAAGGATAACCCAAAGTCTGTCTGTGTGTCCTTTATATCTGTCTGCCTTTTTTCAAGGGTCAGATTGATCTCCTGGGGATCAGTCACCAGTTTTCTCTAGGAGGCCGATTCCATCTTGATTAAGGTATCCCCGGTTTGTTCCAGTGTGATGCTTTCTGCCGCAGTTTTGCAATGTAAATAACCCTGTAGTAATTCCTGATGCCAATTTACTAGTGTTCATTCCTTTGTGAGGTAGACACATTGACTCCCCAACCACGTTGTGAGCTTTGATGCTTCTGTTCACTGAATATGTAAATTGCAGTCCCGTTGTCACTGTCAACCCTGTTTAATTTGTATTCAAGATTTGAGCAAACTGGTTTTCTACTTTGTTCAAATACAGACTTTAAAACATTAATATAAGAAGGCATCATAACTCCACATGCAGCATTGTCACATACATTTCATAGTGATATTAATGACCAGCATGGTGTTAGTTTTCAAATGATAACTCATAAGACATATTTTGTACACATATCATAGAATCATAGAATATCAGGGTTGGAAGGGACCTCAGGAGATCATCTAGTCCAACCCCCTGCTCAAAGCAGGACCAATCCCCAGTTTTTGCCCCAGATCCCTAAACGGCCCCCTCAAGGATTGAACTCACAACCCTGAGTTTAGCAGGCCAATACTCAAACCACTAAGCTTATTGTATAGGATGTGAATACAGGGGTTCCTGGGGTCACAACTATATAGGTATCTAAGTGCTGTGTGTCAAGTAAAGTGGTGATCCTGAGTTGAAGCTTACAAACTGTGAACTATTCATTTGGGAATAGCAGATGTAAGAATTCTGTGAGTGTTCAGTGGAACAGGGACTGAGCACTACAGAGGGACATTTGGAGTACTCTGAGGCTGGTGTGTGCCTATCGCTAATCTGTACAGAGAGAGGCCTGTGGAGGCCTGGAAGATAATGCTTGTGCTGCCAGAGCGTGGTCATTTCAGGGAGTTGATCCATAGCAGGTACAGACAAGACTTCTTCACACTAAGGGCAGATGCTGATGAGGTGCCTCACAACCCTAGGCACCCCGGGAAGTGTCACTGTATCCTGGCCTCTGTAATCCCTTTCTTGGATTCCATGGACTGATTCATGACTCTGGATTTACAGGATGCATATTTCCACCTTTCAGTGGAAATACCTGAGATTCTTGGTAGGCAGATCTCACTGTCAGTACGAAGTCCTACCCTTTGGCCTCTCCAGGGCTCCACAAGTATTTATTAGAGGTCTGGAAGTCAGAGCCACACAGCTGAGGCTGCAGGGAATCCAGGTGTATCCCTATCTTGATTGGCTGGTATGAGGAAAATCCCCACAGCAAGTGTCTGACTCTCTTCAAAAGACATTAAACCATTCTGGGGCTTGGAATCAACCGAGTGGGGAAAAAAAATCTACATTGACCATGACCCAGAATATAGAGTTCACTGGTAGATTTGAAGAGCATTCATACCTATTCAGAGGTTCCATACTATGACAGACCTCCTAAGGCAGCTCAAGACTCACTCCGTATACCAGTGAAGACTGACTATCTCTCAAATACCCTCAACTTTTGCAAGAGTGGTTGAAATCGGTGTTTGTCTGATTGGTCACTAGTCCTTGAATTCTAGTCCTCCATTAAATTGGTGGATAGGCGGTTTAATAGGTGTGCACTGGAGTGCCTCTGAATCCCACTCTAACAAAGAGTCTGGTTATTGTTGTCTCCATCCAAGGCTGAGCGCTGAGTGCATCTTGAATGCTTGAGAATTGTCCTCCCCATCATACTTCGCTGATGGTGGTTCCCATTGGTGGACTTGTGTGTAATGTGTCACAACAACAAATGTCAGAGGTTTTGTTTCACTGGAAGCATAAGCCTGGGATCCCTCTCAGGAGCCTTTTATGTTCACTGGTCTCCAGTTTCGATATATGCCTTTATTCCAATACCCATGATACCCGGGTTGTTAAGGCAAGATACTGGCCACATCACCACGATAGCCCCGACATTGGTCTCCTAGCAGAGTTGTGTGGCCTATCACCTTGCCCAATGTAGTCTCTCAGAATGATGGCCAGATCCTGTCTCTGGATCTGACATCTTGCACCTGACAGCATGGATACTGTTTGGATGACATACCAAGAGAAGATGTTCTGCTGCAGTTTAGGACATCTTGTTATAGAGCAAGAAACCTTTGACTAGACTGATGTACAAGGCCAAATAGAAGAAGTTTTTCTATCCCAGGCAGTTCAGCAACATCTCTCGTTGCTGATGGTTCTGATTTCCACAAATCTGATGTACCTACTTCCCCTGAAATTATTGGGTTTGTCCCTCATTTCCATAAGAATTCAGCACTGGTCTTTCACCACTGTTGGATGCGAGAAGTTTCTTAAAGGGCTTACCTATATTTTGGGAACCTCCTCCTCCCTGGAATCTTAACTTGGTTTTGACTGAAATGATGGGTTCCTCATTTGAGCCTGACTACCTGCTTTCTCTACCATCTGTCTTTAAAAACAGTCTCTCTGGTAGCTGCCACATCAGCTAGGGGAACAGGGGTGATTGAGGCCCTCCGTAATGGGTCCTCCCTACTCAGCTTTTCGTAATGTCAGAATCACTCTTAAAACCTCACCCAAAGTTTCTGTGCAAGGTAGTCTCTGACTTTGACATTGATCTATTCACCTCCCACTTTTCTTCCCTAAACCATATTCTATCCTGAGTAGAAATGATACTCCACATGCTAGATGTCATAAAAGCCTTTTTAAAATTTAGATATGACCATATATTCATTCAGGTGCATGCCTAGACTCTTTGTGGCGTTTGCTGAGGGACAGTCTGTATCTCAGACGTTGTCCAGGTGAGTTTTGAATTGTATTGAGACTTACTGCAATTTAGCTAAAAAAGATCCCGTAGGACAGATTAGGGCTTAAGTGGCCTCTAGAGCTTCTAAGGGTAGTAACCCCATTTCAGATATGTAAAGTGGCAGTGTGGAGCTCTGTCAACACACTAGCCACTCACTATTCCCTAGTTCAAGTGTCCAGATCAGATGCTAGTATTGGTAGGGCAACCCTATAATAGCTGGGCAAGTAGAACTCCTTTTGCCCATCTCCAGGTGAATAGACAACTGCTTGTTCATCACCAACGGTGGAATCTGAGCTTGAAGAAGAATGGTTACTTACCCTAAATTAACTGTGGTTCTTCAAGATGTGTTGTCCCCAAGGATTCCACAACCTGTCCTCTGTCCCTGCTAGGCAGAGCTCTGTTCTCATGGGATTCCTACGGGCAAAAGAACTGAGTGCAGTTTGTGGCCGCTGTACCCCTTATGCTCTTGGCTAAGGGAAGCGAGAGGGTGGCCTGGGCAGACATGGACCCAACATGCTGCTGTTCAAAAGAATCTGATCTAGTGCACATGTGGAATTTGTGGACAAAATATCTTGAAGAACCACAGCTGTAGGAAAAGTAACAGTTATTTGAGGAGTTTGGGATCAGACCCTAAAACAATTGAAAAACTCAATTGTTGGGATTTTTGTGTGTGGGTTTGAGAACCGTATGATTTAACTTTTTATACATCAGTATAACAATATTTTACACAGCTAGTACAGTAACTTCTCACTTAACGTTGTAGTTATGTTCCTGAAAATCTGACTTTATGTGAAACGATGTTAAGTAATCCATTTCCCCATAAGAATTAATGTAAATGGGGTAGGTTAGGTTCCAGGGAATTTTTTTCACCAGACAAAAGACATCATATACGTATATAGTATAAATTTTAAACAGTTTTAAACAAACAGTTTAATATTGTACACAGCAATGAATGATTGTGAAGCTTGGCTGAGGTGGTGGAGTAAAAGGGTGGAATATTTCCCAAAGAATGCCTTGCTGCTAATTGATGAACTAGCACTTGACTGAGCCCTCAAGGGTTAATATGCTGTTGTTAATGTAGCCTCACACTCTACAAGGGAGCATGGACTGAGGCAGGAGGAAGGAAACACAATAGATGCAGAGCAGTAGCTGCAAACACTTCTCTGCAAAAACTGAACATGATGATGAGCCCATGCTCTCCAGCTGGATTCAGAGTAGCAGCCGTGTTAGTCTGTATTCGCAAAAAGAAAAGGAGTACTTGTGGCACCTTAGAGACTAACAAATTTATTAGAGCATAAGCTTTCGTGAGCTACAGCTCACGGAGCGCACCATTCCCTCTTCCTGACAGCACATGCACGGCTGCACAGGTGCCGCCTTTCCAAAGTGCTGGAGGGTACGTGCGTGAGTGAGAGAGACGTGCATTGCCTCTCTACGTACGCTGACACCACTTCAAGTACGTTGCCCTTTTAAGCATATCGGACAGGAAGCAAAAGCTTCCAGCAAGCTCCCTTCTTTCTGTCCCTGAGCCCTGTCCCCCTCCTCTGCTTTGTGGAGAGGGGTTGGGGGGGAGGAGGAGCTGGCGGGGGCAGGAGCAGGGGGACATCCTGATATCAGCACTCCTCTCCCCTCCTCCCCCAGCAAGCAGGAAGCTCCCAGCAGCAGCTCCAAGGCAGAGGGCAGAACAGGATCAGCATGGCAGTGGGGGGAGGGCCACCTGAACTGCTGTTGGGCAGCTGCCGAGCCTCACGCCTTACAAGAAATTTAGGGGAGCGGGGGGAGTGGGTTCGAAGGACCTGCCTGCTCCCCCCGTTCTAATCCCTACAAGGAGGGGCTGCTCTTCCAGAGAATCCTGCAAGCAGTGGACAAAGCAGGCAGCTGCCAAATGACGTTGTAAGGGAGCATTGCGCAACTTTAAACGAGCTTGTTCCCTAGTTGATCAGCAACTTAACATTAACCGGGACAACGTTAAGTGAGGAGTTACTGTATTAGCCATGGTCTACACTACAAACTTACGTTGGTATAACTACATTGTTCAGGGGTGTGGAAAATCCATACCCCTAAGCCACATGATTATACCGACTGAACTTCCAGTGTAGACAGTGCAACTACCACCTCTCAGGGAGGTGAGATACTTACATTGATGGGAGAAGCTCTCCTATTGGTGTAGGTAGCATCTTCACTAAGCTGTGCTGCGCTTTACAGCTCCATTGAAGCACTGTAAGTGTAGACAAGCTCTTAAAATTTTTAATAGGAATGCAACTGGATACATGCAGTAACTTCATTTCGATTATTAAAGCTGCTTTGAAATGCTTTCTGGTTACTCCTAAAATTTTACTGAAAAGGAGTATGTTACTGCAGACAGGAAACTTGCCTGTGTAAGGTGGATTTACAGTGCTTGAGTTTTCTCTTTATAGCCAGCTAAAACTGGAGGAAAATCAAATAGATGCAAGTTGCAACTAACATGTTTATGAGGTCCTTGTTTATATATTTAGTAAACATCTGCTAGTTTCACTTGTCATCTGTGTTCATGTGGATTAGTCAACTTTTTTCCTGTAAGGGTATAATTTTTGGAATTAGAGATGCACTTCCAGTGGAAAATTTTTGAAAAGACAGCAAACAGCAGGATTGTCTGGCTATGTAGACTCCCTCCTCAGGCCCTTCGTTACCAGCACTCCCAGCTATCTTCGAGACACCACTGACTTCCTGAGGAAACTACAGTCCATTGGTGATCTTCCTAAAAACACCATCCTAGCCACTATGGATGTAGAAGCCCTCTACACCAACATTCCACACAAAGATGGACTACAAGCCGTCAGGAACCGTATCCCCGATACTGTCACGGCTAACCTGGTGGCTGAACTTTGTGACTTTGTCCTGACCCATAACTATTTCACATTTGGTGACAATGTATACCTTCAAATCAGCGGCACTGCGATGGGTACCCGCATGGCCCCACAGTATGCCAACATTTTTATGGCTGACTTAGAACAACGCTTCCTCAGCTCTCGTCCCCTAATGCCCCTACTCTACTTGCGCTACATTGATGACATCTTCATCATCTGGACCCATGGAAAAGAAGCTCTTGAGGAATTCCACCATGATTTCAACAATTTCCATCCCACCATCAACCTCAGCCTGGACCAGTCCACACAAGAGATCCACTTCCTGGACACTACGGTGCTAATAAGCGATGGTCACATAAACACCACCCTATATCGGAAACCTACTGACCGCTATTCCTACCTACATGCCTCTAGCTTTCATCCAGATCATACCACTCGATCCATTGTCTACAGCCAAGCGCTACGCTATAACCGCATTTGCTCCAACCCCTCAGACAGAGACAAACACCTACAAGATCTCTATCATGCATTCCTACAACTACAATACCCACCTGCTGAAGTGAAGAAACAGATTGACAAAGCCAGAAGAGTACCCAGAAGTCACCTACTACAGGACAGGCCCAACAAAGAAAACAACAGAAAGCCACTAGCCATCACCTTCAGCCCCCCCAACTAAAACCTCTCCAACGCATCATCAAGGATCTACAACCTATCCTGAAGGACGACCCATCACTCTCACAGATCTTGGGAGACAGACCAGTCCTTGCTTACAGACAGCCCCCCAATCTGAAGCAAATACTCACCAGCAACCACACACCACACAAAAGAACCACTAACCCAGGAACCTATCCTTGCAACAGAGCCCGTTGCCAACTCTGTCCACATATCTATTTAGGGGATACCATCATAGGTCCTAATCACATCAGCCACACTATCAGAGGCTCGTTCACCTGCGCATCTACCAATGTGATATATGCCATCATGTGCCAGCAATGCCCCTCTGCCATGTACATTGGCCAAACTGGACAGTCTCTACGTAAAAGAATGAATGGACACAAATCAGACGTCAAGAATTATAACATTCAAAAACCAGTTGGAGAACACTTCAATCTCTCTGGTCACTCGATCACAGACCTAAGAGTGGCTATACTTTCAACAAAAAAGCTTCAAAAACAGACTCCAACGAGAGACTGCTGAATTGGAATTAATTTGCAAACTGGATACAATTAACTTAGGCTTGAATAGAGACTGGGAATGGATGAGTCATTACACAAAGTAAAACTATTTCCCCATGGTATTTCTCCCCCCCCCCCACTGTTCCTCTGATATTCTTGTTAACTGCTGGAATTAGCCTACCTTGCTTGTCACCATGAAAGGTTTTCCTCCTCCCCCCCCCCCCTTGCTGGTGATGGCTTATCTTAAGTGATCACTCTCCTTACAGTGTGTATGATAAACCCATTGTTTCATGTTCTCTGTGTGTGTGTATATAAATCTCTCCTCTGCTTTTTCCACCAAATGCATCCGATGAAGTGAGCTGTAGCTCACGAAAGCTTATGCTCTAATAAATTTGTTAGTCTCTAAGTTGCCACGGGTACTCCTTTTCTTTTTGCGAATACAGACTAACACGGCTGCTACTCTGAATTCTAACAATAGACTAATTCTCTCAAATATCCTGAGTATGTGTGACTTAGAGGAGACTCTATTCGGGGCGGGTAGAAAGAGAGGAAGGACTGAGAGAAAGCTAATATAGAATCATACTTTACCACTACTCTAATGTGCAGCATTTTAACTAACTATTGAGACTTAGTATTTACAATGATAATAACAAGTTTAGATTTTTACTATTTTAAGTTTTATAAAGTCAGAATTGAATTCTGTTTTAGACTTCAGAATATTGTACTGTGGATAAGAATATTTATAATGTGGAGCATTTACTTTTATACTGTACATGTCTTAGATGTTTAGCTTTTGATCTTGCTGGATAATTATCTTGAAATGTAGAGCAGGTTTCTAAATTTAAGGACAGAGACATGAACTCCAATGTTTTGTCAATACAGAAAGTGGAACATTAACTCATTGTTAGAAGAAAAGGATTGTAGAAATAAAGGGTACATTTTAGCAATAAGGATTTATTTTCTATAGTTTATTTATATTGCACTTTGAGAATCATTGGGAACTAGATGTCCAGTTCCCTTAATCAGGTAAGGTTCTATGTTAGCAGAGCATGTTCTTTCAGTTTGTGTTTATCAATGGACAATAACTGGATTGGAAAGCTCCACTGTGTTTTTGCAAGCATCCTCTTTTGCAGCTGAGGAGATGTCCCCTAAAGAGACAGCAGCACTCTTCTTCCCATCATTACTTTCTTTCTGCTATATACTGGGACATTCAAAGGGCATGCATTGATTAGAAAGACAAAGAATCCTTTCAGGCCCTGGATTTAGCCACAGCCAGTTTGTTGGGCTTTTGTGAATACTCTCCCTTCCCCTTTCTCTTTCACCACCCCTCACTCTCATTGTTAATGTTTCAGCAGCAACAGTTAGAATTTTGGAATTATTTTCACTTCCTTCTTGTAAAAAAAAAAATGGAAAAGAATGGGGGGTGAGTGCTTTGTCTTTGTGTTCTTCTTACAGTATTTTCTTACATGCGTTTGGAAAAGGTGAGAGAATCATGTAAACAGATATAAGCAAATCACTGTATGAGTGGATCATGGAAATAGAAGGTTAATGCTTAGATCTGTGTGCAGACTCTGTACATATAGAGAGTAAATGGTTTGTTCCAGTGCTTGAGAATATTAACTGCATTTTTCTTTGATTTATAATTTATTATTTGGATTATTGCAGTGCTGAGGATTAAACTCTAGATTGTCATCCCTTTTTTAAAAGTTACCCAATTAAAAATAAAAGCAATTTTTAAAACAACTTTTTTTAGTGCATTGGTGCATGGCAAAATGATACTGTTCTGCAGTGGTAATTCAAAATATTCTGATTCATATTCTACATTGCTAATCATTAACATCAGCCTAAACCAGTTCAGGTGTTCTGTTGTCTTCACTTATTAGTGGGAAGAAACAAAGAACAAGATACTTACATATATCCCATCATATAGTAATAAATGTGAAAGCTCTTAAATGATTAGTGTCCAGTGATTACCAAATGTCTGTGTAGCATTTTCTGGCTCAGCGTGCCTAAAATTAAGGGAAGTAAAATGCATCAAGCAATTAAATAGACTGAAGTATTGCATACAGTTCTTCTTAAGTAAAACGTAAACATTTGTCAAAAGTTAATCAGTAATATAGAAAGGACTATTGCTCATCTCAAAGTACAGAAAATAATTTTTCTTTGGATTCTTCACGATCAAATGTGCGGTTGATTGACGCTTTGTCTAGTGAAGTGGAAGAACAGAAGGCTGAGTTTGATCCTGCAAGTGAGATGTTCCACTGCCATTTTTGCCATTGAAATGTACTAATAGTCTCTGTTCCAGGTTTCTGATCAACTCTTCAGCCTCAGTTTTGTTCAGAAGCACTATTAGTCTTTGACACCCAAAAAGGCTAATATGAATTTCTGATTATGCTCTTAAAAATATCTTCTTTCAAATTGCAGCCTTTTTTATGCTAACATCATCTCAATGTAGCATAAAATAAGTAGGTAGAGAAATATTGATAGATTTAATTTCACATGTCCATTTCAAAATGTGGCAAGTAAAGAAATGGAAGAAAAAATTATGGAACTAAAAAATTAAACCTTGATAGTAATGCAAGGTGGGTAATCAGGCATGAGAAATGACCCTTTACTGGCAGATAAACAGGTAAAAATGATTCCCACTTCTGTGTTTGAAAAGAAAGCTGCAGAACATTTGTCCAGGTTCCTGAAGATGCCATTTGGGAATGCAGGAAAAAATATGAGAAGGAGGTATTTTGTCATTTGCTCAAACAAAAACAAAATGAAATATGAACTTTTCTGGTACAGTCCTTTTAAATTTCTTATGTATGGAGGTTCAGCACACTATTAAAACTTGTTGAAACAAAAATAGCTTCCTGACACGCATGGTTCAAAAAATTTTCTTGACAGCCATCCTTCTCAGGGTTGACCTGGCTGAAAAAGAATGATTAATGCCTCAGCTTCCATAAGGGAATACCCCCCCCCCCCCAAAAAAAAAGTCTTGAAGGCTTTAAAAGTAATCATTTTTAATTAATTAAATCAACCATATACCAAGCATTCAGTATGTCAGGAAATATGGGCAAATTGGAGAAAATCCAGAGAAGAGCAACAAAAATGATTAAAGGTCTAGAAAAGATGACCTATGAGGAAAGATTGAAAAAATTGTTTTGTTTAGAGCTTGTCTACACTACCCACCAGATCAGCAGGCAGCAGCTGATCCAGTGGAGGTCGATTTATTAGATGTGATAAATCAATGCTGAGCGCTCTCCCGTCGACTCCGGTACTCCACCAGAATGAGAAGCGCAAGCGGAGTTGACAGGAGAGTGTCAGCTGTTGACTTACTGCAGTGAAGACACAGCAGTAAGTAAATCTAAGTACGTTGACTTCAGCTAAGCTATTCATGTAGCTGAAGTTGCGTATCTTAGATTGACCACGCGTGGTAGTGTAGACAAGCCCTTAGTCTGGAGAAGAGAAGATTGAGGAGGGACATAACATATTGTGTGGGAAGTCCTCTCAATATCATAATATAACTTGCCACTACCCCAAGTGCAGGCCTAGGGAGGTGGGTACCCCGGTAAAAAGACTTATTACCTCGAATTAGAGGAAGAGATTAAGAACTTAATGGGAGGTAAAAATATCCACTTTTTCAGACTTGTGCTTGGTGTGCGTGGTAAGTGGAGTGATGGAAATAATGATCTTTTGGAAATACTGGGTATTGAAAGAGGCAAAAATTTTAAAGAGAATATTTGTAGACTCATTTTATACTCCACAGTCGACATGATGGCTATAACAGTTTTCAAGTACATAAAAGGTTGTTACAAGGAGGAGGGAGAAAAATTATTCTCCTTAACCTCTGAGGATAGGACAAGAAGCAGTGGGCTTAAATTGCAGCAAGGAAGGTTTAGGTTGTACATTAGGAAAAACTTCTTATCAGGATGGTTAACCACTGGAATAAATTGCCTAAGGAGACTGAAATCTCCATCATTGGAGATTTTTAAGAGCAGGTTAGACAAACACCTATCAGCGAAGGTCTAGATAATAGTTAGTCCTGCCATGAGTGCAGGGGACTGGACTAGAAGTCCTCTCAAAGTCCCTTTCAGTCCTATGATTCTATAAGTCCTTTCGTAGGGTACCAAAACATTCTGCATGGGGCTTCTTGAACACCTGCATTGAGAAGCATAATGATTTCCATGAGGATTGCAGTGCTCACTTGTTTTCAGGTATTTCTTCACTAAATATTAGAAGTCTGACATTCTCTTCCTGGGCATAACCTTGACTTCTTCTAATTGCCTTCCTGCTAAATTTGGCAAGCAAATAAAATAATTGCCATAGTAAATTGTCCTTTTCCTTGTTGCTTGGATGGTTGAGTGTTTGAGTTGCCTTTTTCTCTCTGGAATTGTCCATAACTGTGTTCAGCCTCCCAGCAATGATGTATATACCAATGAATGCCTAAGCATGTGGAAAAGACAACGATCAGTTGTTTCCCCCCACCCCTTCTCCCTCCCCTGCAATACAGGCATCCACTGGCCTGGACAAACCCTTCCTGTGTAACAAGTGTAAATGTCAGTGTCTGAAAAGGGTTAGCTGATACTTATTAATAGAGAACAAAACTTGCTAGATGGAGGCAGATTTGAAAAGATGGGTGTGAAAAAGCAGTTGGTGAGGTCCAGAAGGAGTAGTTCCAGTACTTCAGTTTCTGCTCCTAACTATCTCAAGCAGCATCAGAATAAAATTGACAAAACTATTGACAGATGCAGCACTATTGCTATGGTTCTCAATAGCAGCTTTGAAATTGACATCTTATTTTCATTTTCCTGTTAGACTAATAGACTTTAAGGTCAGAAGGGACCATTATGATCATCTAGTCTGACCTACACAACGCAGGTCACAGAATTTCACCCACCCATTCCTGCAATAAACCTCTCACCTATGTCTGAGCTATTGAAGTCCTCAAATCATGGTTTAAAGATTTCAGGGTGCAGAGAATCCTCCAGCAAGTGACCCGTGCCCTATGCTGCAGGGGAAGGTGAAAAACCCCAGGGCCTCTGCCAATCTGCCTTGGAGGAAAATTCCTTCCCGACCCCAAATATGGCGATCAGCTGAACCCTGACCATGTGGGCAAGACTCACCAGCCAGATACCCAGGAAAGAATTTTCTGTAGTAACTCAGATCCCACCCCATCTAACATCCCATCACAGGCCATTGGGCCTATTTACCACTAATAGTCAAAGATCATTTAATTGCCAAAATCATGTTATCCCATCATACCATCTCCTCCATAAACTTACCAAGTTTAATCTTGAAGCCAGATAGGTCTTTGGCCCCCATTGCTTCCTTTGGAAGGCTATTCCAAAACTTCGCTCCTCTGATGGTTAGAAACCTTCATCTAATTTCAAGTCTAAACTTCCCGATGGCCAGTTTATATCCATTTGTTCTTGTGTCCACATTGGTACTGAGCTTAAATAATTCCTCTCCTTCTCCGGTATTTATCCCTCTGTTGCTTGGAAAAGTCATGATTAGGGCCCTACCAAATTCATGGCCATGAAAAATGCAACACAGACTGTGAAGTCTGGTCTTTTGTGTGCTTTTACTCTACACTGCACAGATTTTACAGGGAGATCAGCATTTCTAAAATTGGGGGTCCTGACCCAAAAGGGAGTTGCAGGGGGGTTGCAAGGTTATTTTAGGGGGTCATGGTGTTGTCACCCTTACTCTTGCACTACTGCCTTTAGAGCTGGGTGGCCAGAGAGTGGTGGCTGCTTACTAAGCGCCCAGCTCTGTAGGCAGCAGTGCAGGGGTGGCAATATCATACCATTCTTACTTCTGTGTTGCTTCTGGCAGGAACTCTGCCTACAGAGCCGGTCTCCCCACCAGCTGCTGCTGCTCTCCAGCTCTGAAGGCCACACTGCTGCCAGCAGTAGTGAAGAAGTAAGGGTAGCAGTACCGCAACACTCCCTACAATAACCTTGCAACCCCTCCACAACTCCTTTTTGGGTCAAGACCCCTACAATTACAACTCTGAAATTTCAGATGTAAATAGCTGAAATAATGAAATTTATGATTTTTAAATTCCTGTGACTGTGGAATTGATCAAAATGGGGTGTGAATTTGGTAGGGCTTTAGTCATGATCATCAGCTGAGTCAATGAAGCTGAGGAGCAGTATGATCTAATGAATAATGCACAGAACTGGGCCTCAGGAGAGCTTTTCTATTCTTGGCTCTGCCAGTTATCTTCTGGGTGATCTTAGGAAAGTCACTGTGTCCCTCTGTTTCTCCATTTTCAATCTGTAAAATGAAGACAATGATACTTCTTTAAGGTGCTTTGAGATCTACTGATGGAAAGAGCTAGAGAAGAGCTAGATGGTTTATATGATTTGCTGACTGAGGAAGAAAACTCTGCATATTATTTCAAAGTTTGGTTCACATTTGGAAGGCTTTCTGCACAACTGTATGTGCTGAAACTTAAACTGGTATTAAACTGATAGCTTTAGACCTTTTCACTTAGCAGGATGACTTCTCATTGTCGTAGTGAGTAACTGATGGAATTTTTTCATGCCTTGGTAAATGCTGTTTTTTAATGCTATTAATTTTGTTACATAAAATTAATAGAACCATGGCATTTAGAAGTAAATACCTGGAGTAAGATTGCAGTGCTGCAGTACAGTCAAGTGGAGGAATCTGAATTTAAATAAAGCCTTGTCTGAAACCTTTTCAGTTGTGTGCATAAAGAGGTGGGTCTTGCTGCATGGTAGAAGGCTAACCATATTTGGGCTCTTGTGGATCAAAGAGGGAAATGAATTCTAGGGCCTATGGGCCTTCACTTCCATTAAAAATAATATTACTCCTAGGGGAATTCTGCTCCACTGCATGTGCACATAATTCATGTGCCATGCATATGTTTTAATTTTTTGTGCAGAAAACAGCTTCTGCTGGAAAGTTGCTGCAGTTCCGCCTTTTGGCCATCAGAGGGTGCTGTGGTGATAGAACAGAGCAGCAGCTCCTGGCCAGCGAGGGAAGAGAGAGAGCCTGTGGTGCCTTCTTCACAGCGCTTGTCAAGCCGGGTCAGGAGACGGGATATGAGGAGACAGTGTGGGGCTGCTGGGCAGTCACAGACAAGGACTCATAAGGGCTAGTGGGGGAGGACAGACTGGAGCAGGGCCACAGGAAGGCAGGGGATGGCTGAGTAGGTGCACAGAGACGCATGGGGGTGAGGGTGCAGGGACATCTGGGGAGTGGGCTGGCTGAGGGGGTGCAGGGCCACATGAGGATTGGGGGAGTGGGTGTCTGAGTAGAAGTGGAGGGACACGTGGACAGGGGATTCAGGGACACATGGGGACAAGGGCAGATGTGCCTGACTGAATGGGGGAGGCTAGAGGTCAGCCAGGGTGTGCATGGGGGAAGCTGCCTAGCAATCCCACCTGGCTACCCCCCCCCCCCAAACACTTCTGTTCCATAATTATTCCCATCCATACCCAACAACCCTCCAAGTTCACAACCCAGGCTCCTTCCCAGCAGTTAATTCTCTCTCCCTCAGCTCCACTGTTACACCTGACTCTCCCAAGTCTTTGCACTGCCTCTGAGGAGTGTGGGAAATATGGTTCTGTATTGTAGTTTAAATGAATTATTAGAGTTCTATATTAATATGCCTAGTAAGGAATCTGTCAAAAAACATTCCCTGAATTTCAATGTTGATAAATCCAAAGTAATTCACTTTGGAAGATGTAATTCCAACTATCCATATAAAATGATGGGGTCTAAATTAGCTGTTATCTCTCAAGAAAGAGATCTTGGAGTCATTGTGGATAGTTCTCTGAAAACATCCACTCAATGTGCAGTGGCATTTAAAAAAGCAAACAGATTGTTGGGAATCATTAAGAAAGGGATAGATAATAAGACAAAAAATATCCTATTACCTCTGTATAAATCCATGGTATGCCCGCATCTTGAATATTGCATGCAGATGTGGTCGCCCCATCTCAAAAGATATCTTGGAATTTGAAAAGGTTCAGAAAAGAGCAACAAAAATGATTAAGGAGTATGGAACAGTTTCAGTATGAGGAGAGATTTATAAGATTGGAAAGACTCAGGTTGGAAAAGAGACAACTAAGGGGGGATATGATTGAGGTCTATAAAATCATGACTGATGTGGTCCTGGTTTGAGCAGGGGATTGGACTAGATGACCTCCTGAGGTCCCTTCCAACCCTGATAGTCTATGAAAATAAATAAGGAAATGTTATTTATTCCTTCTCATAACACAAGAACTAGGGGTCACCAAATGAAATAAATAGGCAGCAGGTTTAAAACAAACAAAAGGAAGTATTTCTTCACACAACGTACAGTCAACCTGTGGAACTCTTTGCCAAAGGATGTTGTGAAGGCCAAGACTAATAAGAGGGTTCAAAAAAGAACTCAATAAATTTATGGAGGATAGGTCAATCAATGGCTGTTAGCCAGGATGGGCAGGGATGGTGTCCTTAGCCTCTGTTTGCCAGAAGCTGGGAATAGGTGATGGGAGGATCACTTGATGATTTACCTGTTCATTCCCTCTGGAGCACCTGGCATTGGTAACTGTCAGAAGACAGGATACTGGGCTAGATGGACCTTTGGTCTGACCCAGTATGGCTGTTCTTATATTTCATTGTCCGTATTGTTACAGACGTACTTGCTGACAGGTATTTTTATTTTATTTTATTCATTTATTAATAAATTACCAAAAATAATTGAAACGGGTGTGATTATAGCGTGTTTATTTTGACAAATAAAATATACAGAATTTTGCAGAAATTTAAAATATTGTGCTTAGAATTTTTTAATTTTTTGGCACAGAATATGCCCCAGGAGTAAAAATAGGGAATGTATCTATAAAGTTGAATTGAGAAAATTGCCCTTTCTAAAATGTTTTCCAACAGAACAGTTTGTGTTCCTTTTGTGGCAGAGCAGAAGCTCTCCAGTGGTTTTCAAGTGGTTTTTTTTGCCATGGTAACCATGATACCTTTAATTATTTTGAGAAACATCTCCATATTGTCTCCAGAACACATGAATACATGAATATACATGAGGCACAACAAGGCTAGTAGGGTTAAAATCAAAACAACCATAGCAGTTAACAATAGATTGCTGTCTGTCTTTTGTGCCAGAATTAACATTTTCAACAGTGGAAACTAACATTAAAGCTAAATACAAGAACTCTGGACAAAAGCATGCTCAGTGGAGAAAGTGACACACTTGAGAATATTTTGGGATGATAAGCAATTAATAAGTAATTGTTTCTTCTCATTGCCAAAATAGCTTTTCCAATGGTGTATAACTTTTTAAAGTCCCACTCAGAGTATTGCCAGCCTCAAGAGATCAGAAAATAAATGAGACGCACCCCAGCAACTCAGGAGATTGGCTCCCCAAATGTGGTTCTTTATAAAGAGATTATATTGTTTTTTCATTCACGATTGCTGACCTACTTGTACCCATCCCCAGAGAGAGAGAATGCGTTAGTGCTGCCTATGCCCCCAAATGGGTATGAGGATTTTTGCCCCTGCTGCAGGAGTTCTCACCCCCACATCTGCCTGTCCCCTGCCCAGCAATAACTTGTGCCCCCTAACCTCCAAATCAGTCCTCCCCGCATCCCCTGTCCCCATCATTTTTGTCCTTATTCTCCTCTAGCCCAGCTTCATCTCACCCCAATTCTGCCCTGTCCACACTCCCCTGTTCAGCCCTTCTGCCTTGCCTCTGCTTCTCCTGGAGTTCTCCCCTCCCCCGCACTTCCAACCCAGGGGGGCTATAGTGGGGTCCCCGTTCCCCTATCCCTGGCTGGCAGCTGCAGTAGAAAAGGAGGGGTAAAGGAGCTGACCCATTGCTCACAGGAGGGGAGGGGGGAAGGAGAGGGAAATTGAGCTCTAATGCGTTGTTCTGCCCCTGGAGGAGCAAGACAATGAAGCAGATAGCCAATTAGAAAGCAGCTTCCCCTCCTTTTTTCCCCTTCCCCATCCCCACTCTGCAGGACTCAGATTTGCTATCTTAAGATGTCTTTGGGAATGGAATATGTCGGATGCATAATATTTGAAATGGCCTTTGTCTTGGAGAGCAAAAATACAGAATGCAGTCCACTGCTGACATGAATTAAAATACATGGGAATAGTTTTTTTGTTCTCACATGTAGTTTTTAAAAGATTTCTGTGGCACAACTGTTCGGGCCTGAGGGCACACTAGGGCACCGTGGTCCACCAGTTAGGAAACACTGCTCTAGTTTTCTGTTAATGGCTCTCTTGTCCTAAGTGCTTCAAAATCTTATAGTTAATCAGAATGCCTTGACATTTGGTGTGCCTTATGTTGGTGCAGGGCTTTGTTTGTGATCCAGATTTGGGATCATTTGACTGAGATACACCCCTTGAAAAAAACCTGAGCTTTTCTTAAAGTTGACAGATTCTTGTAATTTATTTTTGCTCATAGCTGGAGATCAAACCAGCACTCAGATCATCACAGCATATCTCAGATTCTCAGGGTTTACCCCAACAGAGTGCATGGCACCCACCAGTCCTTTGGGGGAAATCAAATCTGTTCATGTGCCCAATGATTACACTGAGCATGCACGGACAGAAGAGTTAACAGGATTGTGAGCTTTTTAACTTTCCCACCAGCTAGATATTTTAAGGAGATAAGCTGAAACCCTTTGAATCTAATCCATCCATCTGTTGTCAGTTTGAGTCCCTCCTTTCTGGGATGTCTGTGTGTGTTAATTTGAGGGAGTGTAATCAAAGTATTTTTGTAAAAATAAATAAGACCTATAAATGCTTGCTGGCTGGGAGGAGTGTGTGGGGGGAAATAGGGGTAAGAGGTTGGGGATATATTTAAGGGAATGGGGATAAATAGGGAGGAGTGGTAGGGGAGGTGAGAGGTTGGGACAGTGAGAGAGGGACGGAGTGAATGGCAGGAGAACTGGGGGAGAACAGGGGCAGCGTATCAGCCCCACATTCTCCCCTTTTGTGGGTTCCAGGATCTGGGAGACCTTTACCCCTCTATTGGGGCCTGACTGCCCCCTTCCTGCCCCTTTATGGGTGCCAGGTTTGGGGGGGGGCTTGCATGCAATCTACAACTGCCACAATGACCACTGAATCCTATCAAGTTTTCTTTTTTAAAAAAACAAAAAACAACCCCCCCAAACCCTAGGAAATTAAATTGCAAAAAAACTTTAATGCAAAGTAAAGATTTCCTGTTGACAGATCATGTTCTTCCAGAATGCCAAGTTTAGCAGATCTTAGACTGCAGAAAACTAGGAAATAGAGTTAAGGTACACATACATTTAACCTTAACTCTGTCTTCTTTGGTTAGCCCCATAAAAGCCCTAAAAGCCCCATAACATACAGTACATGCTCTCACTCTGCCTTTCCAGTGTAAAGGAGTTACTTGCACTCACCCTAAATCCAAACACTTAACCTACTGGACGGTGTTTATTTGACTTCATATGTTTAGCAATAGTTCTAATCGAAGTGGGATAATGAGCTATCCCTTCTCTTAATCCTGTTGTGTCCTTGGCCCGAAAAGCTGTTACAAATATTGTATGCAGTAGTGTTGTCGTGTTTGTCCCAGGCTATTAAAGAGACAAGGTGGGTGAGATAGTATCTTTTATTGGACCAACTTCTATTGGTGAGAGAGAGAGAGAGAGAAATTTCTCAGCTATACAGAGCTGTTCTTCCATTCTGAAGAAAAATTTGGATTATTCAGACCAGAATGTAGCTCGAAAACCTCTCTCTCATCAACAGAAGTTGGTCCAATAAAAGATAACTTACCCACCTTGTCTCATTTAAAACTACTGTGTGTTTCAGCAGAACCACTGATATCTGGCAATTGTCACTGGGAGTGACTTACTGTAAAAAGGCATTGATTGTCTCAGTAGAAATAGTGACTTTTTTTAGCTTTGCTACAACTGAATATTGAATTTATATACTTTATCTGTCCTATTAATTGAGGAACAACTGATATCCTTTTCTTGATTTGTAAGTATTTCTGGAAGATTGCCACAACTAATACACAATCTCGTGTATTAAAAGTGCTCACGTGTGTTTCGACCTTTAGTGTCATTTTTTAAACAACTTTTTTTCTTTCCTACCTTTGATGTCTTCAAGCTGTATGTTGTGATCTCCAGTCATATTTTATATTAAGACAGATGTGACTACACTTCCTGCCTTACTGCTTGAATACCCAAACTTTTGGTTTGATTATTCAAATAAAGTGAGATCTTTAACAAAAAAATATGATCATGTGATATTATGAATGCACTGCGTCATAGGGCTGATTGCTGGAAATGTTTATGTGGAAACAAAGTGAATAAAGAGTGGATTAACACAGTTACCTGACTTGTTAGTGAATGAATATTATCATTAGTCAATTATTGCCTGACTTCGACAATAATAATTACCATAAACAATTACCTAGAACAGTTCTTTTCTTCCAGAAAAGTCAATCCTTGACTTAGTCCCTTAGGCCTTGTCTACTCTAGGGAATTTAAAAACAAACAAAAACCAATCTCTCAAACTCACGTTTGGCTGAAGTGGTAAAAGCACTAGTGGGAGTCCTACTGTACACAAAGCTCTGTTAGATTCTGTCATTTTTTAACAATACAGTAAACCTGCAGGTTTGACGGACACAGGTATAAAAAAGCCAGAAGCTGCTAGATCCTGGTCTACAGTCAGACTCCTATCTGTGCTAATACTGCTGGGGAATAAAAAAACAAAACAAAAAAAACCCTACAACTGCGGTATGGATATAGTGTTACTAAAACCCAGAAGCTGATTCAGGAAATAAGTGTGATTGAGCCAATACATTACTGTAATATAATTAAGTTAAACCTTTTTACAGGGGTATTGTACTAAAAGATACCAGACTTAGCTTAGACTGCAGTAAATAATAGGGTGGCCAAAGATGGATTTTCTCTTTTGTTTGAATTAAAATTCTTTCAGCTCCTTTTTTCCTTCTATATTCCTTTATTGTTTTCCCCTACATTGCGAGCTCTAGCTCCTCGAGAAATTAACTAAATTGTATGAACATGAATGAAATAAATAAAATGAGCTAACCTAAATGCTCTATATTTTTTTCTTGCTTTCATGTTCCTCTATATCCTTTCCCCTGTTCATTCTGCCATTGTTTTCCTTATTTTTTTCTCTTCTTTTGTTTTTGTTTGCATAGAAAAATAAATATGGGTTGGATTGTGTATGCATTTCGTAGAAGGCAAATGGATTGGGGTAAAAATTTCAAAAGCAACAGTCCCATTTTCAAAAGTGATTTAGAAGGCTAAATGTCATTAAAAGTTACTGGGACTTCCATGCCAAACTCATTTTTGAAAATACGTCTTGGGTCTTGTCTACATGAAATAGCAATGCTCACTATGGGTGTGTATGAGATTTCTAAACAGCATTGGATTAATGTGTTTGAGAGAACCTTTTTAGTGTGCACCAGGAGAGTCAACCTGGACCTATTAATGTGTAACACATTAGTGTGCTTTAGAAACTACACCCCTTAGGCTCATTACCAACCTATGTAAACAAGCCCTTAGACTCCGAAGTCTCTTAGACACCCCTGAAAATTTTACCTTACACCTCTGGAGTTTGGAAAGGAGAAGGCAAAAGGAGATGATAGATGTGTCTGAAATAATTAATGATACAGCACAAGCCAATCATGCGACTCTTATCTTACCCTTATAATAAAGAAGAAAATACTCAATAAATTTTAAAGGGAGCAAACTTAAAAAAATCAGTCCAGTGAGTGTATAATTAACTCCCACCTGAATTAAATACTCAGCAGTCAGAATGCAGTTAATTGGTTAATTTATGGAACCTAATGACACAGAATATTTTTAGGTGTATGGCTTAACATAAAATAACATACCAAAAATGGTATCTGCAGTTGACTAAATAGAAGGAATAGAACTAAAAAGGAATTGCTGTCAATTCTTATGTTTCAGGTTGTAAGCTTGAGATCAGGAAGAAATTTTCTTCCAGTAATATACTGGAACACAGGTGTAACTTGGGGCTTTATGCCTTCAAGTGAAGCATCTGGCAATGATGATTGCCAAGTAAAGGGACTGTTGTTCTGGTTGTACAAAACAGTTACTCTGTTCTTAAAAGAGGCTGTGAAATAGATGGAGAAGACTCTTCTGGACCACATAGCTGTTGTAGTGATATCTTCACAAAGGGACACTTAGAATATTAGTTTTGGAAGAAATCTCAGGAGGTCATCTAGTCCAATCCCCTGCTCAAAGCAGGACCAACACCAATTAAATCGTCCCAGCCAGGGCTTTGTCAAGCCTGACCTTAAAAACCTCTAAGGAAGGAGATTCCACCACCTCCCTAGGGAACCCATTCCAGTGCTTCACCATCCTCCTAGTGAAATAGTGTTTCCTAATATCCAACCTAGACCTCCCCCACTGCAACTTGAGACTTGATACTGCCTAAGGAAAACATGACTTCTTAAAGCACATATTTTGCATGATTAGGGAATGCAAAAATTCTCCCCTGTCTGCATTGAGATTGTGATAGAACACATTGCAAAGTTAGTTTTTGTTTGTGTTATGGTGTGGTGTATTTTAATAGCTCTTTTAATATAATGGATTCAGTAGATTCAGAAGAAAGCAACCTTATGTTGAAACAAAATATTTGTAATGATGACTTAAATAGCTAATGAATTAATGGTGCAATTATAGTAAAAATACCAAATTCTTAAGGTAAGGTTGTATTAAAGCTGTCTAGTGAAGTGTTTTTATATTTTATTCCTTAAATGTGTCAGACGTATACTTTTGAATTTTCAGTTTTCTCTTTATTTAAATATTTGTAACTTTTAGTTTGTTTGTTTTGCCTGATTTGAAATAATAAATTGGATGTATATTTTTCCGTATCTCAGCACATTTAAAATATCAGTCTGTGAGATGAATCTTGTTAGAATTCATATTTTATTTTTAATAGAGTGTCTGAAAGATAGGATGACCAGATGTCCCATTTTTAAAAGGACAGTCCAGTATTTAAGCCCTGCTGCAGGTGTCCCACCTTTTTCTTAAAGGACAAATTTTCCCATACTTTCTGTCCTCCCCTCCCCACATAAGTACTGGTGAGTCCTGGCTGCTGACCGGATCCCTGCTTCCCAGCTGCCCGCCTACCAGCGGGGGGGGGGCGGGTTCAACATTGCGTGTGGGTGTGCAAAGCTGGTGGTGGGGCGAAAATGCAGGACTCGGGAGCAGCCACTCCCCCTGCTGGTTGGTGAGTGCAGCACCCGCTGTGTCTCGGCTTTCAGCCAGCAGGGTTCCGCCCCCTTTCCATTTCCAGCTGGTGCTGGCTATGCGCTGCAGTGACCGGTGAGAATGGGCGGGTGCCAGGTGGTGGCCAGTTATGTGTCATCTCTGCCCACCAATCAGCCCTTTACATGCTCTCCCTCTTGCTGTCCTCTCCCTGCTTTTCCCCTTCACCTGCCCCCAACCCCGCTGCTTCTCCATATCCCCCCGCCCCCGGCAGGGATTGTCCAGCTTATTGGCACTGTATGGAGAACCAGCCCCTGGTTGGAGTGCTCAGCTCACCAACAGCATGGCCAGCAGGCTCTGTTCTTCCCCCACTGCTTCTGCCTGGGCCGGCTCCCCAGGAAAGCCTGAGACTCTTTGGCCCGGGCTACCTGCCAGGAGGAGCCAAGCCCTATGTGTACCAAAGCCCTGCACAGCGCTGGCACAGGGAAGCCTCTCCGCTCCTCAGCTAAGGAGGGAAGCGATTTCCAGCCTGTTCGCGGTTCTAGCCCTGCAGGCTCCACAGCAGCCTCCTGGGCAGGAGCTTCACCCACCCACTCTGCCTTGGGTCCTGCCTCCTGGGAATGCGGGCCTGCTCTGTCCCCTAGGCACCCTCCTCTGCTGCCAAGCCCACCTGTCTGGCTGGGTTTGCTGCAGCCCCTGCAGTCAGGTTCCCTGGGCCCTGGTGTACAATGCATCCTTAGGGCTTAATCCCTTCCTGCACACACTGTAGCCAAGGGACAGGAGGCGATTGGGTTATGTCGGTGGGTGGTCGGTGAGTGGGTTATGTCGATGGCAGGGGTTGGACTAGATGACCTCCTAAGATCCCTTCCAACCCTGAGATTCTATGATTCCTGCACAATGCTGAATGGCTGCTGCTGGCCACATTCTGGTTTGAACCCTGGCAGAAATCTGGGAAGGAGGGCATGTGACCCTGTCTGCCCCCCGACCATGTGTTGCCTTGGGAAGACGCAATACCAGGAGAGGTGGGTCCATCCCAGGGGACAAGCCAGGCATAGAGGTTGGAGAGCGCAGGGCAGGGAGGATCGAGTTGGTCAGTCACCCTCCCTGTGTTAGCGATGTGTACAGGAGTGTGTCACCCTTCCCGTGTGACCCATAAAGCCTTAAAGATAAGGTAAATAAAAAGAATCCAACTACACAGTGTTTCTTTTTAACAGGGGCTCAGTCAACTTTATGTTAATTCCGTTTGTACTGCATAGTTCTGATTGATTGCTATTGAACTCACTTGAATATGAGTAATTTTACCAGGTGTCCCATATACAGCATAGAGAAATACGGTCACCCTACTGAAAGGGATGAACCACATAGCTGTGTCCTGGATTGCTACTGATTCCTTTTGAACCTGTTTACAAATCTTGTCTGTACGATGTAAGATTGTAGTGAAGAGAAGATGAAACTAGTTAATAAGGGGGGTCTGGTCCCTGCCTCTTTCCCTTCTCCCGGAAGGTGGGTATCACCTGCAGCTCCCATTGACTTCTCTTCAAGGTTTGAGTGCTTGGCACTTCAGAAAATCAGACTGTGTTCTTTTCGTTTTCATAGACTTAGTACCCTTGCCCTTGATTCATATCAGCTCTGTCTTCATTCATTTGAAAATATGCTTGCCTGCAGACACACAGACTAGTGGTTGAGGGTTGAGCTGTAAATTGATTGTTTTCTCTGAAATGACAGTCGAGGCGTGACTCCATCAATCTCCTCAATAAGAAAGATAACTCTGTCATGGGATCACCGGGGTACAACCTGGAACTGCTGGAGTACCACTGTGCCCTTTTACCTCTCCAGCAAAGCATTCTCTCACAATGCTTTGCTAGTGACAAGCAGCAAACCCCTCTGGGCACTATTATCACTCAGCACAACAGCATGTGGAGCCCCACACCCAGCTAGATTGCATGAATGCTTCCTGAGCCACTCACGAATCGCACAGAGAAAGGCACCAGCAGATCTTCCAAGCCTCCAGCCTTGCACCCCAGAACTTTATTGCCTTGCCCTAGTCAGAAGCCTTACCATTGTAAGTTCATTACCTGGTCTGCCAGTCTTTCAATGGGGAGAGAACACACTAGCCTTTCCGAGTAGCGGCCGTGTTAGTCTGTATTCGCAATAAAGAAAAGGAGTACTTTCGTGAGCTACAGCTCACTTCATCGGATGCATTCCTTCATTTCGTGAGCTACAGCTCACTTCATTGGAGTTTTTTCCACCAAATGCATCCGATGAAGTGAGCTGTAGCTCACGAAAGCTTATGCTCTAATAAATTTGTTAGTCTCTAAGGTGCCACAAGTACTCCTTTTCTTTTTGCAGAATTGTAAATCACTTGTTTACAACTCCCCGGCTGATTAATGGTTGTTTAACAACCGCCTAGGTGTGGATCACCTCTTTTATTGTCACTGGAGAACGAACAAGGGATGACTCCCAAACTTACAGCATATTTCAATAAGAATCATACAACAACACCTCATAGCTTCATACACATTAATGAGATACATGTTTTGACAGGACCGGGGTTCCCACAGATCATGAGCTTTCCTATCATAATTACATGACAGTAGTGAATATGGGGTTCTGTGATGCTGCTTTGAGGTACAGAGTGCTACTAAATCCTAAAGAATTTCTTTTCAGGGCTGTTGTCTATAGAAAAACAAGGATTCAATTCAATGGCAGAACAGTGGAAAGAAAATTCTTTCTGTCAGTAGAGTATCTGGCTAGTGCAAAATGGATGACCTTAGTAGCAAAAAGGATTTTTATGTTTGTGAGTTTGTTTTTTTTATTATAATTGCTATGTTCTACTTCAGATTGAGTAGCATCTAGTAGTAGTATAATCTGATCAGTAACTAAGTCAAGCCATCAAGACAATGACTATAGTGTTCTCTTAACTGCCATCCCGTGAAGCTAGTACATATTGTACAACAGGCTTTCATTATAGCAGGTGACAAACCCCAATAATTGCATGATGATTGAATTGTTGTTAAAAATCACTCTTGATTTATATGCCCACTTTCCCTAGCAAGGTACTTGCTAAAAGGAGCATTGAAGTGTAAAGCTTTATGTGTACACAAATTTGCATCTAAAAATTGCTTATATCGATTTGGCTGAATTCATTAAGGAAGCTATTTAAGTTAAATAGATATAAGCCTTGTTTAAATTGAATTGAGTGTCAAGTAGGTTGTGCACTTCAGTAATTTTTAAATTACTTTTAGTTTGAACTGGCACAACTTTGTGTAGACTAAACTCTTCAGGGTGCTGCAAGTTTGACTAAGGGCATGTCTACACTGGCAGAGTTACAGCACTGCTCAGAGCACGCTGAAGGGAAACCGCTGTTGTGTGTTCACACTGTCAGCTGCCTGCGCAATAGTGTGTTCACACTTGACACTTGCAGTGGTATTTGGAGCAGTGCACTCTGGGCAGCTATCCCACAGAGCATCTCTTCCTCTTCTGCCGCTAAGAGTTGTGGGAAGATGAGGGGGTCGCGGGGCATCCTAGGTTCTGTCCCAATGACCTGTGATGCATTGCTTCGCATCCCAGCAATCCTTGTGCTTCCATCCGCATTTGGTGCCATCTTTCAGTGGTTTGTGTACTGCGCACTCTGCCTCTTCGGTCTGCAGGAATGGATCTTGAACTGTTGATCAGTATGCTGCTCGCTCTGACCATATGTCATGATGGCAGTGGAGTTATTCCTTAAACTACAAAGGCAAGAGGAGTGCGACATTGATCTCGCCACGTGTACTAGCTAGGACACGAGATTGCTTGTGGCATTCACGGCAGCGCTGACCACAGTTGAACACCACTTTTGGGCTTGGGAAACAAGCACTGAGTGGTGGGATCCCATTGTCATGCACGTCTGGGATGACGAGCAGTGGCTGCAGAACTTTCAGATGAGGAAAGCCACTTTCATGGGACTATGTGATGAGCTCGCCCCAGCCTTGAGGTGCAAGGATATGAGAATGAGAGCTGCCCTGCTGTTGGAGAAGCGCATGGTGATTGCGCTATGGAAGCTGGAGACTTCAGACTGCTACCAATTGGTCGGAGTGGGAAAGTCGACCGTAGGACTTGTGTTGACAGAAGTGTACAGGGCCATTAATCGCATCCTGCTACGAAAGACTGTGACTCTGGGCAACGTGCGTGACATTATGGATGGCTTTGCATAAATGGGCCTCCCTAACTGCGGAGGGGCAATAGATGGCATGCATATTCCAATTCTGGCACCAGACAACCTAGCCACGGAGAACATTAATCGCAAGGGGTATTTCTTAATGGTTCTCCAGGTGCTTGTGGATCACCGTGGGCGTTTCACAGACATTAACGCAGGCTGGTCCAGAAAGGTGCATGACGCATGCATCTTTCAGAACATTGGCCTGTTCAGGAAGCTGCAAGCAGGGACTTTCTTCCCGGATCAGAAGATCATCGTAAGGGAAGTCGAAATGCTCCTTGCCATCCTGGGAGACCCTGCCTACCCCTTAATGCCGTGGCTTTTGAAGCCATACATGGGGCAACTTGACAGAAGCAAGGAGCGGTTCAACAACAGGCTGAGCTAGTGCAGAATGACTGTTGGATGTGCTTTTGGCCATTTAAAGGCCCGCTGGTGCTGCCTCTGTGGGAAGCTGGACCTGGCCAATGACAATATTCCTATGCTTATAGCCACGTGCTGTACGTTCCATAATATTTGTGAAGGGAAGGGCAAAAGCTTCTCTCAGGGCGGGACCACTGAGGCTCAGCACCTGGAGGCTAGAGAACAGGGCTATTAGAGGGGCGCAGCATGGGGCCATAGGGATTAGGGCTACCTTGAGGCAATTTGAAACTAAAATGCACTAATATTTGTTGCTATGCTTCGGAGTGCGCTGCTTGTAATGCTAGGAGGTGATTGTGATTGGTACAGACTATGCAATATGAAAGTTTAACATAATTGTATGTTTTTTTGCAGGGCTCCGTTTGCTTTTAATTAATAGAATAAAGATTGCTTTAAAACCAACACAGTTGTTTTATTAAAAAACAACAACTGGAGGAGAGTGTCAAAAAAAAAAAAATCAGCACTGAGGGGAATGGGGGAAGGGAAAGACCGAGGAGGAGGTGTGGTCCTGGGACAGCTAAAGATTTGTGTATGTCCAGGGATCATATTCAACCTTCTCCTTTGGAATACAGTGCAGAGGGTGCTGTACTTCAGCAGGGCCAAACTGCAGAGGACTGGGTGTTGTGGGTAGTGGGAGTCCGCAGTGCTGGACTTTGATGGGGGAGGAGTGGAATGTCGCGGGTATAGACTAGAGCCAAGAGGTTGATAAGAGTGTGTTGGCAGAGTCTGGGGGGAGCATGAGAAAGAGTTTTGTGACAGCAGCTGCAAGGGAGGGCAGGCACGGAGCTGCTCGGTTTGCAGTGCTAGTATCACTTGGAGCGTGTCTGTTTGGCCCTCCATAATGTTTAAGAGCCACTCCGTGGCTTTATTCTGGCATGCCCCGTTCTCCTTTTGGTCTCTTTTCTCACTATCCCGCCACTCCTTCAATGCTTGTTTCTTGGCTGCGGAGTGCATCATAACATCACACAGAAAGTCCTCCTTAGTTCTTTGTGGCTGCTTTCTAATACTGTGCAGCCGTTCAGCTGCCAATAACAAAGAGGGAGGCTGGGCTCCCAAGGTCATCTCTGTGAAGTTTAAATGCAACATTTTACAGAAGCAGTATTGTTTGCAACACACAGAACACTGATTTAAAACACAGCCGGTATTCACACACCTGTCACTAACTGGCTGACCCCAGGCAAGCACACATGAGCCACAAGACCCCCAGAATGGTGAGGTCAGGGGCAGGGTAAATCACTCTTCCCAGACCCTGCTGTACACTGGACACATGGCTCTTGGGAAGAGCCAGCACTGTGGGTGGGGGCCTGATAATCATTCCTGTCCCCACATTTTCCACAGGATGTGATCATTATGGAAGATAATCTCACTGCTGAGGGTGAGCAGGGAATCAAGGGAGGGTCTTCTCCAAGACTGTGGCTTCTGCCCTGGCCCTTATGTGGCTTGCCTGTGTGCAGCAATGGTCCTGTCTGTGACCAGAAAGCAAAAAATAAGACATCTGTAAGATCTGGCATCTAGTGGAAGAAGACTTGTACTGGATAAAAGTAAAGAGCATTGTTTCAAACTCACAATTCATTGTCTTTTGAAGCAAGAACTTTATTTCTAGGTGAACATATTAGAAAGTAGTGCAGCATAATTGTATTTAAATGTGAACAGACACCTTGTTAAACATTTCAAACAATTTGAGTAATCTGAGCAGCAGCTAGCCTTTCAAATTGTAATCCAGTACTGGGCGCCCAAAAATCCTTCAGTTCAGTGGTTCTCAACCAGGGGCACATGTACCCCTGCAGATACACAGAGGTCTTCCAGGGAGTACATTAACTCATTTAGATATTTGTCTAGTTTTACAACAGGTTACGTAGAAAGCACTAGCAAAGTCAGTACAAACTAAAAGTTCATACAGACAATGACTTGTTTTTACTGTTCTATATACTATACACTGAAATATAAGCACAATATTTATATTCCAATTGATTTATTTATAATTATATGGTAAAAATGAGAAAGTAAGTAATTTTTCAGTAATAGTGTGCTGTGACACTGGTATTTTTATGGTTTCAGAGAAACAGCCGTGTTAGTCTGTATTCGCAAAAAGAAAAGGAGTATTTGTGGCACCTTAGAGACTAACAAATTTATTTGAGCATAAGCTTTCGTGAGCTACAGCTCACTTCATCGGATGCATTCAGTGGAAGTGAGCTGTAGCTCACGAAAGCTTATGCTCAAATAAATTTGTTAGTCTCTAAGGTGCCACAAGTACTCCTTTTCTTTTTGTGAATACAGAGTAACACGGCTGCTACTCTGAAACCTAACAATAGAATAATTAACAATGTTATTATGCAGACAGGTTACTACATTTCTGCCTCAGAGAATGAGATCAATTAACCAGCAACATTAACAAAATGTGTTTTTGTTTTTTTTTGTTTCGTTTTACAAAAGCTATTTGCTTTAACTTGATACTGATATTTAATTAAGTGTTTTTTCAATTCTCAAGAAGTTACATTTTACTAGGCCACTACACTTCTGCCTGAGGGACATAACCTTCCTCCTGCATAACAAAAAGACCTACCCTCCTCCATGCCCCTCAAACCTCAGTATCAAGAGAGGGACAAAGTCTCACTTGCTTGTTGGCCAGCCCCACCCCCTGACAGTGATCAATGTCTTCCTCATGGACAAGCACGCCAAGCCCTCCTCCCCCACAGTGATTTGCGTCTCTGAAGCTGCTCCAGGCATGCTGTAACAGACGTGCTGCTTGGGCTGCCGGGGAACAGACGCGTGTCCCCCCGCAGATTTCTTTTGCCTTTTTTTCTGTGCAGGGGGCATAGAAATATGCGGGCCATATGAATTCTGTGCCCCCGCATCGGTGCAGAATTCTGTCAGGAGTAAATTTATATTTTCCATTAATCCGTTTAGTGAATGCATGTGAAAAATGAATCACTAAACTCGGTACATTTTAATTAGTTGAAGTGCCTCTGAAGGGGTTGCTGGTTACACTGAGCTTGAAAGTGGAGTTTGTAGAACTTGAAAGCATTCTCTGACTTTAAAAAAAAATCTTTTATCTCTGTAGGATTTAAAAAATTTGCAAACCTCTGATCTGAGTCATTGAAAGTTTCTCTTCAAAACACATTTTGAGGCAAACATATTTTGATAAAGTGACATACTTAGCTTGTTTTGGGATAATCTGTTTTAGCGTTCTGATCACGTGATGCTAGATATTTGGTGATTAAATTGGTTTGGAATGTATGAAGATAGAGGTCTGGCTACACACATCTGCATAATCAGATGCAGAAAACTATAGCTAATATCTAGAAAATATCCATATTCTGTAACAATGGTTTTCAACCTTTCTTTCACTTCTGGACCCCTAAAAAAAAATTTGAGTGGAGATGTGGATCCCTTTGGAAATTCAGCCTGTGGTTCATGAGTCCCTACCATAGAAGTCTTAGACTGAAAACTGACTGAACAGAATTCAGCTATAAATGTTGCATGAACTCAGCACGGCATTTGATGTAGCATGAGAAAGGATACTAAACTATGAGCGTCTATGGTAATGACAACACTTCTGGTTTTTGACCTGTGGGAGGGGGTTATCACATACTTTTGATCAGTAAAACAGAATGCCTTTTCTGGGATCTGAAACTTTATTTTCAGAGAGCATGTCTCAACTGCAAAATTAAATTGACTTAAGTCAACCTATAGCCACCGCAATAATTAAATTGGCTCTTCATCTTTTCTGTAGGTGGTGTGCATCCTCACCAGGAGCGCTGGCACTGACTTAAGTGGGGCATTGTTGGGGACTGACAGCCAGAGTCCTGTCGCCCTGGGGTGGCAGGGCTCCAGCTGTCAAAAGCAGCAACAGGTGATGGAAGAAACACAGTGTCTACATGGACATTGTTGACCTAAGTACATCACCTAAGCACTACACTTCTTGTGGAGGTGGAGTTATTACGTCAGTGTAGCAGGTAAGTTAAATTGGCAGGAGGAATATTGTAGTGTAGACACTTACACAGGTTGATGTAAGCTGCCTTACATCTGCATAACTCTAGTGTAGACCAGGACATAGTCACCTTTCACAGACCCCTTAGACATAGTCTGCGGACTTCCAGGTGTCCACAGACCACAGGTTGAAAACCACTGGTCTATAAGATTACACATTAAACACAGGGGATGCCAAGTTTTTGTTGACAGAAATGGTTCTGAAGTTCCATTTGTGTTTGTTTTAAAGTTGCCTTTTTTGTAGGCCATTCAGGTACTGATTTTACTTTTAGGGTGGGAGGTAGCAAAAACATCCCTTTTGACTTTTCCTGTTTATGCTGTTTCAATTATAAATTGTAAAGGAAACGGTATACTACTGCCCTTTTGAGAATGGTTTGTACTCTGTTACATTTATTCCTTAAATGTAATAATTTAAAGTATCTAGAAAATTAGTTAAATACTCTCAAAATATACGGGCTAGTATGTGATGTAAATGCACTTGAAATATGTATTCTCCTCCTTAGTGGTGTATGGTGTATCACTAGGGTTGCCAGTTTTGGATGGACCTATTCCTGGAGGTTTTATCACATGACATAATCTTTAAAGATTAATATTTAAATTCCTGGAGACTTCAGGACAATCCTGGAGAGTTGGCAACCCTGTATATCACCTTTTTTTTTTTTTTTTTTTTTTTTTTAAGTTCAGTTTGTATAGTGCGGTTGAGTTGAGCTTGGCTGACCTTCAGCTGACCTGAGTAATGTTTGCTTACGTGTTAGAATTCCTTTGTTGTGTCAGTGGTTATCACAATGAAGACTCTTCAATTCCATCTCTGTCAAGTGGCACCATTAGTATTGAGAAGATCTTGGAGAGTGTGTTGTCAGCTTTGGCTGTGAGTCTGCAAATAGATTAACAAATTTATTAGAGCATAAGCTTTCATGAAAGCTTATGCTCTAATAAATTTGTTAGTCTCTAAGGTGCCACAAGTACTCCTTTTCTTTTTGCGAATACAGACTAACACGGCTGCTACTCTGAAACCTGCAAATAGATTGACTGTGAAATATGACTCAGGTGTTTCTATCTTTAAGAATCATGACCATGGAATAAACTGGAGCAACAGTTTCCTGGAACATGGTTTTCACATCCCTAGCTTTATAAAAGCAAAATACAGTGCTTCAGTTACCAATGAAAAGTTGTTTGAGTTAAGTCTTCAGAAAAATCTGCACTTGTTTTACATTTCTGCCATGCAAGATGGGGATGCGTGCATTGTTCCCCATAAATCTAATCCATAATGTGTATTTCCACATGAATCTTTTTCAAGTGTGTGTGTGTGTGTGTGAGAGAGAGAGAGACACACACACCCACACCCACCCACCCCTCTTTAGTGATTCATTAGGCCAGTTCTCTCACTCATTCTCAGTAATCTAGTTTTGGTGGAAGAATATCTTCTGGAGATATTTTTGCATTTAATCTTTGGGCTCACTGTATTTCCAGTGTATTCTCCTGTGAGATCTAACAGCTTATTTTTAAGAGAAGATACATTTGTAAAATTGAATGATTACAAACATGGTTTTATATAACTTGCTAATATGTGAAAATGAAGCAAGGAAAGTGATTAGCAGAAAAGGAGAACACACAAAAGGGTTACAAGGCAAGAATTATGAAGTAACATGTACATTGTTTTAGGTAAAAGAAGGTTATTTATTTCAACAGAAACATAGGTGTCCTTGTCACAGTAAGACAGGTTCCAGCTGCAGCAAGCTTATGTGAATGGAAATAATTGGATCACTACGCAAGGCAATGCCTTATGCAGGACATGGTGTAGAGTAGAGCCAATTCCACAAGCCTCTTCTAAAAGCCAACTAAATTATTTTCTCTCAAGGCATGTCAGGAAGCATCTTGCACATGAGTAGTGTGTTTTGGAGCCTTCCTAGAGAGGAATTTGTTTTACAGTATAAATTGAGTGCTTTGACACAGATCAAAGTGGAAAATCCTCTTGTGAGAAACACCTCTGCTACCTTTAATTTCCAGTGTGGCCCTATGGCCTCTTTCCTTGTGTTTGCCAGCTGCAGCCTAATGCAACAACTAACTGGGATAGTATGTCTTTCCTGAGGCCCTTTGAGTGAAACTAAGGGGGTATACGTTCCAGAAACTCTTTACTCTTCAACATCTCAACAGACCAGACCAGGGGGATGAGGTGGACGAGGCTTTCTTCCGGCAACTAACAGAAGTTACTAGATTGCTGGCCCTGGTTCTCATGGGAGACTTCAATCACCCTCATAGCTGCTGGGAGAGCAATAAAGCGGTGCACAGATAATCCAGGAAGTTTTTGGAAAGTATAGGGGACAATTTCCTGATGCAAGTGCTGGAGGAACCAACGAGGAGCTGAGTTCTTCTTGACCTACTGCTCACAAACTGGGAAGAATTAGTAGGGGAAGCAAAAGTGGATGAGAACTTGGACAGCAGTGACCATGAGATGGTCGAGTTCAGGATTGTGACAGAAGGAAGAAAGGAGAGTAGCAGAATATGGACCCTGGACTTCAGAAAAGCAGACTTTGACTCCCTCAGGGAACTGATGGGCATGATCCCTTGGGAGAATAACATGAGGGGGAAAGGAGTCCAGGAGAGCTGGCTGTATTTTAAAGAATCCTTATTGAGGTTGCAGGAACAAACCATCCCAATGTGTAGAAAGAATAGTAAATATGGCAGGCGACCAGCTTGGCTTAACGGTGAAATCCTTGCTGATCTGAAACACAAAAAAGAAGTTTACAAGAAGTGGAAGATTGGACAAATGACCAGGGAGGAGTATAAAAATATTGCTCAGGTATACAGGAGTGAAATCAGGAAGGCCAAATCACACCTGGAGTTGCAGCTAGCAAGAGATGTTAAGAGTAACAAGAAGGGTTTCTTCAGGTATGTTAGCAACAAGAAGAAAGTCAAGGAAAGTGTGGGCCCCTGACTGAATGAGGGAGGTAACCTAGTGACAGAGGATGTGGAAAAAGCTAATGTACTCAATGCTTTTTTTGCCTGTGTCTTCATAAACAAGATCAGCTCCCAGACTGCTGCACTGGGCAGCACAGCATGGGGAGGAGGTGAGCAGCTCTCTATGGAGAAAGAAGTGGTTTGGGACTATTTAGAAAAGCTGGATGAGCACAAGTCCATGGGGCCGGATGCACTGCATCTGAGGGTGCTAAAGGAGTTGGCGGATGTGATTGCAGAGGCATTGGCCATTACCTTTGAAAACTCATGGCAATCATGGGAGGTCCCAGATGACTGGAAAAAGGCTAATATAGTGCCCATCTTTAAAAAAGGGAAGGAGGAGGATCTGGGGAACTATAGGCCAGTCAGCCTCACCTCAGTCCCTGGAAAAAATAATGGAGCAGGTCCTCAAGGAATCAATTCTGAAGCACTTAGAGGAGAGGAAAGTGATCAGGAAACAGTCAGCATGGATTCACCAAGAACAAGACGTGCCTGACTAACCTAATTGCCTTCTATGACAAGATGACTGGCTCTGTGGATGAGGGGAAAAGCAGTGGATGTGTTATTCCTTGACTTCAGCAAAGCTTTTGTTACGGTTTCCTACAGTATTCTTGCCAGCAAGTTAAAGTAGTATGGGCTGGATGAATGGACTATAAGATGGATAAAAAGCTGGTTAGATCGTCAGGCTCAACAGGTAGTGATCAATGGCTCCATGTCTAGTTGGCAGCCCTTATCAAGCGGAGTGCCCCAAGGGTCGGTCCTAGGGCCGGTTTTGTTCAATGTCTTCACTAATGATCTGGAGGATTGCGTGGACTGCACCCTCAGCAAGTTTGCAGATGACACTAAACTGGGAGGAGTGGTAGATACAGTGGAGGGTAGAGATAGGATACAGAGGGACCTAGACAAATCAGAGGATTGGGCCAAAAGAAATCTGATGAGGTTCAACAAGGACAAGTGCAGAGTCCTGCACTTAGGATCGAAGGATCCCATGCACTGCTACAGACTAGGGATCAAATGGCGAGGCAGCAATTCTGCAGAAAAGGACCTAGGGGTTACAGTGGATGAGAAGCTGGCTATGAATCAACAGTGTGCCCTTGTTGCCAAGAAGGCTAATGGCATTTTGGGCTGTATAAGTAGGTGCATTGCCAGTAGATCGAGGGACGTGATCGTTCCCCTCTATTCGACACTGGTGAGGCCTCATCTGGAGTACTGTGTCCAGTTTTTGGCCGCACACCACAAGAAGGATGTGGAAAAATTGGAAAGAGTCCAGCGGAGGGCAACAAAAATGATTAGGGGGGCTAGAGCACATGACTTATGAGGAGAGGCTGAGGGAACTGGGATTGTTTAGTCTGCAGAAGAGAAGAATGAGAGGGGATTTGATAGCTGCTTTCAGCTACCTGAAAGGGGGGTCCAAAGAGCGTGGATTTAGACTGTTCTTAGTGGTAGCAGATGACAGAACAAGGAGTAATGGTCTGAAGTTGCAGTGGGGGAGGTTTAGGTTGGATATTAGGAAAAACTTTTTCACTGGGAGGGTGATGAAGCACTGGAATGGGTTACCTAAGGAGGTGGTGGAATCTCCTTCCTTTAAGGTTTTTAAGGTCAGGCTTGACAAAGCCCTGACTGGGATGATTTAGTTGTGGATTGGTCCTGCTTTGAGCAGGGAGTTGGACTAGGTGACCTCCTGAGGTCCCTTCCAACCCTGATATTCTATGATTCCTCATTGGCAAGTAGGGATAAAGGGGGAGGGGGGAAACCCAGGCCCGCCTGCTACACTAGGTCCCTGCCCAGGGACCCTATAGCTGGCAGCCAGTTACTGCCCCTCCTCCTCTTCCCACTGCCTACTTTTGATGGGCTACTTCCCCTATAGCCCTAGCACCTTTCCTGCCCTTGCTTCAGGGCCTCAGTCTGGCCATGGTCAGCTAATAGCTCCCCCATTGCTCCGCTACCCTGCCCAGCACTGCAGTCTTTCCAGAGCTCCTCAGCAGACAGTCCTTCCCCCTTGCCTGCTAGGGAGAGACTCCCTTTGCTCTACTGAGCAGCCCTTTATATATGGGCTGCTCCAGCAAGCCTTCTCTTGATTGGCTCTCCCAGTGAGCCCTTTCCTGATTGGCGAGGTTCTGCACAGTCTCTCCAAGGCTGCCTTAATCCTTCTCCTGCTGGCATGGGGCAGCCGCTCCACCACAGGACCACATGATAGAAACTGTAAGGAACACAAGTTTTGGAAAAGACCTTCTTCTTGCGCACACATTTTACTTAGAGAGTTCAAGAGGTTTACAGATCTATGGAAAAACAGCAAACATCTGAGTGCACTGACTTGCTCCAGAGTTCTTATCACTCCTAGAGTTCTTCTGCAGGCATAGCAACATTACCTCCCTGAATGACATTAGTTATGCTGACAGAAGCATTCTTATGTTAGCATAATTGCATTTACACTGGGCATCCTGTCAGCATAGTTATGTTGGCTATGGTGTGTGGGGTTTTTTGTGTGTGTCCTTTTTGCCTGGTTGGGTATAGCTCTGATGGCTAAACTTTATAGACCAGGCCCTAATCTTCTCATTCTGGTGATGGTTTGCTCCTTTGGTGCAGAGTCTGTTGTGTTTAAAAACAAGTAAATTTTCCTGCTTCTCTTCTTAAGGTGGGATTTTCCATGATCCAGTCTTCAAGTGGGTTGCTGTCAGAGGATAATTGAAAGCCAGGGCTTGGGTATTAGCCCCCATTGTCCTGCCATTCATGGTTGATGGCCCTGTTTCAGCTTCTCAGATTTAGGCTATGTCTACACTTTAAATGCCATAGTGGCACCGATGCAGTAGTGCTTCAGCAGATCCTTCCTACAGCGATAGGAGGAACACCAGCCTTTCTTGTCAATTTCAGGTGCTGCAGAGGGGAACTGTGAAACTAATAAGTATGACAGCCAACAGCTGATGTAAGTAATACAGTGTCTACACAAATGGTACGTTGCCCTAACTACACTGACATAAGTGCTGTGCCTCTCATGGAGGTGGAGTTATGATGTTGGTGTAGGAGGGCACTTTCATCTGCAGGAGAGAGGCTGTAGTGTAGACACTGATATAATTAGGTTGACTTAAGCTGCCATACATTGACCTAACTCTGTAGTGTAGACCAAGCCTTGAGGCTATGTCTACACTTAAATCACTACAGCCGTACCACAGTAGTGCTTCAGTGTAGCTACTCAGTAGGGAACTCCTGTCTCTGTAGTTAATCCACCTCCCCGAGAGGCAGTAACTAGGTTGACGGGCTAATTCTTCCATCAGTGTAGCATTGTCTGCATAGGGACTTAAATTGACTTAACTATGTTGCTCAGGAGTGTGGATTTTTCACACCCCTGAGCAACATAGCTGGGTCAAAGTAAATTTTCTTGAGTAGACCAGCCTATAGTCTGTTTTCTGTCACAAAATGGAAGTTCTGATCCACACTGGCTGTTACAACAATTAATTATGTTAATAAAATAAAATAGGATTGATAAATTTGTATAGACGTATTGTACAAACTTTCACATCTTCTGTAGAGAGGTTACATCATGAATTTGCAGTTGAATATAGATTTGATAATCTATGGTCTTTTCCATGTATATTTGATACTGTATAGTGTGAAATCCAAGTTTCCTTTTTATTTGTTTTATTACCTAATGTTTTGTAGACCACATAAGATTATGATATAAATATATACTACAGTAACTCCTCACTTTTTATTGGTGTGTATATCAATCTCCCCTCTGTTTTTTCCACCAATGCATCCGATGAAGTGAGCTGTAGCTCACGAAAGCTTATGCTCTAATAAATTTGTTAGTCTCTAAGGTGCCACAAGTACTCCTTTTCTTATTGTTATGCTGCTGATCTATTAGAGAACATGCTTGTTTAAAGTTGCCCAATGCTCCCTTATAATGTTATTTGGCAGTCACCTGCTTTGTCCACTGCTCACAGAAAGAGCAGCCTGTTGGAACTAGCTGGTGGGGGCTTGGAACCAGAATGGACCAGCAGCCCCCCCTGTCAGCTCACTGCTCCCCTAACTTCTCTAAAAAGAAAAGGAGTACTTGTGGCACCTTAGAGACTAACAAATGTATTTGAGCATAAGCTTTCGTGAGCTACAGCAGGCTATCAGTTGTCCGGCAGTTCAGCTGTCCCTCATGCCACTGCCGAGTGCTGCTCTTGCCCTCTAACTTGGAGCTGCTCCCTGGAGCCTCCTGCTTCCTGTGCAGGGGAGGGGGGAAGGGTTGGTAATGTCAGGGTGTCCCCCTCCCCCCTGCTCCTTTACCCCACCTCCACAGAGGGAGCGGGGGTGGGACATGACATGGCTCTGGAGGAGGGAGCTTGCTGGCAACAGGTGCTGTCTCAACTTACTTAAAAAGGCAGTGTACTTAGAGTGGGGTCAGCATACTTACAGGGGCTATGCACATTTCTCTCTCTCTCTCTCTCACACACACACTCACACTCACACACACACACACGGTGTGTGTCTCTGTCTGTCATGCTGTCTCCCCTCTTTCCATTCCTGCTGCCTTGTAAACTGTGAGGCCACATTAACAGCAATGTGTTAACCCTTGCAGGTTCAGTCGAGTGCTAGTTCATCATTTAGCAGTAAGGCATCCCCTGGGAAATGTCCCACCCTTTGACTCCACCTCCTCAACCAAGCTTCACAATCATCATTGCTGTGTACAGTATAAATTTTTTTTTAAACTTATACTGCGTGTGTGTGTGTGTGTGTGTGTGTGTAAAATATTTTGTCTGGTGAAAAACAATTCCCTGGAATCTAATCCCCCCTATTTACATCAATTTTTATGGGGAAATTGGATTCGCTTAACATTGTTTCGCTTAAAGTAGCATTTTTCAGGAACTTAACTAGAACATTAAGTGAGGAGTTACTGTATTTAAACAAGTGAAGTGATGAAAAGTTCTCCATGACAGTGTACACAGTGTGCCTGTCTGTGCATGAGTTACATTTCTGATTCTCTTTCAGTCAATCTGATTTATGAGGGTGCTGGCTAGTTCTTCCCTCATGGAGTTTGTGGCAAGCTAAAGCTCATGTTAAAATCCATTTTTTTTTGTGGATACAATTTACTTTTATATGTGAACCCCCACAAAAAACAAAAACACTCCAGCAGAATTAGCTGGGCTATATGTGAGTTTCTTCCAAGAGGCTCTGCCAATACCCAACTTGAAAATTTGTATAAATCACATCAACTTTTAGTTCCTGATATAGATACAGTCAAGAGATGTATGGAATAGATTATTACTAAAAATCCATTTGTACTGGGGAAAAGAATTGGCTGGATTTTTTTTTCTTTTCACATTCGAAGTGTTGTACTGTATATTGGCTGACAGCCAAGACCCTGATATCTCACTCCCTCTGATGACTTACGGGCTACATGCAATGCGTCATAGTGAAGCAGGGTTCCCAGATGATTTACACACTGATGAGAGGTTTCAGAGTAGCAGCCGTGTTAGTCTGTATTCGCAAAAAGAAAAGGAGTACTTGTGGCACCTTAAAGACTAACAAATTTATTTGAGCATAAGCTTTCGTGAGCTACAGCTCACTTCATCGGATACATTCAGTGGAAAGCTGTTCTAACTCCTTTTAATTTACAATTTTTTTTGCATTTTACAAAAGCAAAAATGAGACTAATGGGGCACAGATAATAGGTGTTTTCCAGCAGGGGTAACTGTTACAGCTGCATAAAACCGGTACTGATCATGTTGCTTTTTTTAAAATAAAATTACAAAACTAGGAAGTACATGAGGAGAATATAATAGATGTAACTAACCTTTAATAAGGCTTTTGCTATGTAGTTTCTCCTAATTTTTAAGAATTCTCTTTGGCTTGACTATCAGAAGCATCATGAATTGAAAACTGAATCACTAAAGGAGAGATAATGATAAGTGACAAATACCAAGTTATGTGAGTTGTTGAGTGGTATGCATCAGGGATTGGTAGAAGGCCTGTTCTTATTTATCATCATTAATGATTGTGCAGAGGAGACAAAGTACATATTGAATTCATACTTTGATACTAATGGGGAGATTTTGCAAACGTTTATAAAGACAGATAATCAATATGGCAATATCTAGGGCAAAATGATCTGAAACGGGTATTTATTGGAATTGAAATTTTAAATGCATTAAGACTAAATGAAGGATTTAGATGTGAGTGTGTGTGGCAGATTTAGTATGCCCTTTTAATGCAATATGTCAGCAAAAAGCTAATGCAGTTTTAGTATGGAAAGGCAGAAGCAGTGTGTCATGCCACACATGGCAATTCCTCTTTATTTGATACTGCTGAGCCTACATGTAGAATATTAGGTATGGTTGTGGGGATCTCTAACATATGTCATTGAAGCTGGAACTGGAAGCAAGATACAATTAATCAAAACAGATCAAGAAGCTGGAGGGGTGCGTTTATGAGGAAAGAGTAGAAGTAATATGAGTGACTGAGGGGTGGAGGGAGAATAATATAGTCTGTCAAACATTTTAAGGGGGTGTATGCTTGAAAGCCAAATTTTATTCTCATGCTGGGATTTTCAAAGGAACCTAGAGGAATTCATCTCTCAAATCCCTTTGTGTTTCACTGGAGTTTGTGTGCCTAACTTCTTTCTTGCTAATGACATAGCTGGAACAAAAGAAAATGGAGATTTTAAAAAATGATTTATGATATACTCAGACCTCTGATTCATAGTTTTATTTTGATATCTAAGCACAGTGCGCCAGAAAACTGTGCATCTGGGATAACTAAAATACAGCTACTATTTTATGCAGATTGTTTCTTTTAGGGTTTTTATAGGCTTGCAGTGTACACCATAATCATATTACTAATTTCCTGGGATTGACATTATCCTTCATTAAGACTTTTTATTAATCATAACCTATATATGTCTGCATCCCCTCTGTTAATGCTCCTAGTGTCAACCTTGGGTGATTATGGTTATGCTGTGGGCAGGGGTGGACAATAGATTGGCGAATGAGTATGTACATTTCAGATTGTTAGCTTCTCCCTACTTCTTTATAAATTAAATTAAGCCTCTTCTTTAATAGATCCTTTTGTAAAGTTAAATGACTGTCACATTTTGATTTTGTGATGTTGATTGTCTCTTACCTCTGTTATAATAAATACTGCTTAGCTCTATGTTTGTAGTGCAGTCTGTATAATACTGGGTATCTGTTGTACCCAGTAGAAAGAAAATGAATGAGGCCGGGACCCTGTGGGAAAAATTGCATGTGATCAAATAATTAAAGACTCTGTCAAAATGCATATGTACAAGGGGACTGAATTAAGGTTGTACAGGAAACCCTAATTCTGGCATTTTCTAACTTTGTAGTGCTAGACTTTGCAACCTTAATGTTCTTTTAATGTAGGGTTTTATTTGTATAATAAATATTTCAAAATATGGTGAGCATATGATTTCATTTTGATCAGTTTATTTCCTAGCCTATCATATGTGACATGTCACATGGTATGGTTTTTTTTGTTTTGTTTTTTTTTGAAGATCGTAGTTGTTTGGCATATCAGGTTTTCTTTCCTTGGCTTCTGAAAAGTAGCCTATCAGAACAGGAATTTATTTTGAAGGGCGAGTTGATTCAAAGGACTTACTAAATAGTATGGGGTTGTGGTGTTGCAAGTTATTGTATTTGGGGAGTAATCAGTTATTTTGTAATGGACAAGCTGAGAGGTAAACTTGTATTGCAAATGTGATGTGGTAGAGAAGTTTGGGCTGAGATTTCATTCTTCTTCCAACAAGAAACAATGGGTTTTTCCAAACCCTCCAAATAAAGTATCTATATTAAGCATAGTGTATTTTAGGTGAGTCTGCCCATTTAAAAGTTTTTTATTTAATTCTAGTTTTTATCAAGTGGTAGTCTATTTTGATTTTTTCCTACTTGGGCTTTCCAGCAGGAATGTACGGTTAACTCCCTTCCCCTTTTTGGTGGCTACATAAAGCTAAAGTGAGGCAGAAAAAGTGGGAGGTAGAGTGATTAGCTGCTGTTCCACCGGAGCTGATAAGCACAGAAACGTGTACTGTAATACAGAAAAGAATCTTTGCATTCCTCTACCAGCTTCCTTGAAATTTGGCATTGACAGTCAGTCTTGGAAACTGCTTTATATGCCATTGAATCTTTTGTGACTGCCATTTTTGAACAGAGATAAAGCTTTATGTCTTAAACAGAGTTTGGAAGAAGCCAATTGAACTCTTAAATCGATGTATGTCAGCAGATAGGTATTGATGGTATTGCTTAAGGACTTCCATTGTAGCTATCGCTTTAAGAATATCTTTGTGCTCTGCAGTGGTGCAGAAGCTTTTCTGGTAAGGGCAAGATAGACGCAGGCTTTAAGAACAAATAGCAGGGTGGTGTGAATGCAGCCTTATGCTAACAGCAAACCAAAAGAGGAAGACTATGGATTGCATTCAGGATTTAAGAAACAAATTTCTTATTAATTAATCAAATTAATCCTTTTGTGGAGGTGCTCAGTGGAGATTAAAGTCCAGTGCCAGGTAAGAATGAATGTGGTTAACAAAAAGCCTCGACGAGGGTGGATCATAATGGAGTTTCAGTAGCTGCTATGTATTGAATAGCTCTGACTATTTCAATTTTCTCTTCCTTAGTATTATATAAATCAGATTTGAGTTATTGTCTTATTATTTTCTGAAAATCTCCAGTGTCAGTGATGCAGGTTCCAAACCCTGCTAAACTAAAGCATCTGCAATTAGGATTTTATATGTTCTGTATTTTTATTGAGTATCTTAAATACAGAAGAAACTACAATAGTGATGTATGGTGCTTTACAATGTTTACCATTTTTACATCTTTACATAATTTTTTAATTCTTGAAACCAAAAAGCTAAAAAGGATTAAGCCGAATGTTTGCATTTGTTTTTGTTAGTCTGAATTATGTGATTTCTTGATCTTCTCTGTAATTTTGCTGATAGTTTTAACCTTTTATTTTAAGTCATTTAATACAATGCAAGTGGGATCATGTATAGAGTTTACATAACCCTAAAGATAGCTAGTGGGAGACTTGCTAAATTTCTGCAAGAAAATAGAAGTCCTTATTCTGGAGTGCTTCAGATACATGTTGTATTGCCCTTTTGGTAGTCATGGATTTTTTTATTTTTATGAAAAGATTATTACTTGTTATGCCAAGCAGTAAGTGACGAAAGAGGCCAGTGATTCATACTAGGTTAAAAACAGTTGCTGGGGCTGAAAATGAGCTTGGGTGACAGGAACCATTATGGGGAAAATGCATCCATTTTGAAAAAAAATACCATAGATGGTTCCCTGTAGTCCATTCTTGAAAGTGTATAGTATCACAGAGAAACCATACAAATTCTCGTTATGTGATACTATAATAAATTACTATATATTTTCACAAAAAGAAAAGGAGTACTTGTGACACCTTAGAGACTAAAAAATTTATTAGAGCATAAGCTTTTGTGAGCTACAGCTCACTTCATCGGATGCATTTGGTGGAAAAAACAGAGGGGAGATTGATATACACACACGGAGAACATGAAACAATGGGTTTATCATACACACTGTAAGGAGAGTGATCACTTAAGATAAGCCATCACCAGCAGCAGGAGGTGGGGGGGGAGGAGGAGGAAAACCTTTCCTGGTGACAAGCAAGGTAGGCTATTTCCAGCAGTTAACAAGAATATCTGAGGAACAGTGGGGGGTGGGGTGGGGTGGGGGGGGAGAAATAACATGGGGAAATAGTTTTACTTTATGTAATGACTCATCCACTCCCAGTCTCTATTCAAGCCTAAGTTAATTGTATCCAGTTTGCAAATTAATTCCAATTCAGCAGTCTCTCGTTGGAGTCTGTTTTTGAAGCTTTTTTTGTTGAAGGATAGCCACTCTTAGGTCTGTAATCGAGTGACCAGAGAGATTGAAGTGTTCTCCAACTGGTTTTTGAATGTTATAATTCTTGACATCTGATTTGTGTCCATTCATTCTTTTACGTAGAGACTGTCCAGTTTGACCAATGTACATGGCAGAGGGGCATTGCTGGCACACGATGGCATATATCACATTGGTAGATGCGCAGGTGAACAAGCCTCTGATAGGGTGGCTGATGTGATTAGGCGCTATGATGGTGTCCCCTGAATAGATCAGGCGCTATGTAGATCCTTGATGATGCGTTGGAGAGGTTTTAGTTGGGGGCTGAAGGTGATGGCTAGTGGCGTTCTGTTATTTTCTTTGTTGGGCCTGTCCTGTAGTAGGTGACTTCTGGGTACTCTTCTGGCTCTGTCAGTCTATTTCTTCACTTCAGCAGGTGGGTATTGTAGTTGTAGGAATGCATGATAGAGATCTTGTAGGTGTTTGTCTCTGTCTGAGGGGTTGGAGCAAATGCGGTTACATCGTAGAGCTTGGTTGTAGACAATGGATCGTGTGGTATGATCTGGATGAAAGCTAGAGGCATGTAGGTAGGAATAGCGATCAGTAGGTTTCCGATATAGGGTGGTGTTTATGTGACCATCGCTTATTATCACCGTAGTGTCCAGGAAGTGGATCTCTTGTGTGGACTGGTCCAGGCTGAGGTTGATGGTGGGATGGAAATTGTTGAAATCATGGTGGAATTCCTCAAGAGCTTCTTTTCCATGGGTCCAGATGATGAAGATGTCATCAATGTAGCACAAGTAGAGTAGGGGCATTAGGAGACGAGAGCTGAGGAAGCGAATCCTGGACGCCCCATCATCTCAGGCATTGGCACCCTGACAGCAGGTTTGTCTGGCTATGTAGATTCCCTCCTCAGGCCCTACGTTACCAGCACTCCCAGCTATCTTCGCGACACCACTGACTTCCTGAGGAAACTGCAGTCCATTGGTGATCTTCCTAAAAACACCATCCTAGCCACTATGGATGTAGAAGCCCTCTACACCAACATTCCACACAAAGATTGGCTACAAGCTGTCAGGAACAGTATCCCCGATAATGTCACGGCTAACCTGGTGGCTGAACTTTGTGACTTTGTCCTTACCCATAACTATTTCACATTTGGGGACAATGTATACCTTCAAGTCAGTGGCACTGCGATGGGTACCCGCATGGCCCCACAGTATGCGAACATTTTTATGGCTGACTTAGAACAACGCTTCCTCAGCTCTCGTCTCCTAATGCCCCTACTCTACTTGCGCTACATTGATGACATCTTCATCATCTGGACCCATGGAAAAGAAGCTCTTGAGGAATTCCACCATGATTTCAACAATTTCCATCCCACCATCAACCTGAACCTGGACCAGTCCACACAAGAGATCCACTTCCTGGAGACTACGGTGCTAATAAGCGATGGTCACATAAACACCACCCTATATCGGAAACCTACTGACCGCTATTCCTACCTACATGCCTCTAGCTTTCATCCAGATCATACCACATGATCCATTGTCTACAGCCAAGCTCTACGATATAATCGCATTTGCTCCAACCCCTCAGACAGAGACAAACACCTATAAGATCTCTATCATGCATACCTACAAATACAATACCCACCTGCTGAAGTGAAGAAACAGATTGACAGAGCCAGAAGAGTACCCAGAAGTCACCTACTACAGGACAGGCCCAACAAAGAAAATAACAGAACGCCACTAGCCATCACCTTCAGCCCCCAACTAAAACCTCTCCAACGCATCATCAAGGATCGACAACCTATGCTGAAGGACGACCCATCACTCTCACAGATCTTGGGAGACCTTGCTTACAGACAGCCCCCCAATCTGAAGCAAATACTCACCAGCAACCACACGCCGCACAACAGAACCACCAACCCAGGAACCTATCCTTGCAACAAAGCCCGTTGCCAACTGTGTCCACATATCTATTCAGGGGACACCATCATAGGGCCTAATCACATCAGCCACACTATCAGAGGCTCGTTCACCTGCGCATCTACCAATGTGATATATGCCATCATGTGCCAGCAATGCCCCTCCGCCATGTACATTGGTCAAACTGGACAGTCTCTACGTAAAAGAATGAATGGACACAAATCAGACGTCAAGAATTATAACATTCAAAAACCAGTTGGAGAACACTTCAATCTCTCTGGTCACTCGATCACAGACCTAAGAGTGGCTATCCTTCAACAAAAAAGCTTCAAAAACAGACTCCAACGAGAGACTGCTGAATTGGAATTAATTTGCAAACTGGATACAATTAACTTAGGCTTGAATAGAGACTGGGAGTGGATGAGTCATTACACAAAGTAAAACTATTTCCCCATGTTATTTCTCCCCCCCCACCCCACCCCACCCCCCACTGTTCCTCAGATATTCTTGTTAACTGCTGGAAATAGCCTACCTTGCTTGTCACCAGGAAAGGTTTTCCTCCTTCCCCCCCGCCCCTGCTGCTGGTGATGGCTTATCTTAAGTGATCACTCTCCTTACAGCGTGTATGATAAACCCATTGTTTCATGTTCTCTGTGTGCGTATATCAATCTCCCCTCTGTTTTTTCCACCAGATGCATCCGATGAAGTGAGCTGTAGCTCACAAAAGCTTATGCTCTAATACATTTGTTAGTCTCTAAGTTGCCACAAGTACTCCTTTTCTTTTTGCGAATACAGACTAACACGGCTGCTACTCTGAAACCTATATATTTTCAGTTTTAGATAACACAATCTAAAAAATGTAAAAAATCTTGGCATATGTCTTTTGTGCATTAATGCAAAAATCTAGACTCTGTAGAGAGGGAAATTCCGACTTCATTATTTGTCTAGAGTTGGTCGTGGGAAAGGATTGAAATAATGGTTGTACAGATATTTTTTAAGTGCTCTTCCACCTGTTTTGAATACTCTGTAAAACGATAGTTACTATAACAGGTTGGCAAAGAGTCCTGTGGCACCAGACTAACAGATGTATTGGAGCATAAGCTTTCATGGGTGAATACGTCTGCTATTCTATAAGGTGCCATAGGACTCTTTGCCGCTTTTACAGATCCAGACTAACACGGCTATCCCTCTGATATTTATAACAGGTTGTTAAGGCAATAAGTTTTATTTTCTCAAAAAACAGAATGGAGAGAGGAAATAGTGGTTTCCCCCGAGGGGTCTGTATTGGGACCAGTCCTATTCAACATATTCATAAATGATCTGGAAAAAGGGGTAAACAGTAAGGTGGCAAAATTTGAAGATGATACAAAACTACTCAAGATAGTTAAGTCCAAAGCAGACTGTGAAGAGCTATAAAAGGATCTCACAAAACTGGGTGCCTGGGAACAAAAAGGCAGATAAAATTCAATGTTGATAAATGCAAAGTAAATCACATTGGAAAACATAATCCCAACTATATAAAATTAGCTGTTATCACTCAAGAAAGAGATCTTGGAGTCATTGTGGCTAGTTCTCTGGAAACAGCCACTCAATGTGCAGAGGCAGTCAAAAAAACAAACAGAATGTTGGGAATCATTAAGAAAGGGATTGATAATAAGACCGAAAATATCTTATTACCTCTATATAAATCCATGGTATGCCCACATCTTGAGTACTGCGTGCAGATGTGGTCACCCCATCTCAAAAAATATATATTGGAATTGGAAAAGGTTCAGAAAAGGGCAACAAAAAAGATTTATGGGTATGGAACGGCTTCCGTATGTGGAGAAATTAATAAAACTGGGATTTTTCAGCTTGGAAAAGAGACGACTAAGGGGGGAAATGAAAGAGGTCTATAAAATGACTGATGTGGACAAAGTAAATAAGGAAGTGTTATTTACTCCTTCTCAGAACACAAAAATTAGTTATTACTAAATTAAATTAATAGGCAGCAGGTTTAAAACAAATAAAAGGAAGTATTTTTCACTCAATGCACAGTCAATCTGTGGAACTCCTTGCCAGAGGATGTCGTGAAGGCCAAGATTATAACAGGGTTAAAAAAAACTAGATAAATTCATGGAAGATAGGTCCATCAATGGCTATTAGCCAAGATGGGCAAGAATGGTGTCCCTAGCCTCTGTTTGCCAGAAGCTGGGAATGGGCGACAGGGGATGGATCACTTGATGATTGCCTGTTCTGTTCATTCCCTCTAGGGCACCTGACATTGGCCACTGTTGGAAGACAGGATACTGGGCTAGATGGACCTTTGGTCTGACCCAGTATGGCTATACTTGTATTCTAAAAACACCCAATTTTGAATTCAAAATTGTTTGTGATGGAGAATCCACTACGACCCTTGATAAATTTTTCCAATAGTTAAGTACTCTCACCGTTCAAAATTTATGCCTTAGACTGAATTTGTCTAGCTTCAACATCCAGCCATTGATCATATTATACCTTTCCCTGCTAGGCTGAGAAGCCCATCATTAAATATTTGTTCTCTATGAAGACACTTACAGACTGTAATCAAGTCATTCATTCAACCTTCTCTTTGTTAAGCTAAATAGATTCAGATCTTTGAGTCTATCACTATACTATTACTATTGCTATATTATTCATTTTTGTGGCTCTTCTCTGGACCCTCTCCAATTTATCAACATCCTTAAATTGTGGACACCAGAACTGTACACAGTATTCCAACAGTGGTTGCACCAGTGCCAAAACAGAGGTAAAATAACCTGTCTACTTCTACTTCGTTTGTGCATCCCACTTTGGCCACAGTATCACACTGGGAGCTCATGGTCAGCTGATTATCCACTACGACCTCCAATTCTTTTTCAGAGTCATTGTTTCTTAGATTAGAGTCCCCCATCCAGTAATTAAAGATTAGGGCTCTCAACGGAATCACAGGAGACTTGAATTCAGTTTCCTCTTTTGAGCAAGTCACTTAGGGTATGTCTACACTACAGGGCCTGTGTTGGCATAGCTATGGATTCTCTTCCAATAAACAATGTTTCTTCTCAATGCTTTCTCTACTTTCACAACTGCCAGTTTGAACATAAGGGCATAATTTTATTACCTTAACTAGGTTGAATCAGGTAAATTTAGTATTTGCCCTTTGTTTTATACAGTAAACACTTTGCACACAAAGACTGACCATAAACTATAGCTACAGAATAAACCTCCACTGCTTTTGCTCAATTAGATAATGAAACTGTTCCATATCTTGGGTTACTGTACTGTATCTTAAACAAGTTTTGGGAAAGGGGTGGAAGGAGGATGGAATGGCAAAGGTAGCCTTTCACATTTCCTTGTTGGCTTCTATACAAAAATGGTTACCCACAGATGGAAACGAAAGCTTCCTTTGAATCAACAAGGTTCTGCTGTGGTCACTTGATCAGCAGGAAATGTGAAGTTATCCTTTCTTCTGAAAGGCCAAATGCTATTGCTTTCCGCAGCTGAAGAAGAATTCTCAGAGTGTGAGAACCAATCCTCATTGCTGTCATCATCACAAAGTGCTGCAGGCTATTCAATAACTCAAGCTGTACACATTGGATACTATTATCCAGCCCTGGGGATACAAAGAACTCCCACTAAATTCAACTGGAATTACTCTTATCCTGCAATGGGAGAATAGGTCCTGTTGAATATGGCTTGCTTAAAACTTTAGATAACTAATAACTCAGTTTTAGGTAAAGGACAAATGTCATCTTAAGTTATTATCTACGCTGCATCATTGGAGTACATGGTACTTTGCAGACATAAATAAAATAGCTGATGGTATGTTTACACTATAGCCACTACAGCAGCAAAGCTACGGCGCTGCAGCTGTGCTGTACTAGGGTCATAATCTAGAAACTTCCTACACTGATGGAAAGAGTTCTTCTGTTGATTTAGATAGTATACCTCTCGAAGAGGCCGTAGGTTGATGGAAGAATCCTGTCAACTTAGCTGTATCTACTCCAAGGGTTAGTTCAACCTAATTACAGAACTCGGGGTGCAAAATTTTTCACAGCCCTGTGCAAGGTAGCTATGTCAACCTAAGTTTTAGGTGTAGACCAGACTTAAGGGTTTCAGAGGGGTAGCCATGTTAATCTGTATCAGCAAAAACAATGAGGAGTCCTTGTGGCACCTTAGAGACGAACACATTTATTTGGGCATAAGCTTTCGTGGGCTATAACCCACTTCATCAGATGCATAGAGTGGAAAATAGAGTAGACAGGTCTAAATACACAGCACATGAAAAGATGGGAGTAGCCTTACCGAGTGGGGGTTCAGTGCTAATGAGGCCAATTCAGTTAGGGTGGATGTGGCCCATTTCCAACAGTTAGCAAGAAGGAGTGAAGATCAACAGAGGGAAATTATTTTTTGTAGTGACCCAGCCACTCCCAGTCTTTATTCAGGCCTAATTTGATGATGTCAAGTTTACAAATTAATTCCAGTTCTGCAGTTTCTTGTTGAACTTTGTTTGTTTTTCAAGTTTTTTTCTTGAAGAATTGCCACTTTTAAGTCTGTTATTGAGTGTCCAGGGAGATTGAACTGCTCTCCTACTGGGTTTTGAAAGTTACAATTCTTGATGTCTGATTTATGTCCATTTATTCATTTGCGTAGAGACTGTCCGGTTTGTCCAATGTACATGGCAGAGGGACATTTCTGGCACACGATGGCATATATCACATTGGTTAGATGTGCAGGTGAACGATGGTGTGGCTGATGTGGTTAGGTCCTATGATGGTGTCCCTTGAATAGATATGCGGACAAAGTTGGCAACGTGGATTGTTGCAGGGATTGGTTCCTGGGTTAGTGTTTCTGTTGTGTGGTGAATAGTTGCTGGTGAGTATTTGCTTCAGGTTGGGGGGGCTGTCTTTAAGCAAGGACTGGCCTGTCTCCGAAGGTCTGTGAGAATGAGGGATCGTCCTTCAGGATAGGTTCTAGATCCTTGATGATGCACTGGAGAGGTTTTAGTTGGGGGCTGTAGTTGATGGCTAGTGGCGTTCTGTTACTTTCTTTGTTGGGCCTGTCCTGTAGTAGGTGACTTTTGGGTACCCTTCTGGCTCTGTCAGTTTGTTTCTTCAGTTCCTCAGGTGGGTATTGTAGTTTTAAGAACGCTTGATAGAGATCCTGTAGGTGTTTGTCTCTGTCTGAGGTATCGGAGCAAATGCTTAGGGCTTGGCTGTAGACAGTGGATTGTGTGATGTGGTCTGGATGAAAGCTGGAGGCATGTAGGTAAGCATAGCGGTCAGTAGGTTTCCATTATAGGGTGCTGTTTATGTGACCATCACTTATTTACACAGTAAAGTCCAGGAAGTGGATTTCTTGTGTGGACTGGTCCAGGCTGAGGCTGATGGTGGGATGGAAATTGTTGAAATTCTGGTGGAATTCTTCAGGGAGAAATTCTGGCTCCGTTAAAGTCATTGGGAGCTTTGCCATTGACTTCAGTGGGGCCAGGATTTCACTCCAACACTCTGTCCTATAGGGTTTATAACTTATTCCTATTTTGGAGAAGCAGAATTAAAGACTTTTCTTTAAAAAATTGTAGGAAATGGCCGGCAATAGAGATTCATAGATTACAAGTCCAGAAGGGACCACTGTGATAATCTAGTCTAACCTCCTGTATAACACAGGCCAGAGAATTGCCCAAAAATAATTCCTAGAGCATATCTTTTAGAAAACGGAACAGTTTTATTATCTATTGAGCAAAAGCAGAGGATGTTTATGGTGTGGCTATGGTTTATGGTATGGCTTTGTGTGGAAAGTGTTTACTGTATATAAACAACGGGATAAATACCTAATTTACCTGATTCAACCTAGTTAAGGTAATAAAATTATGTCCCTTATGTTCAAACTGGCAGTTGTGAAAGTTAAGAAAAGAAGGAACATTGCTTATTAGAAGAGAATCCTTTATATCTTTATTAAAAAAAATATTAAGATGTGGGCTGAGCACAGTCTTCGAAGTCAGGGATTCCAGTTTTGTATTCTCAGCTTTGTTGCTGATTCTGTATATAGGCATGTTTACCTCTGCCTAGCTGTAATATTGTGATATTACTAATAATGGAGGGATGTTGGGAGGATTAAAATTATGGAAGGTGATCTCTGTAATAAATATTATTATTATTATCTTTTTAATTCTTGTTTAAATATTCAAATTAGCAGAAATTCAAATTCTGTTTTGAGCTTCCTTGCTGCAAAAGTAACATTCTTCATGACAATTTCATGGAAACACAGTTTAAAAGGTTGCAAACAATTTTCGATGCTGCTCTAACAGTGATAGAACTGTTCTAGGGAGAGCTTCACCATTGAAATATCAAACATTTTATTTAGATTTTAAACACTCAAGTAGTTGGTCTTCTGAGTGTTCAAGTAGTATTAAAGGCATGGAATTGGTTTATATGCTTTGTGGCACTGACAATAAGCTTTTCTGTATTGCTGATATCACAGTGGCCATTGTCAAAAGAAGGCTCAGAAATACTCTTTGTAAGTGAAGGGTTACAGGGCCTGATCCAGCAGGATGCTGTGGACCGTCAAGTCTTTAGAGTAAATGGATGTTGAAGATTGGCATCTTGCAGGATTAGACCCATGATTAGATAGTTTAGGCTCAAAATTTAGCTTTTATGCATTTATTTTTCTTTGAACAAATCCTAAGTGTTTGTTTTCATGGTATTTAAAAAAAACAAACAGTGAAAATATATTTTAGTTTGAATTTGGGCAATCTCCTGTAGCATCCTGAACACTATGAAGACCGTGGTTCTCAAACGTATTTGATCGCGCCCCCTTCTTTGTGTTGGTAGTAGGTTATGCCCCCCCGCCCTGCCACACAAGTACATATGCCGATTAAAAAAAAATAAGAATGCAACTCTCACTAAATATTACAAACAGTAAGGCATTGATTCAAACAGAGCCAACGATCCATTGTAAGAGCAAAAGCAAAACTGATTGTGGTTGATGCTTACAATTAAATGTGCACACCCCGTCATAGCAAACGGATTAACGTACAGATGGCAACGACTTTGTATAATGCTATGCAAGTTTAACAAAAATCCATCAAAATGCACAGCGCCATCTGAGAACCTGATATGTCTGGAGGAATCGGCTTTTGTAGTTATTCATTGCTGTGGGTAAAATGTGCACAGTACGTTTCTCCCCCTGCCCCCCACAGCTCCGCAACCCACTCCCCCGCAAACACATTCTGGCATAAGATCCTCTGAAATAAGAAACAGAATGTGAATCTAATGGGAAACAAAATAGAACTGATCATTCGGAAATGTAAATATGATTTAAAAAATGTCTGGTATTACTGATATAGGCCCTGATCCTGCAAACCCTTGAAGGCAATGAGACTATTCTTGTGCGTAGTATTAAGCGTGTGTTACATTTTCAAGATTAGAACCTTAAAGAGTTGCTAAAAGTAAAGAAATGTTGTTTTTTAAATATCTTTTTGTATCCCTGTACAAATGTCATTTCCAAATAAATATCATTGTTTCAGGTTAATTATCTTCAGAAGGTCTGTTTTCCTGGTTTACTGTAGTATCTTTCCAACGTAGAATTGCTGAGAAGAGCAAGATGATTGCAGTTTTCTTTTAAATCACAGTGCCAACTTATTAAAATTGGATTATACTGGCAGCCCCCTTTAGAAGTGATTGTGGTGGATGAGGGGAAGGATTTAATGGTTTTAAAAAACCAAAACAAACAAGGAAACATTTATAATTTCCACATGATTGCCAAAACAGACCAGGCTTATGTCAGAGCATTCAATGCTGATTAGCAGAGTTTGTCTTACTGAATGTAGAGTTTATTTTCATATTCTTTAAAGAGCAGAGATAGGTGTAAAAAGAAAAGGAGTACTTGTGGCACCTTAGAGACTAACAAATTTATTTGAGCATAAGGTTTAGTGAGCTACAGCTCACTTCATTGGATGCATGCAGTGGAAAATACAGTGGGGAGATTTTATATACACAGAGAACAGAGAAACAATGGGTGTTACCAAATACACTGTAACGAGAGTGATCAGGTAAGGTGAAAAAAACCTTTGTAGTGTGACAAAGTTCCTCCTCTACATTGGTGGGTCTTGCACTTATTGGCGGATTTGCTCACCTTGGAGCTTTACGGCAGCCCTTAGTTTGGCCGTTTTCATGAACCCACAGTCCAGGTCAACTCCTCCTATGTCTGACCAGGAGTTGGGAAGTTTGGGGGGAACCCGGGCCCGCCCTCTATTCCAGGTTCCAGCCCAGGGCCCTGTGGAATGCAGCTGTCTAGAGTGCCTCCTGGAACAGTTGTGCGACAGCTACAACTCTCTGGGCTACTTCCCCATGGCCTCCTCCCAACACCTTCTTTATTCTCACCATAGGACATTCCTCCTGGTGTCTGATAATGCCTGTACTCGTCAGTCCTCCAGCAGTATGCTTTTTCACTCTCAGCTCCAAGCACCTCTTGCTCCCAGCTCCTCACAAGCACACCACAAACTGAAGTGAGCTCCTTTTTAAAACCCGGGTGCCCTGATTAGCCTGCCTTAATTGATTCTAGCAGCTTCTTGATTGGCTGCAGGTGTTCTACTCAGCCTGTGTTAATTGTCTCCAGAAGGTTCCTGGTTGTTCTGGAACCTTCCCTGTTACCTTTCCTAGGGAAAAGGGACCTACTTAGCCTGGGGCAAATATATCTGCCTTCTATTACTCTCCTATGGCCACCTGGCCCGACCCTGTCACAGTAGTGATAATCAAGGAGGGCCATTTCCGGCAGTTGACAAGAACGTCTGAGGAACAATGGGGGGAGGGGGGAAAATAAACATGGGGAAATAGTTTTACTTTGTAAAAAGAAAAGGAGCAGTTGTAGCACCTTAGAGACTAACAAATTTATTTGAGCATAAGCTTTTGTGAGCTACAGCTCACTTCATCGGATGCATTTGGTGGAAAATGCAGTAGGGAGATTTATATACACACACAGAGAACATGAAACAATGGGTTTTATCATACACACTGTAAGGAGAGTGATCACTTAAGATGAGCCATCACCAGCAGCAGGGCACCCCCCACTGTTCCTCAGATGTTCTTGTTAACTGCTGGAAATGGCCTGCCTTGCTTGTCACCATGCAAGGTTTTCCTCCTTCCCCCCCACCCGCTGCTGGTGATGGCTCATCTTAAGTGATCACTCTCCTTACAGTGTGTATGATAAAACCCATTGTTTCATGTTCTCTGTGTGTGTATATAAATCTCCCCACTGTATTTTCCACCAAATGCATCCGATGAAGTGAGCTGTAGCTCACGAAAGCTTATGCTGAAATAAATTTGTTAGTCTCTAATGTGCCACAAGTACTCCTTTTCTTTTTGCGAATACAGTCTAACACGGCTGCTACTCTGAAACTAATTTTACTTTGTGTAATGACACATCCACTCCCAGTCTTTATTCAAGCCTAAATTAATGGTGTCCAGTTTGCAAATTAATTCCAGTTCTGCAGTCTCTTGTTGGAGTCTGTTTTTGAAGTTTTTTTGTTGTCATATTGCGACTTTTAGGTCTGTAATCGAGTGACCGGAGAGATTGAAGTGTTCTCCGACTGGTTTTTTTAATGTTATAATTCTTGACGTTTGATTTATGTCCATTGATTCTTTTACGTAGAGACTGTCCAGTTTGGCCAATGTACATGGCAGAGGGGCATTGCTGGCACATGATGGCATACATCACATTGGTAGATGTGCAGGTGAACTAGCCTCTGATAGTGTGGCTGATGTGATTAGTTCCTATGATGGTGTCCCCATTGGGATATTACCCATATTTGTTCAGGAAATCAATTCTTGAGGGATATACTTACTCATTTTAGGAAACCTGAAGGATTGTATCTGCTTGGTTGAATGAGAGTGCCTTTGGAGATGTTGTGTATCTGCTTACACTAGAGAGGTGGTTTTAGATGTTTTAACAAAGTGCGTTCTGTTTGTACCATGCTCTTGTCATTATAGAATCCTTTTTTCCATTTTGTTTTCCTTAACTTGAGGTATTGTAGAATTCCCAGAGGTCCTGTGCAGCAGCCCCTTGAGGACCGGATCTTCACTCCGACAGTCTCAGCTGTGTACAGCACTGTAAGTATGTAAGAGCAGTTCTGCAAAATCCTAAACCGTCAGTTTTCTGTTTTTTTTGGTTTTTTTTGTTTTTTTTTTTTTAAAAGGAGACACATTTTCTTTATGCATGTAAGCAAGTAGAAATTTTATTCACTTTTAGTGATAGCAAAAAATAAACTTCCTTACCCCCCTAAAATTGCTTCTCGTCAGCACAGGATACAAAACTTTTTTTTTTTTTTTTTGCACATAAATGGAGAGCAGGATCTGTTGGGCTACTCCCTTATTTCTTAAACCTTTGCAGTTCTACACACAGAATTTACAGTTGAGCTTTCTAAGCATGGTTCGCTAAGTAAAAATGTTATCAGCCATTTTCTTAGTCCACCCGCTCCTCTCCTCTTCAAAGATTAACTTGACAGAACATACTAATTACTGCACAATTCTGTCAAGACACTGATGTTCCTATTTCATAAGAAAAAGTTATGAGGGATAGTTGTTCTTCATGATCATCAGGCTTAAAGGGTAGTGATCAATGGCTCCATGTCTAGTTGGCAACCAGTATCAAGCGGAGTGCCCCAAGAATCGGTCCTGGGGTCAGTTTTGTTCAATATCTTCATCATGATTTGGAGGATGGCGTGGATTGCATCCTCAGCAACTTTGCAGATGACACTAAACTTGGAGGAGTGCTAGGTACGCTAGAGGGTAAGGATAGGATACAGAGGGATCTAGACAAATTAGAGGATTGGGCCAAAAGAAATGTGATGAGGTTCAACAAGGACAAGTGCAGAGTCCTGCACGTAGGATGGAAGGATCTCATGCACTGCTACAGACTAGGGACTGAATAGCGAGGCAGCAGTTCTGCAGAAAAGGATGTAGGGGTTACAGTGAACGAGAAGCTGGATATGAGTCAACAGTGTGTCCTTGTTGCAAAGAAGGCTAACAGCATTTTGGGATGTATAAGTAGGAGCATTGCCAGCAGATCGAGGGACATTATCATTTCCCTCTATTCGGCATTAGTGAGGCCTCATCTGGAGTACTGTGTCCAGTTTTGGGTCGTACACTACAAGAAGGATGTAGAAAAATTGGAGGGAGTCCAGCGGAGGGCAACAAAAATGATTAGGGGGCTGGAGCACATGATTTATGAGGAGAGACTGAGGGAACTGGGATTGTTTAGTTTGCAGAAGAGAAGAAAGGAGGGGATTTGATAGCTGCTTTCAGTTACCTGAAAGAGGATGGATCTAGACTGTTCTCAGTGGTAGCAGATGACAGAACGAGGAGTAACGGTCTGAAGTTGCAGTGGGGGAGGTTTAGGTTGGATATTAGGAAAAACTTTTTCACTAGGCAGGTGGTGAAGCACTGGAATGCGTTACCTAGGGAGGTGGTGGAATCTCCTTCCTTAGAGGTTTTTAAGGTCAGGCTTGACAAAGCCCTGGCTGGGGATGATTTAGTTGGGGATTGGCCCTGCTTTGACAAGGGGGTTGGAGTAGATGACTTCCTGAGGTCCCTTCGAACCCTGATATTCTATGATTCTGTTAAATATCTCCTGTAAAGCCATTAAGGGAAATAAATACTCCTACAAGAACTTTAATATTTGTCAGATATTTTTAGCAGACAACCTTAAATGTTTTAGATTCTAATTATGAAGGGAATTCAGTTTTGAAATGTAGCAATGTTTATTTTTGCATACGTGATAACATTTTTCAATTCATTACTTTTATTTTTCAAATCGTAGGAGCCAGAAGCCCATTATTCCTTAAGAGCTTCACTATACTGCAAGCTAGTATGCAGCCTTGATTATGGGGAAAAAGAAAAGTGAAAAGAAAAATAAATGCTTCAGTTTTCCAAAAGAGTATTACAAATCAATGTATTTAATTACCAAAAATACTCTTAAACTCTTTTTGAAACGGTTTGGAAAAAAGGAAGAAAAATTTCTAGATCTTAGAAACTCATCTTTAGCATGATAGCATAAATTACTTATGGAAACGTCTTTTAGAACTGCTGCAGTAGAGGTGCTTCTACTTATTTGGATTACTGGCAGATGAAGGGGTCTTCTCCTCATGATGCAGAATCGAAAATAATTTGTTGCCTTTTCCATCTAGATTCAGGATAATCATGAAAAAGAACCCTGACCCTTTCTCAGTTTACTCCACCTGGGAGACCTCATCAACACAGTGGAAGGGAAAGGTTTCCTTGACTCAGGTGGGATCAGTGGTTCTACCCGCTGTCACCCCATATTTCCCTGAGAATCAGGGAGTAGCTACAATAGTGGGAGGACTCAGATAACCTATCCACAGGGGTTCCTTTGGCTGCCTCCCAGTGTGTATCTGTTGCAACAGATACTGGTCTGAAAGGTTATGGCAGAACACCGACCAGTCTGTTGGTTAAAAGTTTATGTGTGCGAGAGTTAAAAAATGTCATGTCAACAGACTTGAGTTGCAGACTATTTGCTGATGTTAGCAATCGTCCAGTGAATTCAGAATCAGCCTTTAATGCAAACCAGTGAAGTGTCTTTGATAGCAATCATAATCAAACAAGAGGAACAAGAAGCAAAACACAGAATGTTGAAGCTAGGGTTACCATATTTCAGGTTCCCAAAAAAGAGGATACTGCCGAAAAAGGGGTAGCTGAGGAGGGGAGAACAGTATCTAGCCCAGTATCCTATCTTCCAACAGTGGCCAATGCCAGAATGAATAGAACAGGTAATCATCAAGTGATCCATCCCCTGTTGCCCATTCCCAATTTCTGGCAAACAGGGTTGCCCATTCCCAGTTCCTGCCCATCTTGGCTAATAGCCATTGATGGACCTATCCTCCATGAATTTATGTAGTTCTTTTTTGAACACTGTTATGGTGTTAGCTTTCACAGTATCCTCTGGCAAAGAGTTCCACAGGTTGACTATGCATTGTGTGAAGAAATATTTCCTTTTGTTTTTATAAAACCTGCACCCGATTAATTTCATTTGGTGACCCCTAGTTCTTACGTTATGAGAAGGAGTAAATAAAACATTCTCCACACCCGTCATGATTTTATAGACCTCTATCTCATCCCCCCCTTAGTAGTCTCTTATCCAGGCTGAAAAGTCCCAGTCTTACTAATCTGTCCTCATATGGAAGCTGTTCCATACCCCTTAAAAATTTTTGTTGTCCTTTTCTGAACCTTTTCCAATATATCTTTTTTGAGATGGGGCAACCACATCTTTACGCAGTATTCAAGATGTGGGCATACCATGGATTTATATAGTGGTAACATGATATTTTCTGTCTTACTATCTATTCCTTTTTTAATGATTCCCAACATTGTTACCTTTTTTCACTGCTGCTGGACATTGAGTGGCTATTTTCAGAGAACTATCCACAGTGACTCCAAGATATTTCTTGAGTGGTAACAGGTAATTTAGACCCTATCATTTTATATATGTAGTTGGGATTATGTTTTCAATGTGCATTACTTTGCATTTATCAACATTGACTTTCATCTGCCATTTTGTTGCCCCGTCACCCAGTTTTGTAAGATTCTTTTGTAGCTCTTCGCAGTCTGCTTTGGATTTAATTATCTTGAGTAGTTTAGTATCATCTTCAGGTTTTGTCACCTGACTGTTAAACCCTTTTTCCAGATTATTTATGAGTATGTTCAACAGCATTGTCCCCAGTACAGATGCTTGGTGGATACCACTATTTACCTCTCTCCATTCTGAAAACTGACCATTTATTTCTACCCTTTGTTTCCTATCTTTTATCCAGTTACTGATCCATGATCTTCTCTTTTATCCCCTGATACCTTACTTTGCTTAAGAGCCTTTGGTGAGGGACCTTGACAAAGGCTTTCTGAAAATCTAAAGTACACTATATCCACTGGATCACCCTTGTCCACGTGCTGTTGACCCCCTCAAGGAATTCTAGCAGATTGGTGAGGCATGATTACCCTTTACAAAAACCATGTTGACTATGCCCCAACAAATCATGTTCATCTCTATGACCGGTAATTTTGTTCTTTACTATAGTTTCAACCAGTTTGCCTGGTACTGAAGTTTAGACTTATTGGCCTGTAATTGCCAGGATCACCTCTGGAGTGTTTTTTAAAAAAATGGGTCATATTGGCTATTCTCCAGTCATCTGGTACAGATTTTAATGGTAGAGTACAGTTGGGAGAGCTGGAGGGAATACCTGCAGCGGGGTATTGCTAGAAGTGGGGGGCAGCATCTCTCCCTGTTGTAGAATCATAGAAGATTAGGGTTGGAAGAGATCTCAGGAGATCTAGTCCAACCCCCTGCTCAAAGCAGTACCAACCCCAACTAAATCATTCCAGTGAGGGCCTTGTCAAGCCAGGCCTAAGGATGGAGATTCCACCACCTCCCTAGGTAACCTATTTCAGTGTTTCACCACCCTCCTAGTGAAATAGTTTTTCCTAATATCCAACCTAGACCTCCCCCCCTGCAACTTGAGAACACTGCTCCTTGTTCTGTCATCTGCCACGACTGCGAACAGCCTAGCTCTGTCCTCTTTGGAACCTCCCTTCAGGTAGTTGAAGGCTGCTATTAAATCCCGCTCCCTCTCCTTCTCTTCCACAGACTAAATAAGCCCAGTTCCCTCAGCCTCTCCTCATAGGTCGTGTGCCCCAGCCCCCTAATCATTTTCGTTGTCCTCTGCTGGACTCTGTCCAATTTGTCCACATCCTTTCTGTAGTGGGGCCCAAAACTGGATGCAGTACTCCATATGTGGCCTCACCAGTGCTGAATAGAGGGGAATAATCACTTCCCTTGATCTGCTGGAAACGCTTCTAATTCAGCCCAGTTTGCCATTAGCTTTCTTGGCAACAAGGGCACACTGTTGACTCATATCCAGCTTCTCCTCCACTGTAATCCCTAGGTCCTTTTCTGCTGAACTGCCACTTAGCCAGTCAGGCCCCAGCCTGAAGCAGTGCATGGAATTCTTCCCTCCTACCTGAAGGACTCTGAACTTGTCTTTGTTGAACCTCATCAGATTTGTTTTGGCCCAATCCTGCAATTTGTTTAGGTCACTCTGGACCCTATCCCTACCCTCCAGCATATCTACCTCTCCCCCCTGTTTAGTGTCATCTGTGAAGTTGTTGAGAGTGCAATCCATCCCATCATCCAGATCCTTAATGAAGATTTTGAACAAAACTGATCTCAGGTCCAACGCCTTGGGCACTCCGCTTGATACCAGCTGCCAGCTAGACATTGAGCTATTGATCACTACCTGTTGAGCCTGATGATCTAGCCAGTTTTCTATCCACCTTATAGTCCGTTCATCCAATCCATAATTCTTTAACTTTCTGGCAAGAATACTGTGGGAGACAATATCAAAAGGTTTGCTAAAGTCAAGGTATATCACATCCACTGCTTTCCCCTTATCCATAGAGCCAGTTATCTCATCATAGAAGGCAATCAGGTTGGTCAGGAATGACTTGCCTTTGGTGAATCTGTGTTGACTGTTCCTGATCACCTTTTTCTCCATCAAATGCTTCACAATGGATTCCTTGAGGAAATGCTCCATGATTTTTTCGGGGACTGAGGTGAGGCTGTAGTTTCCTGGATTCTCCTTTGTCCCTTTTTTAAAGATAGGGACTATAATTGCCTTTTTCCAATCATCTGGGATCTCCCCTGATCGACACGAGTTTTCAAAGATAATGGCCAATGGCTCTGCAATCACATCGGCCAACTTCCTCAGCACCCTCGAATGCATTGCATCTGGCCCCATGGACTTGTGCATGTTCAGCTTTTCTAAATAGTCCTTAACCTGTTTTTTCACCACGTAGGGCTGCTAACCTCCTCCCCATACTATGCTGCCAAGTGCAGCAGTCTGGGAGCTGACCTTGTCTGAAGACCGAGGCAAAAAAAAAGAAAAAGCGTTGAGTACTTCAGCTTTTCCCACATCATCTGTCACTTTCACTGACCACCTTCTTTTTGCTAACATACCTGTAGAAATCTTTGTAGTTACCCTTCACATCCCTTGCTAGCCGCAACTCCAATTGTGGTTTGGCCTTTCTGATTACACCTCTGCATGCTCAAGCAGTATTTTTATACTCCTCCCTAGTCATCTGTCCAAGTTTCCAGTTCTTGTAAGATTCCTTTTTGTGTTGAAGCTCATTGAAGATTTTTTGTTGTTCTTTGAGTGCTTGCTCATGTTCATTCCATATGAGATGTGTGTGCTTGCCACATGCATCAGTGCTGGCAGTTTTTCCTCAGCCATATCCATAGGGGACTGGCTCTAGCGCTCCCTGGAGTGGTGCCCGCACGTTGCCTAGTATAAGGGGCTCCGCAGATTCCCCCCCACCCTCAGTTCCTTCTTGCTGCCAGTGACAGTGCTGGAACTTCTGCTGCTTCGGCTAGCATTTTTTCGGTCTCAATTCTTGTGAACTTTGAAAACCTGTAATGTAGTTGTATATAGTTAGTAGTTCCTTACTTACCCTTAGTAGTAGTTCTTTGTTAGTTCCAAACAGGACTCAGCCGTGGGACGGGGCATACCCTGGTCCCCAGGCTTTAAGCCCTGCAATTGCTGCAAATTGCCTATGCCCATCAGCGATCCACATACCAGCTGCCTAAGGTGGTTAGTCGAGGGGCACATAAGTGACGTGCAAAATCTGCACGTCCTTTAAACCTAGGGCGAAGAAGGAGAGCAATACCCATTAGAAAGTGCTCCTTGTGGAGTCGGCCCTCACTTTGGCACCAGAGCAGTGGTTCGACTCCAAACCGAGCACTGTGGCCTCTATGCGCAATGCTCTGCCGGTGCCGTCTATGAGCCGGCACTGGTCCCCCTATATGGGTCCAGTCAAGAAGCCGAAGAAGACTGTGAGGGAAAGATCTCCTACCTCCCGTAAGGGTAAGGAGCGGGCTGGGGATGAGCCACGACCCATGCTGGACAGCACAACATCCCCATCGGGAAGTCGAGCCCCAGCTCAAGTCGTGTGGTGCAGCTCATCCCGCACTTCACCTGTGACTCTGGATGGCAGCACAGGCCCTGGCCAGCTTCAGGTGCCGTCGATGACCGAAGCCCTTCAAGCAGCTCAGGAGATCCTGACTTTCCCACCCTCAACGGCTCCAGCGGTACCCCGGTCTCATGGAAAACTCACGTTGGGATCTGTGTGTGTCCCCACCTCAGTGGTACTGTTACCCATTGAGAGGAACATCCTGCCATTGCTTGCCTGCCTTTAGTTGTCATGCCTCAGGACTAGAGAGGCAGGCTCAGTGGAGCCCTCTTCAGTCGCTGCACAGAGGGCACAAGTTGAGGTGTACCTCGTTGGTAGATTGGCACAGATGCTCTGAGGCATGTGCCACTTGACAAGAACTTCTAGGCCAGCCCCTACTGTCTCCAAGGGCCTGGTATCAAGCATGGGACCAATCGAGGATCAGAGACTGCAGATCGCCTGGCCGTCATCCCCCGTCTCCCAGCAGTAGGTCCCCTACTTGGGAAGATCCTTCTGGCAACTGGCCCATATTAGCTCCCAGTCCCGTTTGAGGTCCCAGAGGGGGTTCCATTTGACAACCCCACTCACTCCATCAAATTGGTATCTGATGCTTCGGAACTCGGCTGGGACGCACACCTCAGCGATCTCCAGACACAGGGGATGTGGTCACCAGAGGAGGCGAAGTCGCACATAAACATCAAAGAATTCCGAGTAGTCTGGCTGGTGTGTGGAGTCTTCCTATCCCACTTGTCGGGCAAAGTAGTACGAGTCCTGACAGACAACACAGACTCAATGTTCTACAGCAAGAGGCAAGAGGGAGCATTTTCGTTGGCACTCTGTCAAGAAGCACCCCTTCTATGGGACTTCTGTATCCGCCATGAAATCCACCTGGAATCTTGTCACCTTCCTGGTATCAGGAATATGCTGGCAGACCAGCTCAGCAGGGAGTTCTCCTCTCACCACGAGTGGTCGCTCCATCCAGAGCTAGCCTGCATGATCTTCCAAAGGTGGGGAACTCCCCAAGTGGACCCGTTTGCTACCAGACAGAACAGGAAATGCCACCCATTTTGATCTTGGGAAGCTTTAATCAAGGACTTCCTCTATGATGCCTTCCTGCTGTCGTGGTCAGGAATCCTGATGTACGCGTTCCCTCTGATTCCACTCATCAGCAGGGTCCTGGCAAAGGTCAAGAAAGACAAGCACAAATTGTTGTGATGGCCTCGGCGTGGCCTCGCCAACATTGGTTTGGCATGTTCATGACGTTGTCAGTGGCCCCTCCCTGGCCCCTTCCCAACCGCCGGGACCTGCTGTCACAGGACCACGGTCGGCTCCTACACCCCAACCACGAGTCCCTCCACCTCTTGGCATGGATGCTGCATGGCTGAACCCGGAGGAACAGACCTGTTTGGAAGCAGTCCAACAGGTCCTCCTGGGGAGTAGGCAGCCTTCAATCAGACTGACTTACCTGGCCAAGTGGATGAGATTTTCTCGCTGGGCATCCGAACGTGGTATCTCTCCCTTGTGTTCTTCCATACAGTCTGTCCTAGACTACCTGCTCCCTTTGAGGAGCCAGGGCCTGGCACACTCTTCCATTAGAGTGCATCTAGTGGCCATCTCCACTTTTCACCCACCGATCCAAGGACAGACGGTGTTTTCCCATGAAATGACGATCAGATTCTTGAGAGGGCTAAGAGACTCTTCCCGCAGGTTCAGACTCCTGTCCCATAGTGGAATCTTAACTTGGTCCTCTCTAGGCTCACAGGCCCACCCTTTGGGCCGCTAGGTTCATGCTCCTTTTCCCACCTGTCATGGAAGGTCATTTTCCTGGTGGCGTTGACGTTGGCGAGACGGGTCTCTGAAATTAAAGCCTTGACCTTGGAACTGCCATACACGGTCTTCTACGAAGACAAGGTTCAGCTCTGGCCCCATCCGGCATTCCTGCCGAAGGTGGTATCCACCTTCCATATGAGCCAGGACATCTTCCTCCTCGTGTTCTGTCCCAAACCGCAGAAGACCAGTGAAGAGAGACGTCTTCACGTGCTGGACGTTCGAAGAGCCTTGACTTTTTCTTTAGAATGTGTCAAGCCTTTCCGTAAATCAACTCAGCTCTTAATTGCTGCAACAGATAGGATGAAGGGACTTCCGTTGTCCTCACAGGGGATTTCCAGTTGGATCACCTTGAGCATAAGAACCTGATACGACCTGATGGGGGTTCCACTGCCGCCAGTTGTCAGAGCCCACTCGACGAGAGCACAGGCATCTTCGGCGGCGTTCCTGTTGCACATCCCTATCCAGGACATCTGAAGAGCTGCAGTGTGTTCCTCTGTCCATACGTTCACGGCTCATTACGCCATTACTCAGCAGGCCAGAGATGACGCTGGATTTGGTGGAGCTGTGTTGCAATCGATACATCTATGAACTCCTACACACCTCTGGGGGTACTGCTTTGGAGTCACCTAATATGGAATGGACATGAGCAAGCATTCACAGAAGAAAAGACAGTTAACTTTTTCATAACTGCTGTTCTTTGAGATGTGTTGCTCGTGTCCATTCCACAACCCGCCCTCCTTCCACACTGTAAGAGTTTCTGGCATGAAGGAACTGAGGGTGGAGGGAGCTGGCGATGCCCCTTATACAGCTCCATGTGGGTGCCACTCCAGGAGCCGCCAAAGCTGGTCCCCTACAGGTATTGCTGAGGGAAAAACTTCCGGCACCGGTGCATGTGACGAGCACACACACCTAATAAGCAATGGACATGATCAACACATCTCCAAGAACACCAGTTAGGGAAAAGGTAAGTGTCTTTTAAGCCAAGCTGCTCGCCTGCCATATTTGCTATTCTTTCTGCACATCAGGATGGTTTGTTCCTGCACCCTCAATAAGTCTCTTTTAAAATACAGCCACCTCTCCTGGACTCCTTTCCCCCTCATATCAACTCCCTGAGGGAGTGAAAGTCTGCTTTTCTGAAGTCCAGAGTCCGTATTCTGCCGTTCTCCTTTCTTCCTTTTGGCAGGATCCTGAACTCTACCATCTCATGGTCACTGTTGCCCAGGTGGACACCCATTTTATTGCAGGGGAGAAATGGCAGGTGAGGAAAAGGTAGATGAATTTAATTTGACATATAAAATGAGACTGTTCTGGCCTTGGGTACCTCCAAGAACAAAAGTGATACAAAATATAGTTCACAACAAAACTTCATTTTTCCTTTAGATAGGTGCAATTTCTCTGAACAAAATATTCTATGTAGTTTAAAACAAACAAAACCCCAGCCTTCTTAAATGTGTAACCTGTAAAACATTAAATATGCTGAGATTTAATCTTTCATTTCTTTCTAAACCTAGTGATGGAATAATTGTTTTAATTTAATCAACTAATTCTGAGCGGTAATGGGTTTTAATGCGAACATGTTAATCATACATCTTATTATTAAAGGGGGATAAGTTATCATGCCATATCCTCAGGAGCTACAGTAGAGTTTTTTCTCTATGCAGTTTCCTTATAGCAGCATTTAATAGAATTCCTTACATTTCAGGAAATTACTTAGTTCATATCGTTTAAGAAAATTACTCATATGTCAAATCTTTGCCCCCCTGGCTTCCTTCAGGACTCTTCAGGCTCTGAAGCAATCACATTGTGTTCCTGTCTCAAAATATTCATACGTCCAAATTATACCATTATCAATAGGAGGGGAGAAAAAGAAAGAAAGCTGATTGGTAACTCAAATGCAATGGAAATAAATCCCAACCTTAAATATTTCATAGCTTAATCATTCCACGATATATGGCATGTAACAGATCAAAGACTTACCGGCGCGGCACCTCCTGGTGGTCGTCTGGGAATTAGCTCTTTTCCAGCCTTGAAAGTGCCGCCTGCTGGCCGGTGTCTTGCCTGCCTCAGCCCCCATGTCCCTCCTGGACCCCGATGCCCTTTTCCTTGGGGTTCTGCCTCAGCAGTACCCCCACACTCTGGGTCTCCCTTCCCAGGGGAACCCCCTTCCCCTGTACCCATCTTACCTCAGTGGCTACTGCCAGTCATCATCTAGCCCCCTCTCACTGGGGCAAACCTGCAGTCTGTAATGGCCACTCATCATTGGCGAGGGGGTTGGACCAGCTGCGTCTGCCTATCCTCAGGCTACAGCTCTTTAGCTCAGGTAGTTGAAGGCTGCTATCAAATCCCCCCTCACTCTTCTCTTCTCCAGAGTAAATAACCCCAGTTCCCTCAGCCTCTCCTCATAAGCCATGTGCCTCAGCCTCCTAATCATTTTCATTTCCCTCCGTTGGACTCTCTCCAATTTTTCCACATCCTTTCTGTAGTGGGGGGCCCAAAACTGGATGCAGTACTCCAGATGTGGCCTCACCAGTGCCGAATAGGCAATGCTCCTACTAATGCAGCCCAGTATCGTTAGCCTTCTTGGCAACAAGGGCACACTCTTGACTCATATCCAGCTTCTCGTCCACTGTAATCTCCAGGTCCCCAGCCAGTAGCAGTGCATGGGATTCTTCTGTCCTAAGTGCAGGACTCTGCACTTTTTTAACTTGCTGGCAAGAATACTGTGGAGACCATGTCAAAAGCTTTGCTAAAGTCAAGATATATCATGTCCACCTCTTTCCCCGTACCTACAGAGGCAGTTATCTCATCATAGAAGGCAATCAGGTTGGTCAGGCATGACTTGCCCTTGGTGAATCCATGCTGACTGTTCCTGATCACCTTCCTGTCCTCCAAGTGCTTCAAAATAAAAGATAAAATGCAACTAATATCTAACTTAACAAGCTAAATAAATTCAAAGCAAAGGATTCTCTAATTACATGCTTCAGCAGTCTTACTGTCTGGAATCCTTTCAGCCAGGACTCCTCCCTCAGTGCAGTGTTAATTTCCCTGTCCTTCAGGTGTTGATGCCATGGGCAAAGAGAAAGGGAGGAGATGATTTGGGGTTTCTTTATACTATTTCCTCTCCTTTGAGAATCATCTCCATTTTTGAGGTTCAGGAGACATCAAGTCTGCGGGGATGGGAACCTTCAGCTGTTTCTTTGCTAAGACGTACATTTCTTGTTTACACCCTTTACCCTGCCAAAGAATGACCCCTTAACCAGATGATAGTCCATTTGATTTCAGAAAAGGGAGCTACACAAAAAATGAGGAGGTTAGTTAAAAAGAAATTAAAAGATGAAAAGCCAAAAGTGAAATCCCTGGAAGCTTCATGGAAACTTTTTAAAGACACCATTATAGAGTCTTAATTTAAATGTATACCCCAAATTAAAAAATATAGTAAGAGGATCAAAAAAGTGCCACTGTGGCTTAACAACAAAGAAAAAGAAGCAGTGAGAGGCAAAAAGGCATCCTTTAAAAAGTGGAAGTTAAATCTTACGGAGGTAAACAGAAAGGAGCATAAACTCTTGCAAGTGAAGTGTAACAATATAATTAGGAAGGCCAAAACAGAATTTGAATAATAGGTAGCCAAACACTCAAAAAGTAACAGTAATTTTTTTTTAAGTACATCAGAAGCAGGAAGCCTGCTACACAAACAGTGGGGCCATTGGACGATCAAGATGCTAAAGGAACACTCAAGGAAGATAAGGTTATTGTGGAAGAACTAAATAAACTCTTTGCATCAGTCTTCACAGCTGAGGATGTGAGGGAGATTCCCAAACCTGAGCCATTCTTTTTAGGTGATATATCTGAGGAACTGTCCCATATTGAGATGTCATTAGAGGAGGTTTTGGAACAAACTGATAAATTTAACAGTAATAAGTTACCAGTCCCAGATGGTATTCACCCCAGAGTTCTGAAGGAACTCAAATGTGAAATTGCAGAATTACTAACTGTGGCACGTAACCTATCGCTGTCATATTGCCTGTATATAAATCCATGGTGTTACCAGTTCCCCCCCCAGGGTGCCACCTGGAATTGGGGTATCACTGAGCCTTCTGACCCACCAACCTGGGCTCTCTCTCACATTGTGCTGCTGCGACAAGCTACAGAGCCCTCCAGCCTGCACTTTCACTACCATTCACACACACACAGCTGCAGTTACACACAGAGTCTCTAGGCTTTGCAGCTTAGGACCCCAGAGCAGTACCGTCCTGCCCTGGTGAAATCTGGCCAGTATATGAGTTTAATACCCGTCCGCCTCTCCATCAATGTGAAGAGAACAATGCACACTTGTGGTAGCCAAGCAGAGATTTTCCCCAAGCACTCCAGTCAAAGCTCATTGATCTGTATTAAAACATAAAATACATTTATTAACTACAAAAGATAGATTTTAAGTAATTATAAGTGATAACAAACAGATCAAAGCAGATTACCTAGTAAATAAACAAAATGCAAACTAATTTTTGATACTAGAAAGATAGGATATGAACTAGTAAATTCTCTCCCTGGCTGATGATAGAGGCAGGCTGCAGATTCTTATGGGACCAACTGCACTTGTTTTACAGCTTGGAATCCCCAGGTCTTTCATATGCAGGCTAGAAATCCCTTTAGCCTAGGTCCCCTTTTCAGTGTTTTTTCCTCAGGTGTTTCCAGGAGTCTTCTTGTGTGGGGCGTGAAGAACAACAGATGATGTCACTCCCTGCCTTATATAGCTTTAGCATATGGCAGGAACTCTTTGTTTCAAAACTTGGTTCCCAGACCGGTTCATGGAAAAATACTGACATCCCAGGATGGAGTCAGGAGACATGGTCTGGTCACGTCCTTGTAGAGTGACTAAGACACAGGCCAAAATGCCCACAGGAAGATTAAACTATTCCACAGTCCATTATCTTTGCTGATGGGCCATCAGCCCAGTCTGTCTTCTTCGTTGTTGTACCTGAAAAGCTGTCTGTGGGTATTTTCCAGAGTAAGCCAATTTGAATTATGGATCCCTAGTCAATATTCATAACTTCAGATACAAAAATGATATATGCAGACAAATAGGATAATCATATTCAGCAAATCATAACTTTTCCAATGACACATCACGCACCCTGTCTTGCATAAAATACATCATAATTATGCTATAATCGTATCATAATAATATCACTATGAAGAATATGGGATGTAGTGTCACATATGGTATGCCTACACTTAGAATACGGCGTGCAGATGTGGTTGCCTCATCTCAAAAAATATATATTGGTATTGGAAAAGGTTCAGAAAAGTGTAACAAAAATGCATTAGAGGTATGAAACAGCTTCCATATGAGGAGACATTAATAAGACTGGTTTCAGAGTGGTAGCTGTGTTAGTTTGTATCAGCAAAAAGAACGGGGAGTACTTGTGGCACCTTAGAGACTAACAAATTTATTTGGGCATAAGCTTTCATGGGCTAAAACCCACTTCATCAGATACATGCAGTGGAAAATATAGGAGGAAGATATAGATATATATATATTGTGACGAGGCAAGGCCAGATGGCTATGGAAGAGTAGTGGGAGACAGATATATTATCTCCAGGCTAAACAAATCCCTGGTACAGGGATAAGTGAAATGGCAGCTGCTCCAGGTCAATTAAGACACCTGGGGCCAATTAAGAACTTTCCAGAAGGCAGGGAGAAGGCTAGGTTGATTGGGACACCTGAAGCCAATCAGGGGCTAGCTGAAACTAGTTAAAAGCCTTCCCTTTAGTCAGGTGGGGGTGCATGTCAGGAGCTGTGGGAAGAAGTTGCATGGTTGGAGAGGCTGAGTAGTACACACCATATCAGGCACAAGGAAGGAGGCCCTGAGGTAAGGGTGAAATGGAGCTTGAGGAAGTGAGGGCTGCTGTGCGGGAAGTAGCCCAGGGAATTGTACATGTCATTTTTCTAAAAGGTCAGCTACCCTAGCTGATACTATTAGGATCCCTGGGCTGGAGCCCAGAGTAGAGGGTAGGCCCAGGCTCCCCCCGCCACCTTTGCCCCCTGTTTAATCCCTGAGACTGGGAGACAACAGAGACTGTGCAAGGAAGGAAAACTTCTCCTCACCTCCCTCACTGGCTTATGATGAAAATGGCTCAGTAGACTGTGACCCTTGTCTCTTGAGAAAGAAGGATGATGTGGAGGGTCACAGTAATCCTCTGAGGCTAGCGAAATCCGCTAGGAAACGCGGGACCCATGGAGGCAAGGACAGAGCTTTGTCACAATATATGTACACACACACACACACACAAACACACACAAACACAGAGTATGAAAAAATGGGTGTTGCCATACCAACTCTAACGAGACTAATCAGTTAAGGTGGGCTATTAGCAGTAGGAGAAAAAAAACTTGTGTAGTGATAATCAGGATGGCCCATTTCAAACAGTTGACAAGAAGGTGTGAGGAACAGTAGGGGAAAATTAGCATGGGGAAATAGTTTTTAGTTTGTGTAATGAGTTTTTAATTTGTATAATAAGTCATTACACAAATTAAAACTATTTCCCCATACTAATTTTTCCCCTGCCAAGAAGTTTGTGAACACTCTCAGGAATTCCAAACCTTTTGTTGTCTCTTCCCTTGGGGGTATACCCTTTTTTCCTTGTGAAATAGAATTACCTAAGAAAAGTGGGTGGTTCTTTCAGTGCTTGCTCATATCGATTCCATTCTAGGTGTATGTGTGCCCACATGCACAGTCATCGGAGACTTTTGCCTTAGTGGCATCCATAGGATCGGCTGTGGTGACCCTTGAACGCCGTGCTCCTGTGTCGGTATTTTGGGCGCCGCTGACCCTATGACCTCTCAGTTCCTTCTTACCGCCCATGACAGTTGGTCAGAGCATCTTTTCTTGCATCACAAGAGCATTAGTGGTTCTTATAGTCCATTATTCTGTCTCCATTGTATTTAGTTGATAGGTACTTAGTTAGACCATTAAGTGTTAGGGTAGTAGTTTAGGAGTTAGCATCCCGGCTGGGACTTCGCCTGAGAGCGGGGCATGCCCCATTCCCCAGGCTTTAATGCTCATTGTGCAGTCGGCCAATGCCCATTAGCGATCCCCATGATAGCTGTTTGAAGTGTTTGGTGGCATCCCACAGAAACAACAAGTGCAGGATCTGCAAAAACTTTCGCTCTCAAACTCAGAAGGAGCGGGATATCCGCTTGAGGGCCCTCCTCATGGAGGCTGCACTTTGTCCTGCCTTGGAGCCTTCTCGTTTGGACTCCATGCCTAGCACTTCGGCACTGGCGCACTGCTGGGACTGGAATCTGCCCGGCACCATTCCCCCTCGACAGAGCCTAAGAAGAGGCTGAAGTCGAAGGCCCGCCGGCGTCACAGGAGAAGAGGGCTTTGGGCAAAGGACCTCTGATGGGCCACGTGCTTGGTCCGAAGCTACTCGGGGATACCAATGTGGTCGGACCCACTAGCCCAGTCAGGGATCCACCTCTGACTCCTGGGAGTGGCCGGGGTCCCAGTCCCTCATAGCGCCATCTGTGCCTGAAGCGGGCCTGATGGCCAAAGATCAAGTAGGGTGGCCAGCACCTCTGGCATCTAAGCGCAAGCTGGTTATGGGACCGCTCTCTAAAGCAGCGGAGTGTTCATGGTCACTGGACTGCAGGCGTCGATCGCTATCACCTCGGGCTAGGATCTTAGCACCGCACCCTCACTCCCTGGTTAGAAGATCCAGGTCCGTGATGCCAAGATCTTCATCTAAAAGGCAGGGGACACCCAAGTCATGACGCTGATCCCCGTACCCATGGTACCATGAGGCCTCCCACCAGAGTTCTCCACAGCACAGATCACCATCGCCTAGGTGGTCTCCCAGGCATTGATCCCGGTCGTGGCACTGGTCTCCAGCTCCCCGGTACCACTCTTCAGGGAGGCACCGATCCTCGCCTTCTCCTTACTTGTCACCGACAAGGGTCAGTCAGCAGACTCAGGTATCTACAGCTCCGCCCAGGTCACCGGAAGGGCAATGGCCTGAGCTGAAAGGGAAGTTCAGCCCCTCACCTATAAAAGGCGAAACTCCATGGCCCTGCGAGACTGGCGAGGCTCCTGCAGTGATGGTGTGGAGGCAGGGGCAATGTCCCACTCAGTGATAGGACTGGAACCCTTGGGGTGTACCTGTTATGCCAGTCCCATACTCCCACTGTTCCTTCCAGGCTGCATCAGACAAACTGCCCCCAGCACAGTGGGCACCAGAGTTGGAGCCGAATCCAACTCAGGGGAGACACAGTGGGCTCCAATGCCCAAGGAGCCGTCCCTAGAAAAGCAAGGGGAATCCACCCCTCCCCCTGTGGCGCAGTTGTCATCTTCATCCGCGGCCAAACGGTGGTCGGCCCCTCGCAAACAAGTAACCCCAGCGACTTCAAGGAGCACCAGGCCCTGCTCAAAAGGGTGGCTGCCAACCTGAACTTGGAGGTCAAGGAGCTAATGGAGGAGTCCTGCAACCTCTTTAATGTCATACCCTCCTCTACCCTGGCCTTGGTCACGTTGCCCGTGGACCCAGGGGTCCTAAAAAGTGCTAAATCTTTGTGACAGACCTCCTCTTCCATTGTGCATACCTCCAAGAAGGTAGGAAAAAAGGTACTATGCCCCATGTAGCGGGGTGGTCACCCGCTCCTGCCCTGAACGGCTTGAAATCAGCCCTGGGAGAGGGCTGTGGCTGGGAGCCAGCAGTTCCCAGGCTGATTGGGGGAAGCAGGCTCAGCTAGCCCTTATAAGAGGGCAGTTGGCCAGTAGCAGACAAAGTCTCCTCTAGCTGTTGAGCGAGACGAGCCTGGCTGCTGGGGAGCGTACCGGGGTACCTTAGGTGAAGCAGGGCTGGGGAAGGCCAGAGAAGCTGGGAGGCTCCAGACTGGAAAAGCCCCAGGCTGCAGGCCTGGTGGATGGCCCAGGATAGGTACTGGGATTGCAGGGGGCTGCCTAAAGTAGGCAGAGGCAGCAGGTCGAAACCCCCCTTGCCTGTGATGATTGGCTTATACACTGCAGTCCGCCCCAGTGTGCGGGGGCTCAATGGTGACTAGCAGTAGCCCAAGACTGAGGTGAGGTGCGGATAGTGGTTGGAGGTTCCCCGGGGAGGAGAGACCCTGAGATTGTGGGGGTACTGCCAGGGGCAGCACCCTGGGAAAAAGGGGCACCAGGGTCCGGGGGGGATATGGGGGCCAGTGGCAAGTGGGACACCAGCCTGCAGAGGGTGCTCCAGAGGCTAGAGGAGTTAATTCCCTGAGAGACCAGCAGGAGGCACCGCGTGTGTGAGTCTCGCCCTGCTACATCGTGGTAGAGAAAGTGGGCATAGGCGGTCCCCCCCGATACAAGGGGCAGGGCAAGTACAGCGGGACTATTGCCCAGAGACTTAAGAGCAGCAAGAAATGTGGATGATAGATCTATGGGGAGACCCATAGATGTTGTCCCTGGGTTGGCCCCGGTGTCAGGGCCCCGGAAGAAGGGGGCTGATAACCTGAACGGGGGCCGGGAGACCCAGAGGGAACTATGGGAGGTTGAGAAGGCCCTCCAGAAACAGTTGGGCCAGCTGGTGAGGGAGCAGCAGGCCTTGGGAAGACTCCTCTGAGGAGAGTTTTGGAGGAGCCGCCGAAAGCGGGATGGACAGCCCAGGGCCAGGAGGCGAGCAGCAGAGCAAGGGAAGTGTTATACCTGTTTAAGGCAAGGTCATGTAAAATGGGACTGTCCCTATTGGGATGGGGGCAGGTGCCTCACCCAGAGGAGGGGCAGAGGCAAGTCCCAAAGACAGTCCGCCGGGTAAGGGAACCAGGGTAGCTGTCGCCATGCTCGGCCTGTGGAGAAAGAGGCCATTTCTGGAGGGACTGCCCATGCCCCGGGGGGACGACACAGGGCAGCCCAGGGTGGGCTAGGCCCGGAAAAGGCCCACGGCAGCAAAGAGGCTGGGCTCCTGCTGGGGCTGCCAGAGACTGGGCCACATGAGAAGGCACTGCCCCCTCAGGGGAACTGAGGTACGGCGGAAGGAGGTGCCTGAGGGCTCGGAAGGGCCGAACTTGGAGGCGACAACCGGGATGGAGGAAACCCAGTGAGAATCATAAAAATCAAAGAATATCTGGGTTGGAAGGGACCTCAGGAGGTCATCTAGTCCAACCCTCTGCTCAAAGCGGGACCAATCCCCAACTAAATCATCCCAGCCAGGGCATTGTCAAGCTTGACCTTAAAAACGTTAAAGGAAGGAGATTCCACCACCTCCCTAGGTAACCCATTCCAGTGCTTCACCACCCTCCTAGTGAAAAAGTTTTTCCCCAATATCCAACCTAAACCTCTCCTACTGCAACTTGAGACCATTACTCCTTGTTTTTTCATCTGCTACCACTGAGAAAAGTCTCGATCCATCCTCTTTGGAACCCCCTTTCAGGTAGTTGGAAGCAGCTATCAAATCCCCCCTAATTCTTCTCTTCTGCAGACTAAACAATCCCAATTCCCTCAGTCTCTCCTCATAAATCACATGTTCCAGTCCCCTAATCGTTTTTGTTGCCCTCTGCTACACGTTTTCCAATTTTTCCACATCTTTCTTGTAGTGTGGGGCCGAAAACTGGGCACAGTACTCCAGATGAGGCCTCACCAATGGCGAATAGAGGGGAACGATCACATCCCTCGATCTGCTGGCAATGCTTCTACTTATACATCCCCAAATGCCATTGGTCTTCTTGGTAACAAGGGCACACTGTTGACTCATAGCCAGCTTCTCGTCCACAGTAACCCCTAGGTCCTTTTCTACAGAACTGCTGCCTAGCTATTTGGTCCCTAGTCTGTAGCGGTGCATGGGATTCTTCCATCCTAAGTGCAGGAGTCTGCACTTTTCCTTGTTGAACCTCATCAGATTTTTTTTGGCCCAGTTCTCTAATTTGTCTAGGTCCCTCTTTATCCTATCCCTACCCTCCAGCACCTATCCTCCCAGTTCAGTGTCTTCTGCAAACTTGCTGAGGGTGCAATCCATGCCATCCTTCAGATCATTAAGATATTGAACAAAACTGGTCCCAGGACCGACCCTTAGGCACTCCGCTTGATACCGGCTGCCAAATAGACTTGGAGCCATTGATCACTACCCGTTGAACCCGACAATCTAGCCAGCTTTCTCTCCACCTTATAGTCCATTCATCCAGCCCATACTTCTTTAACTTGCTGGCAAGAATACTGTGGGAGACCATGTCAAAAGCTTTGCTAAAGTCAAGGAACAACACATCCACTGCTTTCCCCTTGTCCACAGACCCAGTTATTTCATCATAGAAAGCAATTAGGTTAGTCAGGCACGTCTTGTTCTTGGTGAATCCATGTTGACTGTTCCTGATCACTTTCCTCTCCTCTAAGTGCTTCAGAATTGATTCCTTGAGGACCTGCTCCATGATTTTTCCAGGGATTGAGGTGAAGCTGACTGGCCTATAGTTCCCTGGATCCTCCTCCTCCCTTTTTAAAAGATGGGCACTACATTAGCCTTTTTCCAGTCGTCCGGGACCTCCTCCGATGGCCATGAGTTTTCAAAGATAATGGCCAATGCCTCTGCAATCACATCCACCAACTCCTTTAGCACTCTCGGTTGGAGTGCATCTGGCCCCATGGACTTGTGCTCGTTTGGCTTTTCTAAATAGTCCCGAACCACTTCTTTCTCCACAGAGGTCTGGTCACCTCCTCCCCATGCTGTACTGCCCAGTGCAGCAGTCTGGCAGCTGACCTTGTTCGTGAAGACAGAGGTAAAAAAAGCATTGAGTACATTAGCTTTTTCCACATCCTCTGTCACTAGGTTGCCTCCCTCATTCAGTCAGGGGCCCACATTTTCCTTGACTTTCTTCTTCTTGCTAACCTATCTGAAGAAACCCTTCTTGTTACTCTTAACATCATTTGCTAGCTGCAATTCCAAGTGTGATTTGGCCTTCCTGATTTCACTCCTGCATACCTGAGGAATATGTTTATACTCCTCCCTGGTCATTTGTCCAATCTTCCACTTCTTGTAAGCTTCTTTTTTGTGTTTAAGATCAGCAAGGATTTCACTGTTAAGCCAAGCTGGTCGCCTGCCATATTTACTATTCTTTCTACACATCATGATGGTTTGTCCCTGTAAGCTCAATAAGGATTCTTTAAAATACAGCCAGCTCTCCTGGACTCCTTTCCCCCTCATGTTATTCTCCCAAGGGATCCTGCCCATCAGTTCCCTGAGGGAGTCAAAGTCTGCTTTTCTGAAGTCCGGGGTCCGTATTTTGCTGCTCTCCTTTCTTCCTTGTGTCAGGATCCTGAACTTGACCCTCTCATGTTCACTGCCTGCCAGGTTCCCATCCACTTTTGCTTCCCCTACTAATTTTTCCCGTTTTGTGAGCAGCAGGTCAAGAAGAGCTCTGCCCCTGGTTGATTCTTCCAGCCTTTGCACCAGGAAATTGTCCCCTACACTTTTCAAAAACTTCCTGGATTGTCTGTGCACTGCTGTATTGCTCTCCCAGCAGATATCTGGGTGATTGAGGTCTCCCATGAGAACCAGGTCCTGCAATCTAGTAACTTCTGTTAGTTGCCGGAAGAAAGCCTCGTTCACCTCATCCTCCTCGTCTAGTGGTCTCTAGCAGGCTCCCACCACGACATCACCCTTGTTGCTCACACTTCTAAACTTAATCCAGAGACTCTCAGGTTTTTCTGCAGTTTCATACCGGAGCTCTGAGCAGTCCTACTGCTCTCTTACATACAATGCAATTCGCCCAGCTTTTCTGCCCTGCCTGTCCTTCCTGAACAGTTTATATCTATCCATGACAGTATTCCAGTCATGTGAGTTATCCCACCAAGACTCTGTTATTCCAATCACATCATAATTCCTTGACTGTGCCAGGACTTCCAGTTCTCCCTGCTTGTTTCTCAGGCTTCTTGCATTTGGGTATAGGCACTTGAGATAACTCGCTGATCATCCCTCTTTCTCAGTATGAGGCAGGAGTCCTCCCCTCTCGCGCTCTCCTGCTTGTGCTTCCTCCCGGTATCCCACTTCCCCACTTACATCAGGGCTTTGGTCTCCTTCCCCTGGTGAACCTAGTTTAAAGCCCTCCTCACTAGGTTAGCCAGCCTGCTTGCGAAGATGGGACCTAGACCGTCGCTGGACAGGTCACCTACTGGGAGACCCAGACTGAGTGGTTTCAGAGTAGCAGCCGTGTTAGTCTGTATTCGCAAAAAGAAAAGGAGTACTTGTGGCACCTTAGAGACTAACAAATTTATTAGAGCATAAGCTTTCGTGAGCTACAGCTCACTTCATCGGTTACCCTCTCCTGCCCTGAAGGGCTTGAAATCAGCCCTGGGAGAGGGCTGTGTCTGGGAGCAAGCAGTTCCCATGCTGATTGGGGAGTGGCCACAGTTGAGCCTGCTTCCCCCAATCGGGGCTTAGCTGGCCCTTATAAGAGGGCAGTGGGCCAGGAGTACACAAAGTCTCCGCTAGCTGTTGAGCAAGATGGGCCTGGCTGCTGGGGAGCGTACCAGGGGTACCTGAGGTGAAGCAGGGCTGGGGAAGGTCAGAGGAGCTGGGAGGCTCCAGACTGGAAAAGCCCCAGGCTGCAGGCCTGGCAGACGGCCTTGGGTAGGTATTAGGATTGTAGGGGGCAGCCCAAAAGTAGGCAGAGGCAGCAGATCCAAACTCCCCTTGCCTGTGATGATTGGCTTATACACTGCAGTTACCCCAGTGTGCGGGGGCTCAATGGTGACTGACAGCAGCCCAAGACTGAGGCGAGGTGGGGATAGTGGGTGGGGGTATTGCCAGGGGGAAGCACCCTGGGGAAAAAGGGGCACCGGGGTCTGGGAGGGAGACTGGGGCCGGGGCAAGCGGGACACCAGTCTGCAGAGGGTGCTCCAGAGGCTGGAGGAGCTTATTCGCTGAGACACCAGCAGGAGGCGTCACAGGGATGAGTCCCACACCGTGATACCCTAGCAAAGGGATTTAAATACCTGTAAACCTGGGCTGCAGCAGGTCCCTAGTCATGTCCACTGTCAACGAAAGGGACAGGCGGGGCCAGGTCAGTAGCACACTGAAAAATAAAGGCACCAAGAGGCTGGACTTGTTTGGCTGGAAAACTTATTCAACAGCCAGCCTGGAATTTCGGATGTCTAACTATCGGGCCCTGCAATTTCAATTGGTGGGACAATTTCAATCTGTGGGACTCCATCAACAAGTTCCAGGAGGGCCTTGACAGGACCCAGCCCAGGAGTTTGCCATCTTGGTGGAAGAGGGCAAGGCAGTGGTGAGAGGCATCCTCCAGATGGCCTGGGACGCTAGTGGTGGTCACCTCTGTGGTGGTCATGAGGCGCAGCTCCTGATTGCAGTCCTCCAGGCTATCTCAGGAGATGTAGGCTACCCTTAAGGACCTCCTGTTTGGCGGAGCAGGGCTCTTCTCTGAGCTGACCAACGCAGAGCTCCATGGCCTTAAAGACTCCAGTGCCACCCTCCGTTCCTTGGGCCTACACACCCCTCAGCAGGCTAGAAAGCCATTCTGTCCCCCACCTCCTCTGCTTCTGTCGAGGTCCTGGGGTGTCTCCAGGACAGCTCCTACAGGAAGAAGGACAGAGACAAAGGATATAAGTGGTGGCACCCTTTGTTTTCCTGTTCCTCTACCCAGCCTGGTTCTTCCAGTCCTCGACTCTATTCGGGCCAGGGCCTTTCTCCCCAAGACCCGGTTGTGGGGCATGATGGATCTGATCTCGTGCATGCAAGCCCACCCTCTTACCACTGCTCGTATGTGCCTGCAGTGGTTGGGCTACACGGCAACCTGTATTTCCTTGGTCCACCTCAGACCGCTACAGGCATAGCTGGCATTGGTCTACATCCCCAACAGACGCAGCATGGACCATGTGGTCAAGGTCCCAGACCATGTCCTGTCATCACTTGCAAGGTGGTAAAATCCTGCATCGGTGTTGGAATGAGTTCCATTCGTGGGTCCCCCCCCTTCGTCGGTTACCCTGGTCTCCAGTGCTTCGGACCCGGGATGGAGAGCCCACCTGGGCAATCTTAGCACGCAAGGTCTTTTGATCCTGTGTTGATCGTTCCCTACACATCAGTGTCAGGGAACTCAGCGGTCTGCTTGACCTGCCACACCTTCCTACCTCACCTAAAGAGCAAGGTGGTCCAGGTCCTCACGGAATATACAGTGCCTATGTTCTATATCAACAAGCAAGGTGGAGCCAGGTGGTCTGCCCTGTGCGAGGAAGCCCTCAGGCTATGGGAATTCTGTGTACAGCACAACATCCATCTCATAGCTGCACACTTCCCCAGGGCCAGGAATGTCTTGGTAGCTTGCTACGAGTGGTCTGTCTATCAAGAAGTGGTCAGCATCATCTTCCAGAAGTGGGGTACTCCCCAGGTGGACCTGTTTGCATCCAGGCAGAACAGGAAATGCCATGTTTTCTGCCCCTATCGGGATGCTTTCCTGCTTTCATAGTTGAGGGCTCTAATGTATGCCTCCCCCCCCAGATCCGCTGATCCACAGAGTCCTTGTGAAGATCAAGCAGGACAGGGCAAAGGTGATCCTCATAGTTCCAGCTTGGCTGCACTATCGTTGGTTTGGCACGGTGCTGGGCCTCTCGTCTGCTCCCTTCCAGCTTCTGCATCCGAACCTGCCGGCTCTGCATCTGATGGCTTGGCTGCTGCATGATGAAATGCGGAGAAGCAGAAGTGCTCAGCCGGTGTCCAACAGGTCCTCTTGGGCAGCAGAAAGCCCTCCACCAGAGTGACATACCTGGCCAAATGGAAGCGGTTTGCTTGTTGGACTTCGGATAAAGGCATTTGGTCCGAGTGGGCCTCGCTGCAGTTAATCCTGGATTACCTTTTGCAAGTCAAGCTCCAAGGCCTTTCCCTTTCAACTATCAAGGTCCACTTGGCTGCTATCTCGGCCTTCCATCCGCTGCTCGGGGTAGGTTGGTTTTCACCCAGGACATGACTGCCATGTTCCTCAGGGGCTTTGAGTGTCTCTACCTGTATGTCAGGGACCCTGAATCTTGTGTTGTTGTGGCTCATGGGACTCCCCCTTCGACCCTCTGGCTTCCTGCTCTCTCCTTTTCCTTTCCTGGAAGGTCACATTTTGATTGCAATAACATCTGCTCGCTGGGTCTCTGAGATTAGAGCGCTCACCTAGGAATTGTGTTATGATCAGGCAAGAGTGCCACCTCTGGCGATCGTAACCTCCCTTTCAGCGAGAGCGCAAGCCTCTTTGGCAGCTTTCTTAGTCCAAGTGCCTATCCAGGACATCTGTAAGGCTGCCACCTGGTTGTCTGGCCACACTTTCATGTCTCATTACGCACTTATCCAGCTGGCCTGGGACGATGCTGGTTTTGGTAGAGCAGTGTTGCAAACTGCAAGACTGTGAACTCTGAGCCTACCTCTGAGGATACTGCTTGTGAGTCACCTAGAATAGAATCGACATGAGCAAGCACCCGAAGAAGAAAAAATGGTTACCTACCTTTCGTAACTGTTCTTAGAGATGTGTTGCTCATATCCATCTGCCCCTCTGTTGGAGTTGCTGGCAAGAAGGAACTAAGAGAGTGTAGGGTCGGCGGCACCTAATATACTGGTGCATGAGCATGGCACCCAATTGGGCACCGCAGCTGACCCTACAGATACCGCTAAGGCAAAAGTCTCCAACTCTGCATGTGGGCGTGCACACACCTAGAATGGAATGGACATGAGCAACACATCTCAAAGAACAACAGTTACAAAAGGTAGGTAACAGGTTTTTTTGTTTTTTTGTTAAAAATCATCCAGATGAGTTTGTCTGTCTGGTTGCACTCCGTGCTGTGTCCTCTCCTTTCCCTTTCCAGGGATCCTTCTCACAAAAAAAAAACCCAAGGGAAAAAGTTATTTCTGTATTTAATGTGGCACATAGAAGAAAATCTGAAGCTGTATGGGCTGAGAGTTCTATTCCTAATATTTCTGTGTCCCCCAGGAAAACTGTGGAGAGCTTTGATTCATCCTAGCCCTTACAAGACACAGTGAGCTTACACACATTTTCAGCTTGAGATCGGTGACTTTAGTTTCTATAATTCTTTCCCAGAACTGGTTTTGGAACTTTTGACTTAAAGGATGTGTATTTCCACATTTTCCATCAGATCAGCTCCTTTGAAGTACCTCAGATTTAGTATGGCAAACAGTCATCATTACCAATTTAAAAAGTTCTGCCCCTTTGACCTTTTGTATGGCACCAGCATCTTCACACAGTGATTAGCTGTAGTGGAAGTACATCTGAGAGGCCCAGACATCTATGAGTATCTTCCTCTGAATGTCCAACAGGTAAGAGCTCGTTCTCCACTTGGTGAAGTATGTTCTACTCTTCAGTCATTTTTCTTGTTCCAGATACTTACTTTAACTTGGTTACTAAATTGATGGTAGCTTCTGTGAATAAGTACGTAAGAATAGCCATACTGGGTCAAACCAATGGTCTATCTAGTCTAGTATCCTGTGTCTGACTAGAAGCTTCAGAGGGAGTGTACAGAACAGGACAGTTGGAATTATCCACTTTTCCCTCCTGGCTTCTGGCAGTCAGAGATTTAGGGTTGCCCTTAGCATGGGGTTGCATCTCTGGCCATCTAGGCTAATAGCCACTGATGGACCTATCCTCCATGAACATATCTTGTTCCCTTTTTTTTTTTTTTTTACGCAGTTATACTTTTTGCCATGGCCAATATGTTCCACAGGTTAATTGTATGAAAAAATACTTGCTCTTTTTTGTATTAATCCTACTGCCTATGTATTTAATTGCGTAATCCATGATTTCTGTATTGTGTGAAAGGGCAAATAATGTTTTTCCCCCACACCATTCATGATTTTATAGACCTCTGTCATATCCCCCCTTAGTCGTCTCTTTCCTTAACTGAACAACCCTTATATTTTTAGTCTTTCCTCATATGGAAGCCATTCCATACCTTTGATAATTTTTGTTGCCCTTCCCTGAACCTTTTCCAGTTCTACTGTATCCTTTTTGAGATGGGGTGACCAGAACTGCACACAGTATTCAAAGTGTAGTGCACCATGGATTTATATGGTGGCACCCAGAATCCACATAAACTTCCTCATGGCTGGACTTTACAAAAACTAGACAAGCCATTTACAACACACACTTTGCTTCTCTATAAAAGAAAAAGGACACTAAACTATCTAAACTACTACATGTCACAAGGGGCCACAACAATGGTTCCCTTAACCCACCCAGCAATATTGTTAATCTATCCAACTATTCTCTTAGCCCAGCAGAAGAATCTGTCCTATCTCGGGGCCTCTCCTTTTGCCCCTCCACTCCCACGAACATGATACAGTTCTGTGGTGACCTAGAATCCTATTTTCGACGTCTCCGACTCGAGGAATATTTCCAACACGCTTCTGAACAACATACTAACCCACAGAGACCTTCCTACCAACACTACAAAAAGAAGGATTCTGGGTGGACTCCTCTGAAGGTCGAAACAACAGACTGGACTTCTACATAGAGTGCTTCCGCCGACGTGCACGGGCTGAAATTGTGGAAAAGCAGCATCACTTGCTCCATAACCTCAGCCGTGCAGAACACAATGCCATCCACAGCCTCAGAAACAACTCTGACATCATAATCAAAAAGGCTGACAAAGGAGGTGCTGTTGTCATCATAAATAGGTTGGAATATGAACAAGAGGCTACTAGGCAGCTCTCCAACCCCACTTTCTTCATGCTATTACCCTCCGATCCCACTGAGGGTTACCAAAAGAAACTACACAATTTGCTCAAGAAACTCCCTGAAAAAGCACAAGAACAAATCTGCACAGAAACACCCCTGGACCCCCGACCTGGAGTATTCTATCTGCTAAGCAAGATCCATAAACCTGGAAATCCTGGATGCCCCATCATCTCAGGCATTGGCACCCTGACAGCAGGATTGTCTGGCTATGTAGACTCCCTCCTCAGGCCCTACGCTACCAGCACTCCCAGCTATCTTTTGAGACACCACTGATTTCCTGAGGAAACTACAATCCATCGGTGATCATCCTAAAAACACCATCCTAGCCACTATGAATGTAGAAGCCCTCTACACCAACATTCCACACAAAGATGGACTACAAGCCATCAGGAACAGTATCCCCGATAATGTCACGGCTAACCTGGTGGCTGAACTTTGTGACTTTGTCCTCACCCATAACTATTTCACATTTGGGGACAATGTATACCTTCAAATCCACGGCACTGCGATGGGTACCCGCATAGCCCCACAGTATGCCAACATTTTTATGGCTGACTTAGAACAACGCTTCCTCAGCTCTCGTCTCCTAATGCCCCTACTCTACTTGCGCTACATTGATGATATCTTCATCATGTGGACCCATGGAAAAGAAGCCCTTGAGGAATTCCACCATGATTTCAACAATTTCCATCCCACCATCAACCTCAGCCTGGACCAGTCCACACAAGAGATCCACTTCCTGGACACTACGGTGCTAATAAGCGATGGTCACATAAACACCACCCTATATCGGAAACTTACTGACCGGTATTCCTACCTACATGCCTCCAGCTTTCATCCAGATGACACCACACGATCCATTGTCTACAGCCAAGCTCTGTGATACAACCGCATTTGCTCCAACCCCTCAGACAGAGACAAACACCTACAAGATCTCTATCAAGTGTTCTTACAACTACAATACCCACCTGCTAAAGTGAAGAAACCGATTGACAGAGCCAGAAGAGTACCCAGAAGTCACCTACTATAGGACAGGCCCAACAAAGAAAATAACAGAACACCACTAGCCATCACCTTCACCCCCAACTAAAACCTCTCCAACGCATCATCAAGGATCTACAACCGATTCTGAAGGACGACCCATCACTCTCACAGATCTTGGGGGACAGGCCAGTCTTTGCTACAGACAGCTCCCCAACCTGAAGCAAATACTCACCAGCAACCACACAACAGACCCACTAACCCAGGAACCTATCCTTGCAACAAAGCCCATTGCCAACTCTGTCCACATATCTATTCAGGGGACACCATCATAGGGCCTAATCACATCAGCCACACTATCAGAGGCTCGTTCACCTGTGCATCTACCAATGTGATACATGCCATCATGTGCCAGCAATGCCCCTCTGACATGTACATTGGTCAAACTGGACAGTCTCTACATAAAAGAATAAATGGACACAAATCAGATGTCAAGAATTATAACATTCAAAAACCAGTCGGAGAACACTTCAATCTCTCTGGTCACTCGATTACAGACCTGAGAGTGGCTATTCTTCAACAAAAAAACTTCAAAAACAGACTCCAAAGAGAGTGCTGAATTGGAATTAATTTACAAACTGGATACAATTAACTTAGGCTTGAATAGAGACTGGGAGTGGATGGATCATTACACAAAGTAAAACTATTTCCCCATGTTATTCCCCCCCCCCCCCCCGCACTGTTCCTCAGAGGTTCTTTTCAACTGCTGGAAATGGCCCACCTTGATTATCACCACAAAAGGTTTTCTTCCTTCCCCCCACCCTCCCTACCTGCTGATAATAGCTCATCTTAAGTGATCACTCTCCTTACAGTGTGTATGATAAAACCCATTGTTTCATGTTCTGTGTGTGTGTGTGTGTATAAATCTGCCCACTGTATTTTCCACTGAATGCATCCGATGAAGTGAGCTATAGCTTACGAAAGCTTATGCTCAAATAAATTTGTTAGTCTCTAAGGTGCCACAAGTACTCCTTTTCTTTTTGTTTCTCTGTGTGTCTGATAATTTTGTCTTTTTTTCGTTTCTTCCAATTTACCTGATAGTGAAGTTAGGCTCACTAGCCTATAATTGCTAGGATCACCTCTGGAGCCCTTTTTAAAAATTGGCGTTACATTAGTTACACACCTGTTATCCTGTAAAGAGGCTTGTTTCAGCGATATGTTACATGCCACATTTAGTAGTTCTGCAGTTTCATGTGAGTTTCTTCAGAACTCTAGGGTGAATCCCATATGCTCTTGGTGACTTACTATTTTATAACTTATCAATTCTACAATAATTGTGATGATAATGTAATTACCACTGCATATCTCCCACAGGACAGATTTCAGAAGATAATATGCACTACTAATTTAATTGGATCATAAGAAATACAATTAATTTCTTCTTGAGACTTCTGAAGTTGGTGTCATGCTGCCTGCTCACCATTTGCAAGACTTGAGATGAGGCCTCTACATGAATGATTAGAGGCAGTGTATATATCCCAATTTGATAGTTAATCCTCAGTAGTGACTGTGCCTGAGTTACAGTGTTGGATACATCCATCCCAACTGAGTGTTTACCTCAATAGATTGATAATATAAATTTGCCGAAATTTGCAGAAGTTAGATTACAGATAAATTTACTAGGATTAATAACTATTGTTCTGGCATTCAAAGCTTTTCTTCTAACAAGTTGGAGAGTGGTGCAGATGGTAATGGACAATACCACAGTGATTTGCTATATCCACAGCGCAGGTGGAATTTGATCCAAGCTGCTGTGCCAAGAATAAATCTGGCTTTAGAGATGTTGCATTCATCCCCGATCACACTTTCAGCTATTTATCTTCTAGGCAAGCACAATATTTTAGAAGATGGCTTGAGCAGAAATTATACTGTCCAGCATGTATGGTCTCTTAGGGATATAGTAATATAATACTACTTTTACAAAGGAGGAGCACAGCAGATATTTTTTCAGTGAGAGAGAACACCCAAGTTTCAGTAATTTTGTTCCAGAATGTGGGGCAGGAAGGTGGTGGGGAATTTTGGTTCCCTTCTTCCTGGGCTGGAGGAAGAAATTTATTTATGCATTTTCTGTGATTTATTTCTGGTTTCTAGAATCACCTGAAAAATAAAGTAAAAGAGCATTTATGCATTATTTAAAAGAGCTAGTTACCCTATAGGTTTGTACATTCTAGACCTGACAGCAGAGTTTCATCTTCTCCTAACTCTTCCAGATATCCTCCCCCAGAGAAAAGGTCCTTATCTGAATCTGAAATATTTACTGGTTCCTTGTTCCGTTAAACCTAGCAGACTGGGACTATGATTTTTCCTTTTGGGGTGCAGATAATGTTTTTAGGAAGCCACAATCTGACTAGACAGACTTATTCAATAAAATCTAATTCTTCTTCGATTGATGGTCCCTATCGTATTCCTCTTGTACACCATGCATCCAAAGCTAGAGCTTTTGAAAGTAGTAAGAACATAAGAATGGCCCTATTGGGTCAGACCAAAGGTCCATCTAGCCCAGTATCCTGTCTTCTGACAGTTACCAATGCCAGGTGCCCCAGAGGGAATTATCAAGTGATCCATCCCCTGTCGCTCATTCCCAGCGTCTGGCAAACAGAGGCTAGGGACACCATTCCTGCCCATCCTGGCTAATAGCCATTGATGGACCTATCCTGCATGAATTTATCTAATTCTTTTTTGAACCCTGTTATGGTCTTGGCCTTTACAATATCCTCTGGCAAGAAGTTCCACAGGTTGACTGTCCGTTGTGTGAAGAAATACTTCCTTTTATTTGTTTTAAACCTGCTGCCTATTAATTTCATTTGGTGACCTCTAGTCCTTGTGTTATGAGAAGTAGTAAACAACGCTTCCTTATCTACTTTCTCTACACCAGTCATGATTTTATAGACCTCAATAGTATCTCCCTTTAGCGGTCTCTTTTCCAAGCTGAAAAGTCCCAGTCTTATTTATCTTTTCCCATATGAAAGCCATTCCATACCCCTAATCATTTTTGTTGTCCGTTTCTGAAACTTTTCCAATTCCAATATATCTTTTTTGAGATGGGGCGACCACATCTGCACACAGTAGTCAAGATGTAGGCATACCATGAATTTATATAGAGGCAACATGATATTTTCTGTCCTATTTTCTATCCACTTCTTAATAATTCCCAACATTCTGTTCGCTTTTTTGACTGCCACTGCACATTGAGTGGATGTTTCCAGAGAACTATCCACAATGACTCCAAGATCTCTTTCTTGAGTGGTAACACCTAATTTAGACCCCATCATTTTATATGTATAGTTGGGATTATGCTTTCCAATGTATATTACTTTGCATTTATCAACATTTATCTGCCATTTTGTTGCCCAGTCACCCAGTTTTGAGAGATCCTTTTTGTAGCTCTTCACAGTTTGCCTGGGTATTACCTCTCTTTAGTAATTTTGTAACACCTCACTGTTTATCCCTTTTTCCAGATCATTTATGAATATGTTGAATAGGTCTGGTCTCAGAACAAACCCTGAGGGACACCACTATTTACCTCTCTCCATTCTGAAAACTGATCATTTATACCTACCCGTTGTTTCCTATCTTTTAACCAATTACCAATACATGATAGCACCTTCCCTCTTATCCCATGGCAGCTTTCTTTGTGTAAGAGTCTTTGGTGCGGGACCTTGTCAAAGGCTTTCTGAAATTCTAAGTGCACTATATCCACTGGATTCCCCTGGTCCAGATGCTTGTTGACCCCCCTCAAAGAATTTTAGTAGATTGGTGAGGCATAATTTCCCTTTACTAAAACCATGTTGACTTTTCTTCAACAAATTATATTCATCTATAGTAGTATCCATTGGGCCGTGCATCTGCCTCATGGTTTCAACTGAGATGACAAAGGGAGCGATGGACTGACCACACCCTCAGTTCCTTCTCACTACCACATAGTCTGAATTGGAGCCTCTTCTGTTCTTGCATCTCTTGTGATGCATTTCCTAAATACAGAAAAAGACTACAGTTACTCTTGTATATAATTAGTATTTTGTTGTTATTGTAGTAGTTTTAGAGTTAGTGATAACTTTTAGGATTTTAAGGAATTGGGATGCTGTTTTACTGTCTGCCTTCCTTTCCCCTCACCCTGATTATTCAGGCTGCTATTGAATGGGCCAAGCAGCAACATCCGCTTTCCACTCCCAACAGACAAGGAGGGTAAGAGATTGGACCTCCTAGGTTGTAAGGTCTTTTCACCAGCCAGCCTTCAGTTTCACATCTCTAATTACCTGGAATTACTGGCAAAATGACTTTTTGAATTATGGCCAATTAGTGGACTTTGCAGATAAGCTTCCCTAGCAGGATCATACCCCCTTCCAGGCTATTTTAGAAGAAAGTAAACTGGTCACCAGGATGATGCTTCAAGCTGCGGTGGATTTGGTGCAAGAGATTGGACCTTCTAGGTCATAAGGTCTTTTCTTCAGCTAGCCTTCAGTTTCAAATATTAATTACATGTCATAACTAGTAATACGTCTTTCTGAATTAAGGCTCATTAGCAGACTTTGTGAAGAAGCTTCCTTGGCAGGATCATGACCATTTCCAGGCTATCTTAGAGGAAGGCAAACTGGTTGCCAGTATGACACTCCAGGCCTCAATAGATTTGGCAGACACATCTTCACGAACTGTGTCCACAAGGATCATCATGAGGACGGAATTCTGGTTGCATTTATCTGTTTTCCTATGGGAGGTACAGAACACATTTGAAGACCTCCCTTTCAATGAGTCTCACCTCTTCAACCAGAAGACTGATGATTCCCTGCAGTCCCTCAAAGAGTCTAGAGCAGTGGTTTTCAAACTGTGGGTCATGACCCAATACTGGGTCACGGAATGTAAGGCACTGGACCGCGACAGCTCTGGTGAGCACTGCTGACCGGGCTGTTAAAAAGTTCCATCGGCAGTGCTGCCCCGCTAAGGCAGGCTAGTCCCTACCTGTTCTGACACTGCACTGTGCCCTGGAAGCGGCCAGCAGCAGGTCCGGCTCCTAGGTAGGGGGGCCACGGGCTCCGCGCACTGCCTCCACCCTGAGCACCAGCTCTGCACTCCCATTGGCCAGGAGCTGTGGGGGAGGCAGTGCCTGCGCTTGCATACCTCCGCCTAGGAGGCGGACCTGCTGCTGGCCGCTTCCGGTGTGCAGCATGGTCCGCGGTGCCAGGACAGGCAGGAAGCCTGCCTCTGCACCCCAGCTGCACCGCTGACCAGGAGCCTCCCGAGGTAACACCATGCCTCTGCCCCAGCCCTGAGCCCCCCAAACCCAGAGCCCCTCCAAACCCTTCCATCCACAGCTGTGTTGGGTTGCGGGCATCAACAATTTTTTTCAACTCAGTCACCAGAAAAAAAAAAGTTTGAAAACCATTGCTCTAGAGCCACTCTGCGATCGCTGCGTATTTATACACCAGCATCCAAGTGCAAATCCTATCATCCACCTCCTGCAAAATGGTATAGAACTCCTTAGTTCTTCCATCAGTTTTGACTTCCCTGCTGTTTCTCCTCCTCTTCACCCTGGGGTTGAGTGTAAATGTATAGAAATTGATGTTGGACCCCATGTGCTCCCTGGAGTTCATCGGGGCATGCATTGATGAGTTCTCTGCATATGCCTACCTACCAGAGTAGAAGTTCCTGACCCCACTAGAACTGATTACTATTGACACTTCCAGTCCTTCTGTAATGGCCATAACTTGCCTTTCCCTCCTTGTCCGCATGGCTGCATGCATATGTTACAGCCTTTGCTCATCTTTGCTTCCGCTGTTGACAGATGTGGCTGCAGAGATCCCATTCCCTGACGTTCTATTCCATGGGCACCTTACAGACTTTCTCCTCTCCTCCTCCCCCAATGTTCTTTCCTCCCTTTGGTGGTGGATGGACCCAGGTCAGGTTTGCACAGGGATGCCTTTCCTTTCATTCTCTCCAAGCCTGATGATCATTACAGATGCATTGCTTTCAGTGGTAAGGAGAGCATGACTTGCATTTCTCCTGTCCATCCACTCCCGTCATGTCACACACTACCACCACTTATTACAGAAAAAAAGCAAGGGAGCAGAAGGTCACCAGTGCTTTATGTGGACGTGGTTCGCCTTTGGGAATGGTGCATTGTACACAGTCTCCTATTGTTAGTGGCTTACCTCCTGGGGATTCAGAATGTGATTGTGGATGCTGTCAGCAGGAATTTCTTGGCTGACCATGAATGGGAGTTGCACGACTCAGTAGTCACAGATAGTTTCGATCATTGGGGGACTCCAACCAGGGATCTCTGTCTCCCATGCCAACAGCAAATGCATCCAGTACTATTCTAGGAGAGGGCTTTGGGCCCATTCCCACAGTGATGCCCTAGTTATCTGTTGGTTGGGCCAAATCAGTTATACCTTCCCCCCCCGTCAGCACTCCTGCACCGTGTCGTCCACTGGGTCCAGTGAGAAAGAGTAATGGTCATCCTGATCGTTCCATTCTGGCCTCGCCAGTTCTGGTTTCCACATCCTCTCCACCTGTCAAAGCATTCTCCATTTCTGCTGCCGACATTTCCGGAACTGCTCACGCAACACATTGGCAGGATCAGACTTCCCAATTTGCAGATGCTTCCTCTGAGAACCTTGTTTTTTGATGGGTATCTTTGCTAGACTGGGAGTGTTCGTCAGCAGCGTGTGACACCCTCTTGAGTAGCTGGAAAGAATCCATCTGGCAGTCCTACCAAGCCAAATGAAAACGTTTAGCCTCCTGGGCCCAGCAGAAGGGTCTTTTCCTCTATTCTTGGACCATCTCCTGTCCCTGAAAGTGTTGGGACTCGCTCTCAGTTCCATTAGGGTGCATGTAGTGGCTGTTAGCGCGTTCCACCCCTCTGTGGACGGGCACTCTGTCTTTTCTCCCCCCTTGAGTGCCAGGTTCTGGAAGGACCTGATATGAATGTATCCTCCTGTTCAGCCCATTTCTCCCCAATCGGACCTCAAGATCTCGATCTTGTCCTAGCGACATTGATGAAATTGCCCTTTAGACCTCTGGCCTCCTGCTCCCTGTATCTCCTCTCCATGAAAGTCACTTTCCTGGTACAGTAGAACCTCAGAGATACAAACACCTCAGGAATGGAGGTTGTTCGTAACTCTGAAATGTTCATAACTCTGAATAAAATGTTCTTTTTTTTGTTCTTTCAAAAGTTTGCAACTGAACATTGACTTAATATGTGTTTAAGAACGGGGAGTACTTGTGGCACCTTAGAGACTAACAAATTTATTTGGGCATAAGCTTTCGTGGGCTAAACCCACTTCATCAGATGCATGCAGTGGAAAATACAGTAGGAAATACACACACACACACACACACACACACACACACACACACAATGAAAAAATGGGGGTTGCCATACCAACAGGTTTGGGGGGGTGCATCTCTGCTATTGCCTGATTGCGTAATTCCGATTTCAAATGAGGTGTGCGGTTGACTAGTGAGTTTGTAACTCTGGTGTTCGTAACTCTGAGGTTTTACTGTAGCTATTATTTCTGCAAGAAGGGTAGGCAAACTGGGGGCCATAATGACAAACCTGTCTGCCCCCTTCAGCATGTTCCATAAGGACAAAGTTTTCCTATGCTTGCATCCCAAGTTTCTGCCGAAAGTTGTTTCCTGCTTTCACCTCAACCAACCCATATACTTACCTGCCTTCTTTCCAAAGCCACATGCCTCAGCAAAGGAACCACACCTTCACTCCCTCCATATCCGTAGGGCCCTGGCCTTTTATCTGCAAAGGATGAAGCTGTTTAGGAAGTTCCCTAGATTGTTTATCGCTGTAGTGGAAAGGATTAAGGGGCAAGCCATCTCCATTCAGTGGATTTCTAAATGGGTTTTGGGGTGTATTACACTCTGCTATCAATTATCAGCATAGTCTTCACTCATCAGAGGCACGAGTCCACTCCAGGAGAGTGCAAGCCTTGACTACGGCCACACTTCACGACATGCTGCTCATGGACATATGTAAGGTGGCTATGTGGAGTTTGAATGCATCCTTTTTCTTGACATTAGTCTCTGGTGCAAAACTATGCAATGGATGACTCATACGGCATGGCTGTTCTCCATTCCACATGGTTCTGTCATCTTCCTCGCAGCCTCCTTCTAACTGGGTATCACTTGTGAATCACCCTCAGTGCAACACAAATAGGGACCATCATTCGAGGAGGTTACTTACCTGTAACTGGAAGTTCTTCAGGATGTGTGGTCCCTATCTGTTTTTCAATCCTGCCCTCCTTCCCCTCTGCTGCGGATCTTTTCGATTTGCGGTGGAGAAGGAACTGAGGGTGCTGTCGGTCCACCTTGCCCTTTATCGCCTTGTTCTAAACCATGAGGCGCAGCAACAGCGCATGTGTGCACCAAAGGAGAGTACTGTTTTCAAAAGCTCCAGCTCTGGATGTATGGTGCATGCATATAACCCTCAGTGGAATACAGATAGGGACCACACATCTCGAAGAACCTCCAGCTACAGGCAAGTAACCTCCACTTTTAAATCTGGACTGATCATCCCAGAATTTACTTCCATAGTGGTCTTTTTGGTAAGAAAAATGTGGACTGCTACTGAACAAATGAAGTTTATGTAACAGCCACATCAGTATACCATGTCTCTGTGTAAGGCAACTTTGCCTTTGGTCATTCTGTACTGTGGTACGGAAGAAGTGTTTGGCAGTTAGAATGGGGACTTCGTGTCTGGAATCTTGGGTTCTCTACTTCACTCTGGAAGGAGTATTGTTAAGTGAGTTAGAGCGGAAGAGTGGATGTTACGACCAATGTTCCCTCTAATTTTTTCCATCCATGTGAAGAAAGAATTTTGTTACATGCACCAATATCAAGGTAATGTGTGGATGTGCGCCACCAGTGGAAACCAAAAAACTAGATATATATCTTTAAAAAGTTACCGTAGGGATAATTACTCCAGCCAGGACAGGCTAGGCATTTTAGAACTACTACTCAAAGAATTAAATTTAAGCATGAGAGAGAAATAAAATTATGAAATGCATGGACCAGTCAAGAAACTAAAATAAAAGCATTTTGAAAGAATATAATTACAGAGAATATCTCTGCATTGCAGGAAGTAACAACAACAATAAGACAAGTATGTGTGGGGAGGCGAGTGTGAGAGAGACTCTGTGTGTGTGTGTGTGTGTGTGTGTGTGTGTGTGAGAGAGAGAGAGAGAGAGAGAGAGAGAGACAGGGAGTTGTGTAAAAAGAAAAGGAGTACTTGTGGCACCTTAGAGACTAACAAATTTATTAGAGCATAAGCTTTCGTGAGCTACAGCTCACTTCATCGGATGCATTTGGTGGAAAAAGCTGTTTTTTCCACCAAATGCATCCGATGAAGTGAGCTGTAGCTCATGAAAGCTTATGCTCTAATAAATTTGTTAGTCTCTAAGGTGCCACAAGTACTCCTTTTCTTTTTGCGAATACAGACTAACACGGCTGCTACTCTGAAACCAGGGAGTTGTGTGTGTGTTGGCTGCTGGGGAAGTCTATGAGAGACTGTGATTTGTCTCTTTAAGCACAGTGGCACGCATCAGAAGGCTTGTTGTTCAATCCATAGCAGCTGCCAGCAGTTTCGTCCTGCTCCTGAGCCCTGTCTCCCCTGCCGTGCTCTGCAGAGATGGGATACATGGATAGGGTAGAGGCTGGGGGAGGGGAACGCCCCTCCCTCCGCTTTGCACAGCAAGCGGGAGGGTCCTGGGAGCAGTTGGCTGGGCCTTCCAAGGCAGCGGGCAGAAGCAACTCGACTCCAGAGCGGCAGGAGGAGGAGCACCTGAACACATCACTGGAAGTGCGTGGCTTTGCTAATCAAGTGCGCGGCACTTGATTGACTCTTGAGGGGCTGCCTCGCTTAGGGGGACACAGGCTAGGACTCATGCTTCAGTCTCATCTTTGCCATGGACCCACCACATGACCCTAGGGCCCACACTTCACCTCTATGCCTTAGTTTCTCCTCCTGTAAAATGTATCTAATAACATAATACTGATTTACCTCCTAGGGGAGATGAGAGGTTTATTTTAAAATTATAAATGCTTTCAGGCTTTTGCTACAGAAGGTCATAGGATTAGTATTATTAATGAGACTCTCATGGAAGGGTTGCAGACAACCTGTAGCAATGCTGTCATTCCTCTACATTGTGTTAATATTACTGTCTACAGCATGTCCAAGGCTAAATTATGGATTAGGTTCTCTGCCATTTTCTCCTTTTTTTTGCCCTCACTGTAAGTAGCTCCCTTCCTGTCACTCAATTAGAAGACAGCATAGTTCTTTATAAACATCTCCTGAGCTTGTTCTGGGTAAATGACAGGCAATGGTACTCTGAAAGAACTCTCTCATTGTACATAATGCTGATTGCTCCTGAACCATAAAGCTTTCAGAGATGGTTTTTGAGGATTAAAAGGGGAAAAGGATTTCTGAAAGGCCTGATTGACAGGTTTTCACCATTGCATGAATCAATGGGATTTTAATTTAGGCCTTTATAGTCACCAAACATTCAAGAGACCTTTTAAAGACTGCATTACTCCTAGCACAAGTGTTCTCAAACTGGGGGTTGTGACCTCTCAGGGGGTGCAAGGTTATTATGTGGGGGTCACATCACCAGTACATGCAGAGAGCAACTGCTATAACTTATATAATTTAAATCTAGTGTTTTAGAAAATGACACCTTTCCATTGCAATGCAGTGTATTTACTTCAAAAAATATTGTAAATGTATAATGCAGCGATGTTTGTTCCTAAACAAACTATATATTTATATTATCATCACTTTAATGAAATTGGACACTGGGGATTGTAGTATCGCATGCACATGTTTTTGTCTTGAGACTAAAAAGGTGGGACTGAGACAACATTAGAGGGCTTGATTGTTCAGCAGCTGAAGAGCTGCATTAAACTGCAGACCAATCAGAACACTGAGTTTGGCAAAAACAAAAACACCAGTAATTTATAATTTAGCAGTCAGATACACAGGCGGGTAGGGGCCTTGTGGGGTCTCTTGTTTAAAATGATAAATTTTAAATGTGCTGCCTTCAGAGCTGGGAGGCTGTGAAAAGTGATATTAACAAATATATAAATACCACTTTTCACAGCCTCCTAGTTAGCTATCAAGTCTACTGTGAAGTCTGTGCTAATAAGTCTGCTATGAAAAATAATATTAACAAACATACAAACATTACTTTTCACAGAAGACTTAGAGCCACATTGCCACCCTTCCTTCTGCATCCAACTCTGAAGATGGTGCCAACACCAGCAGCAGTGCAGAAGGAAGGGTGGCAATGGGGCACTAAGTCTGCTGTGAAAAGTAATATTGGCAAAGTTTCTTCATGCCCCCTCCCCCCAGTATTAAACAGTATCTTTAAAAAAAAAACTTTTCTGCTTATAATAATAATTCAGTGAAAATGTGTTTTAGTCTTAATTTAAAAGTGGTGAGAAAAGGTAAATTCATTTTAAACAGTAGGGTGTGGCAAGATGGCCAATGTTAGTATGATGGGTCCTGCACTTTTCTTGGCAGGGGGCTAAGACGCCACCCCTTGCCCCTGCTTTTGGGCTGCTGAGGTCCCCGATAGTGGCCTGGGAAGGTGGTAGAGGAGGGAAGTGGGGGAGGGGGTCTGGGTTTGCTCCTTACTCTGAGCCCCAGCACCTCTCAACCTCTGCAGGTTCTTACCCTCTTCCCCCTTGGGTGGGGAACCCTCAGACAGGGTCTCCCTTACTTCAGTTCTCTGGTTTTTCAAAGCTTACAACACACCTCCAAGTTCCAGTCCTCTCCCCTGACTGCCTGAAGCAGGGGGTTTTATTAGGTTCCTGACAGGGCTTAATTGACTACAGGTGCTCCAATTAACTTGTAGTAACCCTCCCTAGTCTACAGGGAACTATGCCTTAATTAGCCTAGGGTTTATATATTTCCCCTCTACCACTACTCCCTGGCCCTCTTGTATCACAAGGGTTATAAATTTACCATTTATAATAGTGTTAAATATATATTAAAAATAGTGGTTTTAATTTATAATGGGGGATCACACTCAAAGGCTTGCTGTCTGAAAGGTGTCACCAATACAAAAGTTTATGAATTACTGTAATCTCAGCAAGGAGAGTCAGTAAGCTGCAGGCTTTGATGTATGAACCTTCTTATACATTGACAGGTTTCAAAGTAGCAGCCGTGTTAGTCTGTATTCGCAAAAAGAAAAGGAGTACTTGTGGCACCTTAGAGACTACCAAATTTATTTGAGCATAAGCTTTCGTGAGCTACAGCTCACTTCATCGGATGCATTTTCTCCGATGAAGTGAGCTGTAGCTCACGAAAGCTTATGCTCAAATAAATTTGTTAGTCTCTAAGGTGCCACAAGTACTCCTTTACTTCTTATACATTGTTTTATAAAGAGACAATGTATTTTTTGTTTACGCTCATTCTTATCAAGTTTCTAAATTCTGCTTGAATGAGTTAAAATCAATCCCTCCTCCCTCCCACCAGCACATTTTTTTCTGGGAAAAGTTAGGTTGCATATCTTAGATGTTAAGAGGGTCCATATTTATGATCTAGACAGGATAAGCCCTCTAGGGCAGGGGTGGGCAAACTATGGCCCATGGGCCACGTATGACCCGTCAGACCTTTTAATCTGGCCGTCAAGCTTCTGTCAGGGAGCGGGGTCAGGGGCTTGCCCCACTCCGCTCGTGCCGTGGCTCCATACGGTTCCCGGAAGCAGTGGCATGTCCCCCCTCTGGCTCCTACATATAGGGGCAGCCAGGGGGCTCCGCACACTGCCCCCACCCCAAGCGCTAGCTCTGCAACTCCTAATGGCCAGGAAGTACAGGCAATGGGAGCTGCAGGGATGGTGCCTGCGGACGGGGCAACACGCAAAGCCACCTGGTCAGTGCAGTGCCTCCACATAGGAGCCAGAGGGGGAACATGCTGCTGCTTCTGGAAGCTGCGGGGGTGGCACCTGCGGACGGGGCAGTGCACAGAGCAGTCTGGCCACGTCTCTGCATAGGAGCTGGAGTGGGGTCATGCTGCTGCTTATGGGAGCTGCTTGAGATAAGCACCGCCCTTATTCTGCACCCCTGACTTCCTCCTGTGCCCCAACCCCCTGCCCTAGCCCAGTTCCCCCTCCCACCCTCCGAATCCCTCGGTCCCAGCCTGGAGCATTCTCCTGCACCCCAAACCCCTCATCCCCAGTCCCACCTCAGCGTATGCACCCTCAGCCGGAGCCCTTCCCCCCCACACCCCTGGATCTCACCCCCCTGCCCCACTCCAGAGCCCCCTCCCACACCCTGAACTGATTTCTGGCCCCACCATAGAGCCTGCCGGAGCCCTCACCCCCTTCTGCACCCCAACCCCCAATTTTGTGAGCATTCATGGCCCGCCATACAATTTCCATACCCAGATGTGGCCCTCAGGCCAAAAAGTTTTCCCACCCGTGCTCTAGGGGCTTGTCTACACAATAAGTTACTGTGTGGCTAGCCAGAATGTGAATGAACAGCACACCAGCTTGCCATAAGAATGGCCATACTAGGTCAGACCAAAGGTCCATCCAGCCCAGTATCCTGTCTACCAACAGTAGCCAATGCCAGGTACCCCAGAGGGAGTGAACCTAAAAGGTAATGATCTAGTGATCTCTCTCCTGCCATCCATCTCTACCCTCTGACAAACAGAGGCTAGGGACACCATTCCTTACCCGTCCTGGCTAATAGCCATTAATGAACTTAGCCTCCATGAATGTATCCAGTTCTCTTTTAAACCCTGTTATAGTCCTAGACTTCACAACCTCCTCAGGCAAGGAGTTCCACAGCTTGACTGTGCGCTGAGTGAAGAAGAACTTCTTTTTATTTGTTTAAACCTGCTACCCATTAATTTCATTTGTGGCCCCTAGTTCTTATATTATGGGAACAAGTAAATAACTTTTCCTTATTCACTTTCTCCACACCACTCATGATTTTATATACCTCTATCATATCCCCCCTTAGTCTCCTCTTTTCCAAGCTGAAAAGTCCTAGTCTCTTTAATCTCGCTCATATGGGACCTGTTCTAATAATTTTAGTTGTCCTTTTCTGAACCTTTTCTAATGCCAGTATATCTTTTTTAAGGTGAGGGGACCACATCTGTATGCAGTATTCAAGATGTGGGTGTACCATGGATTTATATAAGGGCAATAAGATATTCTCCATCTTTTTCTCTATCCCTTTTTTAATGATTCCTAAGATCCCGTTTGCTTTTTTGACTGCTGCTGCACACTGCGTGGACGTCTTCAGAGAACTATCCATGATGATTCCAAGATCTTTCTCCTGATTTTAGCTAAATTAGCCCCCATCGTATTGTATGTATAATTGGGGTTATTTTTTCCAATGTGCATTACTTTACATTTATCCACATTAAATTTCATTTGCCATTTTGTTGCCCAATCACTTAGTTTTGTGAGATCGTTTTGAAGTTCTTCACAGTCTGCTTTGGTCTTAAGTATCTTGAGCAGTTTAGTATCATCTGCAAACTTTGCCACCTCGCTGTTTATCCATTTCTCCAGATCATTTATGAATAGGTTGAATAGGATCGGTCCTCGGACTGACCCTTGGGGAACACCACTAATTACCCCTCTCCATTTTGAAAATTTACCATTTATTTCTACTCTTTGTTCCCTGTCTTTTAACGAGTTCTCAATCCATGAAAGGATCTTCCCTCTTATCCCATGACAACTTAATTTATGTAAGAGCCTTTGGTGAGGGACCTTGTCAAAGGCTTTCTGGAAATCTAAGTACACTGAGTCCACTGGATCCCCATTGTCCACATATTTGTTGACCCCCTCAAAGAACTCTAATAGATTAGTAAGACATGATTTCCCTTTACAGAAACTGTGTTGACTTTTGCACAACAATTTATGTTTTATTCTTTACTATTGTTTCAACTAATTTGCCCGGTACTGATGGTAGACATACCGGTCTGTAATTGCCGGGCTACCTCTACAGCCCTTCTTAAATATTTGTGTTACATTAGCTATCTTCCAGTCATTGGGTACTGTAGCTGATTTAAAGGACATGTAATAAACTATAGTTAATAGTTCCGCATTTTAGTGATTTCAGAACTCTTGGGTGATGCCATCTGGTCCTGGTGACTTGTTACTGTTAAGTTTCTGAATTAATTCCAAAACCTCCTCTAATAATGACAGGTTTCAGAGTAGCAGCCGTGTTAGTCTGTATTCGCAAAAAGAAAAGGATTTGTTAGTCTCTAAGGTACCACAAGTACTCCTTTTCTTTTTGCGAAAACCTCCTCTGGTGTCACTTCAATCTGTGACAATTCCTCAGAGTTGTCACCTACCAAAGACAGCTCAGGTTTGGGAATCTCCCTAACATCCTCAGTCGTGAAGACTGAAACAAAGAATTCATTGAGTTTCTCCGTGATGACTTTATCGTCTTTAAGTGCTCCTTTTGTATCTCGATCGTCTAGGGGCCCCACTAGTTGTTTAGCAGGCTTCCTGCTTCAGATGTACTTAAAAAACATTTTGTTACTACCTTTTGAGTTTTTGGCTAGCTGTTCTTCAAACTCCTTTTTGTCTTTTCTAATTACATTTTTACATTTAATTTGGCAGTGTTTATGCTCCTTTCTATTTACCTCGCTAGGATTTGACTTCCACTTTTTAAAAGAAAAGGAGTACTTGTGGCACCTTAGAGACTAACAAATTTATTAGAGCATAAGCTTTCGTGAGTTACAGCTCACTTCATCGGATGCATTTGGTAGAAAAAACAGAGGGGAGATTTATATACACACACAGAGAACATGAAACAATGGGTTTATCATACCATATCATATTGTCTCTAAGGTGCCACAAGTACTCCTTTTCTTTTTGCGAATACAGACTAACACGGCTGCTACTATGAAACTTTTTAAAAGATGTCTTTTTATCTCTCTCTCTTTCTTTTATATGGTTGTTAAGCCACGGTGGCTCTTTTTTTTAGTTCTTTTACTGTGTTTTTTAATTTTGGGTGTACATTTAAATTGAGCCTCTATTATGGTGTCTTTGAAAAATGTCCATGCAGCTTTCAGGGATTTCACTCTAGTCACTGTACCTTTTTAATTTTTTCTTAACTAACCTCCTCATTTTTGCATAGTTCCCCATTCTGAAATTAAATGCCACAGTGTTGGTCTGTTGAGGTGTTCTTCCCACCTCAGGAATGTTAAATGTTATTATATTATGGTCACTATTTCCAAGTGGTCCTGTTATAGTTACCTCTTGGACCAGATCCTGCTCTCCACTCAGGACTAGATTGAGAGTTGCCTCTCCCTTTGTGGGTTCCTGTACCAGCTGCTCCAAGAAGCAGTCATTTAAAGTATCGAGAAATATTGTCTCTGCATTTCATCCTGAGGTGACATGTACCCAGTCAATAGGGGTATAATTGAAATCCGACACTATTATTGAGTTTTTTATTTTGATAACCTCTCTAATCTCCCTTAGCATTTCATCATCACTGTCACTGTCCTGATCAGTTGGTCGATAATAGATCGCTACTGTTATATTCTTATTAGAGCATGGAATTACTGTCCATAGAGATTCAATGGAACATGTGGATTCATTTAAGATTTTTATTTCATTTGATTCTGCATTTTCTTTCACAGATAGTGCCACTCCTCCCTCCCCCCCCCCGCACGACCTGTTCTGTCCTTCCGATATATTTTGTATTCCGGAATGATTGTGTCCCATTGATTGTCCTCACTCCACCAGGTTTCTGTGATGCCTATTATATCAATATCCTCCTTTAACACGAGGCACTCTAGTTCACTCATCTTATTTAGACTTCTACCATTTGTGTACAAGCACATTAAAAACTTGTCACTGTTTATTTGTCTGCCCTTTTCCGATGTGTCAGATTCTTTATGTGAATGTTTCTCATCTGATCTGGCCCATACTTTGTCCTCTTTCATACCCTCTTCCTCCTGTCACGCGGTAAATCACTGTGTGGTTGCAGTCATAATGAAAGTCCTGGAGTGCAGTTTAGTGGTTTGTAGTATATGAAGGCCCACTCCGGGACTTTGACTGCACTATATCATTGTCCGCATGGTGAATTACTGTGCAGCAAGCTGGTGCAGTGTAGATTCACAGCCAGGCTTGCGGTGCAGTAACTCGCCATGTAAACATGACTTGGTGTCACCGAGTGTCTGGGAGTCAGGGCCCTGCACCCCTCCTCCTTCCCCCCCCACTTCCTGCGATTTACCGGGACTCTCAGCCAGCCAGTAAAACAGAAGCTGTATTAGACAACAGGAACACAGTCAAAAACAGAGCTTGTAGATACAAAAACAGGACCCCTCAGTCAGGTCCCTCAGTGAAGTCACACCCTTATATCCCACCACCATCTAGTATTAATACAGAGTGTAAACTAGTAAAACTCCCATGCAAGATTACCAGGTTAATACTCCCTACCACTGTTCCCTCTAAGCTATGCGTGTGTGTGCGCGCACACAGATCCTAAACCCCACATACACGGCGAAACACGCCACACAAAAAATGAAATACTACATTGGATCCAGGCCGAAAAATATCATTTACGGGCGACTTTTGACATTGTTCACCCGCCATCTATCAACACAACCAGATTCTACTAGCTGGCAGGGGGGAAAGGAAAAGGAGGTTAAATTTCCTTTTTCTAAGTATTTAAAAATGACATTTGTAAAAATAAATGGTGTAAAACTGTTATCACAAATTTCAAATTAAAACTTTTTAAATGTATAAGCATTTTACTCGCTTGGGCGCATTTGCCTCATGGCGCACAAATTTAAACTCTACTTCAAAATTTTGCACAGAAGAAATTTTTTGCGCTCACGGCCTGTAAAAAATTAGAGGGAACATTGCTCCCTACTCCATCACACTTCGGACTAGATTTTTGTGAGGGTTATGGTGAGAAGTTCAAGAGTGGTGGCTGATTCTGCCCAGATATTGCCCAAATGGATTAGGCTTAATATACAAATCTGCTATGACTTTACATTTATTTCAGTTCTCGAGGGTCTCAAACCATATTCCAACAAGTCCATAGCTGTTTCTATAACATGTCTCAGAACTACATAATTGAATTATGAAAAGCTGCTGCCTAGAACACAATTCTTGTAGCTACACAGCATTTGTCTCTTGACTTGGCTTCCTGATTTAATGCTCAGTTTAGGTGAATGATCCCGCAGTCTTTAATTAGTTGACCTCAGATCTGCATTCTTTGTGCATTGTTACTGCTGTTTAATCTCAGAATGGGTTCAGTACTGACAATACTCAAAAGATATAACTTTCCAGTATCTGTGGTTTCTTGTGAAGAATGTCAGTATAGATGCACATTTTCATTCTCCATCCTCACTTCTTCAACATCTCCGACATGGATTCCGTTTTAACGGATCTGAACATTTGGTGGTGTGAGGGAGCATGCTGCCTCAACGGTCAGAGCATTCTAGAGAGTTCTACTTTTGGTGCTGAAAGTGTATGCACATTTGAGTGTGGTTCTATGCTGACAATACTTGAAGAACCAGTTATTGTTTAGTAACCTCTTTTTTTTTCAACAGAAAGTCAACCACTTTTTCTAGGGGGTGATGACTAGCATGCACATATTCTTTGGAATGGTCTGGTTATAAGTGAATAATTTCATTGTACTCTGTGTGTCATTTTGTTGTGTTTTTCCAACTCTGGATTCTGATGTCCTTTGTAGCTGCTCTTTAATCATAGAATAAAAAATTGCTTTTGACTTGACAAGCCCTCCATGATAACTAGGAGGACTGAAAAGGATTTTAATTTTCCTAGGGGCAGATTGCGAAAGTTTCACAATATTCTCTGACTGGATCTGTATGTGTGCATCCCTGCCAGTCTATATCAGCTAGGAATAAGATGATTCCTCTTTGGGGAAGGGACAAAACCAGTTAGGGGAAGGAGTAGCAAACCCTTTACCACCCATTTCTCTGATCAGCACAAAGGTGCTTTAAATCTTCCTGCACGGAATTATTTTGGACTATGTCCAAGCCTTCATATATTGCCCATTGTCATTTTCATTTGTATGTTGCAGCTGTTTTGAGTGTCTGTCAAGTGATGTAACTGAATGCATCACTACTTAGAATGTAATAAAGGGGTTTTGACAACCCCTTAGTCATAAACCATGTGTCTTTACCTAGCTCTCTTAGTTTTCAAATAGACTGAAGATATTCTTTGTAGATTAGGAGCCTGGAATTTCCTTCTGCTTTCTTTCTAATATTCTTTATTGCTGGCTGATTTTTCTGTGGGGTACACACATTTATCTATATGTTGGCAATATCCCCTTCTATTAATTTTTGTAGTATTTTGAAATTCCTGAGATTTAAATGGCTTTTTTTAAAAGAGAGAGTTGTTGGTGTGAATACTGTTCTTTGGGAAAAGATTGCTAGATCATTGCACTGAGAGTATAAAACAAATTAGCAAAGATTTCATTGCACTGAATTGCTGGGGGATATGATATCTCTTGCAGTTGTGAGTCCTTGTTGATTTTCCATCTCTTGTTTTACTGACCTGGAAACTTCATTTAAGCACCTTAGATTGCATCATAAATATGGTAGAATAGAAAAATATATGAGCCATGGAAAGTATTTTATTTAGATCTGGATAGTATGTTTGGCTTTTTTGAGAGACTGAGGAAGGAGCTAGTTTTCCAAAAGAACTGCTTTGAATTTTTATTCTTCTTTATGGATGGCAAGTCCATCAGTCAGCAATGTCAGATTTTCTGTGCAGTCTTCATCCCCTTTTTAAGAATAAATGGGGAATTTCTTCTCTTGTTGCCATTGGGTGTCATTTATTCTGACTGGTAGCAAGCCCCTGTTGCACTACTTTGCAAATCCCAGTGAGCAGTTTTTTGCATCAAAAATCACAACATTGTTTGGTATAATTTATGATGATTGACAGTCTCATAGTAAGGTCACATGACTGAAATATCAAGGATATTGCAATGAAAGCCCCCCTCTGTAACTGAATCAAGTTATGGTATTAGTTTCCACACCTTCATGAGCACTAGTTTCACATATGTAGTTAAATAATGTTTGAATTGGATCACATTTTAAAAATGCTGCTGATTCTGGCCTCCTTCATATCTGGCAGTTTCTTACTCCCAAAGAATAGAATGGTATATAAAGATTGAATTACTAATATTATGTTTTAGTAATAGTTTATCTCCTTACAGGTAACACAGGTAGCAAGACAACCAGGACCTCCTGCTCCATCCCCTTACTCTGCACATGAAATAAACAAAGGACATCCAAATCTTGCTGCAACGCCACCAGGACATGCATCATCCCCTGGACTTTCACAGGTAAGAGAGGTGCTGGTTTGCCTGCTCTTGGGTTTTTTAGTATTTTTTCCTCAGGTCAAGGAGCTCAGTTCAAATTTGAGTTATTACTTTCTGTGACCACTATAAATTGATTAATGGGGAGCATGCCATTTTAAAGCAACTCCAATCCTGTAAAAAGAAAAGGAGTACTTGTGACACCTTAGAGACTAACAAATTTTAATAAATTTTAATAAATTTGTTAGTCTCTAAGGTGCCACAAGTACTCCTTTTCTTTTTGCGAATACAGACTAACACGGCTGCTACTCTGAATCCAATCCTGTAGTGACTTATGTGTACCATGCTAGTTGATTGTTAATCATTAGTGTGTTGTTGCTCATGAAGTGAAAGGATTATATTGGTGTCATCTTAAAAATTGCAGAAAATATTGGTGACAGTTTTGAGGAATATCCCCATTTCTCACAAACTGTTCTGAGTTATGGTCCATTTTTGTTTTAACCATTGCAGAAGTGCCTCACATATTGTTATAGTGTTTTTCCGTGTTACATTTTTTACACAGTACTGATGGGAAAAGCACTTTACAATTAATATTAAAAATAGTGAAATAAATTTACAAAAAGAAGTGCCAATAATACAAGACAAAATGACAGATTGCACACAAAAAAAGGTACAGAAGAAGAGCAAAAAAAGAAATAATAGTAAGGATGAACAAATAATGTTTGATTAGCAAGTTGTTGAGAACAAATTAGTTTTTAGATGTTTTAAAAGTCTACTGTTGTACTTGAGTGAAAATGAAAGGAGGAGCATACTCCGTAAAAAAAGAGGCAAGAGAGAATGAGAAAAAGGAAATTGAGAAGGGAAGCTGCGTGAAGTTATGAAGGATTGGAAGTGGAGGAAAGCCAGTGGTGTGGGAGCAGACAAAATGAGAACTAGAAGCTTAGGACTTTTCTACACAGAAACTTAGTGTGTGGTAGGCTAGCAGGCTGTAGATTCACACCCTGGTTTACTGCACACTAAATTCATGTAGATAAGCCCTTAAACTTAATTTGGATTTCAGTTGACAATCAGTTGAGCAGATGGAAAAAATGTAAAGCCGTGAGATACCCAGGAGGTTAAGATGGGCAGTAGAGTTCTGAACAAGATGCATCAGTTTACAGGAGAAAGGAGGAAGACCAGTTCTGGAATTGGGGGAGGGCAGTGTCCAGAAGACAGGATAAGAGATAATGAGAGCTTCAAGCTTACTCTAGGGCTAGGAAAAAGCAATTAAAAATTTTGGCAAATGCTGCTGAAATTTCCAGCCAACCTCTCTAATGTTGGAGAAGCAAAAAAATGTGTGATCCACTTTTCAGACTGTTTTGATGTGTGAAAGCAAATGAGGATATGTGTGAAACGTTCCAGCTAGTATAAATATAGCATATTAGCAGATTACAGATAAAGCACTATGTATATGATGCATGGTGTAAAGCACCTCGCTAGAAATCTGAAGACCCATGGTTATGTCTGGATACTTGTAAAGGCTTATCTTCTTAGAGGCCTGGAAAGTGGATGCTAAAGTATCTTGCAGGCATTGTGGATGCTGTCGTGGAGCATTACCTTGTACTTTTATGTCACTGCTGCTACTTACCCATTCTTTGGTTTGAAGATGGAGCCTCACACTAGAAAGAGAAACAAATTCCAAGGGTGAAGGAAGCAGGGGAAACCCCAATATCTTATTTGACCTTTCTTGCATACCAGCAAACTCATTAATGGTGAACTTGCGGACAAAGGGAAAGCCAATCCATGAATGAAACACTGATGGAGGAGAGGAAGGAGAGTGACCCACACAAAGTTTTAAAATGTTAGCCAAGTTTTTTTCCCTTAATATTTTCCAGCTGAGTCAATGTTTACAAAGAAGATGGGATCTATGCCAGAATCCCTACTCTAGGCAGCCATGGAGAATGCTAGTTTGCTGTTCCAATGACTCTTGGGGGCTTTGAAATTAGACCCAGATTGTGCCACCACTGCTTAGACTACAGTATTTTTTATCTGTGATGATCAGTAGAAGGGGCATGGCCTTGTATCCTCCCCACCATTTTGGGGACACTTGTGGGTACTAGGATGGAGCAGTTCCTATGCTTAATTGTACCTGTCCCATGCATTGGTGACATGAAGGAAGGAAAGCATAAGGGCCAGATACAATCTAGCCCTGGTGAATAGATGGAAGCATCCGGTCATTTGTTTCTCTAGGTGGTTCTGGCAGCTCTTCCGCTAGTACCTTGGACAACCAGTGGTTAGAAATCTTGTTAAAATGAAAGCTTGAACTCTGTAGACAAATAGTAAAAAACGAAAGGGAGAATAATAGTTGTTTTCACTGGTTTTCATTGTTTATGCAAATTGCCTTTAAACAGAGTTTTTCTGCTGTAGTGGGACACATCTGCTGATCCTTTTCTTGTAAGGAGAGTCTCCTCTGCTGACCAGATGGAGGCAGCTAGAGCTTTGTATCTGGGCAAGCCTGGCTAGCAGGAGGTGTGTCCATCAATTGCTCTCTATAGTGTCATGCCCCTGTGGGAGCTTCCATTAATTTCCCCAATGGCGAATCTATTCTGTAATAAGATCTTTCTTCACTTCTACACACTTTTGATTCCCCTGCTTTTGTCTTGACTCTTTTTTCTCCCCTGTGTTCCTTTGCTGGTTTCTTCACTGGGCAGAGTACGTATTCCTCTGCCTGACTTGCCTCCCCCAGGAAGAATGAAAATGGAAGTGGCTCACACTGATGGCTCCCCATCAAAGCACTCTTCTGCTCTGTGGGGTAGTCCACTGAGGCATGGCCCTACTGGAGCTGGAAGATATAGAAATTTTGGGAGCAGCTGAGAACCCCTCATAGAGCCAAGCAGTAGCTGCAGCAGGCTTCTTGGCTCCTATCCGAAAACAGTGTTACAAGAGAAATCAGCTGCAGTTGTGGCAACAGTTGCACTTTAGAGAGCAAACCAGCATGGAAGAGAAGCAGCAGCCCCTATGCTGTTGAGAGAGAACTCCAACAAACAAGGTAAAACCAGTTCCTCCTCCTCAGCTGGCAAGAAAATGGGGGTTGAGATTAACAGGGATCTTCTCATTCTTCCCTACTTTGCTTTGATAGCCAGAACCCCTGCATGTGGGTAAGCTGCCAGAGGTACTACACTGAATGCATTTAGTGATTAGAGAGTAGGCAGATCTCCCCTGCACCTATCCTTTGTGAGTGGCCTAGTAAATGTCTCCCCATAGCTATCCGACCTCAGCATCTGTATCATTACTGCCAAAAGTAGCCTCCAAAAATCCAAAAGTCAAAGTGTAAAGATGGTTTGCTCCCCCCTCAACTGGTTCACCTGAGTCTCTTCCAGTAGGCACACCTGCAAAGGTTACAAACAAAAATTCTAGAGAACATAAAGGACACATAGGTGGATCTCAGATTCTTTCTCAGTTGATGCCACCTCCTTTTTCTGGAAGAGGGAGAGCTATCATAGTTCAGTTTGGAAAAAAAATCTGACCACAGCAGCCACAACACACTATTCATGATGGAATACTGTTACACCATGTTCAAATGGATCTTCTAAGCTTCTTGAGCTGGACCAAACCCTAGAAGTTCCCAAGCAGAAAATCATCATAGTTTCTGAGAGGGAAATATTTTCCATACAAATGTTAAGATAGAAATTTTCCAACTCAACTCAGTTATAGAGGAGATTATCTCATTGGAATCAGATCAGGCATCTAGTGGGAGATGCCTCAACAGACAGGAAGTAGTACTCTTGTATAAACTTCAAATGACAAAGCCCTGGTATGAATGCCAGAAGTCTGTTGTCTTGCATGTGGAGGCCAAAGAACCAGTTGTTCCCATTGAAGACAACTGCATGAGGGACCAAGTAAATAGAAGGACTGAGGCCTCACTTTGCAGAAACTATGAAAAGGCAGGTATCTGCAATCCTACAGTTCAGGCACCTACTTTGCTAGGGTATCTCTTCAGTTTATTAGTTGAGTGTGTCCTGATTCAGCAGTGACAGGCACACAATGCACTCAATATTATAAGAACAAAATTTCCATGACATTGTTGCCAATGACATTATGATTGCTGTTAGTTTCTCCTCTTATTCCTTGATTTCCAGTGAAGTACCAAGAATCACAGAAATGTAGGGCTGGAAGGAACCTCACAAGATCATCTAGTACAGCCCCCTGTATTGAGGCAGGACCAGGTACACCTAGATCAAGAGTTCTCAGACTTTTGTACTGGTGACCCCTTTCACACAGCAAGCCTCTGAGTGTAACTCCCCTTATACATTAAAAACACTTTTTTATATATTTAACACCATTATAAATGCTGGAGGCAAAGCGGTGTTTGGGGTGGAGGTTGACAGCTCGCAACCCCCCATGTAATAACCTCACGACCCCTTGAGGGGTCCCGACCCCCAGTTTGAGAACCCCTTACCTAGACAGTCCCTGACAGGTTTTTGTCTAACTCGGGGTTGGCAAACTTTTTGGCCTGAGAGCCACATTGGAGTATGGAAATTGTATGGCGGGCCATGAATGCTCACGAAATTGGGGGTAGGCTTGCGGGAGGGGGTGAGGGCTCCAGCTGGGGGGTGCAGGCTCTGGGGTGGAACCAGAAATGAGGAGTTCAGGGTGCGAGAGGGGGCTTTGGGTTGGGGCGTGTGGGGGGGTAAGGACTCTAGACCGGGGCTGGGGATGAGTGGTTTGGAGTTAAGAAGGGGGCTACAGGCTGGGACCGAGGGGTTCAAAGGGTGGGAGGGGGATCAGGGCTCGGGCAGGGGGTTGGAGTATGGGGAAGAGGTGTGAGGGCTCCGGCTGGAGGTGCGGGCTCTGGGGTAAGGCTGGGGATAAGGGGCTTGGGGTATAAGAGGGGGCTCTGGGCTGGGATAGAGGGGTTCGGAGTGTGGGAAGGAATCAGGGCCGTGGCAGGAAATTGGGCCGTGGGGGGCCTCAGGGGTGGAGGCTCCGGGCAGCGATTACCACAAACAGCTCCTGGAAGCATGTCCCCTCTCCAGCTCCGAGGCGTGGCCAGGTGGCTCTGCGTGCTGCCCTGTCTGCAGATGCCACCACTGCAGCTCCCTGAGCTGCCTGGCCATGCTTCCGTGTACTACGTAGTAGCTGGAGGGGGGTCATGCCGGCTGCTTCCTGGGAGCCGTGCGCAGCAGGGTAAGCCTCCAACCCTACTCCCTGGCTGGAGCACCGGGAGTGGGGCAAATCTCTGACCCTGCTCCATGGCAGGAGCTGAGGGCCGGATTAAATGGTTTGACGGGCCAGATGTGGCCTGCGGGCTGTAGTTTAACTTGTCCCCTGGTCTAACTTGTTCTTTAAGACCTCCAGTGATCATAGAATCATAGAATATCAGGGTTGGAAGGGACCCCAGAAGGTCATCTAGTCCAACCCCCTGCTCAAAGCAGGACCAAGTCCCAGTTAAATCATCCCAGCTAGGGCTTTGTCAAGCCTGACCTTAAAAACCTCTAAGGAAGGAGATTCTACCACCTCCCTAGGTAACGCATTCCAGTGTTTCACCACCCTCTTAGTGAAAAAGTTTTTCCTAATATCCAATCTAAACCTCCCCCATTGCAACTTGAGACCATTACTCCTCGTTCTGTCATCTGCTACCATTGAGAACAGTCTAGAGCCATCCTCTTTGAAACCCCCTTTCAGGTAGTTGAAAGCAGCTATCAAATCCCCCCTCATTCTTCTCTTCTGCAGACTAAACAATCCCAGCTCCCTCAGCCTCTCCTCATAAGTCATGTGCTCTAGACCCCTAATCATTTTCGTTGCCCTTCGTTGTACTCTTTCCAATTTATCCACATCCTTCCTGTAGTGTGGGGCCCAAAACTGGACACAGTACTCCAGATGAGGCCTCACCAGTGTCGAATAGAGGGGAACGATCACGTCCCTCGATCTGCTCGCTATGCCCCTACTTATACATCCCAAAATGCCATTGGCCTTCTTGGCAACAAGGGCACACTGCTGACTCATATCCAGCTTCTCGTCCACTGTCACCCCTAGGTCCTTTTCCGCAGAACTGCTGCCGAGCCATTCGGTCCCTAGTCTGTAGCGGTGCATTGGATTCTTCCATCCTAAGTGCAGGACCCTGCATTTATCCTTATTGAACCTCATTAGATTTCTTTTGGCCCAATCCTCCAATTTGTCTAGGTCCTTCTGTATCCTATCCCTCCCCTCCAGCGTATCTACCACTCCTCCCAGTTTAGTATCATCCGCAAATTTGCTGAGAGTGCAATCCACACCATCCTCCAGATCATTTATGAAGATATTGAACAAAACGGGCCCCAGGACCGACCCCTGGGGCACTCCACTTGACACCGGCTGCCAACTAGACATGGAGCCATTGATCACTACCCGTTGAGCCCGACAATCTAGCCAGCTTTCTACCCACCTTATAGTGCATTCATCCAGCCCATACTTCCTTAACTTGCTGACAAGAATGCTGTGGGAGACCGTGTCAAAAGCTTTGCTAAAGTCAAGAAACAATACATCCACTGCTTTCCCTTCATCCACAGAACCAGTAATCTCATCATAAAAGGCGATTAGATTAGTCAGGCATGACCTTCCCTTGGTGAATCCATGCTGACTGTTCCTGATCACTTTCCTCTCCTCTAAGTGCTTCAGGATTGATTCTTTGAGGACCTGCTCCATGATTTTTCCAGGGACTGAGGTGAGGCTGACCGGCCTGTAGTTCCCAGGATCCTCCTTCTTCCCTTTTTTAAAGATGGGCACTACATTAGCCTTTTTCCAGTCATCCGGGACTTCCCCCGTTCGCCACGAGTTTTCAAAGATAATGGCCAAGGGCTCTGCAATCACAGCCGCCAATTCCCTCAGCACTCTCGGATGCAATTCGTCCGGCCCCATGGACTTGTGCACGTCCAGCTTTTCTAAATAGTCCCTAACCACCTCTATCTCTACAGAGGGCTGGCCATCTCTTCCCCATTTTGTGTTGCCCAGCACAGCAGTCTGGGAGCTGACCTTGTTAGTGAAAACAGAGGCAAAAAAAGCATTGAGTACATTAGCTTTTTCCACATCCTCTGTCACTAGCTTGCCTCCCTCATTCAGTAAGGGGCCCACACTTTCCTTGGCTTTCTTCTTGTTGCCAACATACCTGAAGAAACCCTTCTTGTTACTCTTGACATCTCTTGCTAGCTGCAGCTCCAGGTGCGATTTGGCCCTCCTGATATCTTTCCTACATGCCCGAGCAATATTTTTATACTCTTCCCTGGTCATATGTCCAAGCTTCCACTTCTTGTAAGCTTCTTTTTTATGTTTAAGATCCGCTAGGATTTCACCATTAAGCCAAGCTGGTCGCCTGCCATATTTACTATTCTTTCGACTCATCGGGATGGTTTGTCCCTGTAACCTCAACAGGGATTCCTTGAAATACAGCCAGCTCTCCTGGACTCCCTTCCCTTTCATGTTAGTCCCCCAGGGGATCCTGGCCATCTGTTCCCTGAGGGAGTCAAAGTCTGCTTTCCTGAAGTCCAGGGTCCGTATCCTGCTGCTTACCTTTCTTCCCTGCGTCAGGATCCTGAACTCAACCAACTCATGGTCACTGCCTCCCAGATTCCCATCCACTTTTGCTTCCCCCACTAATTCTACCCGGTTTGTGAGCAGCAGGTCAAGAAAAGCGCTCCCCCTAGTTGGCTCCCCTAGCACTTGCACCAGGAAATTGTCCCCTACGCTTTCCAAAAACTTCCTGGATTGTCTATGCACCGCTGTATTGCTCTCCCAGCAGATATCAGGAAAATTAAAGTCACCCATGAGAATCAGGGCATGCGATCTAGTAGCTTCCGTGAGTTGCCGGAAGAAAGCCTCATCCACCTCATCCCCCTGGTCCGGTGGTCTATAGCAGACTCCCACCATGACATCACTCTTGTTGCACACACTTCTAAACTTAATCCAGAGACACTCAGGTTTTTCCACAGTTTCGTACCGGAGCTCTGAGCAGTCATACTGCTCCCTTACATACAGTGCTACTCCCCCACCTTTTCTGCCCTGCCTGTCCTTCCTGAACAGTTTATAACCATCCATGACTGTACTCCAGTCATGTGAGTTATCCCACCAAGTCTCTGTTATTCCAATCACGTCATAATTCCTTGACATCACCAGGACCTCCAGTTCTCCCTGCTTGTTTCCAAGGCTTTGTGCATTTGTATATAAGCACTTGAGATAACCTGTTGATCGCCCCTCATTCCCAGTATGAGGCAGGAGCCCTCCCCTCACAGACCTTCCTGCCTGTGCTTCCTCCCGGTATCCCACTTTCCCGCTTTCCCACATGGTGATGTCTTCAACCTTCCTTGGACACCTATTCCAGTGCTTAACTAACCTCAGAGTTAGATTGTCCTAATATTCAACCTAAATCTCCCTTGCTGCAGAGCAAGCCGATTACTTCTTGTCCTGCTTTCAGTAGACATGGAAAACAGTAGATCACCATCCTCTTTATAACAGCCATTAGCATATTTGAAGACTTAGCACCCCCCCCCGAGTCGTTTTTTCTCAAGACTAAACATGTCCAGTTTTTTTGACTTTTCCTCATTGATCAGATTTTGGGGATTATTTATTATTTTTGTTGCTGTCTGCAGGACTCTCTCCAGTTTGTTCACATCTTTCCTAAAGTGTGGTGCTCAGAACTGGACACAATACTGCAGCTGAGAGCCTCACCATTGTGGAGTAGAGTGGGACAGTTACTTCCCATTTCTTACATACAACATTTCTGTTATACATCCCAGAATTATATTAGCTTTTTTTTTTTTTTACAGTTGCTTCACATTGTTGACTCATGTTCAGATTGTGATACACTATAATTCCCAGATCTTTTCCAGCAGTTTTACCAGTTATTCCCCATTTTGTAATAGTTCATTTGATTTTTTTCTTCCTAACTGTAGGCTTTGCACTTGTCTTTATTGGATTTCATCTTGTTGATTTCAGACCAGTTCGTTAAGGTGGTCTTGAATTCTTATCCTGTCCTTCAAAATGTTGGCAACCCCTGCGTGTTTGGTGCCATCCGCAAATTTTATAAACATACTCTCCACTCCATTATCCAGATTACTAGAGAAAACACTGAATAATACCAACCCAGGACAGATCCCTACAGGACCCCAGTGGATATATTCCCCCAGTTTGATGGTGAACCATTGATAACTACTCTTTAAGTACAGTCTAGTTTTGCACCCATCTTACAGTGATTTCATCTAGACCACATTTCATCTAGATTGCTTATGAGAATGTTATGTGGGACTGTGTGAAAAGCCTTACTAAAATCAAGATCGATTACGCCTACGTTTTCCTCCCTATCTACTATGCCAGTAATCCTGTCAAAGAAGGAAATTCAGTTGATATGGCACAATTTGTTCTTGAAAAGTCCATTTTGGCTGTTATAACTCTGTTATATCCTCTAGGTGTTACAAATTGATTGTTTAATGATTTATTACAGCATCTTTCCAGGTATCAAAGCTAGGCTGAGTGGTCTATAATCCTCCGGGTGCTCTCTATTCCCCCTTTTAAGGTAAATATTATGTTGGCCCTTCTCCAGTCCTCTGGGACTTCACTCTTCCTTCATGAGTTCTGAAAGAAATCTCTAATGGTTCTGAGATTGCTTCAGCTAGTTCCTTTAATTCCCTAGCATAGGGTGAATTTTGTCAGGCCCTGCTGACTCATTTTGGCTTTCAAAGAACTTACTGTGCATTTTGTGTTTTGCCATCTTACTTTTCCTGTTTTCCAACAGATGTTGGGTAGTTAATGTCCTCCATTATTAACAGGTCTCATATTTTGGATATTTCTGTTGTTTTTAAAGCCCTTCTCCCTAGGTTGGTGAGTCGGTGTGCGAAGATGCTTTTCCCTTTCTTGGTTAGGCGGACCCCCATCTCTTCCCAGAATGAAGACGTCTTTTTCAAACAGACCAATCAGTAAAGCATTTTGTAGTATCTGTCCCTTCCAAGACAGATTCATATTTGGTGTCCTGCTTTACAAAGATATGAGTTGCCTTACTGGATCAGATCAATGGTTGACCTAGTCCAGTATCCTGTTACCAAAAATTACCATCATGAGCTACTTAAAAAGGAGGTTCAAGAAACCTTGTAGAAGGCAGTTATGGGATGTCCTCCCAAAAAGTTTCCTCCTAATCTCCAATAGTTAGAGGTTGGCATAAGCCCTGCAGTATGAATTTATATCCTTTCCAAAGCTTTTGTTTTTTTAATATTTTTATTATAAACTAGATATTCTTATTTATATAAATTTTGAATCCCTTTTTGACTCCTGCCAGATTATTGGCCTAAATCTTATTTTGCGGCAATGAGGTCCCCAGGCTAATTGTGTGTTGTTTGAAATAGGATTTCTTTATATCAGTTTTTAATTGATCACCTTTCAGTTTTCTGCAATGTCCCCTTGTTCTAGTATTATGAAACTGGGTGAATAGAAGTTCCTAATCTACCTTCTCTATACCATTCATTGTTTTGTAGACTTTTATCAAGCCCCCTTTTATCTGTTTCCTCTTAGATAAGCAATGCCAATCTTTTAAATCTCTCATCGTATGAGAGTTTTTCCATGTCCCTAATCATTCTTGTCACCTGTCTCTTTATTACTTCTTATCCTGCTATATCCTTTTTGTAAGTACTTGTATGATAACAACGTACATAGGTATAACAAGATCCAATCGCTGGAAGTTGCATCTTTAGACAAATTCAGACTGGAAATAAGGTACATTTTTAACAATGAGGGTAATTAACTATTGGAATAACTTATCGAGAATTGTGGTAAAGTCTCTATCACTGGCAATTTTGAAGTGAAGATTGGGTGATTTCTAAAAGGTTTGCTCTGATGCAAACAGGAATTAATTCAGGAAAGTTCTGTGGCCTGTATTATATAGAAGATCAGAATAGATGATCACAGTAGTTCCTTCTGGCCTTAGAATCTGTGAATCTATGAATGTTTAGAAAGTCTACCCTCTGCATTTCATATTTATTACAATTGCCTTTCTAGTGGCTATAACATCAGTCAGAAGGATTTTGGAGAATTACAAACTTATAAGAGTGTCCACATTGGTACTGAGCTTAAATAATGTGAGTGTCCACATTGGTACTGAGTTTAAATAATTCCTCTCCCTCTCCAGTATTTATCCCTCTGATATATTTATAGAGAGCAATCATATCTCCCCTCCACCTTCTTTTATTTAGGCTAAACAAGCCAAACTCCTTGAGTCTTCTTTCATAAGACAGGTTTTCCATTCCTCGGATCATCCGAGTAGACCTTCTCTGTACCTGTTCCAGTTTTGAATTCATCCTTCTTAAACATGGGAGACCAGAACTGCACACAGTATTCCAGGTGAGGTCTCACTAGTGTCTTGTATAACAGTACTAACACCTCCTTATCTCTACTGGAAAGACCTCGCCTGATGCATCCCAAGACCGCATTAGCTTTTTTCACGGCCATATCACAATGTATGACGGCTCATAGTCATCCTGTGGTCAACCAATACTCCAAGGTCCTTCTCCTCCTCCCTTACTTCTAATTGATGCGTCCCCAGCTTATAACTAAAATTCTTGTTATTAATCCCTAAATGCATGACCTTACACTTCTCATTATTAAATTTCATCCTATTACTATTACTCCAGTTTACAAGTTTCAGAGTAGCAGCCGTGTTAGTCTGTATTCTCAAAAAGAAAAGGAGTACTTGTGGCACCTTAGAGACTAACAAATTTATTAGAGCATAAGCTTTCGTGAGCTACAGCTCACTTCATCGGATGCATCCGATGAAGTGAGCTGTAGCTCACGAAAGCTTATGCTCTAATAAATTTGTTAGTCTCTAAGGTGCCACAAGTACTCCTTTTCTTTTCCAGTTTACAAGGTCATCCAAATCTTCCTGTATGATATCCTGGTCTCTCTCTAAATTGGCAATACCTCCCAGCTATGTATCACCCGCAAACTTTATTAGCACGCTCACACTTTTTGTGCCGAGGTCAGTAATAAAAAGATTGGTCCCAAAACTGATCCCTGAGGAACTCCACTGGTAACCTCCCTCCAGCCTGACAGTTCACCTTTCAGTAGGACCCGCTGTAGTCTCCATGTTAACCAATTCCTTATCCACCTTTCAATTTTCATATTGATCCCCCTCTTTTCCAATTTAACTAATAATTTCCCATGTGGCACTGTATCAAACGCCTTATTGAAATCGAGGTAAATTAGATCCACTGCGTTTCCTTTATCTAAAAAATCTGTTACTTTCTCAAAGAAGGAAATCAGGTTGGTTTGGCACGATCTACCTTTTGTAAAACCATGTTGTATTTTGTCCCATTTACCATTGATCTCAATATCCTTAACTACTTTCTCCTTTCCAAGACCTTGTATACTACAGATGTCAAACTAACAGGCCTGTAGTTATCCGGATCACTTTTTTTTTCTTTCTTAAAAATAGGAACTATGTTAACAATTTTCCAATCATACAGTACAACCCCTGAGTTTAAAGATTCATTAAAAATTCTTGCTAATGGGCTTGCAATTTCGTGTGCCAATTCCTTTAATATTCTTGGATGAAGATTATCTGGGCTCCCCGACTTAGTGTTTGAGTTTCACTTCTACCTCAGATATGGTAAAATCTACCTCCATATCCTCATTCCCATTTGTCATGCTACCATTATCCCTAAAATACTCATTAGCCTCATTAATGACTGAGGCAAAGTATTTGTTTAGATATTGGGCCATGCCTAGATTATCCTTAACCTCCACTCCATCCTCAGTTTTTAGCGGTCCCACTTCTTCTTTCTTTGTTTAGTTCTTATTTATATGGCTATAGAACGTTTTACTATTGGTTTTAATTCCCTTTTGCAAGGTCTAACTCTACTTGACTTTTAGCCTCTCTCACTTTATCCCTACATGTTCTGACCTCAATAAGGTAGCTTTCCTTACTGATCTCTCCCATCTTCCACTCCCTGTATGTTTTCTGCTTTTTCTTAATCACCTCTCTGAGATGCTTGCTCATCCAGCTTGGTCTACAACTCCTGCCTATGAATTTTTTCCCCTTTCTTGGGATGCAGGCTTCCAATAGCTTCTGCAGCTTTGATTTAAAGTAATCCTATGCCTCCTCTGCCTTTAGATCCGTAAGTTCTTTAGTCCAATCCACTTCCCTAACTAATTTCCTTAATTTTTGAAAGTCAGCCCTTTTGAAATCAGAAACCCTAGTTGCAGATTTATTTTTGTTAATCCTTCCGTTCAGTTTGAACTGAATTGGCTCATGATCACTTGAGCCAAGATTATCCCCTACAACCATTTCTTCTATGAGGTCCTCGTTACTCACCAAAATTAAATCTAAAATGGCATCCCCTCTAGTCGGTTCAGCAACTACTTGATGAAGGAATCCATCAGCTATCGCATCTAGGAAAATCTGAGCCCTATTATTATTACTAGCACTGGTCCTCCAGTCTATATCTGAGAAGTTAGTCTCCCATGATCACGCAGTTTCCATTAGTATTTACTTCATTAAGAACATTAAAGAGGGCTCTATCCATATCCAAATTAGATCCCGGCGGTCTATAGCAAACCCCAAGCACTATCCCAGGGGAGGCTCTAGTAGTTTTCTTCCCCAGTGTAATTTTTGCCCAGACGGACTCTGTCTTATCCATTGCATCGCTTCTTATTTCTTTACATTCTACCTCATCATTGATATACAATGCTGCTCCACCACCTTTACCTTTATTTCTGTCTTTCCTAAACAGCACATACCCTTCAATATCCACAGTCCAGTCATGAGATGTTAGTTTTCTTCCTAATAGCCATAAATATCTACTGAATTTTCTAAAAAATGTAGTCCTATCAAGGAATAAAATTAAGAGTTAAGCAATAGTGAGCCAAAGGCATTCTCCTTTGATTAAATTGTGTGTTCAGACTTCCTATGATTTGACCCAGGGCTCAAGTGCCAAGTGGAGATAGAATTCATTTTACTAGAGTGGTGACAGCATCTGTAATTTGTATTTGCCATGTGCCTAAAGCTGAGATTTGTAAATTTAAGTTACATTTTCATAAATTACTGTTCTCTCAATGCTCAGTCTAGCTCAAATATTCAGTCAAAAGAGCAGTGTTCTAATCTCTGTTTAATTAGTGGAGTTCCTCAGCACTCTTCCTCCAGAGCAGTGGTTCCCAAACTTGTTCTGCTGCTTGTGCAGGGAAAGCTTCTGGCGGGCTGGGCCGGTTTGTTTACCTGCCGCATCCACAGGTTCGGCGATTGCGGCTCCCAGTGGCCGCGGTTTGCTGCTCCAGGCCAATGGGAGCTGCTGGCAGCGGTGGCCAGTATATCCCGTGGCCAGTGGGAGCCGCAATCGGCCGAACCTGTGGATGCGGCAGGTAAACAAACCGGCCCAGCCCGCCAGGGGCTTTCCCTGCACAAGCGGTGGAACAAGTTTGGGAACCACTGCTCCAAAGGATCGTAACTGCTTGCTAGCTTCCTAAAGTGAGGATCTTGTAGAAGCACTACCATGAAGGAGAAAAGAACTTTATTAATAGGAACGCTGATTCTCCAAATCTTTTGCTTCTGCATGCGTGGTGCGCTCAGTACTTACTTCCTCCCATCTGCTTCAGAGTTTTAATAGCATTCCAGGAGGTAGAGTAGAACTGAGCAGTGTTTACAGACAGTGGAACTTTTGTGTCCTCAGTTCAAGAATGCTGGATCTGAGATACAAGTGCCCCCTCATTGCCTTACTACTATAGAAGGATCCACGTCAATAAGACAGGACACATGGTCCTAAAGTGTGGCTCCTTCATAGGGGCATTGAAGAATAGCTGATATCTGTTAAATGCTAGTAAGTCATAGTATTAAGTAAGTATCAGTGTGGTTAAAATGATATGAAGACCTTTAAGAATGATGCAAAATGCCTTGGCAGAATGGCGCCTGGTTCCCTTTAAATATTTCCAAATGTATATATGGAAGGTTGCAGTGTGATGGTGTGAAATAGTACTTTGGGACTTCAAACTTAGGCTTCCAGGACACCGATTAAGGAGTAATGGGATGTATGATGTCTCTTGTGGGAAAAGAGGTGTAGGTGTGTGCGTCTTGTCATACAAAGCTAGTTGGGTTTTATTTAATTTTTTTTAAATAAACACCAAAAGAAAGTTGATTAGTGTAGCATTATTAAGTTAGGCTATTCTCCACCCTTTTTCTGCTTTTTCCAATTAAAGCATTGCTCTGTTCTCTTGTTTTAGCTATACAGATTCCTGTGTTTTCCTTTAGAATTACTTAAAACCAGCCCCAGGCATTCCACTGTCCTTCAGAACTAGATTCTGTTGTAAGAGTAGGAGAACTCCGCAACAATGAAAAACAGGTTCACAATCCCAGTATCCACTGCAAAAGGCATTCTGCTTCCCTCTGCCTTCTCAAAATTCCATGGTCTTGAAATCACACTTCTGTTTCTGGAATGTTTTTAACTCTTTTAATACATTTGAATGCACAGCACATACTGAAATAGAAATCTCATAGCAATAATCTGGAGTCATACATACAGCTTCTCATTTGCATTTCTTTGCACTAAAGAATTCTCAGTAATCAAGAGACTAGGGAGGGGTTGAAACCTCTTCTCTCCCACCTACCCTTCTCAGTTACAGACTTTGAGAGAAGTAGAGTAGCAGCAACACAACCTGGCATCATCCAAGAGGCTCTGGATGGGGAGAAAAGACACAAAGCTCTTTCATCCTTCTCTAGCTGTTGGAAAGAAGGTACCAATAACTGAAATGAAATCTGGAGCCCTAAAGTAGGGAACAAGAAGATCACTAAAAGAAAAGGAGTACTTGTGGCACCTTAGAGACTAACAAATTTATTAGAGCATAAGCTTTCGTGAGCTACAGCTCACTTCATCGGATGCATTTGGTGGAAAAAACAGAGGGGAGATTTATATACACACACAGAGAACATGAAACAATGGGTTTATCATATACACTGTAAGGAGAGTGATCACTTGAGATAAGCCATCACCAGCAGCAGGGGGGGGGAAGGAGGAAAACCTTTCATGGTGACAAGCAAGGTAGGCTAATTCCAGCAGTTAACAAGAATATCTGAGGAACAGTGGGGGGTGGGGTGGGGGGGAGAAATAACATGGGGAAATAGTTTTACTTTGTGTAATGACTCATCCATTCCCAGTCTCTATTCAAGCCTAAGTTAATTGTATCCAGTTTGCAAATTAATTCCAATTCAGCAGTCTCTCGTTGGAGTCTGTTTTTGAAGCTTTTTTGTTGAAGGATAGCCACTCTTAGGTCTGTGATCGAGTGACCAGAGAGACTGAAGTGTTCTCCAACTGGTTTTTGAATGTTATAATTCTTGACGTCTGATTTGTGTCCATTCATTCTTTTACGTAGAGACTGTCCAGTTTGGCCAACGTACATGGCAGAGGGGCATTGCTGGCACATGATGGCATATATCACATTGGTAGATGCGCAGGTGAACGAGCCTCTGATAGTGTGGCTGATGTGATTAGGCCCTATGATGGTATCCCCTGAATAGATATGTGGACAGAGTTGGCAACGGGCTTTGTTGCAACAAAGGGAATGGATGAGTCATTACACAAAGTAAAACTATTTCCCCATGTTATTTCTCCCCCCCACCCTACCCCCCACTGTTCCTCAGATATTCTTGTTAACTGCTGGAATTAGCCTACCTTGCTTGTCACCATGAAAGGTTTTCCTCCTTCCCCCCCCCTGCTGCTGGTGATGGCTCATCTTAAGTGATCACTCTCCTTACAGTGTGTATGATAAAACCCATTGTTTCATGTTCTCTGTGTGTGTATATAAATCTCCCCTCTGTTTTTTCCACCAAATGCATCCGATGACGTGAGCTGTAGCTCACGAAAGCTTATGCTCTAATAAATTTGTTAGTCTCTAAGGTGCCACAAGTACTCCTTTTCTTTTTGCGAATACAGACTAACATGGCTGCTACTCTGAAAGAAGATCACTGTGTTAGAAATACCAACATGTTCCCACTTTCCAGTACCTGGAGGAGTTCAGGGCTAGGCTTCTCATTAGGACCTCTCTGATGGGGCCTTTCTGTCCTTGGTATCTACCTTTTAGCTATGAGGAGAGGGTGGGCATGGAGAGAGAGTGGAACTGTTCTTTGAACTGCCTTTGGCCAGACTGGGGACATCAGTTGCCACTCTCAGCAGAGAGGGGAAAGAGATAAAAACCTTTCTCAGTCAGGGTTAGAGGACAAAGTAGAACTCCACCAGAGCAAGCAAACTGGGAGCTGGAGAGAAAAAAAAATCTCTTAAAATGTTGCAGCTGTCTGTAATTATTCAAAAAGAAAGGGGCAGAGAGTGGAAAATACCACCCTCTCCCCAGCCAGGAGGAGGGGAGAGAGTGAGTAGAGCTTCTACATGCACAAACTCTCTCTCTCTCATTCTTACCCTTTCAATCTCTCTCACTCTCACTTCAGCAGCCAGGAGGGAGGAGGGACAGAAGCTTTCAACCCCACCAAAGAGCCAGCAGTCTTTTTGAAGATCCAAGGGAACTGGTGCAAAGGATTCTGGGATGTGGGATGGTGAGTCACAAGAAGAAAAAGGTTGAGAAATTTCCCTCCAAAAAGCATCTGTCCTTGTTTATTTTAGCTTAAATAAGCTGTCTCTGATTTTTGAGGTTAGGGTTTTTTTAGTTTGGGATCACAGTTTGCAGGGGATTCACTGACAACTGAAGAACAAATTATCATTAATTTCTTTTGTAAACATGGAATGCTTCAGGTCCTTTTTAAAACGTCCTGTGAACAGAGCAGATCGTAGTTTTGTGTCCATGTAGTATGAGTAATTCTAAAATAGTTAAATATTCTGTTAGCTACAGAGCCAGTGGCATATAACAAAGCTTTGTTCCAAAGATGTTCCAGTTATAGACAAATACTAAGCATGTTTAGTAATTCGCATAGTAAATATATATACCATGGAAAACATAACTACAAGGGAACTGAATTCTCACAGGATTGATATTTAAGCCTTCCACTTGTAGGGGACTGGTTTAGATTCGGAACAGGTCTGTACTAACTGAAAGCTGTTACCATCTGGTGGTTCTTTGACTTAAGAGAAAGGCGTGTTGTGGTCTCATTCTAGTTGCTGTAAATGCCACCATTGGGAAGGTTAGCTTTTGTAATGGCATTTAAACATTCTCCAGCACCTTTAAAGTCTCAGGGTTCTTGTGCCAGCAAAGATGCCATCATATGTGGCACATTTATGGGCAGACTTCACAGCTCCCCAAGCTCCTTTGTCTGATGTTGGATCCCTTCTTCAACAGCAGAAATTTTCTTGTATCTAGGACATTTATTCAGCACTTCAGCACAGTCAAATTATAACTATAGTTATATTTGTTTAATTGAAGAAAATAAACACATAAACAAAGACATTATTTAGGATTAATCTGAGCTAGTCGTGGTCTATGAAAAGCTGTGGTATCAGGTGCTATGAGACTTGAAATCAAACATTAAAGATGGATAGCTTTATACCTTCTCCTTTTACAAGCAGTCCTGTTCTCACAATCAGTGGCTCACTGCCTGTGAGTAGTTATCAGGTCCCAAAGTTCAGCCATCCTCTGTCGTCTATACTTTATATAGAACTACTTTCTTTTTTCTTGGCAAAGTCAGATAGCAAAGTTTTCATAGGTGAACTGAGGCATGATGTCTCCTGTATTTATCTCCTTTTCAGTTTTTTTTCTCCATATTTGGTCACTTCAGAGGCCTCTCATCCATTTAATAAAAGATGCCTTTTGAAGCTGTGTAAACTGTGATGCATTTAAAATTATCCCCACCCCTTTTAAGGGATGTTTGGCAAACATCTTAGTTAAAGCCAGTTTCTTTAGTAATCCAATGAATTCTCCACCATAAGGGATCTTCGTGTACGGGAAGCCTGCAGGTTTATGCAAGATTGCATTATAACAGCTTTCACATTGATAAAAATAGAACATTGCAAGTCATAATGAAAGGTACAGTAATGGGTCATGACATTAATTAGCAGTCTTCTTGGCAGTCTCAGTAATCTAGACAGAGAGAAGTCAAGGTTGAGGTACAGTGATACACAGTGATAACTTTGGGGAAGTTTGCACTGCTTTTGCCCATGCTGTGTCTCGTCTGTGGATAAACTGGGAAATTCAGTTTTCAAGATGTTCCGTCCAGCGGCAAATATACACAGATACTTTAAAATGTAAGGATGGAGAGAACCATAAACAGCCTAACTTATGCTGGTGCTATGCATGCAAACTCTGTCTTCAGCTGTTCTGTCCATGGCTTTTCTGCTTCAGTTATGCCAATTACTCCGAGCTTTGAGACTTGCTAGACCTGCCATGTATTTCCCCCTCAGCAATTGGCATTCAAGCTGCCTCTGCCACCTCGGAGAATGCCACATCCTGTCTAAGTGCAAGGTCTGTGCTGGCTTCAAAAGTAGATCTTGCAAGCTGAGAAAGGATAGGCTGCAGCTCCTTCTCATGGAGTGCTCTCTGGGATCAGCTGGGTCTGAGGCTCCCCACCCCATACATTGGCTTCAGCCGTGCTGGAAACTCAGCAAGTAAAGAGAATCAGGCTGCTTTGGAATTGAAGCATTCTTAAAAAAAAGGAGACTTCCTTTCCAGAGAGAGACTCCAGGAAAAAGGGGAAGTCACCTCCAAGGTCAGGAATTAGGACCCCAGGAGACCTCGTGTCTTGGTGTGAGTGCTGTTGAGACTTCCATGGGCCTGGTACCAATGAACCATTACCAATCATGAGCTCACGCTCTGAAGAATAATCTAGAAAACATGGATTTTCTCCAAAAGTGGTACCAGAAGAGGAGCCCTCTTAATGCAAGGACTCTACACCAAAGGTGGACAAACTTTTGGCTTGAGGGCCGCATCTAGATATGGAAATTTTATGGCAGGGCATGAATGCTCACGAAATTAACTATTCAGAGATATTCAAATAAACTCTATTTAATAAAGATACATTTTAGTGGCAATAAACATAAAACCTTACTTACTATTATAAATATACCATCATAACAACATATTACTATAATTAAACCAAACTTAACTCTTTTCCACACCCTCTTTGATTAATGTGAACAATGTAGCTGATCACCCTTCTTTACAATGGCATCAAAGTCCTGTGTCATTTTTGTTGTGGAAATCCACAATACTGAGCTGAGATACTGGTCAGTTAACTGGGATCTGTAGCGAGATTTTTTTGTAATTCAGCAGGGAAAATGTTTGTTTGCCCACAAAGGTGGAGCCAAACAAAAGAAGGATTTTCTGTGCCACCTTGCGGATATTTGGGGACTTTGTTTCACTCAGGGAGGCATAAACTCGTCCAGTATTTCTGAATTTTACTTTTCCTTCAAGGTGGAATCGCACTGTAGACCAAAGAGCTCCAGTTGTAATTCTTGTGGGGCTTTCTTGTAGTCAGATGACAGTGGGCATGACATCAGCTCCAATGTATTCTCTATCTTCTCAAAGTCAGAGCATCGATGAGAAAATTCTCAAGTCACTCAAAATTTTGCTGTACTTTTCTGTCCGCTCTGGCGACACTTCCAAGTATTTCAGTGTTGGAAAGTGAGTGAACACTTTGTCCTTAATTTGTTTTGAAAACAAGACTTACTTGGCTTTGAAAGCTGTCACACTAGAATACAACTTGTATACAAACACATTCTTTCCTTGCAGCTTCACGTTAAGTTCATTTAAATGTGCCAAGATACCCACACTGAAAGTGAAGTTGCATACCCAGTTTGAATTCTTTAATTCAGGGAAATCATTTTCTTTTCCCTGCATCTCCAGAAAAGTGTGAATTTCATCTCTGAGCTCCCACCCTTGCTACAAGACCTTTCCTAGGCTGAGCCAGCAGACAATTGTATGATAAAGTAATTCCTGGTGTTCGGCGTCAGAGTCTTCCAGAAGGGAATTGAATTGCCGATGATTAAGTCCCCTCGCTCTTATGCAGTTCACTATTTTTACTACTGTGCGAACAACATGATAGATGTCCAGGACATTTTTGCAGAGGGCTTTATATTATGTATAATACAATGCAGAAAAATCACCTCTTTATCGAGGTTGTCTTCTTTTACTTTGTCCTGAATTCTTTTTAAAAGTCCTACGTTTTTCTCAATTAAAAGTAGTGATCCATGTGTGGATACATTTGCCAGTTTACTACAGGGGAGGTTCAGACATTCACAGCAGCAGAGACCCTCTCGTATAAATCCGATCTCTTACTTGTGCCTTTCATTGATTCTGTTGATAAAAATTCCTCTGTGATTTCAAAATTGTCATCAATTCCTCTGACAAAAATCAGTAACTTAGCTGTGTCCTTAATGTCAGTACTGTTATTGAGAGCTAACAAATACAATGTAAAGCTCTGTGCTTTCTTGTTTAAGTCGGAAGCAAAATGTTCATCAATCACTTCTACACAGTGAGTAACAGTTCTTCGTTACAAACTAATGTTCTCACATTTGTTTTGGTATTCTGGGCACAGCATGCCAGCAACATCAACCATACATTCTTTCAAAAAACTCCACTTCAGCAAAAGGCTTATTTTGTTTACCGATTTTAAATCCAGAACATAACTTGCCTTTGTAGTGGTTTCCTGAACTGTAGCTTGTCACACATAAATATTTTGCTGAGCTTTTAAGTTTGTGGTGAGTTTCTCAACTTTTCTTGTCCTTTCCTCAGTTGTTAAATTGCTACCATAATGAGGATGTTTCATTGAAAAATGGTGGTTCAAATTGTACTCCTTGAACACTGTGATGCTCTCCTGACAAATCAGGCATACAGCCTTCGAGTTCATGTTTGTGAAAAAATATTTTGCATTCCATTCTTTGTTGAAAACTGGACACTCACTGTCCTTTTTCTTTTCTTTTCTTTTCTTTTCTTTTCTTTTCTTTTCTTTTCTTTTCTTTTCTTTTGTGCAGTGCTCATTTTTGAAAGGGACAAGAAAATCCCAACTGCAGCCCTTATTTCAAACTGCTGTTTTACAAGATTGCATGCACTATGAAAAAATTGGGTCCTGTCTCTAGCCTGGATTTGTCGGCAGTGCCCTCGACCATTTTGAGCCATGGCACTCTATCCCAGAATCTGTGTGGACAAAAAGAGGCAGAGGCGGGAGCTCAAGGCCCGGATAAAAAGGTCTGCCGGGCTGGATACAGCCCGTGGCCCATAGTTTGCCTACCCCTGCTCTAGATGGAGGGACTCCTCTAAGAAGCCCAAATCTATCTCACTACCTCCTCTTTGGGACTCAGCTACAAGGACCGTCCTCATCATAGAATCATAGAACTGGAAGGGACCTCAAGAGGTCATCTAGTCCAGTCTCCTGCACTCATACTTTGGCTTAGTCCTGGAACCATCCTCATTGGCCTGCATTCGTACTGGGTGTATAGTTTGCACTTCTATACCATCCCTGGTGCTTTCCCAGGCTATAATAGAGCACTCCCCGATGCCAACCGTGTTCCTCTTGCATGAAAGCCTTTTGGTTGTGGAAGAACCAGGCTCTCGCCTTCTAAGAGGCACTGAGAGGGATCCTTCTCTGGTACCATCCCGCCTATTGGAGCCAGAGCCTATTACACATTAGCATAGGATCACGTCCACTGGTATTTACTCAGCTGCCTGCCCCTCCTCAGACTCCAGTATAGATACAAGTCCCCAGTTCTGATGCCACGGGCTCCCCCTCTAATCACTGGAGAGGCTACAGCGTCAGACTCGGACATCAGTATTTTGACAAAATCTGAGTTTATATATATATATATATATATATATATAAAAGTGAAATAAGTTTTTGGAAAGCGTAGGGGACAATTTCCTGGTGCAAGTGCTAGGGGAGCCAACTAGGGGGAGCGCTTTTCTTGACCTGCTGCTCACAAACCGGGTAGAATTAGTGGGGGAAGCAAAAGTGGATGGGAATCTGGGAGGCAGTGACCATGAGTTGGTTGAGTTCAGGATCCTGACGCAGGGAAGAAAGGTAAGCAGCAGGATACGGACCCTGGACTTCAGGAAAGCAGACTTTGACTCCCTCAGGGAACAGATGGCCAGGATCCCCTGGGGGACTAACATGAAAGGGAAGGGAGTCCAGGAGAGCTGGCTGTATTTCAAGGAATCCCTGTTGAGGTTACAGGGACAAACCATCCCGATGAGTCGAAAGAATAGTAAATATGGCAGGCGACCAGCTTGGCTTAATGGTGAAATCCTAGCGGATCTTAAACATAAAAAAGAAGCTTACAAGAAGTGGAAGGTTGGACATATGACCAGGGAAGAGTATAAAAATATTGCTCGGGCATGTAGGAAAGATATCAGGAGGGCCAAATCGCACCTGGAGCTGCAGCTAGCAAGAGATGTCAAGAGTAACAAGAAGGGTTTCTTCAGGTATGTTGGCAACAAGAAGAAAGCCAAGGAAAGTGTGGGCCCCTTACTGAATGAGGGAGGCAAGCTAGTGACAGAGGATGTGGAAAAAGCTAATGTACTCAATGCTTTTTTTGCCTCTGTTTTCACTAACAAGGTCAGCTCCCAGACTGCTGTGCTGGGCAACACAAAATGGGGAAGAGATGGCCAGCCCTCTGTAGAGATAGAGGTGGTTAGGGACTATTTAGAAAAGCTGGACGTGCACAAGTCCATGGGGCCGGACGAATTGCATCCGAGAGTGCTGAAGGAATTGGCGGCTGTGATTGCAGAGCCCTTGGCCATTATCTTTGAAAACTCGTGGCGAACGGGGGAAGTCCCGGATGACTGGAAAAAGGCTAATGTAGTGCCCATCTTTAAAAAAGGGAAGAAGGAGGATCCTGGGAACTACAGGCCGGTCAGCCTCACCTCAGTCCCTGGAAAAATCATGGAGCAGGTCCTCAAAGAATCAATCCTGAAGCACTTAGAGGAGAGGAAAGTGATCAGGAACAGTCAGCATGGATTCACCAAGGGAAGGTCATGCCTGACTAATCTAATCGCCTTTTATGATGAGATTACTGGTTCTGTGGATGAAGGGAAAGCAGTGGATGTATTGTTTCTTGACTTTAGCAAAGCTTTTGACACGGTCTCCCACAGCATTCTTGTCAGCAAGTTAAGGAAGTATGGGCTGGATGAATGCACTATAAGGTGGGTAGAAAGCTGGCTAGATTGTCGGGCTCAACGGGTAGTGATCAATGGCTCCATGTCTAGTTGGCAGCCGGTGTCAAGTGGAGTGCCCCAGGGGTCGGTCCTGGGGCCCGTTTTGTTCAATATCTTCATAAATGATCTGGAGGATGGTGTGGATTGCACTCTCAGCAAATTTGCGGATGATACTAAATTGGGAGGAGTGGTAGATACGCTGGAGGGGAGGGATAGGATACAGAAGGACCTAGACAAATTGGAGGATTGGGCCAAAAGAAATCTAATGAGGTTCAATAAGGATAAATGCAGGGTCCTGCACTTAGGATGGAAGAATCCAATGCACCGCTACAGACTAGGGACCGAATGGCTCGGCAGCAGTTCTGCGGAAAAGGACCTAGGGGTGACAGTGGACGAGAAGCTGGATATGAGTCAGCAGTGTGCCCTTGTTGCCAAGAAGGCCAATGGCATTTTGGGATGTATAAGTAGGGGCATAGCGAGCAGATCGAGGGACGTGATCGTTCCCCTCTATTCGACACTGGTGAGGCCTCATCTGGAGTACTGTGTCCAGTTTTGGGCCCCACACTACAGGAAGGATGTGGATAAATTGGAAAGAGTACAACGAAGGGCAACGAAAATGATTAGGGGTCTAGAGCACATGACTTATGAGGAGAGGCTGAGGGAGCTGGGATTGTTTAGTCTGCAGAAGAGAAGAATGAGGGGGGATTTGATAGCTGCTTTCAACTACCTGAAAGGGGGTTTCAAAGAGGATGGCTCTAGACTGTTCTCAATGGTAGCAGATGACAGAACGAGGAGTAATGGTCTCAAGTTGCAATGGGGGAGGTTTAGATTGGATATTAGGAAAAACTTTTTCACTAAGAGGGTGGTGAAACACTGGAATGCGTTACCTAGGGAGGTGGTAGAATCTCCTTCCTTAGAGGTTTTTAAGGTCAGGCTTGACAAAGCCCTGGCTGGGATGATTTAACTGGGACTTGGTCCTGCTTTGAGCAGGGGGTTGGACTAGATGACCTTCTGGGGTCCCTTCCAACCCTGATATTCTATGATTCTATGAAATAGGGACAGTGAAAAATCATTGGAATTTACTATCAAAATAAATAAACAAGGGCAATGGCACTGATTTTATTATTCACATTTAATTAATTTAAAAGGACTAGTTCTTTGAGTGCTTGCTCATGTCCATTCCATATTAGGGTGTGTGTGCTTGCCACATGCACTGGTGCTGGAAGTTTTTCCCTAAGCAGTATCCGTAGGGGACCAGCTCCCCCCACCCTCAGTTTCTGTACGGGACTCAGCCAGGGGACAGGGCATGCCCCGGCCCCCAGGCTTTAAGCCCTGCAATCTCTGCAAATGGTCTGTGCCTATCAGTGATCCACATACCAGCTGCCTAAGGTGCTTAGCTAAGGGGCATATAAGTGACAAGTGCCATATCTGCAAGTCCTTTAAACCTAGGATGAAGAAGGAGCGCAATATCCATGCTCCTAATGGAGTCAGCACTCACTCTGGCACCAGAGCAGTGGTCTGACTCCTCACCGAGCACCGCGGCCTCCATGAGCAGTGCTCTGCTGGCGTCGTCTACAAGCTGGCACCGGTCCCCCTCCACAGCTCCGGTCAAGAAGCCAAAAAACATTGTGAGGGGAAGATCTCCTACCTCCCATAAGGGAAAGGAGAGGGCTGGGGGCAAGCTATGACCCGTGCTGGGCAGCTCAATGCCCCCCTCGGAAAGTCGGGCCCCAGCTCAAGTCGAGCGGTGCAGCCCATCCTGCACTTCGCCTCAGTCTCTGTTTCGTGGCACAGGCCCTGGCCAGCTTCAGGTGCTGTCGATGACCTTCAAGCAGCTCAGGAGATCCTGATGCTCCCAGTGCCGCCCTCACTGGCTCCAGCGGTACCCCGGTCTTGGGGAAAACCCATACTGGGACCTATGCGTGTGCCCCCACCTCAGTGGCACTGTTCCCCATTGAGAGGGATATACTGCCATCGCTTACACACCCAAAGCCGTCACACCTCAGGACTAGAGAGGCAGGCTCAGTGGAGCCCTCTTTGGTCACCGCACAGAGGGCACCAGTCGAGGGACTCGAGGCGTACCTTGCCAGTAGATTAGCGCAGACCCTCTGAGTCACGTGCCACCCGGCAAGAACTTCTGGGCCGGCCCCTACTGTCTCCAAGGGCCCAGTATCAAGAACAGAACCAATGGAAGATCAGAGACTGCAGATCGCTGGGTCGTCATTGCCCGTCTCCTAGCAGTGGATCCCCTACTTGGGAAGATCCTCCTGGCAACCGGACCGTATTAGCTCCCGGACCTGTTCGACATCCCAGTACAGGTCGAGTAGCATGAGGTGTAGATCGCTGGGTCTCCAACGCAGATCTGCCGAGCGCTATTGGTCCCTGAGATCCCAACCAAGATGCCTGTCTCGCTCGGACAGGTTGGCTTCGGGAAGCAGTGACCGGCACCGGTCGGACAAGAGCCACCGCTCCGCCTGATAGCAGTCGCCCGGTACCGACTGCTCTGTTTCTACCTCCAGCACAGAGTGAGGCTCCCTGACTGCAGGACAAGCCTCAGTACCTGCAGTGGCACCTATATCATCAGCACCGAAACCTGTCCCATGGCTCTAGGTACAGTGGCCGGTGCCATGGAACCCTTGGGGGTTCACCCAACCCTCCCAGGCTGTCAGGTCGGCATTGGGAGCTTCAGAGAGGCCAGCGGCCTCAGTATCCCGTCCCCCTCTGGTGCTCGAGGCTTCAGGGGGTAAGACCCCACAGGTCCAGGAGGACCCAGGGGAGCAAGCTGCTGGACCACCAATGGAAGTAGAGGTCCCTGTGGCACTGGCGTCATCCTCGTCACTGCCAGACAAGGCTATCATAGGGCTCCCTCACCCAGTTCCTCAAGATGATGCCAAAGCGCATCAGGAACTTTTGAAGAGGGTCACGTCCAACCTGGGGCTTCAGGCAGAGGAACTGGAAGAGCCCTCGGACTCCCTATTTGATGTCCTCTGCTCCTCAGCTCCTGCCAGGGGGACCCTACCCCTTCATGAAGGGGTTCCAAAATCACTAATGCCCTGTGGCAGACCCCCTCTTCCCTAGCCCCTATCTGTAAGGAGGCTGAACACAAGTACTTTGTGCCAACCAAGGGGCATGAGTACTTATACTCCGACCCTGCCCCCAATTCCCTCATGGTAGAAGTGGTTAACCACAATGAGAGGCAAGGACAACCTGGAGCCACTCCCAAAATAAAGACTTCAGGAGGCTGAATCTCTTTGGGCATAAGATTTATTCATCTTCCAATCTTCAGCTGAGAGTAGCAAACCACCAAGCCCTCCTGGGCTGATATGACGTTAATATGTGGTGAGCCATGGCCAAGTTCGAAGGGTCGCTCCCCGAGGCTTCCAAGGAGTTCAGCGTGATCCTCGATGAGGGCACGATCACAGCCAATAGCGGCCCTCCAAGCAGCATCAGATGCTGCTGATGCTGCTGTCCGCACAATGGCTTCCGCTATCTCCATGCAACAAACCTCTGTGGGTTGTCCTCTGAGGCTCAGCAGTCAATGCAGGACTTGCCTTTCGATGACCAAGTCCTATTTGTGGAGCAAACGGACAGCAAGTTGCATCGCCTCAAGGACCAACCTGAAAACCCAGGGTCTTTATACCCCAGCCCTGGTGCGTAAGTGGTTCAAACCTCAGCAGTTGCAGGGCCAGAAGAGCCAGCCTCAGCAGGACCAGCCCCAGAAACGAGCCAAGAGCTACAAGCGCTGCCTGAGTGACCCGCCTTCACCCTCTGCCCAGTCAGGCTCGACCTGTGCAAAGCAAGGGATCAAACGGTCATTTTGAGGGTGTGCCTGAGGGCAACCTATCAGTCTCTTCCCCGGATCCGTCTGTCCTAGTGTTCTCCAACTGCCTTTTCCTCCCTGTTTGGACTGCTGTAACCTCAGACGGATGGTTCTTCAGCACAGTGAAGCAGGGTTATACCCTAAAGTTCCTTTCTACCCCCCCCACCCGTCTTCCCCATCCCTCTTCAGGGAGCCCTCTCACGAGAATCTCCTTGAGCAGGAGGTAAAGGCGCTACTACAGCTGGGTGCGGTGGAGGAAGTTCCTGTTGAGTACAGAACAAGGGGTTCTGTTTCTGGTACTTTTTAATCCCAAAGGCCAAGGGCAGTCTACGGCCCATCCTGGACCAGCGACACCTCAACAAGTACCTAAAGAAGTTGAAGTTCTGCATGATTTCCCTGGTTTCTGTTATCTTCTGCCTGGATCCGGGAGACTGGTATGCTGCTCTTGAGCTGAAGGATGCATACTTTCACATAGTGATCTTTCAAGGACACAGACGCTTCCTCCAGTTTACAGTGAGGCCGCATTTCTACCAGTTTTCGGTCCTCCCATTACGCCTGGTGATAGCACCGAGAGTGTTTACCAAGTGCATGTCGATGGTGGCGGCTTACCGCAGGCACTGGGGTATCCAGATCTTTACCCATACCTCGAAGACTGGCTCGTCAAGGGCAGCTCCAGGTCTCAAGTCCAAAGGGATGTTGTGGTGTTTCAAGCCATGTGCCACTCTCTGGGCCTACTGGTGAATGACAAAAAGTTGACGTTAGTGCCAGTGCAGAGGATAGAGCTCATCGGAGTGGTCCTTGACTTGACCTGTGCCAGGGTGTTCCTGACATTGGAAAGGTTCCACGCATTGACAAACCTCATCGTGGAAGTCTCTGAATTCCCCTTGACCACAGGCAGGATCTGTCTGCGCCTGCTGGGTCACATGGCAGCCATGGTCTGCACCTTACATGGTCCGCCATGCCAGGCTCCGGATGCGGCCTGTGTAACAATGGCTGGGAACAGTCTATTCCCAGTCCCAGGACCCCCTGGAAAAGATCGTTACCATTCGCAAGGGAATACTTACCTTGCTACAATAGTGGACCGACTGTGGGACTGTCCTGGAGGGGGTACTGTTCGACAGTCCCGCTCAATCCATCCTGTTGGTGTCAGATGCCTCGGACCTCGGCTGGGGTGCTCACCTCAGTGATCTCCAGATACAGGGGATGTGGTCTCCGGAGGAGGTGAAGTCGCACATAAACATCAAAGAGTTCCAAGCAGTCTGGCTGGCGTGCGGAGTGTTCCTGCCCCACTCGTTGGGCAAGGTGGTATGAGTCCTGACGGACAACACAGCTTGGATGTTCTACATCAACAGGCAAGGGGGAGCACGCTCATCGGCTCTGTCAAGAGGCACTCCTTCTATGGGACTTCTGCATCAGCCATGAAATCCACCTGGAAGCTTGTCACCTTCCCGGTGTCAAGAATATGCTGGCGGACCAGCTTAGCAGGGAGTTCTTCTCTCACCACAAGTGGTTGCTCCATCCAGAGCTAGCCTGTATGATCTTCCAAAGGTGAGGAAATGCCCAATTGGACCTGTTCGCTGTCAGACAGAACAGGAAATGCCACCCGTTTTGATCTCAGGAAGGTCTGATCAAGGGCTCCCTCTATGATGCCTTCCTCCTGTCGTGGTCAGGGATCCTGATGTACGCATTCCCTCTGATTCCGCTCATCAACAAGGTCCTAGCAAAGATCAAGAAAGACAAGCGCAAATTGTTGTGATAGCCTCAGCATGGCCTCGCCAACATTGGTTTGGCATGCTCATGAGCTTGTCAGCGGCCCCTCCCTGACCCCTTCCCAACTGCCAAGACCTGCTGTCACAGGACTATGGTCGGCTCCTACACCCCAACCTCAAGTCCCTCCACCTCTTGGCATGGATGCTGTGTGGCTGAACCTGGAGGAACAGACCTGTTCAGAAGGAGTCCAACAGTTCCTCCTGGGGAGTAGGGAGCCCTCAATCAGACTGACTTACCTGGCCAAGTGGACGAGGTTTTCCTGCTGGGCATATGAACATGGCATCTCTCCCTTGTGTTCTTCCATACAGGCCGTCCTGTACTACCTGCTCCATTTGAGGAGCCAGGGCCTGGCACACTCTTCCATTAGAGTGCATCTAGCGGCCATCTCTGCTTTTCACCAGCCGATCCAAGGACAGACGGTGTTTTCCCATGAAATAACGATCAGATTCTTGAGAGGGCTCGAGAGACTCTTCCCGCAGGTACAGACTCCTGTCCCGTAGTGGGATCATAAATTGGTCCTCTCTAGTCTCACAGGCCCACCCTTTGGGCTACTAGGTTCATGCTCCTTTTCCCACCTGTCATGGAAGGTCGTTTTCATGGTGGCGTTGACATTGGCGAGACGGGTCTCTGAAATTAAAGCCTTGACCTCAGAACCGCCATACACAGTCTTCTACAAAGACACGGTTCAGCTGCAGCCCCATCCGGCCTTCTTGCTGAAGGTGGTATCCACCTGCCATATGAGCCAGGACATCTTCCTCCTGGTGTTCTGTCCCAAACTGCAGAAGACCAGTGAAGAGAGGCATCTTTATGTGCTGGATGTTCAGAGGACTTTGGCTTTTTCTTTAGAACTTATCAAGTCTTTCTGTAAATCAACTCAGCTCTTCATCGCCAGAGCACATAGATGAAGGACCTTCCATTGTCCTCACAGAGGATTTTCAATAGGTTCACCTCTTGCATAAGGACCTGTTAAGACCTGGTGGGGGTTCCACCGATTGTCAGAGCCCACTTGACGAGAGCACAGGCATCTTTGGCGGCCTTCCTGGTGCACATCCCTATCCAGGACATCTGTAGAGTCGCAACGTGTTCCTCAGTCCATACGTTCATGGCTCATTATGCCATCACTCAGCAGGCCAGAGATGATGCTGGATTAGGCAGAGCTGTGTTGCAATCGAGATGTCCATGAACTCCTACACACCTCCAGCTGTACTGCTTTGGAGTCACCTAATATGGAATGGACATGAGGTAGCACTCGAAGAAGAAAAGACAGCTAGCTTTTCCATAACTGGTGTTCTTCAAGATGTGTTGCTCATGTCCATTCCACTACCCGCCCTCCTTCCCCACTGTCGGAGTTTCCGGCATGAAGGAACTGAGGGTGCGGTGTCCAGTGGCGCCCCTTATACCGCTCCATGCGGGCGCCACTTCAGGGGCCGCCAGAGCCAGTCCCGTACAGATGGTGCTGAGGAAAAACTTCTTGCACCAGTGCATGTGGTGAGCACGCACACACCTAATATGGAATGGACATGAGCAACACACCTTGAAGAACACCAGTTAGGGAAGGTATCTGTCTTTTAAGCCAAGCTGGTCGCCTGCCATATTTGCTATTTTTTCTGCACATCAGGATGGTTTGTTCCTGTGCCCTCAGTAAGCCTTCTTTAAAATACTCCTTTCCCCCTCATATTAGCCTCCCAGGGGATCCTGCCCATCAGTTCCCTGAGGGAGTCTTTCTGCTTTTCAGAAGTCCAGGGTCCATATTCTGCTGTTCTCCTTTCTTCCTTTTGTCAGGATCCTGAATTCAGTCATCTCATGGTCACTGCTGCCCAGGTTGCCACCCACTACTTCTTCCCCTACCAATTTTTCCCTGCTTGTGAGCAGCAAGTCAAGAGGCGCATAGCCCCTAATTAGTTCCTCCAGCACTTGCACCAGGAAGTTGTCCCCAATACTCTCCAAAAACTTCCTGGATTGTCTGTGCACTGCTGTATTGCTCTCCTAGCAGATGTCAGTGTGATTGAAGTCCCCCATTAGAACCAGGGCCTGTGATCTGGAAAAGTATGTTGTCCAAAGAAAGCCTCGTCCACCTCATCCTCCAGGTCTGGTGGTCTATAGCAGATACCTACCATGACATCACCCTTGTTGCTCTCTCCTCTAAACTTAACCCAAAGACTCTCAGCAGGCTTTTCTCCAGTTTCATACTGGAACTTTGAGCAATCATACTGCTCTCTTACATACAGTGCAACTCCTCCATCTTTTCTCCCCCGCTTGTCCTTCCTGAACAGTTTATATCCATCCATGACAGTGCTCCAGTCATGTGAGTTACCCCGCCAAGTCTCTGTTATTCTGGTCACATCATAGTTCCTTGACTGTGCCAGGACTTCCAATTCTTCCTAGTTGTTTCCCAGGCTTCTTGTGTTCGTGTACAGGCACCTAAGATAACTAGCAAGTTGCCCTAGTTTCTCAGTATGAATCAGGAGGCCTCCCCGTTGCACTCTCCTCTGTGTTTCCTTCCAGTATTCCACTGCCCAACTTACCTCAGGGCTTAGGTCTCCATCTCTCGACAAACCTAGTGTAAAGCACTCCTCACTAGGTTAGCTAGCCTGCCTGCGAAGATGCTCTTCTCTCTCTTCGTTAGGTGGATCTCATCTCTTCCTAGCAATCCTTCATCCTGGAACCACATTCTGTGGTCGAAGAATCCAAAGCCCTCTCTTCAACACCACCTGCGTGACCATGTGTTTACTTTGACAATTCGATGGTCCCTACCTGGGCCTTTTCCTTCAACAGGAAGGATGGACGAGAACACAACTTGTGCCTCAAACTCCTTTATCCTTCTTCTCAGAGCTTCATAGTGTGCAATGACCCATTCCAGGACATTCTTGGCAGTATCTTTGGTGCCTACGTGGAGAAATAGGAAGGGGTAGTGGTCCGACGGCTTGATCCGTCTCGGCAGACATTTTGTCACATCCTGAATTCTAGCTTCAGGCAAGCAGCACATTTCTTGAGTTTCCCTGTCTGGACGGCAGATGGATGACTCCGTCCCCCTTTGGAGGGAGTCCTCCAAAACCACCACCTTTCTCCTCCTCTTGGAAGTGGTGGTCATGGAACCCCCATCCTTAGGACAATGCATCCCATGCCAATTGGGTCTCCTGATCCTTTCTCTCAGATGACTTCCAAACCATTCTTCATCGTAGTAACTATGTAGAGAACCTGAAAACAGTTTCTTACCTTTATCTTCAGTGTGGGTACATGGATTCTCCTCTTTCATGGTGTTAGGGCAGGTGGCCTCGAGCCCAGGATGCAGTGACAGCTGTCAGTCAGCACCTCCCTTTGGGACCCTTTCCCCAGGTCTGAGAGCTGAGACCTGGGTGGGTGGAATCCGGCAGTTGTGGCTTCCAGGGGAATGGACCAATCATCTGCAGATGCAGGGCCAGGACCAATTGGGAAGCAAGGTGTTGACTTATAAGCTGGAGGGTAGGGATATGATAGAATCATAGAATCTCAGGATTGGAATGGACCTCAGGAAGTCATCTAGTCCAACCCCCTGCTCAAAGCAGGACCAATCCCCAACTAAATCATCCCAGCCAGGGCTTTGTCAAGCTTGACCTTAAAAACCTCTAAGAAAAGAGATTCCACCACCTCCCTAGGTAACCCATTCCAGTGCTTCACTACTCTCCTAGTGAAAAAGTTTTTCCTAATATCCAACCTAAACCTCTCCCACTGCAACAAGGGCACACTGTTGACTCATATCCAGTTTCAATGTAACCCCAGAACTGCAGAAAAGGACCTAGATACAGAGAGACCTAGACAAATTAAAGGATTGGGTGAAAAGAAATCTGATGAGGTTCAACAAGGAGAAATGCAGAGTCCTGCAATTAGGACGGAAGAATCCCATGTACTGCTACAGACTAGGGACCGAGTGGCTAGGTAGCAGTTCTGCAGAAAAGGACCTAGGGATTACAGTGGATGAGAAGCTGGATTTGAGTCAACAGTTTACCCTTGTTGCCAAGAAGGCTAACGGCATTTTGGGGTGTAGAAGTAGGAGCATTGCCAGCAGATCGAGAGTCGTGATCATTCCCCTCTATTCGGCATTGGTGAGGCCTCATCTGGAGTACTGTATCCAGTTTGGGGCCCCACACTACAAGAAGGGTGTGGAAAAATAGGCAAGAATCCAGCAGAGGGCAACAAAAATTATTAGGGGGCTGGAGCACATGACTTATAAGGAGAGGCTGTGGGAACTGGGATTATTTAGTCTGCAGAAGAGAAGAATGAGGGGGTATTTGATAGCTGCTTTCAACTACCTGAAAGGAGGTTCCAAAGAGGATGGATCTAGACTGTTCTCAGTGGTAGCAGATGACAGAACAAGGAGTAATGGTCTCAAGTTGCAGTGCGGGAGCTTTAGGTTGGATATTAGGAAAAATGTTTTCACTCGGCGTTACCTAGAGAGGTGGTGGAATTTCCTTTCTTAGAGGTTTTTAAGGTCAGGTTTGACAAAGATCTGGCAGGGATGATTTAGTTGGGAATTGGTCCTACTTTGAGCAAGGGGTTGGACTAGATGACCTCCTGAGGTCCCTTCCAACACTGATATTTTATGATTCTATGACAGGATGGATCACTTGATGATTACCTGTTCTGTTCATTCCCTCTGAAGCATCTGGCATTGGACGCTCTCAGAAGACAGGCTACTGGGCTAGATGGACCTTCGGTCTGACCCAGTATGGCCATTCTTATGTTCTTATGGGTGGTGCAGGGGAGTGGACTATATGAAATAGGGAGCAACATGTGGGTCAGTTGGAGGAGGGTCAACATGGACAAGACTGAGACAATATTGGTAGATAGGAGTGGAGAAGGGAGGACAAAGAGCAGAATTGGCAAGTATGTCTTCTCAGTTGAGGGAGTATGAGCCATGTGCAAAGTAGTTTGGAAAGTACGTGCAAATTAGATACTGGGTTGCTATTAGAGTAAATGACTACACTTCACTAAAAGACCTGCGGCTGGACCAGATCAGCTGATTGGGTTTGTGGGGCTCAGGCTGCAGGGCTATAAAATTGCTGTACAGATGTTCAGGCTCGGACTGGAGCTTGGGCTCTGAGACCATGTGTGGGAGGTGGGTCTCAGAGCCACAGCTCCAGCCTGAATTTGGACGTCTTCAGTCCTATTTTTAGCCCCGTAGCGCAAGCCCCGTGAGCCCAAGTCAGCTGAACCAGGCTCTGAGACTTGGTGTTGCAATTTTTTTATTTCAGTGTAGACATACCCTTAGACCAGGGGTTCTCTCAACAAATTTTTTCGTGGCCTCAGAGTGCAGCCACCAACTCTTGCTGGTGGCTGTTCTGACAGGTTTTCCTAAAATACTTAATTTTAGGAATAACAAATAAATATGCATATATACATGTCGGAATCGTAATTTATTTATGTAGGGGTTTATAGGGTTTTTTTTTTGCAGACTGAATAATAAAAATAATATTGGATTGTATTTTGGTGCCCTTGGCTCCCGCTGCCTCCCCCTGGGCCCCACTGTGTCCCCCCCCCCATTGCCGCAAGCTCCCTTCCACGGTCTCGCACCCCAGGCTTACCCCGCTCCTTGCTTCTTGACCCCGGTGCCCAATAAGGCCAGCCCTGCTGCAGACCTGTTGGCTTGGGCTGAAGCCCAGAGCCAAAGCCCCACAGCTGTAGACAGAGGAGGGGAGGGAGGAATGAGAAGTGGAGCCCCGCCTCCCTGGGGGACTGAAGCCCAGAGCCTGAAGCCCCCCAGCTTCAGCTGCGGGGTGGGAGGGAAATGAAATAGGGATCCCGTTGCCAGAGCCCCAAGGCTGAAGGGGCAGGGATGAAACCCACCACCAGAGCCTCTGGCTGAAGCCCACCACTGGAGCCTCCAGCTGAAGATGGGGGCGGGGAAGGTGAAGCCCACCCTTGGAGTCCCATACCAGGGAGGGGCCACTGCTTTGCCACATACTCCATCTCTGTCCAGAAGGCTGTTGTGGTCACAGGAAAAACTGCTGCTGTCTGCCTGTGGCCACAATGGCTATATGTAAGAAATGCTACCTTAGAGTCTTGGGCACTAGCGGTGGCCATCTCTCCTTGGCAATAAGAGTACCTTTCTGTAATTTTCAATTTTTTGTCATCTTCACATTAGGTTAGTGAAATGCTTGCTTCATGTTGAGGCCATTCTGAAACTGAAGATAGTATAGAATGTGGATGCCTGCTGACTACTGGTGGGGTCTCAGAGAGAGAACACTACATTCAGTGCTCTGGTATCTCCCCGACTGTCAGTTAGTTTACTCAGTAGAATTGAAGGTGTTGGTTTTAAACTGTAAATCCCTAAGAATTTGTTAGCAGGTTACCTGAGAGATTGGCTCTCTCCCTATGGGCACTGCCACTTGAAGATCTCTTGCAGTCAGCAGATACCTTCAAGTTGGAAACCCTCTGGTATAGAAGACATGGGCTTCTGGCAGAACCAGGACATTGTCTGTAAGCCTTCCTCAACTTTGGAGTTCACTCCCCTACATAGTCTCTCTTAGTCTGGTTTTGTTCATGTTTGAGGCATACTGCAAAGCACAGTATTTTTCTTGAGTATTTTAGGATGGGACAGGTTGATCACTGAATTATGTTGTGCTTGTATGAATTATTATTGTAACAGACTGGCTTTCTTGCTGTTTTTGTAGACTCTCTATTAAGCAAAATACAGGTCTCTTAACTCTTGCATGAAATGCTTATTTATTATTGCTGAGTGCTCACAACTTGGAAAGATGCCAGAAAGTTGAAATGAATACAATAAATGAAGTTTTGGAATAGAAAAGCTTTGTTGTTATTGGAGTTTTAACTTTAAAAAATAAAAAGTGGTGAAATGAGTGGAATGCTGGGAGCTGAAGCTGTTTCTCCATTTGCAGCCTATCCAGACCCTTCCAAACCAGAACAGCAGCCCAAGGGACAGCTTTGTGCGAGTTCTCCTTGCTACAGACTGCCTGGTTCTCATACTGGGTTGGGACCCCAAAGTGGGTCTTGACCCCATTTTAATGGGGTCCCCAGGGCCAGCATTAGATTTGCTGGTACCTGGGACTGAAGCTGAAGCCTGAGCTCCACTCCCACCTGAGGTGGCGGGACGAGGGCTGCAGCCCTCTCTCCCTGCACCCAGGGTGGTGGGGTTCTGGCTCCACCCTCCCCCGGGGTCATGTAGTAACTCAGTTGTCAGAAGGGGGTTGCAGTGCAATGAAGTTTGAGATCCCCTGGCCTAGACTGGAGGGAGCATCAGGCTGCTGCACCAACACATTGTTCCTCCCCCCCCGCACACACTTCTGAGACTGATTGTGGGAAATAAAGGTCCCTATTCCTCTGCTAATAGTATTGTAATAGCAGGGGAGGCTGGGTTTGGGGGCCTGGTTGCATGTATGCAGTGTACCCATCTCCAGACATGACAGACTTTGAGGAAATGAGAATCCCCTTAAAGCTCCTTCTCCCTCAGTAGTAGGTATTAGATGGAGGCTGTTTGGCAGGGTTTGCTGCTAGTTTTTAGTTGCTTATTTGTTTTTCTAACATGTCAGAGGCCCCTGCAGTTTCACATGGTTGTCTTTATTTAGATTCATTTGAAAAAAATGGAATGATTTCTCAAACAAGATTGTTGTGTAGTATTGTTATGTTCTGTTACAGCTGTGCACTTACACTGCAGAGGTGTCTGTCTTTCCATGGAAGACAGAATGATCCCTCTGTAGAATTTGCATATTCGTTGGTGAATTATTTTTCGGTTTCTTCAATATAAAGGACACCGTGAATATCTCGTACCCTGCTTGGTCTCAGTGAGTATTCTGGGACTCCCTGATAAAAAGCCACCATCATCCATATGTGTCTCTACCTGTCCTGATACAAGTGTGTGTAGGTACTGTGACAAAGCTTTGTCCTTGCCTCCGTGGGTCCCGCGTTTCCTGGCGGATTTCGCTAGCCTCAGGCACACTGTGACCCTGCATGTAACCCTTCTCTCTCTAGAGACAAGGGTCACAGTCTACTGAGCCATTTTCATCATAAGCCAGCGAGGGAGGTGAGGAGAAGTTATCCTTCCTTGCACAGTCTCTGTTGTCTCCCAGTCTCAGGGATTAATCAGGGGGCAAAGATGTGTGTGTGTGGGCGGGGCGGGTTAGCCCGGGCCCACCCTCTACTTGGGCTCCAGACCAGGGACCCTAATAGTATCAGCTTTGGTAGCTGACCTTTTAGAAACATAACATGTATAATTCCCTGGGCTACTTCCCCCACAGCAGCCCTCACTTGCTCAAGCTGCACCTCACCCTTACCTCAGGACCTCCTTCCTTGTGTCTGATATGGTGTGTACTACTTAGCCTCTCCAACAGCGCAACTTCCTCCCACAGCTCCTGACATGCACACCCACCTGACTAACTGGGAGGCTTTTAACTAGTTTCAGCCAGCCCCTGATTGGCTTCAGGTGTTCCAATCAGCATAGCATTCTCTCTGCCTTCTGGAAAGTTCTTAATTGGACCCAGGTGTCTTAATTGACCTGGAGCAGTTGCCGTTTCACTTATCCTGGTACCAAGGATTTGTTTAGCCTAGCTAATATATCTATCTCCCACTACTTTTCTATAGCCATCTGGCCTTGCCCCGTCACAGTACATATGCATGTTTTATTTTGGAGGTTTTTTTGTGGGGGAAGGGGTGTAATTTGTAACAGTCTTCACTCAGAATTTCCCTTTAAAATTTTTTTTTAGTTTTATGTCTCTGCTTTAACATTTTTAATAATTGTTTACAGTGTTAGGTAAGATATTAGTACCTTTTAATTTGTAGGCTTTTAGATAGATACTCTGTATTTCGATCAGCATGGTTATTTCAATGTTCAAATAGTATATCATACAACTTGTTAAGTCACCGGTTTTAGTATTTAAAAAACCAAATTCTATCTTCAATTTTACCCATGCAGCAAACTGTCATAAGATATGCTCAGGTGTAACTGAGAGCTGAATTTGCTCTAGAGTATTTAGTATTTATATATCCTTCTGTCCTGCTCAAGAAGGTTCCATCCAAGGATTTTGAAGCACTTTACAAATATTTAGTTAAAATCTCACATCACTCCAGTTCAGTTGCTTTCTCTAGATGGTGGGTAAATGAGGGCACAAAAGTTTACTCACTTATGAACACACAGTGAATTAATGGCGGTGATGGGAATAGAAGCTGTCCCCGACTCATAGTCATGTGGTTAAACTACAAGACCATTTCTTCTCCCTGTATGTAACTTTAGTAAATATAGAATCTTAGAAACATATTATTTCCCTTTGTCAAGATAGGAATCAAGGAATAGTGTGATAAAGGCTTCCTCCTGAACTAAGTGTTCAAAGAGCAGCACCTTTCTGCCAGGTTATTTAATGACTGTGCTCTGACAGAAATTTCCACTGGGCTGCCATGAGCAAGTGGTGAAAGATCTGGGGGAGACTCAGCTTTTTTCTGAACCTGTCTGACATGATCAAGTATGTACTTTACCTGTTTATTCCCAGCTCAGTCAGTACTGGGACAGTCACATAATACAGCAGGCATAGTGTTTATTAACCAGCTCAGTAACTGATCTAAAAATAACTTCTATTTTAGTTGTTGTTTGCTTATTAAGGTCAGCAGCATGGGGTGGAAAATCTGCACAGAAAATAGTCACTTGGGGTTTTCCCTAGCAAGTGACTTTGAATACATAAACATTCAGATATTATTTCTTTACTCCACTGGTAATCAAATTTCAAATGTAAAATCACAAAGAAGAAAGCTTTGAGGAAGACAAATTACTCTGATTAGAAAATGGAATGTGTCAGCAGCAATCCATCCTACTGCAGCTATGGGTGCTGAACTTTAGTGGTTTCCAGTCCATCATTTTGGTGTGTGTGAACCAAAATCTTTATACACAGCAGCATTTGCTTACCCTTTCCTTCCCCCACAATATTGTATCCAAAGGGTTTTTGAAGTGGTTTCCTCGCTGGTCTCTTTATTTGTCCATCTCATTCCCAGGTTTCAGTCACAGTGCACAAAAGTTGCCTATATTCCAGTGTGACTGAAGGGGATTACAATTACCTTGCCTATCTATTTATGCACTTGGTGCAGAAGAAGAACCCTCTGAAGGTTGAATACACAACCATTTTAAAAAGAAAAGGGGTACTTGTGGCACCCTAGAGACTAACAAATTTATTTGAGCATGAGCTTTCGTGAGCTACAGCCCACTTCATCGGATGCATTCAATCGAAAATCATTTAAATCGGTTTACTTGTATGAAAAGCAGTGGATCATTATGATTTATTTAGTTCGGCATTTTAAAGTTCTTCTTTGAGAGATGGTCCCTATTGTATTCCACTAAGGGTTTATGCATGCGCACCCTGTGTCCGGAGCTAGAGAATTTGAAAGTAGTCATGTCTATTGATCTGCTCGTGCACCCTTGCCTTGCCTCGTGGTTTAGTCCAAGGTGATACAGGGCAGGGCAGACCGACTGTATCTAGTTCCTTCTTACTGCTGCATGATCCAAGTAGGAGCTAATTGTATCCTCTCAGCTCTGATGCACTTTTAAAAGAAGAAGTTGTAGAAATTGTCTACAGTTTGTTTTTATTCTCCTGTTTCTTATGTAGTTTAGTTTTTAGTAGCAGATTTTCTAGGATTTGGACTTTGTGGGAGTTTGTTTTTCCAGTCCCACCTGCACCACTGTACCCACATGCAGATACTGGATTATGCTGAAGATGGCAGGATTCAAGATCCTGCCCATGTTCGTTCTCAAACAGCAATGGGCATCAATGCTCCATCTACTGCTTGGGAGAAGCCTACATTTCATCAAGGTGCAGTATCTGCCAGTCCTTCCCAAGCTGCACAGGAGAAGGCCAGGCTCTCTGCTGCAAGAAGTACCTCATGGGGCCACCCTCAGTAGCCGCAGGCACTGTCATAAAAAGGGAATCATAGCTTCACTCATCCAGTTTTCCCAGAGAGGTGAAGAATACCATTGAGGACCTTCCATTCAATGAGTCACACCTGTTTAATCAGAAAACCAACAAATCCCTCCACTCCCTCAAGGATTCCAGAGCTGCCCTTCAATTGCTCGGTACCTATATAACTGCATCCAAGCAAAAATTGTACTGACCATCGCCTACACTGTGTTTCGGGTCTCCCCAGTACTTCCACTAGAGGCCATACTAACCTCCTGTAAGTACCAGAATCTGCAGTGATCCCACTTTCTGGATCTGCTTTCACAGTCTTTATTATCTCACATGCAGTCCACTCAGAGGCGATATTTCTGAGTGCCACTAGAGAGCTGTCAACTATTGTGTCCACTGCCATGCAACCAAACACCCCCTTCAGGTTGTCTAGCACTCTTCTTACCAGCTTGGAGTGCAATAACAATGGACAAGCAGGTCCTGGATGTCATCCACTATGGCTATACTATCGAGTTCACCATGCTGAGAAGCTCATGGAACTGGGATTCTTTAATCTGCGGAAGAGAAGAATGAGGGGGGGATTTGATAGCTGCTTTCAACTACCTGAAAGGGGATTCCAAAGAGGATGGATCTAGACTGTTCTCAGTGGTATCAGATAACAGAATAAGGAGTAATGGTCTCAAGTTGCAGTGGGAGAGGTTAAGGTTGGTATTAGGAAAAAATTTTTCACTAGGAGGGTGGTGAAGCACTGGAATGCGTTACCTAAGGAGGTGGTGGAATTTCCTTCCTTTGAGGTTTTTAAGGTCAGGCTTGACAAAGCCCTGGCTGGGATGATTTAGTTGGGGATTGGCCCTGCTTTGAGCAGGGGTTTGGACTAGATGACCTCCTGAGGTCCATTCCAACCCTGATATTCCACGATCCTATGATTCTATGCTACGTCATGCACATCCCTTGTCCTGTTCCCTTTTCAGGACCCACTCTCATGACAGCATCTTTGCCCTAGAAGTATACTGTTTACTGCAAAGAGGAGTGATAGAGCACGTTCCTCCAAACTATCGGGCATGGGGTTGTATTTGACTTGCTTCCTGATACTGAAAAAGAGATCAATTCTGGACCTCCGTTGCCTCAATCTCTTCATCCACAATCCAAGTTTCGTATGGTTACCTTAGCAGCCATCATACTGTCACTAGAAAAAGACTTGGTTTATGGTTCTCAATATTCAGGATGCCTATTTTCACATGGATATCCATCCAACCCACAGGAGATTTGAGGTTCACGATTGGCCCTCAACAGTTTTAATACAGAGTCTTATTGCTGTTTCCTGGGTCTTCACCAAGGTTTTCTTTGTTGTAGCTGCCCACCTCATGCATTCTGGAGTCCTTATTTTCCCCTATCTCGACAACTGGCTTCTCACAGTGCGATCCAGAGAAGAAGCTCATCTCTTGACCTCCGTGTTGCTCTGACTCCTTTCATCCCTTAGGGTGGTGTCAACAACAAAAACCCCTTTGATTTCCACGCAGTCCCTAGAATTCATAGGGGCTTCCATCAACTCGATCCCAACCCACACTTATCTACTAAGGGATAGTGTGACAGGGTCGGGCCAGATGGCTACAGGAGAGTGATAGAAGGGAGATATATTAGCACCAGGTTAAGTAAGTCCCCTTTCCCTGGGAAAGGTAACAGGGAAGATTCCAGAACAATCAGGAACTTTCTGGAAACAATTAAGGCAGGCTAATCAGGGCACCTGGGTTTAAAAAGGAGCTCACTTCAGTTTGTGGTGCGCGTGCAAGGAGCTGGGAGCAAGAGGCGCAAGAAGCTGAGAGTGAGAAGGCGTACTACTGGAAGACTGAGAAGTACAAGCATTATCAGACATAAGGAGGACGGTCCTGTAGTGAGGATAAAGAAGGTGTTGGGAGGAGGCCATGAGGAAGTAGCCCAGGGAGTTGTAGCTGTCACGCTACAGGAGCCACTGCAGACAGCTGCAATCCACAGGGCCCTGGGCTGGAACCCAGAGTAGAGGGAGGGCCCAGGTTTCCCCCCATCCCTCCAACTCCCTACTTGATACCAGAGGAGTTGAACTGGACTGTGGGTTCCACCAGAGGGGAAGGTCTCTGGCCTGTTCCCCGATCCACTAGGTGGATCATCAGAGACTGTGGGGATTGTTCTTCTTTCTTTTCCCCATGCTGGCCAGTGATGAGGCTAACTGAGAGAGCGGCAGATTTGAGTCACAAAAGTGGCCAAACTGAGGGCTGCCATGAACCTCTGAGGCGAGAAAATCTGCCAATAACCTCAGGACTCACCAAGGCAGAGGAGGATCTTTGTCAGAATAGGTTCCGGACTCTGCAGGAACTTTAGTTAACAGTCCATCTGTTCCAGTCAGGACTTGCTTATCCCTCCTTGACTATATGGCAACCTGCACATACGTCACCGCTTTCACTCACCTCCATCTCCACTATCTACAGATCCGGGGAGTGTATTCACCCATGCAACGTGTCCTGGATCTTCTGCTGACAGTTCCTCCCACGATGCTGTTTTCCCTCCATTGGTGGATGGACCTGAAGCAGGTCTGAACAGGGATCACCTTTCTTCCATACTGTGGCAGAACGATTATCACAGACACATCCCTCACAGGATGGGGAGCACACATGGGTGACAACATGGTGTAGGGAACATGGACCTCCTGGGAATCCAACATGCACATCAACATTGTGGAATTCCGAGCAGTATGATGTGCCTGTCAAGCATTTCTACCTTCCGTTCGCTCCCATCTTGTTCTTATCATGTCAGATAATCTCCACAATCTATTACATTAACAAACAAAGGAGCAAGAGGTGGCGGGCAATCTATGGGATTGGTTCATTGCCTACAAGATCCTTTTGTCAGCAGCCTGACTTCCAGGGACTCAGAAAGTGATTGCAAACTTTCTCAATAGAATATTTTTCGCTGATCGGGAATGGGAGCTTCGTGACTCTGTAATAAACCACATCTTCAATTTCTGGGGGACTCCGACCAGAGATCTTTTTGCCTCCCATGACAACAGCAAATGCAGCACGTCCTGCTCACGTGGGGGTGTTGTTATCCACTCTCAAGGTGATGTCCTCGTCATCCTCTGGTCAGACCAGATCAACTATGCCTTCCCCCCTCTCCTATTCCTCCTGCGAGTCCTCTACAACAGGGATTCTCAACCTTTTTATTTCTGAACCCCCACCATACTATAAAAATTCCATTGCCCACCAGTGCCACAACAGCTGTTTCTTCTTTGAGTATTCTCCCTATGGGTGCTCCACTGTAGGTGTGCTTGCATCTCTGCGCTGCTGATCGGAGAACTTTGGTAGCAGTGTCTGTTAGGCCAGCATATGCGCTGTTTCTCCTCGTGCCCTTCCATGAGACTAACCAGCATGTGTGGGCTAACCCCCGGAGTTCCTTGTCAACTACCCCTGACTAGATACACAGTCATTAGCCGTCCATTTGTGATAAGTTAGCTTCTTTAGCATTTTTATTTGTTAGTCTCCTCAATCTTAGTTGTAGTTTTATCTTTTTATTTCTCTTCCAAAATAAACAAAAAAACCCCACAAAATCTTTATTTCCCCTGCTTTTTTTGTCAGGGACCCCTTCTCCAAGAGGGCTATGCCCAAGCTTCAAGAAGTGCCTTTCCTGCAAAGAGGCCACTCCTGTGGCAGACAAGCACTTTTGCTGCATACGCTTTCTTGGGGAAGGTCACATTCCACAGAAGTGTCATCTCTGCCAACAATTCAGACTCAGATCTCCAAAGGACAGGGAGTTGAGACAGAAGATCATCTTCATGGAGACAGCTCTCCAGCCTTCCTCTGATCCGTGCCAGGGGTCACCCAGAAGATGCAAGTCTTCCTTACAGCCCTCAACATCCAAGAATTGTGCGTCGAAGAAATCAGCCATGGACCCCTATTGTAAGACATCAAAAAAGAGAGTGGTGGGTCCCCAGAGTGAGTCCCGAGCTAGGTGGAAAAGATCGTCAGCACACTCGGTTTCATCAGCACCAAAACAATCCAAGCTTGTTACCCATGGCTCACAAAGATCTGGAGTGGCAGGTACCGGTGATGCATCTAAGGACCTGATGGGCACAGGTACTGAGCCAATGGTACCGATGGACAAAGATAGGAGCAAGCAGCACTCCAGTAAGAAGATGCTGCCGATATGCACTGTACCTTTAGCATGGTCATCAGTGCCCCATCCAGCATTGGAGCAGTCGGTGCAGGCAAGATTCTCAACTCCCTCATTACCATCAACGGCACCAGGTCGGTCGGACAGCCAGAATTCCGGCACTCAGGAGAACTCAGGGTATCTCTGATATACCAGCGTCTCCTCTTCTCAGCACTCGGACTTCGGTACTGAATTTTCTCCAAGTATGGGAGCCTTCTCTGGTGCCCTGCCATGCATCTTCACTTTCTAGTGGCAAATCAGACAGCGCACCAGAGGAGGTCGTTTCCCACCAATTCTCCCATGCTCCCTATTGTGCTCGCCATCAAGAAGCTCCTCGGGTATATCCTCAGTCTGTAGTGCCACCACCATGGTATGGCCAGCCATGAGCACCACCACTGGGCTCTGTTCCATTGCCCCAGTGAATATAGTGGGATCCCTGGGTGGCATATTGCCCTCACACTTCTCAGGCTTCCAGCCTCGCCCGTGAGCCCTCAAGATGTTCTTGGCTACAGTATGCAGAACCTTGAAACCTCCAGAGTAGATCTTGGAGGAACAGGAGGGTGGACTTGAGTATGAGGTTACTCCAAGGACCAACATAACTTCCTCCTCTCCAAATGAGGCAGTCATTTCCCCCCCCCCCATCCTTAGTCAGTGATTTCCGGCTCTTCTAGGACTTGGAAAAAAGGGGTGCAGACACACTGCAGATACACTTGGAGGAAATCAAGGACACTCACCACAAATTCCTTAACATCTTACACTCTTTCTCATTCTCCAGAATAGCCATCCCCATCAATGAGGCTCTCCTGGACTCCGCAAAAACTATGCGACAAACCTCAGCATCGGAAATGGCTACTTGTAAATGGGTTGATAAAAAAATATTACGTCTCAGCTAGGGAGATGGGATTTCTTTTCTCCAACCCTCCCCGTAACTCCATTGTTGTGGACATGGTAAACTCCCAGGGCCATCAGCACCAAATGAGATCCACGCCCATGATAGGGATTGGAAGCCCTTAGACCTCTTCGGGAGGAAAGCCTACTCCTCTGCCACATTGCAATTTCAAATAGCAAATTATCAAGCCCTAACAGCAAAGTATGACTATGTTAACTATTCAAAACTCAACAGATTTAGTGATCAGCTCCCAGAGTCAGAGCATGACCAGTTCCGAGCTATTATCCAGGAAAGGCATCTAATAGCCAGAACAATGTTCCAGCCAGCCCATGGTGATGCAGCTGATACAGTGGCCCAGTTTATCTCCAGAGTGGTGGTTATGCGACATGTGTTATCGTTACACCTTTTGGGCTTCCCTAAAGAGGTGCAGATGACTGTTGAGAACCTTCCCTTTGAAGGCACCAAGCTGTTTGCGGAGAAGATAGACGCGTGCCTCCATACCCATAAAGATTCCAGGGCTACTCTGTACTCATTAGGGATCTATACGCCTAGACAAAAAAGAAAATATAGTCGGCACCCAAAAATGAATCATGTACTGCTCAGTACTCGACTCATCACTTTTATGAACCTCAACAAAAGAAATTTAGGTTCTCCAGACACAAACAATCAGGTCCACAGCCTCCCACATCACAAACCTCAACCTTCAAACATCAATTTTGACATGTTTGTTAAGGTGTTGACAGACCACTGCTCTCAACCACTACAGCTGACCAACCTATCCTACCCATTTAGCTACCATCTTGCCATGTTCCACAGCACTGGGAACGCATAACGTTGGACTGATGGGGCTTGGAAATCATTCGCAAGGGTATTCCATCCGCTTTACCTCCCTCCCCCCTCATAACACTCTTCCCTGTCTTTCTTCAGGGACCCTTCTCACAAGAGTTTACTACGAAAAGAAATAGATTGCCTCCTCCAGTCAGGAGCCATAGAACCATACCTCAACATCTACGAGGCAAAGCTTTTTACTCTTGCTGTTTCTTACTACCCAAGAGGAAGGGTCATTGGAGATCCATATTAGACTTCAGAGCACTCAACGAGTTTGTCAAAACTCAAAAATTCAAGATGATCTATCTTGCAATGATTGGGTTTTCAGCCCTCAAAATTCAGGATGCCTATTTCCATATCTCAGTCCTACCCCCCACAGATGGTTCCTCAGATTTACTCTAGGACAAGACCACTACTAGTACAGAGTACTCCCCTTCAGACTCTCATCAGCTCCGAGGATATTTTCCAAGGTTCTTTCACTAGTGGATGCTCATCTTTGTTCCTAGGGGATCATTCTCTACCCTTACCTGGTCAACTGCCTCTTCAGAGCCCACTTCTTCAGTGAGGCTTGCCAGTTACCAAAACCGCAATAAACTTGTTCACAGAACTGTGCCTACAGATCAACGCCCAGAAATCAACCCTCACCCCGGTACAGCTCCTGGAACTCATAGGGGCCCACATCGACTTGTTACAGGCCAAAACATTTCTACCTCAACACAGGTTCCTGTCCTTGGTCATGCTCATAGAGACAGAACAAAAAATCCCCCAAATATCAGCCAGACTACCTCCAACTCTTATGGCCTATGGCAGCCAGCACAGCAGTGATACCTCATGCCAAGCTTCATATGCAGTGTCTCCAGATGTGGTTAGGCTTGGTCTACAGACTAGACAAACCTCTGTCACTGCCCACCAAGATCAAGAACTCCCTGGACTGGTGGAAAAACCCAGGAGATGTTTGCAAAGGGCTCCCCTTTTCACAAAGTTCCCTGTTGTTACTTCTTACCACCAATTCATCCCTGGTGGATGGGGCTTGCAACTAAACAACCTTACAACACAAAGTGAGTGGTCGTCCATGGAGACATCTCTCCACATTTACCTCCGGGCAGTCAGGAATGCCTGCACCCATTTTCTCCCACTGAACAAGGAAACACACACAAGAATCCAAACACACAACATAGCATGTTTGCATTATATAAATTGACAGGAAGGAGCAAGGTCACCCTCGCTCTGCACAGAAGCACTAAAGTTATGAAACTGGTGAAACAGCATTACACTATCAGCTGCCTACCTGCTGATCACAAAGAACTTGATAGAGGACAGTCTCTGGGTCCCCCTCCAGATCCATCATGTTGGCCCTATTGAGGACCCTGGCTCCAATACCCACCCATCATCCTTATCAGATGCGGCAATGGCTTCAGTGTCCCCCTTGCCCCCTGATGACTTCCGTCAATTTCAGGATCTCCTGTGTAGAGTGGCTGGAGAGTTTCACATTCTTCTGCTGGAGATCGAAGACACCAGCATAAGCTCCTGGACATTCTTCACTCATCGGCACTGGGTACATTTGCTCTGCCAATTGATGCCATCCTCGAGGCAGCTAGAATAGTTTGGCATACACTGGCCACATGTACACCTACCCCCAAGGGGGCAGAAAAACACTTCTATGTACCTGCTAAGTGATCTGAGTTTCTTTTCTCGTACACTCCCCTTCCCAATTCACTTGTGGTCAAGGTGGCGATGAAACACCATTCCAGACAAAAGCACCCATGCTCCACTCCATCCAATAAGGAGGGCAAGTGGTTGGACCATTTGGGCCACAAGCTCTTCTCCTCAGCCAGCCTTCAATTCAAGATTTTGAGTTATCACCAATACTTGCCAAATACAATTTCCTGAAACTGAAAAAAACTGAAGGAATTTGCTGACAAAACTGCTGCAGCAGGATTTGGCCTGCTTCCAGGCAATCTTAGAGGACATTACTTCAGTCAGCTGCAGATGCACCAGATAATTCATCGCGCTCTATGGCTGTCGGCATACTCATGTAGAGGGAATCATGGTTCCATTCCTCTGCTTTCCCCAGGGAAGTACAAAATACATTTCATTTCAGTTCAGGTGAGCTGTGAAGTGAAGTGAGCTGTAGCTCACGAAAGCTTATGCTCTAATAAATTTGTTAGTCTCTAAGGTGCCACAAGTACTCCTTTTCTTTTTGCGAATACAGACTAACATGGCTACTACTCTGAAACCTTCATTTCAGTGAATCCCATCTTTTTAACTAGTAAATGGACAATTCCTTTCACACCCTCAAAGATTCAAGAGCCACGCTTTGTTCCTTCGTTGTTTACACACCTGCACCAAAGCGTAAATTCTACTGCCCACCACCCATGTAACATTACAAGTCCTCCCAGTTTTTTCATCAGAGATCTTACAAACCACCACAGAAGCATCAACAGGCTCAAAGATCTCGTCCTCCGGGTCCTCCTTCACAGACTTCCTCCTCATAGATGCAATCCCCAGAGAAAAGATATTTCTGAGAGAGCCGTCAACCATCTTGCCTACTGCTAGCATTCTTTCTAACAGCTTGGAGTGCAACGTCAATGGATAAATGGGTGCTAAATGTCATCCACCATGGCTATATGATCGAGTTTGTCATGCTACCTCATCTACAGCCCTCGTACCCCCTGCCCTGATCTCTCCTTAGGGACCACTCTCATGACAGCATCTTCACCTAAGAAGTGAACTCCTTACTACAGAGAGGAGCAAATGAGGGGGTTCCTCTGGAATGTCAAAGGTTAGGGTTTTATTCAACTTACTTCCTGATACCCAAAAAGAAAGGCAGGTGGAGGCCAATTCTGGATCTCTGCCTTTTCAGTCACTTCATCCGCAAGCCCAAGTTTCTTATGATTACTCTAGCAGTGATGATTCCCTCCTACCCCTTATCCAAGCCCCCTTCTCCCCCCCCCATGCCGGTGAGAGCGGCAGGATAGGCTTATTGGAAAGCTTGGGAGGTGGGCAGGCGCAAACCACGCTGTATGCGTGGTGGTGGCGCTGAGGGGGAAGGGGAACAACGGGGGAGGGACCGGGGGTTAGCCTCCCAGCTGGGAGCTCAGGAGTCAGGCAGGACGGTCCCGCGGGCTGTAGTTTGCCCACTTCTGCCATAAACTCTACAGGATCACTAACAGATGTATGCCCGTTACAATAGGGGACTTCCCATTCCCCCCCAGGACAGAAAAAGACACCCCCTCTGTGACCCCTCTTTTATACACTGATACAAAGAAGTTACATATTATACCTCTAACATGGTTAGTTACCACCCTTTACCTTGTATCTCTTGGTCGATAAAAACATCTCTATCCATCATCCTGCCATCCTGACCTTATGTTTAAGAGGAGTCCATGTGTCCTTGTATCATCTTCGGGGAATGTGTTTCCACTATAACCTTGTATCGGCATGTTCTGGTACTACCCTTCTGGAATGTGTTTACCTAGTGCCTAGGAGTGCTTGTGTTTTTGCATGCCAGCCCTGTTCTTGCCAAGTTCATGTATTGGATAGTGAACCTGCAAGCAAGTATCTGCTTTGTAACGGGGCCTGACTTGCTCATATCTTGACTCTTGCTATAACTTTGCTTTATCTTAGCAGGGCCTACTTTAGTTCAGGTCTTAAGCTCACACCAGGCCCCTTTTACCAGACCTCATGTCTCATTCTCTCTCTTTCTACGACAGTGCCATGAGGTTTAAGGCTATCGAGATGCAAGAGGCCTACTTTCACATTTATTCAGCTCACAGACAGTTCTTGAGATTCAAGGTTGGCTCAGAGCACTTTCAGTTTCAGGGTTCTTCCCTTTGGACTCACCACTGCTCTCAGAGCCTTCACCAAGGTGTTTTCCATTGTGGCCTACATCAGGCATTATGGGGTCCTTGCATTCCCATATCCTGGCAACTGATCCTGGTGACATAATCTAGACATAAATCCCAAGTTTCAACCTCCATGTTACTCAGCCTCCTTTCCTACCTTGGAGTCATCATCAACGTAGAAAAATCAACCTTGGACCTCACACAATCCCTAGACTTTATAGGGGCATCCATCAACTCAGTTGCAAGGTGAGCGTACTTACCGTGCAAGAACTCAGAACCTGCGTCATCAACAATCCTTCTCTCCCAGCTAGGACTTGCCTATCTCTCCTTGGCCACATGGCTTCCTGCACATATGTCACCACCTTCACTCAGTTCTACCTTCTCTGCCTTCAGATGTAGCTCCAGAGGGTTTACTCATTGTGACACATGGCCAGAAAGGGTTAAGCATCCAGATTCAATCTTTAGGGACATATTGGTAGATAATGTTTGTGGTTTTGTGTGTTTGCATATATATTGTTAGAGGTTAACAATGTAATAAAATAGTTCCTGTCTATGCTGTAGTCTGTTAATACAGTGGTATTACTATATTTACAGTTAATTTAAATGTTAAGATCTCCTTTTGATCTCTGAATTATCTCTCTTTGAAGTATATAGCAAATCACCTGTGAATGGTGAAAAACAGGCAATTTCCTTATGTTAATCTGTGTAGCTAATTACCAGTGATGCTTAGGAAATAGGTCTAGTTCAAAGTCTCGATGATTGCCTGTTGTTCATCTAAGGATTCCGTGCTGTCAAGAGAAGGCCTGGAACTGTATAAAGGTGTCTTGGGTCCTGATCTTTTTTATCTCAGATCTGCTTGATGCTTTATGCAGGGGAAGCTTGAGTCGTCAAACTGAGATCTCCAGTCCCACCTGGATCACCCTGGATATGAATATTGGACTATAACCTATGACTAATTCTGAAAGAACTCTTTGCATCTACAAAGTTCATTATCTCTACTATGAAACTGATCTCAGAACTGTACTAATGCCTCTGTGAATATTGATCTTTCAACCAATACTCACTTTCTCTCTCTCTCTTTTTTTTTAATAAATTTTAGTTAGTAAGAATATTCATTAGCTTGGGAGGTAATGTATCTGATCCTTTGGGATTGGTAGAACTTTCTTATGTGATTAATAAGATTTTCAGTAATCCTCATTATATTTGAGTTGGGTGTCTGGGTGGAAGCCCAAGCTGGGTTGCTGTAAGGGAACTGTGTTTTGGCTTCTGGGTAACAATAAGGCATTATAGAAGTTGTTTTGTGCTCGCTGGGTAAATCTAAGTATTGGAACATCCACCAGTTTTGGGGATTATCTGCCCCATTCTTTGCAGTATGCCTAATTGAGTAACCTCAGTGTGGCTCCCCTGGGACCCTGTCACGCTTTGCCCACATATCACGCCATGGACCTCATGTTGACAGTCCCTCCCGGGGTATTCCCTACTCTCTCCTGGTGGAAGGACACGCATCTGGTCTGTGTAGGGGGTTCATTTTCTCCCCTCATCACCAGACAAGATGATCATCACTGATATGTTCCTCGTAGGCTGGGGAGTGCATATAAGTGATCGCATAACACAGGGAAACTGGACTCCTTAGGAATCCAGGAGGAGAATTCACGTCAACATTCTGGAACTCCAGGCTGTAAGTAAGGCTATGCCAAGCATTTCTCCCATTCATCTGCTCCCATCATGTTCTTATCATGTCAGACAATACCACCATTGTTTGCTTCATCAACAAATGGGGTAAGAAGTTGACCACTCTATGTGCAGAAAGCAGTCAACCTCTGCAATTGGTGCATTGCCCACCAGATACTCTTATGTGCAGCCTGTCTCCCAGGGACACAGAACATGATTTCAGACTTGTTCAACAGGCAGTTTGTGATCATCCACGAGTGGAAACTCCATGACACCATGGTATGACATCTTCGACCAACGTGGGACTCTGGCCAGAGACCTCTTCACCTCCCCTGCCAACAACAAATGCAGCACATACTGCACCAGAAGGGTCTTGGTCACCACTCTCAGAGTGATGCTCTTGTATTCCTCTGATCAGACAAGATCAACTATGCCTTCCTTCTTCTTCCACTCCTACCATGAGTACTCCACAAGATCAGATGAGACAGTAATTCTGATTACCCTTTGCTGTTCCAGAAAGTTCTGGTTTCCCAACCACCTTTGTATGTCTGCCCATCCCCCAATTCCCATCCCTGCTTTCCCTGATCTACTGATGCAGCACAATGACAACATCAGATATCCCAATCCCACAAGTGCTTCACCTCATAACATGGTATTTGGATGGGCATCTTTTCTAGAATGGCCATGTTAATCAAAAGTGCAAAATACTTTGTCTACCAGCAGGAAAGAATCTACTAGATGATGTTACTGGACCAAGTGGAAATATTTCGCCTTTGGCCCAACAAAAGGGACTTCCCCCAGAAATGGTGGGGATTCCCCTCCTCCTGGACTATCATAGAATCACAGAATAGAATCATAGAATATCAGGGTTGGAAAGGACCTCAGGAGGTCATCTAGTCCAACCCCCTGCTCAAAGCAGGACCAATCCCCAACTAAATCATCCCAGCCAGGGCTTTGTCAAGCTTGACCTTAAAAACTTCTAAGGAAGGAGATTCTACCACCTCCCTAGGTAACACATTCCACTGTTTCACCACCATCCTAGTGAAAAAGTTTTTCCTAATATCCAACCTAAACCTTCCCCACTGCAACTTGAGACCATTACTCCTTGTTCTGTCATCTGCTACCACTGAGAACAGTCTAGATCCATCCTCTTTGGAACCCCCTTTCAGGTAGTTGAAAGCAGCTATCAAATCCCCCCTCATTCTTCTCTTCCACAGACTAAACAATCGCAGTTTCCTCAGCCTCTCCTCATAAGTCATGTGTTCCAGTCCCTAATCATTTTTATTGCCCTCTGCTGGACTCGTTCCAATTTTTCCACATCCTTCTTGTAGTGTGGGGCCCAAAACTGGACACAGTACTCCAGATGAGGCCTCACCAATGTCAAATAGAGGGGAACGACCAAGTCCCTCGATCTGCTGGCAATGCCCCTACTTATACATCCCCAAATGCCATTGGCCTTCTTGGCAACAAGGGCACACTGTTGACTCATATCCAGTTTCTCGTCCATTGTAACCCCGAGATCCTTTTCTGCAGAACTGCTGCCTAGCCATTCGGTCTCTAGTCTGTAGTGGTGCATGGGATTCTTCCGTCCTAAGTGCAGGACTCTGCACTTCTCCTTGTTGAACCTCATCAGATTTCTTTTCGCCCAATCCTCTAATTTGTCTAGGTCTCTCTGTATCCTATCCCTACCCTCCAGCGTATCTACCTCTCCTCCCAGTTTAGTGTCATCTGGAAACTTGCCGAGGGTGCAATCCACACCCCCATCCTACAGATCATTTATGAAGATATTGAACAAAACTGGCCGCAGGACCGACCCTTGGGGCACTCTACTTTGATACCGGCTGCCAACTAGACATGGAGCCATTGATCACTACCTGTTGAGCCCGACAATCTAGCCAGCTTTCTATCCACCTTATAGTCTATTCATCCAGCCCATACTTCTTTAACTTGCTGGCAAGAATACTGTGTGAGACTGTGTCAAAAGCTTTGTTAAAATCAAGGAACAACACGTCCACTGCTTTCCCCTCATCCACAGAGCCGGTTATCTCATCATAGAAGGCAATTAGATTAGTCAGGCATGACTTGCCCTTGGTGAATCCCTGCTGACTGTTCCTGATCACTTTCCTCTCCTCTAAGTGCTTCAGGATTGATTCCTTGAGGACCTGCTCCATGATTTTTCCAGGGACTAGGGGTGAGGCTGACTGGCTTGTAGTTCACCGGATCCTCCTCCTTCCCTTTTTTAAAGATGGGCACTACATTAGCCTTTTTCCAGTCGTCTGGGACTTCCCCCGATCGCCATGAGTTTTCAAAGATAATGGCCAATGGCTCTTATCTCCTGTCCTTGAAGGCATTGGGTCTTGCCTTCAACTCTCTTAAGGTCCACCTAGGAGCAATTAGCACCTTCCTTCCCCCCGTGGAAGGGCACTCTGTCTTTACACACCTGTTGACATCTAGGTTTTGGAAAGGCCTCATTAGACCCTTCCCACCCATACAGCCCATTGCTCTCCAATGGGACCTCAACCTAGTTCTATCCATATTTGTGAAACTGCCCTTCCAACTGCTGGCATTGTGCTCTATGTCCCTCCTTTCCATGAAAGTCACCTTCCTTGTTGCTATCACTTCGGCAAAAAGGGTAGGTGAACTTGGGGTCATGATGGCGGACCCTCCTTTCACAACTTTCCATAGAGATAAAGTCTCCCTGTTCCTGCATCCCAAATTTCTGTCAAAGGTCATCTCCCAGTTTCACATTAATCAATCCATTCACTTACCTGTTTTCTTCCCAAACCCACACGCCTCGGAAGAGGAACGACAACTCCACTCCTTTGAGACACGTCAGGTCTTGGCCTTCTATCTGCAGAGGAAAAGACCAATCAGGAAATGCCCCAGACTGCTTGTTGCAGTAACTGAAAGAGTTAAAAGTCAAGCAGTCTCCACACAGAGAATCTACAAGTACATTTTGGGGTGCATTATACTCTGCCACCAATTATCTGGACTGCTGCCACCTGCTGGGGTGCGGACTCATTCCATGAGAGCCCAAACTTCTACCATGGCCTCCCTCCACAATGTGCTGTTCTGGGATATATATAGAGTGGGCACATGGAGTTCAGTACACACCTTTGCTACGCTTTATGCCTTAGTGCAGGATTCGGCAGCAGATGCCTCCTTCGGTGTGGCTGTTCTCCTCTCAACCCTTCCATCTTCATCCTTGCACCCTTCTCCAACTTAAGTACCACTTGTTAATCACCCTCCGTGGAATACAGTAGGGACCATCACTCAAAGAAGAGGTTACTTACCTTTAACTGGAGGTTCTTCTAGACGTGAGGTCCCTGTCTGTATTCCACTTCCCACCTTCCTTCCCCTCTTCAGCGATCTATTTGATTTGCGGTGGAGAAGGAACTGGAGATGCAGTCAGTCCATCCTGCACTTTATCATATAAGACAAAACCATTAAGCAATCCAGGGCGCATGCACAGACCAACAGACACTACTTTCAAATTCTCTGGCTCCAGCCGCATGGTGCACATGCATAAACTCCTCAATGGCCTACAGATAGGGATCACACATCTTGAAGATCCTCCAGTTACAGGTAAGTTGCCTCCTCTTTTCATTTTATTCCAGGCGGGGCTCCACGGGTTAATTCCCAGGGCTTTATTTTCAACAGAACATACATTCATATATCAATCAGTCCCTGACAAACTGATGTCTAAAACACATTGAGATCTAGTCATGGACAGAACAGGTGAGGATCACTCTCAAAGATTCTTTGAAATATGAAACTAGAAGTTGCAGAGAGAATTAAGGGTGAAATGTTGGTCCAGTATCTGGATGTAGACTAACTACCACTAAAGCGCTATGGAGGGGGAGCAAAACATGACAGAAAAGCCCTTAGACAAGCAGAAGGGGAAGAATAATAGCTCTGTTGTATGCTTCCCTCAGCCTTCAGACACTTGGGAGACTGATGAAGTGATAACACTTGCATCCAGTGAAGTGAGCTGTAGCTCATGAAAGCTTATGCTCAAATAAATTTGTTAGTCTCTAAGGTGCCACAAGTACTCCTTTTCTTTTTGGGAGACCCAAATTCTCTAATTCCCTAGGATCAGACCTCCTCTGCTTTGGGAGCTGTGGGGTATAGGACAAGAGATAGGAGGGGCAGGTAGTTAACCAGCTGATTTCTGAGTGAGAGTTTGCTTAGTAGTTAATTGCCAAAGTAACTTTTTTGTGCCTACTACCCTCTGGTGGGTTGCAAAGGGTAGCAATGGGTCCCTTAGAAGCCATGGTAGTATAATGGAGGCAGGCCCTTCTCAGGAGGACAGCCTTATGTCTGCTGGATTTTCTATTGCTTATTCTCCTTAGGATATGTTGCATTTGAAGGCCATCCCTATCACCTTCTCTGTAGATCATCAGATCACTTCCCTCTTTGGGGAGAAACAAGGAGACAGTTGTAATATTTTCAAAGAAGTCTTTACCTTCCTATGGATTTTTTCCTAAGTGTGTGTATGTGTGAGGGTGTGTCCCAGAGAAGTTACTTAGGTGGCTACTAATGTATGTATGTTCAGCTATCTGATTCTGCAGAAGAAACCCTGCCAAAGGGTTGGAAATGTTGTGGGGGAATCAGCAAATCCACCTGCATGGTGGGTGGGAATACCTTCAGATTCAGGAATTTTGGAACCAGCTATTAAGTATATAGTAGAACCGCATTGATATGTGGACAAAAAACATGAGGCTTCCACCACACTGAGGTCTCGTATTACTAAGATTTAATTATTTATACAAGATGTATGTAGAATGTTTACTGTGAAGTATTATCATAACTATTTCAAACTAAATCATAGGTGCCACATAGAAGAAAAAGAACATTTATGACACGCTGTCCTAACCTAATAACAAAATTTATTAATTCACATTAGGTCTCCCAGTCATCAGTATGGATTAAAGTGATTCTGCTTTCGGTATGAAAAGATGTAGGAGTCGTTGGCATTCAACCTAAACTTCCTGCTGTCACGGTGATGACACAAGGAAAGCTTTTTTAAATAGAACAAGGGATTGACTGGCCAAATGATGCACAGAGCAAGTCATGAGACAACATTAGATCAGCCATTTCTGAAAGAAGGTGCCCAAAGATTGGCCAGCAAATGCATTGCTTAGAGGACGTTGGCCATCTAGTTTTCTAGAACAGCAAGTTCAAGGGCAAATGAAAGAAATAAGATGAATGCTGCACAATTTTGGGGCACTCTAAAGCATCAGAAAGGAACTCTACCTTCCTAATGGTGGAATAGAAGGGCCTGCAAGGTCTATTGTTATTGCTTTATTTCCCCTTGGTTGTAGAGGGCCAGTGTATTTTCATTAATTATTATACTGGTACTCTGTGTTTCCATTGAATATTGTTACCTGGGTACCACGTTGATGGGGCATATTAGAAATTCTTAATTAGGTAGAATAGATAATTTGGCAAATTTCTGGCACTACTATGATGGGACTCACGCTTTCTCTTCTTGTGGGTGGGTTCAGGATGCTGTTTCTCGCCCCTGATCTGGGGTATTAACTGTCCCACTAGTATCCCAGAGAAGGGGAGTGGAGAGGGAGGGACTCGGGCCCGCCTTCTACTCCGGGTCCCAGTCCAGGGGCCCTAGGGATAGCAGCAAACCACTTGAACTAGCGATTTGTTCCCCTGGGCTACTTCCCTCTCCAGCCCTTCAGCTTGTGGGGCTTCTTGCCCACTCTCTGCTTGGGCCAGGTTTCTCCCAACCCCTTGTGTCTGTGAAATCTCTCTGCTCTGCACAAGCGGGGTTTCCCTTTACCTAAGGTCTTGATCTTCTGGCCCACCACAGCACTTCTCCAGACTCTCCTCTGCTTCCTTCCAAACTGGTCTCCTTCAAACTACTCTCTGCTCCAGCACCCAACCACTCTGCTTCAACTCCTCCAACTGTCTGATTGAAGCAGGGGTTTTTTATCAGGTGACTGGCTTCAGGTGCTCTAATTGGCTTCAGGTGCTCTAATTAATCTACAGCAGCCTCTCTTCCCTCTACAGGGAATAAGGCTCTAATCATCCTGGGGCTTACATATCTACCTTCTATCACCCTCCTGCTGCCCTCTGGCCATGCTGTATCACAATAGAAATCTAGGCTTTTAAATTAAAAACAATTAAATACACCTGGTAGAGTTTGGCAAAATTGGGGCTATTTGGAGGAGATGGGGAAATTGGTATAATTTTGTCATTTGTGTTTTGTTCTTTGTTTTGCAAAAGCAGGAGTGGTTTGGTTGCATGTGACTCCTCAAAGCTTGAGGGGGCTTGAACAAATGGCTCTTGTTTTGGCCTATCTTAGTTTCCACTTCCAATCTTTGTTTTTCTAGGTACCTGAGCCTATATGCTGCTGATGTTGTGGGGATCAGTGGATATGTGATTTATAAAATATGTGTTCTGCTTTCAGCCTAGATCTCCCTCTCCTTGCCTTTGCCCTCTCCCTGCCCCTCTGATCAACTGCCAGGTCCTAGTCTTTTCCCCACCCGCCTTTTTTAGAAAAATAGCAGAGACTCTGAAATTGATACCTCAGTCATGGACTGAAACTCCATTATATAATGTTTCTACTGGCCTTTGATATTGATGTAACTCTTCAGTTGTCTCTGTGAAGTTAAACTGCCACTTTTTAAAATTACATAATGGTGCTGCTCTGCTGCAAATAACCAAAAGAGGTTTTAAACAAGCCAAGTCTATTATCTACATTGCTGCCTTTGCAGAGATGAATCAATATCAAAGGGCCTAACCTATTGCAGTTTGGGACCTTGGCAGCAGCAGAGTTATTAGTGTTGCCGTCACAAGCCAGGATGCAGCCAGTGGGAATTAGGCTGTTTCCCCAAAAAGTACATGAGGTAAGGAGAGACATTATCAGGGATGCCAAGGAGGAAAATAGTGGATTTGGGGGGCGTGCGAAAAGGGGAATAGTAGCCTACAAGATCTGCCAAAGACATTCCCCACTTTTATATGGGATATCAGTGTGGCATTGCACTCCATGTTCTTCATAGTAATATTATTATGATTATGGCATAACAATGATGTATTTTATCGAAGATAGGTCATGTGCGATATCATTGAAAAGGTTTTGATTCACTGAATATGATTATCCTATTTGTATGCATGTATCATATTGGTATCTAAAGTTAGGAATATTGTCTATGCATCTGTTAGAAATGTGTTTACACCTGGGCAACGCCCCTAGGCAGAATGCAATCAGTCTGATGGTTGGATGGGAATGGCCATTAGGGAGAACAATAGGTCTGAGAAGATGCTAATCTTCCACTGGGGAGCCTTCCTGAGGAAGCTACAAACAATCTCTGAGTCATGGCTGCTGTGTCCCTACAGGGGCATGTCACCTGGTACTGGACTCCATCTTGGAATACCAGTGTTTTTCCACTGACTGGGCATGGGAACCAAGAGGGGAGACAAAGGGTTCCCGCCATATGGAAAAGCTATTTAAGGCAGGGGAGCGACGTCATCATGGTTCTTCATTGACTCCCCGCCCGAGAAGATTGCTGGAAAGACCTGAGGAACAAGGAGTGAACCGGGGGAGAAGGGCTGAATGCAGGTTAGCCTGTTAAAGAAATACCTGGGCTTTTAAACAGCAGGCAGGTGCAGCTTGCCCTCAAGAATCTCTGCAAACTTCCTAAATGAACAATGAGGGTGAGAATTTCCTACTCGTATCCAATCTCTTTATTATATTAAGCGTAGATTGCGTTTTTGTTCGTTTGCTAGGTAATCTGCTTTGATCTGTGTGCTATCCCTTACAATCACTTAAAATCTATCTTTTGTAGTTAATCAACTTGTTTTGTTTTGTCTAAAACCAGTGTGTGGAAAGCATAACTTGGGGCAGAAAGCTGTGTATATTCCTCTCCACATTGTGTGTGTGTGGCGGGAGGCATGAATTTCATGAGCTTACACTGTACGGTTCTCTGTGCTGTGCAAGACAGTATAATTTTGAGTTTACTTTCCAGAGAGGGGTTGCACGCTTTAGGAACTGGGAAGTGCCTTAATTGAGCCTTCCCATGTAGAACTGATCTCAGCATTTGTGTGTAGCTGCAGCTGGGTGTGTCCATACCTGTATGTGTGCTGGATGTGGCTTGAGCCCTGTCACAGCAGTGCAGTGTAAAGGGAGCCCAGGCTGGTGGGTCAGGCAGGCTCAGTGGTACCCCAGTTCCCGGTGGCACCCTGGGGAGAACCCATCACAATTAGCATAAGTAGTTGTGGTCCCAAGGAAAAGGAAGTGTATGTATCAGAAGGGTGGTACACATTTCAAAATGATCATATAATTATTATTTTATAAAAATGTTTAAAGTATATATTTTGTGGGCTGGCATCATGATCAGTTGTGGAGAGGCATCATAGTCCCAATGTGGGAATTTAGGAAGAAAATTTGGGTTTAGAAGCCTCTTTATCTAATTAGAATACAACTTTTATCAAAGCCAATATACAGTGTTAAATGTTCCTTACTCTGCACACAGGCTTATAAGACTTCCTGTACCCTGAATATGGAAGTACACCGGGCCCTTGCTAGAACGCAGGGTTTGGGATCCATGCAGGGTTCGGAATCCATGCGCGGTACCACGTTAATGCGGGGACCATACTACCATGGATTCCAATTTAATTATTTAAATTTGGGATCCATCGCTGCAACTGCACTGTATGCGAATCCACGCTATAGCGATGCACACTCTAGTGAGGGTCCGCTGTAGGTCTTATTTGCTTTTGGGGCCCTGTCAACATCCTAGTACTGCTGAATGCAGCTCATGAGTTTCTAAATTGCAGGGAAGACCCAATGATAAACTCAGAGTTATGCATTCCCTTCTGGATCATCAGCTGTTTTCCGAAAGGTGAAATTTTAACGTATCTTGGTGACTCTAGAGTAACATGAAAACCAGTTGTTGATGATAGACGATCCTGTTTGTTTAATTGTGTAATAGGATCATTGCATTTACAAGTTATTTGTCTTAGAATGTCATTCAGGCTGCCACCCACTGGGAGATCAGAGTTCATGTCTGAAGCTTGATCCCTGGGACAGCACAATCTGGAAGTGTTGTAGAGGCAGGTATCTCTAGCTATGTTTGAGTTAGGAATACTTTCATTTATTCTCAAGTCACCCCCCATTGCCTTATGAGTCAGAATCTTTATGTAAACTATTTTTTCATATTTTAGTTAATTTTTTACCAGCAGGAATATTAAGGAGGAATTTTACACTGGGGTGAAAAAAGAAATGTTGATGCCCTGGCTCAGGCCAGAATCTGGGAGGTGTAAAGTTAGCATAAAATTATACCCGGCATGTTTCCTACATTCAGCATAGGAAAGGAGCAACTGAGAAACATAAAGTTTCATGTTTAACTTGCAGTGTCCCCTCTAATTAGGACTTTCTCTGTCATAGTCCCAGCTTCTTCTCCTGAAAGACGCTACAGAAAGGTAATAATTCTGTAGTCATAGTATTGTTATGGATTTCTTGATACGCAGAGATGTATTAGGCACTGTGTCAAAGTAAGACGTGTTCCTTGCCTCAGTGAGCATAGAGTCTAAATTTGAGTGACACAAGTGAGGTAGGGGAGATTAAAGACAAGGGTGACAGTAAGATTCCATGATTATGCAGAAAGGCATGGACATACCTGGGTGGTTTGGTTTTGTTTATACTAACTTTCCATTTCTTCATATCTCATATGTGAGAAAACAGAAATTGTTTCTGCGAAGGGATTTGGATGAGATGAGGACAGTGGCATGTTGGGGGAAGGCTTTCCAATAGGGCTGTCGATTTACTCGCAGTTAACTAATGTGATTAACTCAAAAAAGTCAATTGCAATTAAAAAAATTAATTGTGCTCAATCAGGGTGGATTTGATTTAAATTGATTTAAATCACTAGTCAGGAAGACTCAATTTAATCATGAATTTCTACTTAAAAGTGCATTCTTGTTGGTTGTCATAACTTCAATACATATTCCTCACAACTCAGAGATAGATGTAGGTTTCATTTTTAGAAGGTACACACTATACATTTTTAAAGTGATTTATTTTGAAAACTTTTCAGATTAGTTTTATAGCTATATCAGAAAATGAATGATTGTTTGGTTATTTCAGATAGATAACCTCCCAATGACTTCATAAACATCTCCAATTCAACAGGTTAATCATTAATATTTGGAGGATTTTCTTGCCATGCTGTATTGGGAGGAGAACATCACCAGACAGACATTTAAATTGTTTTATTTAAACAAAACAACAATATTATGTATTCTGGATTTTTTTCTTCAACAGCAAACATATAATATTTTAACAAAACAAGCATATTAATTTTTGAATTTAAACATTCAGGTTTTTTAAAATCAGGTTTGTTTCTGTTAAAATTGTTTTTAACTAAAATAGTTAAATGAAATATTAAAAAAAAATAAATTGATTATGTCTGCCAGATCAACATGAGAAACTTAAAATATTGGCTTCTGCAGCTAACTCAGTCATCTTCACCTTCATTTTCCAGTTTGTTCATAATCTGGAAAAGAAAAACAAGCTTTCCTGCTTTTTCATGTCCCAAATGATTTCTCAATTTGGAATGAATTAGTCCAAAGGAAGAAAATATTCTTTCTGTACCGGCAGAAGAAGCTACTGCTGTTAAAAGTGAGATTATCACTTCAACAGTCTCTGAATCCAAGTGCTTAAGTGACTTCCACCAGTTCACTGGTGTGACTTTATTTAAAACATCATCAGCAAATGTATATTTCTTGAATGGTTCACCCTTAGCTCTGAAGTTTCTTATAGTTGGCATTATGGAGGGATGATTGCTGGATGTCCATGTCATAGCCAACTCCTCTTCTGCAGCAGTTAAGATTTGACCCTGGCACCAAGTATTGAGAATATTTGCAAGAAAATGAACTGGAGATAGTGCTTGTCCCATTCGTTTTTTTAATGCTTGTAATTTAACTCTGTCATTGCATATTTATCTTTTTAAGATCTCGCTCAGTTCTTTCCAAATTTCAACAGCGTCAGCAATAAAACAGCTATTTCCCTGCATTTTGTTCAAGGCTACAGAAATAGGCTTCAGGGTACTCAGCATGTGTTCAACATTTCTCTTAAGCCCAATGTTGAGAACTTTGGCTGTGACAGTGCCATCTATTTTTTACTATTTTGTTCACAAACTGTCATCAGATTAGGCCAGTTCTTCATATTGTGCTCAAAACAGTCCACTATTGAGTTCTATCACACATCTTGTGGGAGAGTTAGCTTGATTCATCCCACTTTTTTTGCTGCAAAGTGGTTGTTACGGAAGTATTTTGCAATTTCAACATTAGCCTTGATTTCTGGAACACTGAAGTCTTCGGCTGGGAGGTACATCAAATAAACATTGCAACCGTATATTGTTAGCTTGGGACTCTCTTCTAAATAATTTCTTCTCATCTTGGATACATTTGCAGAATTGTCTGTGATCTAGCTGCATACTAGACATTTTAATTTTTTTTCCACAGTTTGTTATAGCTTTTACTGCTACTTCTTGTTAAGTATTCTGCTGTTTGTGCATTTCCTGATCTATTAATTGTAAAGACATTCCCGTCTTCTATTGTCACAGAAGCACATACAGCAGGATCATTGTGGACATTGCTCCACCCATCAAGAATCAGGTTAACAATTTCGCCTATAGACCTTTTTGCATACTGCTCAATTTCTCTTTCATACACTTTATCCAGCAATTTGCCTGCAACATCTGCTGTGTTGGGTGGACTGTATCCTGGTCTTAATGACTGAACCATTTTAATGAAGTGTGGGTTCTCAGTCATACGGAAAGGAGAGTTTGTTGCATAAACAAACCGGGCAATTTTTTCATCAGTTACCTCTTTTTGTAATCTTCTGGTTCTTATCACAAACTTATCTATGGTTGTTTCTGAATGGTGGAGATTTTTTTTTCTTTTTGCTACAGGCGATATGCTGTGGCTCTGTAAATACATGATGTAACTAAAACACTATCATTGACAGATAACTCTGAAACTATAGAAAATGATGATGCTCTTGAAGGTGTATAGTCTTCAGAATTCTGTATGTTGAGGATGAATTCTCCTAAACAAAATAAGTCAATGCAGTTATTTAATTATTATTACCATACTGCTCATTTAGTATTATTCATTCTATTCACTGACTGTCAGTACTACTTTAAAGGTGAATTTGAAAAAGGAAGAACTGCCTATTTCAGCTATTTATTTTGTATCACAACTCATCTAAAATGATAGCACCATAGACTAACAACTATATTTTTTGCTCAAACATGAGAATTCAAGAATAGTCAGGAAGGAAGACAAGCAGTCCTTAAGAAAGAAGTATGAAATAAAAAAGTTTACCAACCTGAAGATCCTGCATGTTCAGACATGTTCCTTTCATCATCTTCAATGCAGCTTCCTCCTGAGAACGAACACGTCTCATAATGATGTTTCATTCGGGCAACTAGGCCTTGCATTTCTTTGTATGCCTGTTCATGCTTCGGCCACCATTCCAGAGGACACGTTTTCATGCTGATGATGCTTGTTTAAATAATGCATTAATAACATTTGTGACTGAACTCCGTGGAGGAGAATCATATGGCTCCTGCTCTGTTTTATCCATATTTTTCCATATATTTCATGTTATAGCAGTCTTGGATGACTCATGCAAAGAAGGTACCAATGTGAGATTTCTAAAGATAGCCACAGCACTCAACCCAACGTTTAAGAAGGGACCTCAGGTCATCTAATCCAACCCCCTGTTCAAAGCAGGACCAATCCTCAACTAAATCATCCCAGCCAGTTGTGAAACACTTCTCTAAGAAGAAAAGGAGTACTGGCACCTTAGAGACTAACAAATTTATTTGAGCATAAGCTTTCATGAGCTACAGCTCACTTCATCGAATGCATTCCATTGACACATCCGATGAAGTGAGCTGTAGCTCATGAAAGCTTATGCTCAAATAAATTTGTTAGTCTCTAAGGTGCCACAAGTACTCCTTTTCTTTTTGCAAATACAGACTAACACGGCTGCTACTCTGAAAGTTCTCTAAGAGTTTCTGTGATTCAAGAGGATTTAGGTCATATGTGCTCTTAATTCAATGATTTCATCAGCATTATAATGAACACAGGTTTTTGTTTTTTAATTAACAGATTTGCACCACAGTTTAAGGAATTTAAAACTGAGAAAAAAGAAAAACTGCTTTGATAATAGAAAGGCAGTGCTGCAGTTGGGCAGTGTCATCATTAAATGGCTTAAAATTATTTAGGCAAATACATCTATTAAGGAATTAGGGATGGAGAGTAAATTACATGATAAAATAATGTAAAATTTTTTAATTTAAGTTTTTAAATAGAATGTTCTGAAATTTCTAGTGTAAAAAACCTACAATTGTCAAAACTGTACTACTCCAACTGTTACTTTTGGAATAAGTACCATTGGGCAGATTCTCTGCGACTGTAACTTTATATCAGCAGAGGGTCTGCCCCCATATGCCTCTGACATAGAATCATAGAATCATAGAATCATAGAATATCAGGGTTGGAAGGGACCCCAGAAGGTCATCTAGTCCAACCCCCTGCTCAAAGCAGGACCAAGTCCCAGTTAAATCATCCTAGACAGGGCTTTGTCAAGCCTGACCTTAAAAACCTCTAAGGAAGGAGATTCTACCACCTCCCTAGGTAACGCATTCCAGTGTTTCACCACCCTCTTAGTGAAAAAGTTTTTCCTAATATCCAATCTAAACCTCCCCCATTGCAACTTGAGACCATTACTCCTCGTTCTGTCATCTGCTACCATTGAGAACAGTCTAGAGCCATCCTCTTTGAAACCCCCTTTCAGGTAGTTGAAAGCAGCTATCAAATCCCCCCTCATTCTTCTCTTCTGCAGACTAAACAATCCCAGCTCCCTCAGCCTCTCCTCATAAGTCATGTGCTCTAGACCCCTAATCATTTTTGTTGCCCTTCGCTGTACTCTTTCCAATTTATCCACATCCTTCTTGTAGTGTGGGGCCCAAAACTGGACACAGTACTCCAGATGAGGCCTCACCAGTGTCGAATAGAGGGGAACGATCACGTCCCTCGATCTGCTCGCTATGCCCCTACTTATACATCCCAAAATGCCATTGGCCTTCTTGGCAACAAGGGCACACTGCTGACTCATATCCAGCTTCTCGTCCACTGTCACCCCTAGGTCCTTTTCCGCAGAACTGCTGCCGAGCCATTCGGTCCCTAGTCTGTAGCGGTGCATTGGATTCTTCCATCCTAAGTGCAGGACCCTGCACTTATCCTTATTGAACCTCATTAGATTTCTTTTGGCCCAATCTTCCAATTTGTCTAGGTCCTTCTGTATCCTATCCCTCCCCTTCAGCGTATCTACCACTCCTCCCAGTTTAGTATCATCCGCAAATTTGCTGAGAGTGCAATCCACACCATCCTCCAGATCATTTATGAAGATATTGAACAAAACGGGCCCCAGGACCGACCCCTGGGGCACTCCACTTGACACCGGCTGCCAACTAGACATGGAGCCATTGATCACTACCCGTTGAGCCCGACAATCTAGCCAGCTTTCTACCCACCTTATAGTGCATTCATCCAGCCCATACTTCCTTAACTTGCTGACAAGAATGCTGTGGGAGACCGTGTCAAAAGCTTTGCTAAAGTCAAGAAACAGTACATCCACTGCTTTCCCTTCATCCACAGAGCCAGTAATCTCATCATAAAAGGCGATTAGATTAGTCAGGCATGACCTTCCCTTGGTGAATCCATGCTGACTGTTCCTGATCACTTTCCTCTCCTCTAAGTGCTTCAGGATTGATTCTTTGAGGACCTGCTCCATGATTTTTCCAGGGACTGAGGTGAGGCTGACCGGCCTGTAGTTCCCAGGATCCTCCTTCTTCCCTTTTTTAAAGATGGGCACTACATTAGCCTTTTTCCAGTCATCCGGGACTTCCCCCGTTCGCCACGAGTTTTCAAAGATAATGGCCAAGGGCTCTGCAATCACAGCCGCCAATTCCCTCAGCACTCTCGGATGCAATTCGTCCGGCCCCATGGACTTGTGCACGTCCAGCTTTTCTAAATAGTCCCTAACCACCTCTATCTCTACAGAGGGCTGGCCATCTCTTCCCCATTTTGTGTTGCCCAGCACAGCAGTCTGGGAGCTGACCTTGTTAGTGAAAACAGAGGCAAAAAAAGCATTGAGTACATTAGCTTTTTCCACATCCTCTGTCACTAGCTTGCCTCCCTCATTCAGTAAGGGGCCCACACTTTCCTTGGCTTTCTTCTTGTTGCCAACATACCTGAAGAAACCCTTCTTGTTACTCTTGACATCTCTTGCTAGCTGCAGCTCCAGGTGCGATTTGGCCCTCCTGATATCTTTCCTACATGCCCGAGCAATATTTTTATACTCTTCCCTGGTCATATGTCCAACCTTCCACTTCTTGTAAGCTTCTTTTTTATGTTTAAGATCCGCTAGGATTTCACCATTAAGCCAAGCTGGTCGCCTGCCATATTTACTATTCTTTCGACTCATCGGGATGGTTTGTCCCTGTAACCTCAACAGGGATTCCTTGAAATACAGCCAGCTCTCCTGGACTCCCTTCCCTTTCATGTTAGTCCCCCAGGGGATCCTGGCCATCTGTTCCCTGAGGGAGTCAAAGTCTGCTTTCCTGAAGTCCAGGGTCCGTATCCTGCTGCTTACCTTTCTTCCCTGCGTCAGGATCCTGAACTCAACCAACTCATGGTCACTGCCTCCCAGATTCCCATCCACTTTTGCTTCCCCCACTAATTCTACCCGGTTTGTGAGCAGCAGGTCAAGAAAAGCGCTCCCCCTAGTTGGCTCCCCTAGCACTTGCACCAGGAAATTGTCCCCTACGCTTTCCAAAAACTTCCTGGATTGTCTATGCACCGCTGTATTGCTCTCCCAGCAGATATCAGGAAAATTAAAGTCACCCATGAGAATCAGGGCATGCGATCTAGTAGCTTCCGTGAGTTGCCGGAAGAAAGCCTCATCCACCTCATCCCCCTGGTCCGGTGGTCTATAGCAGACTCCCACCATGACATCACTCTTGTTGCACACACTTCTAAACTTAATCCAGAGACACTCAGGTTTTTCCACAGTTTCGTACCGGAGCTCTGAGCAGTCATACTGCTCCCTTACATACAGTGCTACTCCCCCACCTTTTCTGCCCTGCCTGTCCTTCCTGAACAGTTTATAACCATCCATGACTGTACTCCAGTCATGTGAGTTATCCCACCAAGTCTCTGTTATTCCAATCACGTCATAATTCCTTGACATCACCAGGACCTCCAGTTCTCCCTGCTTGTTTCCAAGGCTTTGTGCATTTGTATATAAGCACTTGAGATAACCTGTTGATCGCCCCTCATTCCCAGTATGAGGCAGGAGCCCTCCCCTCACAGACCTTCCTGCCTGTGCTTCCTCCCGGTATCCCGCTTTCCCACTTACCTCAGGGCTTTGGTCTCCTTCCCCCGGTGAACCTAGTTTAAAGCCCTCCTCACTAGGTTAGCCAGCCTGCTGGCAAAGATGTTCTTCCCTCTCTTCGTAAGATGGAGCCCGTCTCTGCCCAGCACTCCTCCTTCATGGAACACCATCCCATGGTCAAAGAATCCAAAGCCTTCTCTCCGACACCACCTGCGTAGCCATTCGTTGACCTCCACGATTCGACGGTCCCTACCCAGGCCTTTTCCTTCCACGGGGAGGATGGACGAGAACACCACTTGCGCCTCCAACTCCTTTATCCTTCTTCCCAGAGCCACGTAGTCCGCAGTGATCCGCTCAAGGTCATTCTTGGCAGTATCATTGGTGCCCACGTGGAGAAGCAGGAAGGGGTAGCGATCCGAGGGCTTGATGAGTCTCGGCAGTCTCTCCGTCACATCACGAATCTTAGCCCCTGGCAAGCAGCAGACTTCTCGGTTTTCCCGGTCAGGGCGGCAGATAGATGACTCAGTCCCCCGGAGGAGAGAGTCCCCGACCACCACCACCCGCCTTCTCCTCTTGGGAATGGTGGTCGTGGAACCCCCAACCTCAGGACATTGCATCTCATGCCTCCCAACCAGCGGAGTCTCCTTCTGCTTTCTCCCCCCAGACCTATCATCTGGTCCACTCTCCGCAATGGTACCTGTGGAGAGAACATGAAAGCACAGTTTTAGGCCATTTTGCTATGCTCTGAACACTTTATAAGGACAGCGACTTATAATAGTTGCATGCTACTTACTTTTTTGTCATCTGTCTCATTTTTGGAGCATTTGTCAGCAGCACCTTGTTATTCTAAGTTTTCTCAGAAATTTATAGAGAATGGTATTTAAATTAGCACGTGGACCAGAGGATTCAAACAATGCAGAACTTTTTAATTGATAAGCACTATTCATCATGATTAAGGCTACAGTTTTGTCACTGAGATTGTGAAAGTCACGGAATCCGTGACTTCCAAAGACCTCTGTGACTTCAGGTCCCCGGCTGCAACGGCTGGGTAGGGAGACCCCCGCAGCTCCCCAGCTATGGCAGTGGCAGAGAGATCCCTGCAGCTCCCCAGCTGTGGCGGGGGATCCCCACAGCTCTCTGCCCGCTGAGGTGAGGCAGAGGGATCCCCACAGCCCCAGCCGCCATGGGGAATGTGTGGGGAAGGGCAGGGGGACCCCTGCAGTTCTCCACTATGGCGGTGGCAGAGGGGATCCCTGCAGCTCCCTGCCACGGGGAGGGAGCTGGGGGACTCTGCAGCTTCCCACCACCATGGGGGCAGAGAGACCCTGGAGCTCTGAGCCCCCACAGGTGGTGGGAGCCCTGGAGCTCCCAAGCACCCCGCAGCTGCCCAGCCCCTTCCCATTTTATCATGGATATTTTTAGTAAAAGTCACGGACAGGTCACGGGCAATAAAGAAAAAATCACTGAAACCTGTGAGCTATCCCTGACTTTTACTAAAAATATCCATGACACAATCTTAGCCCTAATCATGATCTCCTCTGCTGAGGTTTTTTAAGAAAACGAATGTGATGTTGTGTGCACCATATAAATAAATTGGTAGACATTTCATCTCAACAGAAGAGAAATCTGTCTATTTTAACTACCTTATCTCAACTGTAATCACCCAGTTCATCTGACGGTGTGTTTTGGTGCCTTTAATTTACTTCTCTCTGAATAAATTATTTGGTATATTAACATTTTTTCTCTGTTCTCTGCCAGGCCCCTTACCCCTCAGGGCAGAATGCCGCTCCAGCCACATTGGTGTACCCCCAAACTCCTCAAACAATGAACACACAGCCTCAGACCCGCTCTCCGGTAAGGGAGCACTTGTTTGCTCTAGTTTCTGTTCTTTCTCTCTCATTTGTATGTCTTTCTATGTGTACAGTAGCATTTCTCTGGAAAATGTTTTATTGACTTCTGGAAGCAATTTCCAAATAGCAAATCTTTATTGCATTTTTAAACGCTTTCATGTTAGGAGAAGTTTTTTTCAAGGTAGCTTATGTGAAAGGAAAGCGATGGAGGGATTCTCATCTACTTCCCAATGGCATGGTTTATTTTTAGTGTATTCTCACTCAGGTTCACCTCATTTTAGGACTTTAGATTCATTATCAGTGTCTTTCTCTTTGCTTCATTTTTTTTCTTTGTAGAAACATTTGATTAAGTGTTAGAACAAAGATCAGTAAATTCAATCAGTAATCAATTAAATTAAAGTAGCACTCTGTCTGCAGTGGCTCAGGGAACATGACTTCTGAATCATTGCCACTGGATCAGTTCGAACTCTTTAATATATCACTGTGTACATGCAACTTTATATAGTTTCTGAATCTCAGAATCTTTTTGTGGTAAGTCCTTTTCATCAAACTTTGGACTCTAACATCCTCCTTTTATGCATATTTTAATACTGTTCTCCTATTTTAGGCCTCTGACTCCCTGAAACCAGCCTCATGTTGGGAAATCTGTGCTTGTAGTGCAATTCCATCTGATGCTAGGAGGTCCTCCTGCAGCATCAATGCTTATCCCTACTTTTGGAGGCAGAGTAGATCACCTCCGCTGTACCTGAAGCCTCAGCTAGCCCAGGGAGCAGCAGTACCTCTGTCCCTTCAAGCACCACATCTCCTGTGTCGTAAAATTTTCGGTTACCACTAAAGTTGCTGCACCATCTCCAGCACTCTTCTTTTTTTAAAGTGGAATGCTGCTGAAGGGTGGCAACTGAAAGTCTTCAAGACAGCAGTCTTCTGTTTATCAGGTATAATACAGGGCAAACTCCCACACTTTCCACCCACCAATGTGCCTTAACCCAGTTCGGAACTTTCACCTCTAGGGAATTCAGAGAAGGGTTAGTTTCTGTGGCCTATTGAGTCCTTGATCTCTGTGCTGAGAGAGCCTATTAATTCCAGGTTTGATGTTGTTTTATGACATGGACAGCAGCATATTTGTAACTGGGAAGAGATCCCCAACTCATTTCATTTAGTACCCAGTTCTAATCAGTAATTTGGAATACTGGTGATGGTAAATCTTTTCTCTGTAAGTAAGATCATCATCTTTATCGCTAATTGTTGAAAAGCAAGAGTAAATTTACATGGTTAGAACTGGAGCAAAAACTGACTGAAGAGCTGCATCTCTAAACCAGTTTTTTTGACAGCCCAGCAGAACAGTGCCAATACATTGCACAGACAACTGGAAGAGGAGGAAGGTTTTGGAACAGAATCCGGTTTACAGGTCCCTGGCTGGAGGAGGCTGGATAAAATACTGCATTGTAAGCAATATAACAAACTGTACTCCTTCTTGCAGGCAATTGTGCCAATGGCACTGTTTAATTTTTTGTTGTTTTTTTACCACATGATTTTGTTGACTGATCTACAGAAATGCACTGATTGCTTCTTTAATAAAAACATGAGATACCATGGCAGTTTCTGCCAGGTTAAATGGTGAAAGAATGGTTTGGGAGGGTCTGATCTTTCAGGATTTAGACAGGAAGAATTTGGGCTTACACTTAAAGGGGTGACACTTTCAGAAAATTTGGCTGAAAATTCAGAAAATTGTAGGGATTTTGCCACATAATTAGAGAAAATAATGAAGAAGAGTTTGTCTGCAGTTGTCAGCTATTTTTCTGTGGTCATGAACTATTTTATTTTAAACTATCCTGTATGCAGTTTTTGCCATCTGCTCTGCTAGTGACCATTACCACTCCATTACTAAAAAAACGCACATATAACATTCCATTACAACCCCTATCCCCAAAACAAATGCATGACTAGCTGGTCCTGAACTACTCTTGCGTTTTGTTCTGGGTTTGATTTATTTTAGTTTTATCTTCTTTTCTGGTGGCGATGGGAGGGTGAAGAGGGGATGAGAAAGATGGCGTGATAATTCCTTTGCCATCCTGGGATTCTCTAGTGTAGTCCAATCGATCACACAGCTGACCAGCTGGTGAGGATAGGTAAGCTGTTGCACTGATGAAGTGACCCTAATACTGCGTTCTAGAGCAGCCAAAGCTTACTCCATTCTATTTCTGCATTAAAGGGCCATTGGCAATTGCACAGTCTAGGCTTTTCTATTCTTCCTTGGACAGCTGCCTTTGCAATTCAAGTGGCTTCAAATATTTTCCCATTTAGTTTTTCTAGTGTCATTTCTATTTGATACCAAGAATTTCAAAGTTCAGTTCCAGTTGGGGAAAAAGTTTTAAATACTGGTCAGCCCACATATAATTACTGCTTTACTTCCATTTCCTATTATCAATCCCAACCCTAAACACTAGTTTATTTTAAAGCAATCTGTCTAATGTAGAGAAATTTCTGAAAAACATGATCTGGGAGAAGGGAATGTAGTGGCTATTGTAATAACCCATAAAAAGTGGTTATATTCATGCAGTGTGCAAAATCTACATCAACATATGTACAAGTTGCCAGCAGTGCGCAAAAGGGTTTGTGAGTGAGACCAATAAGGACGTGAGTGGCAGAAATATTGGATCTGGGTTTCACAGGAGGCTGTTTTCCTCTGTATCTACTACCTTCACCATCTAAATAAAAAACGAAGTATTTTTACTCTGAGCCAGCAGTGACTACAGTTTGTTCTGTTGCTTACAGCTACCAATAGAAGTAAAGAATATTGTCAAGAAGAATTATGAAAATCAATAGCCAATGGTGACCAGTGCAAAATAGACTAGGATACTTTTCCACTAACTTTGAGGTTTTATTTTAATTTTTTCTTATAACATGTATTACTTTTTATTAATGGAATATATTTTGGCTTAAGTATTCTTAAAATGTAACTTTACAACTCTTATTTCAGAGCCAATTAAAAGTTAGAATTTTCCATGGAACAGTGATAAAACAGGTACTTCTGCTCTCAGATTAATCAACACTGGTTTTTGCACCCCACAACTCTCTTTGTAGGGTTTTTGAAGCAAATTGCTTTTTCTGCTTTCATTGGCAGATAAAATAGAGCCTGTAGTCCATCAGGAAATATTTATGTTGGTGCCTTGTCCTTGTCAGGGGAAGTGCTATCCTGTTTTCTCAGCTGTGAGACAGAAGAAACGAAACCCATACTCTGCTTTTGGGATTCTTCCAGTGAAAAATCTGACATGAATTGTAATCTGTGCATCATCTCCTTAGAATCATCATAGTCTCCGTTTACTACTGCAAGTGAAGGGTCAATAAAGCCACCACCCTCCAATATACCTAAAGGTTTCAGAAAGGGGTTAGAAGCTGTGTGTACCAAATGTCTCTTTAGTATATCACATGACAAATTGCCAAAACTATTAAAGCTGAAACTTTAATTTTTTAGTCTAATAAATTGACATTTTCATGTGTTTTAAAATCTGAGGTTTAGTGGAAATGTCACACGGGACAGTTTAGGGTGGAAAAGAAATAAAGTTGTATATGATTTGTAAATTGGTACTGTAAATTATACTTTATACACTCTTATGGTAGAAATAGACTGTGTGCATTTCTTCTTCCTGAAGATTTTGATTATTCTGCGTCCAACTGTAATGAATAGATGAAGGTAGGAGAAATATATGAACACTGTAGAATAAACTATAGTATTTATAGACTGCTGCTTGGAATTATTAAATATAGGCAATTTTTAAAAATGTTTCTAAAGGGGAAAGGAAAATCAATTCGATCAGTGGTGAATGCTTGTTTTGCTTCTGTCATATTTGGTGGTGTTAGGAACATTAAGAAGCAGTGAAATGGGGCTGTAATCCAGCCTTACCCCATTTACTTATTTTTATTTATTTGTTTATCTGTTTGTTACTTTCTATTTGGGAGAAATAAAAACTCAGTAACTTGAAACCAGCCTTTGTCACCTATTTAGAATAGTTTAACTATCCCTGTAGTTTGTATATGAAATGTACAAACTTCACTGATAGGTGTACTTTTCTGCCCTTATTTTTCTTTATTAAATTCCCATTTTAGAACATATGGTAGCACATGAAAAGAAAGTAATATGTATTAAATCAGTCTCTGCTCAAGTACCATGAATTAGCAGAGCTGTACTGCTTTGCTTGCCTCCCTATGTGTCTTACATTACTGGCAGGCACAGCTAACAAGAGGGAGAAGTGCACACACAGTGTTTTGCTGCTGTGCATAAAAAGTCAATGTGGGATCTAATTTAATGTACTCTGTTTAATTATTTGAGCTGTTATTAATAGATTACCAGATATCATTCCAGGAAAGACTGGAGTTCAGTTAACAAACTGAGAATTAAGGGCTTAAATGCTTAACTTGAATTCTTCTAAGAGATACCCTTTCATTTTTATTTATATTTTCCATGCCTTGCATTCATTTTTATTTCCATTTTAACACTTAGCGAATTACCAGAGAATGTTCAAAATGTTCATTGCGTGTGTTAAACGCTGAATCCATTCCCCCATTATAATGTGAGGGGGTGGGAAGTGATTTAATGATATGTGCCCAGAACTGGGAAACAGGAACTCCTAAGTTCTGTCCATTGGCAAACTCTGTTTTCCTGGACAAATCATGGGTTAACCTATTTGCTTCAGTTCCCTCATTTGTAAAATTGGGATAACAATACTTAGCACCACATGTCTGTAAATACTTTGTAGATGAAATGCACTATATATGTGCAAATTATTGTTTTAGTCTTGTTTGCCTTGCAGAGATTTTCATGCATTCCCTGTAGTGTGCAGGACACTAGAAAGGCTTACCTGGCTGTTATTACCTATTGCAGTGTTGTAAGCAGAGGTGTCCCCTCCACTCTCCAAAAACTTGAGTCAGTCAAACCACTTTAAGGATATCCACTTGTCTTAAACACTTAATATTTAACCTTTTTCTCTGGACTGTATTAAGAATTTCTATATTCATATAGTAGAATGCCTTTAAGATGACTAGCAACTTTGGTCGTTGCTCTTCCAGCTCTTGGGCAGCCCACTATCACTGGAGTGGTGTTAACCTGTTATATTGTAGTACCTGTCTGTCACTGTCCTTCAGCAAAGCTTTGACTTTTTGTGGTTTTTCTTGTGGGTTTATTTTGCATGTAGTATGACATTTCGTTTTTTGTTGTGGTCTTTCTGACTCTTTGTGCCTTTCCTTTTGTGTTTGTTTCTCCCGCCTTTCCTCAGTTTGCAGCGGGGCCTCGACCTGCCCATCACCAGGTACAGTACCCTTGCCCGTTCGTTATCACCCTAAACTAATCTGTTGAGAGAAGGGGGAGATTGGAGTTTATCCACCTACTAACTTTAAAAATGCAAGCTTGCTTTGTGAGCCATATCCTTTCCAAACATTAGCACGTGCTATAACCTTAGCTAACAAGCAACCATAATATCCCATTATGCTTTGCCTCCTAATTAATTTCACTGCACTTACTATTAACAATCCCATTAAAAACATTTGCTTATCTTAAAAAAAAAAAAAAAAAAAGGTAGGAAGACTATTTCCAGGTATCTTTCAGATTTTCTTGCATTTGGGGGAATCTCTGAAACTTACTCGAAACTTCAGATGGCTTCAAAGGAGAGTAGGATATCCAGTACACACAGATTCCTTTGAAAATATCAGCCTTTAAATTCTAATGGCTTTTAACAAGTCATATTAGTTGCCAATTTCTTTGTGGGTACTGTGAGAAAACTATTATAGATACCTTTGTTGTTCCCAGTATATACAGTCACATGAGGAAGACAGGTTTCAGAGTAGAGTAGATTTATATAAATCTCTCCTCTGTTTTTTCCACCAAATGCATCCGATGAAGTGAGCTGTAGCTCACGAAAGCTTATGCTCTAATAAATTTGTTAGTCTCTAAGGTGCCACAAGTACTCCTTTTCTCCATGAGGAAGACATGCTTTCTAGAACAGGGCAGAAAAGAAGAGTTTAAAGAATAATGACACTTAATGCATCTACTCATTCACTTACACACAGAAACCACATGTGAGGAAGAAATTATCATTTGTTACTGTTTATGCATAGTTTTAAGCTCACTTGTTGCTATGGATTTTAATGGATAGGCTTATGGTGAGGGAAGAACCATTAAAGGTGAATGTATTTGCACCTGCCCTTTACTGTATACTAATAAGCACCATGACAGAATTTGTAACTTGCTGGGAGACCTACCATTTCCTTTTCTTAACCTTCTCTGAACTTCTCTGAAGTTCTGTGGTTATAAAAGGAGTTAAAGGAAAACTAGTAACAGTTCAAAGATGAGAAATATTCATGAGTTCTTTTCTAGATTATTTACTAAAAGACAAAATTTGTGTTTAGTGTGTCTTGCTAAAATTCTCTCCTAAAATTAGTGTGAACCAGGTGTTCCTGCTATATGAAGAATTTGGATCTAGAGATTTGCAGATCTTTAACAGTTAGCGGTGTATAATACCAGTACAGCATAAAAAGTGTTTGGTTGCGTTACAATTATAATCGAGTTAGGAATCCTATTACAATATGATTAAAATGGTTTTATCCATTGGACCCAGCTGTGACCCTATAACTGGGTTTCAACCTGGGAATGTCCAAGATTTTAGTACGCTTACAAAACCAATACATATCTTAACTTTGTTGCATCCAGGTTCTTGACTCAGTTGTTGTATAAATAGAATTCTCTCTCTCAGAAACAAGAATTTATTAGAAGCACACTAAGACCTAGATTCTTACCTGTTCCCAGTATCCTCTGGACACAGTTCTGTGTATGTGAGGGGGAAGAATGGGATTGGTGTATCACAGGCTAATCCTGAGACTGATTCTATGCCTGTGTAGTCCCCGGAGTAGTTTATATAAGGAGTTCTCAACCTTTTACTTTCTGAGGCCTTTCCCCCCCTCACCCTTCCACATGCTATAAAAATTCCATGGCCCACATGTGGCGCAACAACCGTTTTTCTGCACATCCAGTAGATTAAAAGCCAGGGCTGGCATTAGGGGTTAGCCAGCAGGGCAGTTGCCCAGAGCCCCATGCCACAGGGGGCCCCGTGAAGCTAAGTTGCTTGGGCTTTGGCTTCAGCCCTGGGTGGTGGGGCCCGGGCTTCAGCTTTCTGCCTTGGGCCCCAGCCAGTCTAACACTGTCCCCTCTCTGTTTTATTTTGGTGGCTCCCAGAAAGGCCCCCCAGAAGGCCCTGGACCGCTATTGGAGAACCTCTGATTTATATTATGCCAGTGCCAAAGGGTGATTATGGAGGGAATCTGATACTAAACCTGAAAACTGACACTGAGAATGTTGTTTCAGAGTAGCAGCCATGTTAATCTGTATTCGCAAAAAGAAAAGGAGTACTTGTGGCACCTTAGAGACTAACAAATTTATTTGAGCATAAGCTTTCGTGAGCTACAGTAAATGGATCCGATGAAGTGAGCTGTAGCTCACGAAAGCTTATGCTCAAATAAATTTGTTAGTCTCTAAGGTGCCACAAGTACTCCTTTTCTTTTTGAGAATGTTGTGCCATCATGTTAGGAATCTTGGGGCTAACTTAAATTATTATTCCCATGTGAACTGAAAAAAGTTACAAATCACTATGTTGCAAAGTCTTTTCTCTCATGGGTTAATTAAAATGTTATGCAGTTGTTACTTTGAGAACCCAGAACCAGAATTTTTTTTATGCAAAACATTTACCAAATACTGAAATTTACTATATTGGGTACCAACTTTTGCTATAATTGATATTTGGAAAAAAAGAATTTTTGTCTTCTAACACAGTATCAGGAAGAACAGGTTTTTATCCTAAATTTAAATTTTCTGTGTAATATGCACATTATATCATGGTTAAGTCTTATGCATTGATTCTATATCACTGTGAATGAACACATATAATACAGAGTATTCTTTAGTGCTATTTCCTGTAATTATTGTATCATTAATATGCTCTGATGAGCATGACTTACGTTCTCAAAGTGACTGGCAACTTTATAAAGAATTTATTTAAAATATATTATGAACATGTCAGTTATAATTATTTGAAACCTGTTGATGCTATAAAAAACAAAATTGAAGCTCTTGTGATTTCATAACCTCTGAAAGCCCAGTTTTAATGTTTTTCAAGTAAACAACAACCAAAGTCAAATGAAAATAGCTGCCATGGTTTTGTTGAAAAGCTAATGAATTGCTCCTCTCTCTCTTATCAGCAAATGTATTTCCTGGGGTGGAGGATGTGTATGAATGTGGGGAACGGTACATACATGGAGCCAGGAAGGGAAGCAGGAGGGTGGAGGGAGGTGTTCTTCACTCCCCACCTCTCTGTATGGAGCCATGGGGGAATGTTCTCTTTTCCCACCCCATCCTTGAAGATAGAGATAGTATGGGAGTGTGATCTCCACACGTGGAGCAAGGTTCAATGGAGATGGGGAACCAAAGCGCATGCTGATGGTTCCACTGTGGGAGCAGTTAGCTTTTTTTCCATTAGTGGATATTTGAAAGGACAGAGAGGCTGTGAAGGAACGTGGCTGGTACAACCATGGTGCTAGTGCTTAAACTAGTGCCATGGTGTAGTAGAACCTGTTTTATATGTTTTTATTATTTCTTTTAATTTTTAAAATCATCCATCCCACACACTCTGGCTAATGAAAGATAAAAAATAAAGTACAGAATTTGATGAGCACTGCTAATACTGGAAGACTTTCATCCACTAATAAACTACATACCATCACCTTCAGGCAAAACTTGGAAAAAGAAATGAGCCTTACATCATTCCTTTTAGGTCAGCACTCAGGCTTTTGCAGGACAGTTAGGGAAGTAAATTCCAGAGCCAAGGGCCCTCCACTGCAAAATATCTGTCTCTGGTACCCAGATCTTTAAATTCAGAGAGAGTTTTAACTCAAGTTCCCCAGCTCATCTCAGTGAGATGGTGAAGGTGCAATTATCTCAGCCAAGATCCAAGCCAGATTAAAGATCAGAGACACACTCTGACTTGTACCTGGTGGTAAGTGCACGTCTCACATCCACTAAGAAAACAGCATTCTTCGAAAGTGTTTCCATCTTTCCTGTGCAGATACTCCCTCTCCCTCTCTTAGGGTCAGGGAAAATGTTATCCTGCCAGTCAATTCTTCTCTTTCTCTTCTACCTCAAAATTAATAACAAAGGAGTTGTCTAAGGCTGTGGAGAGACATAATTAAAAGAAGAAAACAGCCTTAATGTACCAGTCTGATTTGGTTGTAATCTTGACAATTTGTTGCTTTATCCTTGTGCTTCCATTGTTACTTTTTTCAGCCTTTTGCAAAGCCATGTCTGCTAATGGATCTGTAACAATTACTAGTCTTTAATTGACCTGGACATATGTAGACAAATGGCTAATGTTTATTATGTTTAAAATAAATGTAGCTTGTTTGCAGTACTCCTGCTAGAGAGACTTCCTTTATTTTTCAGTCGTATGGGGTACGCTTCACAGGCTTTTCAGTGAAAATGATGGTTTCGTTTAGAAGCATGTCTTTTGCATATGGCAAAGCAAGCTCTTTCCCTCTCCTTTCAGAGTTCTTGATGATTTAGAACGCATAGAGTTTATCTCATGCATTGCAATACGCCAACACATAGACAAAGGAGTATTCAGCTAGGCCAGTGGCTAAAGAGCATAATGTAGAAAATCCACTGAAAACCATATGGGACTAGAAATAGTCTGAAGAAAACAATCCTGCATCAATTGGGGATGGACTAGATGAGACCTTGTAACGGGGTCAGCACCCATCTCTCATGAGTGCCCCCTTTTCTCTGGCCAATATACCTGCAATTAGTCTTTTCAGCGAGGCAGCACCCACTTCGCATGGGTAGCCCCCTTTGGTTGGTTGAGTGTGAGCCTGCTTTTAGTTTTAGTTCTTATTTCGGGGTGGCACCTGCCTCTCGTGAGCATCCCCTGTCTGATGGTTCTCTTGGTGGGTCTTCAGCAACTCAGCCCTTAGGCCAAGATGCATACACTATCCCCCTTTCCGGGGTATACAGTCCCAAGTTTTTATCACGGCCTTGGTATGGGGCTATAGCTCTTAGGCTTCCTCCCAGAGACTCTGCCTTCTTCAACCACCAAGTCATGGCCCATCTCAGTACCCGCAGCTGATGGTGTTTCAGCAGGCCTCCCTAGGCTCAGTCTTCAATCAGGCCAGCGGGACCCATCTCATTACCCTTGCTAGCCAGGCCAGGTTCTGTGCTCGGTCCCCCTGGGCTTCAGCCTGCCCGCACTGACCTTCTGCTGGTCCTGCTGCTCTTCCCGCCAGCCAGGCACCTGGTCTTCAGCAGCCTGGGCTTCATGTCATGTTAGACAGCAATTTTCTAGTGTTGTGTAAGATACCTTGCTGCATTTATTTCACAGTGATTAGAACTTTGTTAGGTCTTGCAGTACTTAGGCCAGGTTTACTCTACAAACTTATATCGGTATAACTACGTTGCTCAGGGGTCTGAAAAATCCACACCCCTGAGTGATATAGTTATACCGACGTAACCCCAGTGTAGATAGTGCTATGTCAATGGGAGAGTTTCTCTTGTCAATGTAGCTACCACCTCTTGGAGAGGTGGATTAACTACACTGACAGGAGAAGCTCTTCTCTGGGTGCAGTAGCATCTTCATTAAAGCACTAAAGTAGTGAAGCTGTGCTGCTGCAATGCTGTATGTGAAGACGAACCCATAGTCTTAAAGAGAGGGAGGGATTTGTGGGAGAGGTTGTCAGGAATAGGTTGCTGGTGTTGAGGATTTCTAACAATAACCACATCATGGACCTCCTTACCCTAAATGCTGGTCCTGACTCTGTAATGCATGTGCTCCAAGACAGGTTTCAGAGTAGCAGCCTTGTTAGTCTGTATTCGCAAGAAGAAAAGGAGTACTTGTGGCATCTTAGAGACTAACAAATTTATTTGAGCATAAGCTTTCATGAGCTACAGCTCACTTCATCGGATGCATCCGATGAAGTGAGCTGTAGCTCACGAAAGCTTATGCTCAAATAAATTTGTTACTAAGGTGCCACAAGTACTCCTTTTCTTCATGTGCTCCAAGGTAACACTTGTATACAGGGGAATGAACTGTGGACAGTTTCAACCTCAATTCTGAATTTCCTTGCTCTTGTCAAGGAAGGCATTGTTAGCATTACGTCAGCCTTGTGTGTTTGCATATAAACGTGACATTAAATTGTTAGCAAAACAGAGTTGCAAAATACCGCCCTCCAGGAGTAGGTTTAGATATTGGCAACTTAACTTGGGAGGGGAAGGAGAGAGGATAGGGTATAAAATATTTTGGCAGCTAGGGCTTGTTTTGAATGCCTGAACCTATATACAGATTAGATGTACGCTCATGCTTCGGTGGATTTCTGCTTTTTTCTAGAATTAAGGCCTTAGTTTTTTTCATTTGGAAGGGTTTCCTGTATCTAAAAATAATGAAGTAAATTCTGCTAGAGAATAATAATAATAATAATAAAAATAATGAAGTAAATTCTGTCACGTTGGATTGACTTTTTTTTTTTTTAACTTGGTTCTCCCGTACCCCCTTGTACAATAACAAGAAGGATATTCTCCCTGCTCCCTCTTAAAGACTCACTTTCTTTGGGAGCTCCACTAATATTGACCCACATGTTAGTATGGCATTGCAACCCAAGGCTCGGGTTTGCAAATCCTCTCACTCAAATTTGACATCCCTCCACTCCCTCCCCCCAAAAAAGAAAAAGTTTTGGTTCTCCTGCACCACCCGGTTGACAACCTATTCTCTAAACAATGGGTGGTATTCTCCTCTCACATTAGTTGACAGAATTGTAACTTGTTGATTTCCCAGTGTCTGTCTTTTTAGAAGTAATTAAATCATTCTGCCTTTGCTCCCCTTCGCCCAAGAATCATAACTGGCTGTCAGCAACTTTTGCTATGACATATGCAGTATTATTTTTTAAAACCCAGCAATCTCCTCACTGTGGGTTCACTTTGAACTCAGAGCTGCAAGGATGGATAGTTATGTAACAGTTTCATGTAAGGCCTCAAGCTTGATAGTTATGTAACAGTTTCATGTAAGGCCTCAAGCTTGCTAAGCATGCCATGTGTTTTGGAAGGCACTATGTTTTGGTTCTAAGTGCACTTTCATTCTACTTGTGACAGCAGAAAGAGGAGCCAGTTTGTTTCTCAAGAAGTAGAATTGTTTTAGAATTGAATTCCTGTGACTTTACAGACAGCTTCAGATGGTCTTTTAGACACACTGATTGATGGTAAAAAGCCATACACAAATCAGTAATTTCCATTTCCATACATTTCTTCACTATTTTGGTGGCCTATATTGCATATTTCCTAGCAGGTTTATTTGTTTGCTCCTAAGAAGGGAGTGACCTTGTTGGAGGAGAAAGGCAGGTTTCACATACTTCAATTCCAACGTTGAAGGACCACACTCTTTATTTTTTGTATTTGAAAATAATAATGATTTTTTTTCTATGGTAGCTGTGAACACGTGATATTGACTGTAGATACTGGCCTGGCAAGCTGTCACACTAATTTGGGTAGTGGAGAAACTCTTGACTAGTCAACATAATGAGAGACCAGACCAAAGTTGAGTCTCCATCCAATCTGTTTCCACCTTGAATACATATAGAAACAGAGGGACACTGATTCTGTATAATGAGCTCCATTGTGGTTCACTGGTGGGCTAGAAGTAACTACATCTCAGCAAGCCAGCCAAGATGTAATGTAAGAGGAAGAACTACAGAGAAACAACCTTCATCCTTGAATCCTACATACAAGCCTGTTCTTGCTCATCTTTGCTAGCTCAAGAGAATGCATAGGCTAAAAGGCGAAAACACAATGATGGAAGAAAAATGAGATTTAGAATTGCAGTCCTGGCAAGATCCTTTTCAAGCCTATATCTGTGATGCTATGTCAGTAAGAATATCAAATCTCTGAATTGTTTTCACGCTCTTTCTGGTGTCTCTGGATACTGGAAATCAGCCACTATCAGCGTGAACTTACCACATCTCCTATATCAGATAGCGATCACTTAGTCCTCCAGGGCTAGACAACCATCTAGTTTCCACTAACCCAGAAGTTTGGGAGTTTGTGTTTTTTGCCCCAACAATTGAGCTTTCTTCTGATTCAAAACACATTGTACAATGTGACTGATGATACAATTCTTCATCCAGGTTAACTGGCTTAGTAATACATTTTTTGCTTTCATCTTCATATTCATTTTATCTGGTCCTCAGAGAAAGAGAGTAAGTGTTGACATTTGTGGAGAGAAATCATTCAATACGGGGACTTTTTCCACCAAATGCATCCGATGAAGTGAGCTGTAGCTCACGAAAGCTTGTTAGTCTCTAAGGTGCCACAAGTACTCCTTTTCTTTTTAGGGACTATCATGGTGTCTCACAATCTTCAAGAATGACCAAAGTGCCTGTTTTGTTATCACTGCCACTGTTTCCAAGTACAGGTGCATCATAGGATCCTTCTGCCTTGCTCTCTTCTCCAGTGAACTTAAGAGTGAAACATATATATTGGCCCATCCTTTCCCAGTGCCAGGCTAGCCTCCCTTAGCCCAGACTTCCATTCCCTAATAACTATCTGCCTCTCTTCTTCCCTGTATTCATGGTATAGTTTGCTGACTGCTTGCTTTTAATGCACCTGATCAATCAGCAATGGTCGCTGTAGAGTGATGTATGACTACCTTACTTTCTGCTTAGCAGTTTGAAGCACATCTCTCTTATTCTTCTAGCCTTGGTATAGAGTTGGAGACCAAATCTAGGATTTCAGCATAGGTTTATTTCTGTTTTGTGCATAGTGCTATTTCTGGACTACCAATATAATTAAGAGAGGAAGAGAAAAATGTTTGAAGTTAAGAACAAGCTGCACATAAAGTCTTTCTCCAGTATTCTGTTTGCTGCAAATTTTAATTTTTTTAACTTTCTAGAAAACTTCTGCTTGAAACATGCTTGGGATTCTGACAGGAAAAGATTTCTTGATACTAACTCAGTATCTTTCCTGCCCTGTTATATAGAAAACAGGATAGAAAGATTATTGAAACTATTATATTAGGTTTCAGAGTAGCAGCCGTATTAGTCTGTATTCGCAAAAAGAAAAGGAGTACTTGTGGCACCTTAGAGACTAACAAATTTATTAGAGCATAAGCTTTCGTGAGCTACAGCTCACTTCATCGGATGCATTTGGTGGAAATGCATCCGATGAAGTGAGCTGTAGCTCACGAAAGCTTATGCTCTAATAAATTTGTTAGTCTCTAAGGTGCCACAAGTACTCCTTTTCTTATTATATTAGGGTTAATGTTATATCCTCTCCCTTTATATTGATCTGTAAGTTGTTCCATTGGCTTTCTTTCTGTTTCCTGTTGCTTTCTTGCTTCATTATTGAAGGGAGGATTCAGACCCATCCAGGTAATTTTAACTACTCGTTCTGCATGGCATAAGTGTTTCTTTATCACATATTTTATTATTAAATTTGTGAATGTATTAATGTATAATGCATATCTTACCTGTTTAGTTTCAAGATTATTAAGACTGTAGTGCCCTGAATGCTTCCACATCATGGATGCTGATGCTTGTCTTAAAGAGAGTTGAGACCTGAGCCACATATCACCAGGTTGCTGGGGCTGTCTGTGTGGGTTACATTTGTGTGGTGGGTTACTTTATGCAAGTGTGCTGGAAAAACTTGGTGCAACTTAGAAAGGGGTTGCCACCTTTTTGAAAAAGTAATGCAGGACATGTAGGCCCTTCAAACTTTCAGTACGGTAAAGAGGATAAGTATGGGGGACCTACAACCCCCATAAAAGTCTGAATTTTAGCTTTTCTGGAATTTTTTCAATGCAGTTTCCTTGATCTTTTACTGCCTTATCAAATCACATATAAAGTTGGTATTTTTTTCAATGTACCCCACCCTATAAAGTACATTTTGCATATGATCCTTTCCTCTGACCTTTAGTCTGAAAGCTGGTGCATATAGTTCACTAGACACACATTAATAGTTATACCATTATAGTTTAAAACGTAACTGTTTGCTCCTAGTCTATCTTTTCCACTTTGTGCCTTGTAAAACTGAGGATTGTGTGTAAAGGGCCATTGTTAAAAAACTAATGGAAACTGTCCTGCAGTTTTCTGAATGGGTGGCAACCCTCTGAAAGTGAGTTTGGTGGGGGTTTTTTAAATTTAGTATGGTTTTCGCTACTATTATTTGATATTGCAAATTCATTTTCTTTTCAGGAAAAAAACTCTTTTGACTTGTTTTTGTTTTTTGCTTCCCTCCTCTAGTTTTTTCAGAGGCCTCAAATACAGCCTTCTAGAGCTGCCATCCAGAACAGCAGCCCTTCTATCCGTCCTGGTGCGCAAACACCAACTGCAGTGTATCAAACCAACCAACACATCATGATGGTTAACCATCTGCCAATGCCGTATCCAATGCCCCAGGGCCCCCAGTACTGTATACCACAGGTAATATATTGCCTAAGCGCATATGAACTTGGAAGAGCTACAGTTATTTTTCCTGGATTAAAAGAAGGTGATCTTTTGGGACTGCAGGAAAGGTGGAGGAAAAAGCTGATATAATTAGCAGCATAACCCCTGTCCTTTTTGTTCTTTAAATGTATACATTTATCTATTGAGGCAGAGGATGGAGAGTGGATAATCATAAACTGTATCCTTTTCATTTTTAAAATGAAAAAATTCTACAATAATAATTTTCTTCCTCTGAAAGAGATGATGGAAAACTAAATTCTTCAAAAACATCTAGTACTGTAACAGCTCTTAAATTGATTTAAGAGCTATGCTATTACTATTAAACATTAGTCTTTGTTTGAGTCCTGCATTACAGAAATGAGGGGAATGAAATCAAGTTGACTATGGTCTGCCTCAGCACTGATTTCGTGCATTACCTCAAATGACACAGCATGCATTTCATTATGTCTTTTTTTTTTTTTTTGGCAGGCAACATTCTGAATCCGTGTTTAAAAGGGTTTCATAATCTCATTTTTAGGATTTTTTTTAAACCAGGTTAATTACAGCTTTTGTATGTAATGCCATATCACATGACAATTATTTGTAAATTTCTTGTAATTTTTCCCTTCCAGTATCGTCATAGTGGCCCTCCTTATGTTGGGCCTCCACAGCAGTATCCTGTTCAGCCACCAGGGCCAGGCCCATTTTATCCAGGCCCGGGTCCTGGAGAATTCCCCAATGCCTATGGTAAGCAGGGAGGAGGATAGTGCATGGTTTGGGGAAGGAGGATGTTGCTGGATATTTGGGGTGGGGGAATGTTTCTTGGTTTGTTGTTATTTTTTTACAGCCGGTTTAATATTGTAAAGCCAAAATAATTCGTTTGAATTCAAAACCATTGCTAAATTTTAGCATGTTGTGCTTCTGATTAGTCACTCTGTGATCACACACACACAGTTTTTTGCTTGTATGAATGTTAGCAGAAAAGCTGTTCATATAAATATTCTTAACCATGTGCAAAAAGGAGTATTCATGTGTGAACAAGAGTATTGGCTGTTTGCCATACACTGCCTAATCATCATCATTATTATTATAATTATTTATTATTAGGGCTGTTGATTAATCACAGTTAACTCGCACGATTAACTCAAAAAAATTAACTGTAATTAAAAAAATTAATCGTGATTAATCGCACTGTTAAACAATAGAATACCAGTTGAAATTTATTAAATATTTGGGGTGTTTTTCTACATTTTCAAATACATTGATTTCAATTAGAACACAGAATACAATGTGTACAGTGCTCACTTTATATGATTTTTTATTAAAAATATGCACTGTAAAAATGATAAAAGAAATAGTATTTTTCAATTCACATCAGACAAGTACTGTAGTGCAATCTCTTTATCATGAAAGTGAAGTTTACAAATATAGATTTTTTTTGTTACATAACTGCACTCAAAAACAAAACAATGTAAAACTTTAGAGCCTACAAGTCCCCTCAATCCTAATTCTTGTTCAGCCAATCACTAAGAGAAACAAGTTTCAGAGTAGCAACCGTGTTAGTCTGTATTCGCAAAAAGAAAAGGAGTACTTGTGGCACCTTAGAGACTAACAAATTTATTAGAGCATAAGCTTTTGTGAGTTACAGCTCACTTCATCGGATGCATTTGGTGGAAAAACCAGAGGAGAGATTTATATACACACACACAGAGAACATGAAACAATGGGTTTATCATACACACTGTAAGGAGAGTGATCACTTAAGATAAGCCATCACCAGCAGCAGGGGGGGAAAGGAGGAAAACCTTTCATGGTGACAAGCAAGGTAGGCTAATTCCAGCAGTTAACAAGAATATCAGAGGAACAGTGGGGGGGTGGGGTGGGAGGGAGAAATACCATGGGGAAATAGAAAAGGAGTACTTGTGGCACCTTAGAGACTAACAAATTTATTAGAGCATAAGCTTTCGTGAGCTACAGCTCACTTCATCGGATGCTGTAGCTCACGAAAGCTTATGCTCTAATAAATTTGTTAGTCTCTAAGGTGCCACAAGTACTCCTTTTCTTTTTGCGAATACAGACTAACACGGCTGCTACTCTGAAACATGGGGAAATAGTTTTACTTTGTGTAATGACTCATCCATTCCCAGTCTCTATTCAAGCCTAAGTTAATTGTATCCAGTTTGCAAATTAATTCCAATTCAGCAGTCTCTCGTTGGAGTCTGTTTTTGAAGCTTTTTTGTTGAAGTATAGCCACTCTTAGGTCTGTGATCGAGTGACCAGAGAGATTGAAGTGTTCTCCAACTGGTTTTTGAATGTTATAATTCTTGACGTCTGATTTGTGTCCATTCATTCTTTTGCGTAGAGACTGTCCAGTTTGGCCAATGTACATGGCAGAGGGGCATTGCTGGCACATGATGGCATATATCACATTGGTAGATGCGCAGGTGAACGAGCCTCTGATTGTGTGGCTGATGTGATTAGGCCCTATGATGGTATCCCCTGAATAGATATGTGGACAGAGTTGGCAACGGGCTTTGTTGCAAGGATAGGTTCCTGGGTTAGTGGTTCAGTTGTGTGGTGTGTGGTTGCTGGTGAGTATTTGCTTCAGATTGGGGGGCTGTCTGTAAGCAAGGACTGGTCTGTCTCCCAAGATCTGTGAGAGTGATGGGTCGTCCTTCAGGATAGGTTGTAGATCCTTGATGATGCGTTGGAGAGGTTTTAGTTGGGGGCTGAAGGTGATGGCTAGTGGCGTTCTGTTGTTTTCTTTGTTGGGCCTGTCCTGTAGTAGGGGACTTCTGGGTACTCTTCTGGCTCTGTCAATCTGTTTCTTCACTTCAGCAGGTGGGTATTGTAGTTGTAGGAATGCATGATAGAGATCTTGTAGGTGTTTGTCTCTGTCTGAGGGGTTGGAGCAAATGCGGTTATATCGTACCACTTGGCTGTAGACAATGGATCGAGTGGTATGATCTGGATGAAAGCTAGAGGCATGTAGGTAGGAATAGCGGTCAGTAGGTTTCCGATATAGGGTGGTGTTTATGTGACCATCGCTTATTAGCACCGTAGTGTCCAGGAAGTGGATCTCTTGTGTGGACTGGTCCAGGCTGAGGTTGATGGTGGGATGGAAATTGTTGAAATCATGGTGGAATTCCTCAAGAGCTTCTTTTCCATGGGTCCAGATGATGAAGATGTCATCAATGTAGCGCAAGTAGAGTAGGGGCATTAGGGGACGAGAGCTGAGGAAGCGTTGTTCTAAGTCAGCCATAAAAATGTTGGCATACTGTGGGGCCATGCGGGTACCCATCGCAGTGCCGCTGATTTGAAGGTATACATTGTCACCAAATGTGAAATAGTTATGGGTCAGGACAAAGTTCAGCCACCAGGTTAGCCGTGACTGTATCGGGGATACTGTTCCTGATGGCTTGTAGTCCATCTTTGTGTGGAATGTTGGTGTAGAGAGCTTCTACATCCATAGTGGCTAGGATGGTGTTTTTAGGAAGATCACCAATGGACTGTAGTTTCCTCAGAAAGTCAGTGGTGTCTCGAAGATAGCTGGGAGTGCTGGTAACGAAGGGCCTGAGGAGGGAGTCTACATAGCCAGACAATCCTGCTGTCAGGGTGCCAATGCCTGAGATGATGGGGCGTCCAGGATTTCCAGGTTTATGGATCTTGGGTAGCAGATAGAATACCCCAGGTCGGGGCTCCAGGGGTGTGTCTGTGCGGATTTGTTCTTGTGCTTTTTCACGGAGTTTCTTGAGCAAATGCTGTAGTTTCTTTTGGTAACTCTCAGTGGGATCAGAGGGTAATGGCTTGTAGAAAGTGGTGTTGGAGAGCTGCCTAGTAGCCTCTTGTCCATACTCCGACCTATTCATGATGACGACAGCACCTCCTTTGTCAGCCTTTTTGATTATGATGTCAGAGTTGTTTCTGAGGCTGTGGATGGCACTGTGTTCTGCATGGCTGAGGTTATGGGGTAAGCGATGCTGCTTTTCCACAATTTCAGCTCGTGCACGTCAGCGGAAGCAGTCTATGTAGAAATCCAGGCTGCTGTTTCGACCTTCAGGAGGAGTCCACCCAGAATCCTTCTTTTTGTAGTGTTGGCAGGAAGGATCTACACCTACAAGATCTCTATCATGCATTCCTACAACTACAATACCCACCTGCTGAAGTGAAGAAACAGATTGACAGAGCCAGAAGAGTACCCAGAAGTCACCTACTACAGGACAGGCCCAACAAAGAAAACAACAGAACGCCACTAGCCATCACCTTCAGCCCCCAACTAAAACCTCTCCAACGCATCATCAAGGATCTACAACCTATCCTGAAGGACGACCCATCACTCTCACAGATCTTGGGAGACAGACCAGTCCTTGCTTACAGACAGCCCCCCAATCTGAAGCAAATACTCACCAGCAACCACACACCACACAACTGAACCACTAACCCAGGAACCTATCCTTGCAACAAAGCCCGTTGCCAACTCTGTCCACATATCTATTCAGGGGATACCATCATAGGGCCTAATCACATCAGCCACACAATCAGAGGCTCGTTCACCTGCGCATCTACCAATGTGATATATGCCATCATGTGCCAGCAATGCCCCTCTGCCATGTACATTGGCCAAACTGGACAGTCTCTACGCAAAAGAATGAATGGACACAAATCAGACGTCAAGAATTATAACATTCAAAAACCAGTTGGAGAACACTTCAATCTCTCTGGTCACTCGATCACAGACCTAAGAGTGGCTATACTTCAACAAAAAAGCTTCAAAAACAGACTCCAACGAGAGACTGCTGAATTGGAATTAATTTGCAAACTGGATACAATTAACTTAGGCTTGAATAGAGACTGGGAATGGATGAGTCATTACACAAAGTAAAACTATTTCCCCATGGTATTTCTCCCTCCCACCCCACCCCCCACTGTTCCTCTGATATTCTTGTTAACTGCTGGAATTAGCCTACCTTGCTTGTCACCATGAAAGGTTTTCCTCCTTTCCCCCCCTGCTGCTGGTGATGGCTTATCTTAAGTGATCACTGTCCTTACAGTGTGTATGATAAACCCATTGTTTCATGTTCTCTGTGTGTGTGTATATAAATCTCTCCTCTGTTTTTTCCACCAAATGCATCCGATGAAGTGAGCTGTAGCTCACGAAAGCTTATGCTCTAATAAATTTGTTAGTCTCTAAGGTGCCACAAGTACTCCTTTTCTTTAAGAGAAACAAGTTTGTTTACATTTATGGGAGATAATGCTGCCATATTTCTTATTTACAGTGTCACCTGAAAGTGAGAACAGGCGTTCACATGGCACTGTTGTAGTTGGCATTGCAAGATATTTACGTGCCAGATGCACTAAGGATTCATATGAACTCTTCATGCTTTGGCCATCATTCCAGAGGACATGCTTCCATGCTGATGACACTGGTTAAAAAAATAATGCATTAATTAAATTTGTGGCTGAACTCTTTGGGGGAGAATTATATGTCTCTTGCTTTGTTTTACCTGCATTCTGCCATATATTTCATGTTATAGCCGTATCGGATGATGACCCAGCACATGTTTGCTTTAAGAACACTTTCACTACAAATTTGACAAAATGCAAAGAAGATACCAAAGTGAAATTTCTAAAGATAGCTAAAGCACTTGACCCAAGATTTAAGAATGTGAAGTGCCTTCCAAAATCTGAGAGGGATGAGGTGTGGAGCGTGCTTTCAGATGTCTTAAAAGAGCAATACTCTGATACGGAAACTACAGCACCCAAACCACCAAAAAAGAAAATCAACCTTCTATTGGTAGCATCTGACTCAGATGATGAAAATGAACATGCACTGCTTTGGATCGTTACCTCACAGAACCCGTCATCAGCATGGACGCATGTCCTTTGCAATGGTGCTTGAAGCATCAAGCGACATATGAATCTTTAGCACATCTGGCATGTAAACATCTTGCAACACCAGCTACAACAGTGCCATGCAAACGCCTGTTCTCACTTTCAGGTGACATTGTAAATAAGAAGCAGGCAGCATTATCTTCTGCAAATGTAAACAAACTTGTTTGTCTGAGCGATTGGCTGACCAAGAAGTAGGACTAATTGGACTTGTAGGCTCTAAAGTTTTATATTGTTTCATTTTTGAATTCAGGGTTTTTTGATACATAATTCTATATTTGTAAGTTCAACTTTTATGATAAAAAGATTGCACTACAGTATTTGTATTAGGTGAATTGAAAAATACTATTTCTTTTGTTTTTTACAGTGCAAATATTTGTAATAAAAATAAATATAAAGTGAGCACTGTACACTTTGTATTCTGTATTGTAATTGAAATCAATGTATTTGAAAATGTAGCAGACATCCACAAATATTTAAATAAATGGTATTCTGTTATTATTTTACAGCACGATTAATCATGTGATTAATCATGATTAATTTTTTAATCACATGATTAATCACGATTCATTTTTTAATCACTTGACAGCCTTAATTATTATTTATTAATATTAAGGTCTAAGTTCCATTGGGTTGTGCACTGAATACATCCATAGCCATCCAGTTAACATTTTTTTATTCATTTTTCTATTTCAAAAAATTTTGCATTTAGTCAGGGAGCAGAGAAAAAAATCATGTGACTTGAATGGCCAGTCACATACTATGAAGAGCAAATAGTCAAAACAGTTTGTAAACAGCCCAAAGACTGAAATTACATAACAACATACTTTCACCAAAAATAAGCATGGTTTGTGAATGATTTACTAAGAGTGAAGGCTAAAATTATTCCATAACTTATTTGCAACAAATTATTTGGCCAGCAAGGGGGTTGTTTCATGGAGAGAGTGAGTGTGCTTTTTGTGGCAGTGAGTTTGGATGATAGAGGAGTTTTGTGGGAAATGCTCCAAATATGACAGACCTGTAATAACAGATTAAATGTTGACAGTTATTGTAATTTATATGAGCAAAGATGTGGTGTAAAGGGGACACCATATTAAATTAATCTAAATTTTGTAACAAGGATAGTTTTGTGGAACCAAAACCAAAATGTTCTAATGAACTTTTTTAAATGACAGTGAAATACATTCCAGAGAGGAAGCAAACTCTGTCCTCACCTCACCCTCTGCAAGATGCTCTTCCAGACTTTTCATGCCCCCAGTTCTTTCTGCATAGTGGGTAGAATTTAGTCTTTATTATAACAAACTAATTTGAAATATTAGCTAGGTATGTGTTGTTATTGTTACTATGCTGACAATGTCCCTTTAAAAAAGTAATATATGTTCACTAACATGAGTCCATTTTCCCAACTTCTTCCTTGTTGAATTTGGGTGAATTGTAGGATTAGGTAGCCTGTAAATAACAATGCATATTACTGTGACATGTGCTGTTTACTTACTTTGTAAGACCATATTTAGTAATAGGAGCTAGGTAGGTGGATCCCTGTGCCCACATAGGTCCCTTTGGAAGCCATTGGGGCTTTTCATGTAGGTGCAGGGGTCCATCTATATGGATCTCATTGCAGGATTTGTGCTCTTGTCAGTAATTTAATGTAGGCCAAGAAATTTCACTTCTGGGTATTTTAATTACATTTGGAAAAACTATGATGGGTGGTGTTGTTTGCCTTTTTTTTGTTTTATTTGCTATTTGATGCACTTGGGGTATTTTTTGAAGGAAAATGAAATTGTGCTTTAGATCTTTATTCTAGTGCAACTTTCATCAAATTTCATCAAATTTTTTTTAATTCACTATGGTGATTTATGGGAATATTTTGAAAAATTCTCAAGAATGTGTGCAATAATAATACTTAGTTCTCATCTCCACATTTTGCTATTTTATTAATTTTTCATTTTTGCCTTATGTAATCTCACAGGTGAAAAGTGGTTTATTTCACTACCATTACCTTGGCACAACATTCTGAAATCTGCTGGATTTGCTTTATCAACTTTTCATGCACTTCTAGCTTTTAATATTTTCATTTAGTATTTCTGAACTTCAGAAGTGGACTGAAAAGTTTGGTGGTTAAACTAATTATTAAAATTGCTTAGGATCCCAAAATAGTGTAGTTTTAACAAATGCTGACTCAATTTAAAGGAAATAAACTGTAATTGAAAATAAGTTCTCACTTCGGTTATTATTTACTTGTCATGAACCAAGATCTGGACCTTTTTTTTGTTTATTCAGCAACAGTTAATCATAGAATCATAGGACTGGAAGGGACCTTGAGAGGTCATCTAATCCAGTCCCATGCACTCATGGCAGGACTAAGTATTACCTAGACCATTTCTGACAGGTGTTTTTCTAACCTGTTCTTAAAAAATCTCCAATGATGGAAATTCCACAACATCCCTAGGCAATTTATTCCAGTGCTTAACAACTCTGACAGGAATATTTTCCTCATGTCCAATATAAACCTCCCTTGCTGCAATTTAAGCCCATTGCTTCTTGTCCTATCCTCAGAGGTTAAGAAAAACAATTTTTCTCCCTCCTTGTAACAACCTTTTACATACTTGACAACTGTTATCATGTCTCCCCTCAGTCTTCTCTTTTCCAGACTAAACAAACCCAGTTTTTTCAATCTTCCCTCATAGCTCATGTTTTCTAGACCATTAATCATTTTTGTTGCTCTTCTCTGGACTCTCTCCAATTTGTCTACATCCTTCGTGAAATGTGGAGCCCATAACTAGACACACTGCTCCAGTTTAGGCCTAATCAGCGCAGAGTGGAGCAGAAGAATTACTTCTCATGTCTTGCTTACAACACTCCTCCTAATACATCCCAGAATAATGTTTGCTTTTTTTGCAAGAGCATTACACTGTTGACTGATACTTAGCTTGTGGTCCACTATGACCCCCAGATCCCTTTCTGCAATACTCCTTCCTAGACAGTCATTTCCCATTATGTATGTGTGCAGCTGATTGTTCCTTCCTAAATGAAGTACTTTGCATTTGTCCTTATTGAATTTCATCCTATTTACTTCAGACCATTTCTCCAGTTTGTCCAGACATTTTGAATTTTAATCCTATCCTCCAAAGCACTTGCGACCCCTCCCAGCTTGTTATAGTCCACAAACTTTGTAAGTGTACTCTCTATGCCATTATCTAAATCACTGATGAAGATATTGAACAGAACTGGACACAGAACTGATCCCTGCAGGACCCCACTCATTATGTCCTTCTAGCATGACTGTGAACCACTGATCACTACTCTCTGGGAACGGTTTTCTTACCAGTTTTGCACCCACTTTATAGTAGCTCCATTTAGGTTGCATTTCCCTAGTTTATTTATGAGAAGGTCACGTGAGACAGTATAAAAAACTTTCCTAAAGTCAAGATATACAACGTCTACCACTTCCCGCTTATCCACAAGACTTGTTACCCTGTCAAAGAAAGCTATCAGGTTGGTTTGACATGATTTGTTCTTGACAAATCCATGCTAACTGTTACTTATCACCTTATTATCTTTTAGGTGTTTGTAAACTGATTGCTTAATTATTTGCTCCATTATCTTTCCTGGTACCCAAGTTAAACTGACTGGTTTGTAGTTCCCCGGTTTGTCCTTATTTCCCTTTTTCCTAGATTGGCACTATATTTGCCCTTTTCCAGTCTTCTGGAATCTCTCCCACCTTCCATGACTTTTCAAAGATAATCGCTAATGGCTCAGATATCGCCTCAGTTAGCTTCTTGAGTATTCTAGGATGCATTTCATCAGGCCTTGGTGATTTGAAGACAGCTAATTTGTCTAACTAATTTTTAAACTTGTTCTTTCCCTATTTTAGCCTCTTCTGATCCTACCTCATTTTCACTAGTGTTCACTATGTTAGATGTCAAATCACCACCAACCTTCTTAGTGAAAACCGAAACAAAAACATCATTAAGCACCTCTGCCATATCCACATTTTTTGTTATTGTTTTTCCCCTGTCATTGAGTAATGGGCCCTGTCCTTGGTCTTCCTCTTGCTTTTAATGTATTCATAAAATGTTTTCTTGTTACCCTTTATGCCTGTAGCTAGTTTGATCTCGTGATGTTGTGATAATGACTTACATTTATAATAGCACACTTATCCCAAAACCCTATAGTGATGTCACCAACCCTAGATTGTGTTATCGCTGAATTAATTGAGCAGTAGCAAAGGGAACATAAGGGAGACAATTTCAGTTTATCTTTCTGAAATCATCACTGCAGGAGAAATCAAGAAAATAAATGTGGCAATGACTCTCTAATTCTGATACAGTCACTTGGAGAATACATGGCGTAGCTTTAAATTTTTGTTTTTCTGCTGATTCTCTTGTCTGGCTTTTGAATCCCTTCCCACTCTCCTGACAGAATTTTCCTTTCTTTATTTTGTATTTTGAAAAAGTTGTTGTCCTGATTTCTTTTGTGCTCTTTGAACTGCTGTGATTTCTTGCCACGTAGGCTGTAATCTTTCAGTCTCAGTCTAATCTAAGGCTTCCTTGTTTGCTGAGCTTTAGTATGCTGAGCTAGTAGGCCAGAGATGATAATCTGCAGTGCAGCCTTCTATAACACAGTTAGTGCTTTTAATTCCAGGCAGGCAGAGAAGGTCTAGCTAAAGAAGAGGATGCCAGCGCATACAATAGGTGAATTGAGATTTGTCTGTATCATGCATCTGTCTCCTGCTGTTGTTTCCTAGATGTGTAGGTAGGCCTGGGATACTAGTCATCTCTTCACTGAAAGAGTAAGCATGGTGCCAGGAGCTGATCAGACTATTTGGTGTCAAAGAAGTTGAACTTGAACTTGTTTAATTTGTGGCCATTAATAACAATCAGATAGCATGTAGTTTAAATTTGAAAGCCTTCTTTATCACAAGAAAACAGGATACACAGCTGCTTTTACGCAACTGTGCTGTTACCTTTTTGTCCAGCTGTGTGACACAAGTAACCTTGTAGACCTGAGAACCTTGTATTGTGTGTAGCTGCTAACCGGCCATGATCCAAATATCAGACAAGCCCCAAATAAGGATACATAAGAAATTTCCAAAGATGAAATTTATAAAGATTGGAAGTGATTTTTGGTTGACTGGTTGGTTGTTTTTTTTACCAACTTAGCTTTGTGATTTATTGTTTATTTTGTGTCAGTGCATTCCAGTGAGATGTTGGGAGAAAACTGAAATTTGGAAATGGAAGTAAGTGAGGGCAAAACTGGTGTATGGGTGGCATTGAACTAAAAGGAATGAAAATACAGGGAGTGGAGAAGGTTGGTTTACTACAGAATCCAGAGATGAAACCTTACATTTTCCTAGTTGGTAACTTATTTCTTTCCAAAGGTTGCTCTTGCTTGTGAGGATTTGCTATTTTTTATTTATGTATTTATTTATTTTTGAAAGAAGAGGTCCCTATTAAATTCCACAATGGGCCTCTCATAATAAGATCATCCATAATGTAATCCATGAATATCTGGTCTCTAGAGAACCAGAAAGCTATGTAATCAACACACTGTATGCCTTTCAGGTGTATAGTTATTGCTCCTATCTCCCAATATTAATCAAACTCCTCCTCTCAAATGGCATTACTGGCCAGAAACCTGAAGTATCTAGGAATTCACATAATCAGATGGGAGTAATCCAGGTACTTGTTGACTTTATGGTTTTTTAACAGGACAAATGGAATAATTACATAAAAGCCTAGAATAAAATATCCAGGGGACAAAAAATAGTCTGATGATGCACAACAATACATACAGGAGAGGAAGAGTGGGACGGGGAGCTGTGGTTATGGCACCAGACTCAACTCAGGAGATCTGACAAAGGCTTCTTGTGTGCCTTGGGCAGATCACTTCGGCTATGTCTACACTACACACCTTTTAATGACTCAGCTGTGTTGCTACAGCCATGCCTCTAAAATGTGCGCAGTGTAGCTGCTCTTTGTTGGCAGGAGAGAGCTTTCCCGCCAACAAAAAAAATTCCACCCCCAACGAGAGGTGGTAGGTTTGTTGGCAGGAGAGCCCTCCACTGACAAAGTGCTGTTCACACCAGCACTTTAGTCGGTAAAACTTTTGCCGTTCTGGGGTGTATTTTTTGTCACACCCATGAACAACAAAAGTTTTACCGACGAAAGTAAAGTAAAGTAAAGTAACAGTTTGGGGACAAACTGTTAGTGTCTCTGTGCCTCATTTCCCCATCTGTAAAATGGGGATAATAGCACTGCCCTTCTTAACAGGGAGGTTTTGAGGATAAACTTATTGTTTGTAAGGCAATCAGATACTACGATGATGGTGGCCATGTAAGCAGTTAGAAAGAAAGAAATGGTCAGAACATTTCTGTCACTTGTCTTCAAGAAATGAAGTCCTATATCCAAAATTGTTGGTCAGAATTCTCTTTGCAGTTTTCCCCAGTGGCCTTGTCTTTCAACAGCTTGAAAATGCTTCCTTCTGTGCAGCCACCTGTCTAGTATGTTGGCAGCTCAGGAGCTGTTGTGTACAGTGCTGTTTTGAGCATGCAATCTGGAAGAAGAAAATCTCTTCAGGTCTTGGCAGTCTAGTTTTCCACTCCAGAAACACAGCCTTTGTAAATCACAAATCAAATCTCATTAGGCTGAATGTTATTTTGCTTGATTGGATTTTACCACGCACTTCTGTGAGTGAAAGGTTCCCCGGCTCCCCTTTTGGTATAGTGTTCCAGGAAATGCCACATATTAATTTTATTTTCATCACAGTTTAGCCCTGTTGTAGAATAAATCAGATTACTTTAGATGTCAGTGCAGGGCACAGGCCTAGCTGATGCCCTCAGTTAGAAGAATTCAGGACTGTCTTTTGAGTTCACCTGAATTCCAGTACACAAATATCAAACAGCTCTGAGATGCTGCATTTGTTTACCTTTGGCTGCATCCCAGGATTCTTTAAAACTGACTGCTCAGCCATATGAGCCATCTTGTTTCTAGTAAGGAAAAGATACCTAAATATTGTTGGATATTGGCGTTGTCAATTTAATCCACAATACAACATGTATTTTGCAGTACTAAGCATGGTTTGTCCTTTTTATGTTCTGCAGCATGAGAATAGAGCTACTGTTGTAATTAATTTCTCCAGCTCAGTTTCAAAATAGGTTGCAGTTGCGATTGCAACGTCCAGGGAATAGGTTGGTTATGGCTTTCTCTACACTGGATAAGAGTCCAGCCTTGTTTCTTTAATTCTATGTAGGTTTTTTTTTAGTGCTTGAAATAGTCCTCACAGATCTCATAGCTCAATAAAATTTAAGGAAGGGCAGATTTTCATTTCTGTTAGTGTTGGCTGATTTAAGTAGTACTGTATATACTCGATCATGAACCAGTTCATTTATAAGCCGACCCCTGCCAAGATGGATAAGTAAAAATGGAAAATTTTTATGACCCATTCATAAGCCGACCCTGTAATTCAGGGGTCAGCAAACTTTGGCTCCTGGGCCATCAGGATAAGCCGCTGGTGGGTCAAGATGGTTTGTTTACCTCGAGCGTCCGCAGGCACGGAGGTAAACCTAAGTAAACAAAAAGAAAAGGAGTACTTGTGGCACCTTAGAGACTAAGCGAGCTGTAGCTCACGAAAGCTTATGCTAAAATAAATTTGTTAGTCTCTAAGGTGCCACAAGTACTCCTTTTCTTTTTGCAGGTATAGACTAACACGGCTGCTGCTCTGAAACCTAAGTAAACAAAATGTCCCGGCGCACCAGCTGCTTACCCTGATGGGCCAGGACAGCAACTGATGGGGAAATGTTTTTGGGGGGGAGAAGTTCGGGTTAGAGGAGTAACCCCTGTGACCACTCCCCACAGAACCCCACCCCTAACCTGGGACCCCCACGCTCTTCCCATCACATCCCTTCCCACCTTATCTGGGGAGGGCCAGGGGAGGCTGTCTCTGGCCTGGCTGGAGCTCCAGCAGGCTGGGCAGCACGGCTGCAGCCTGCTCCGGCAGGCCAGACTGGGCAGCGTGGCTGCAGCATGTTCCAGCAGGCTGGGCCAGATGGCACGGCCACAGTGAGCTCCAGTGGGCTGGGCGGCGCGGCCACAGCCTGCTCTTGGGGGTGGGGCCAAGCGGCATGGCTGCAGCCTGCCAGCCCCCGAGCTGCAGCTGCTTCGGAGGCTGGGGGGAAGAGCTGCGTGGCTAGAAGCGGAGAGACTCTGGCCCCGCCTCTTCCCTTCTGGCTCTGCTGGCTGTGCTGCCTTTCCTTGCTCCCGCTGTTGGGGGGAGGGGCTGTGTCCCATCTCTCTCTCTCTATACCCATTGATAAGCCGACCCCCTTCTCTGGTGCTTCTCTTTTTTACTAAAAATATTCGGCTTATGAACGAGTATATACGATATTTTCAGTGCCTCTAGAAAGTTGATGCGTGTGGCCCCAGTCGCATGAAAAAAGTGGACTAGTGACTCTCTCCATCACTTGTCATGTTGTGATGTCATATTCTGATTTGATAGAAGTACAGAAGAAACTGCACACAGGCTACTAAGAAAATGGAGATTCAAACTGGGATTTCTCAAAGGAATAGAGGGAGGATCAGAGGGCTGTCACTCATTTGCTGCTCTTCATTTACTTCATTTACAAATGAACTGAATATGTGTTTATATCTTGTTGTGATTTCCTAGGAACACCGTTCTACCCAAGTCAGCCAGTGTATCAGTCAGCACCCATCATAGTGCCTACACAGCAGCAGCAACAGCAGCCTCCACCAGCTAAAAGAGAGAAAAAAACAGTAAGAGCCTACTCTTCTGGTACTTTCTTTATGGATCTCCTAAGTCTGATATAGCAAGACTGGGACATTGAAGGAGACACACTGATATAAATTCAATATTAAACTCAGATTGTTACTCCCTCACCCTTCTGTAGGTTTTTCCCCCTCCCTTGTAGCTCCTTGTTAGGCTAGAACTTCTGATGATGGGCAGGGCATCCAATAACATAGTTGTATGTAAAGCTGGCTAGCTTATCTTATTTTTCAGTCTTCACAGTGTTGAATTTACTGGGTGGTGGTTTCTTATTCTGACTATAGTAAACATGAAAGCTACTTATTGATACTTCAACTGAGAAATTCATGCTTAGTGATTACCAAACATGGTATGAATTTATCTAGCTCAACATGTCTAAAATTGAAGAAATGGTAGGGGACAAGTGATTGAATGGACTGAAATAATGAAGACAGAATTCTCTTAAAGGAAAATATAAACATTGTTGAGAATTGTTAGCAAGATAGGAAGGATTTCCTACATCTCAAAGTACAGGATATCTGTTTCTTTTGATTTGTTAAGATCAACTGTGACACTGAATGAAGTTTTGTCTATTGAAATGGAAAAGCAGAACATTTACTGGGTGGTACTGCAAGCAAGACATTTTTTGTACCCCAGTCATCAACACATAGCTGTGGTAATAAGTCCCTTTATCAGGCCTTTCAACAGCTCTTCAACATCAGCTTCGTTTATGAGCAATCTCTTCATTTGTAACATCCAAAAAATATCACAGATAAATCAGTAGTTATTCCATAAAAAACAACTCAAATGCAAAGATGTAAACATGATAAGAAAATTACAGTCTTGTATGCTAATAAAATTATATTTAATGTACAGTAGAACCTCAGAGTCATGAGCATCAGAGTTATGAACTGACTAGTCAACCGCACACCTCATTTGGAACCAGAAGTAAGCGCACTCACACACACACCAGCAAATATTGCACAGCACAGTACTGTGTTAAATGTAAACTGCTAAAAAAAAATAAAGGAATATTTTTTTAAAAAAGACAAGATAAGGAAACTGTTTCTGTGCTTGGTTTCAGAGTAGCAGCCGTGTTAGTCTGTATTCGCAAAAAGAAAAGGAGTACTTGTGGCACCTTAGAGACTAACAAATTTATTACAGCATAAGCTTTTGTGAGTTACAGCTCACTGCATCCGATGAAGTGAGCTGTAGCTCACGAACGCTTATGCTCTAATAAATGTGTTAGTCTCTAAGATGCCACAAGTACTCCTTTTCTTTTTGTTTCTGTGCTTGTTTCGTTTGCACTAAGATGGTTAAAAGCAGCATTGTTTTTCTGCATAGTAAAATTTCAAAGCTGCATTAAGTCAATGTTCAGTTATAAACTTTTGAAAGAACAACCATAATGTTTTGTTCAGGGTTACAAACATTTCAGAATTATGAACAAACTCCATTCCTGAGGTGTTCGTAACTCTGAGATTCTAAAGTAGCAGAAAATGAAAAGTTTTAAAAAATGACTAAAGCCCTTCTCCCTGGATATACTCTTCTAGACAGAATTAAACTCACAGACCTACACTACTAAATGCTGCAATTGAAGAAACAAAGAAAAAATCATAGGAAGAACTAAGAGAATCAACAATGATATAAATGCAAGATGGCTGGTTGAACATGAGATGTGACCCAGTAATTCTACAAGCATATATACAAGGAAAATGTATTTTTTCTGCTACTGATTCATTGTCTGGGAAAAAAAAATTGCGGACTATCACCTCCTGCTTCCTGTAGAGTCAATTAAAGAATGCAGAGAAAAGTATGACAAGGGAAGTGCTTTCCATTTTCTCAGACTGTAAAAATAAAAAGATTAGAAAACTTACCTGGTACGGTAATCCTGGCAAGCATATATGTATTCAGTATACTGAGACTGAAATAAAATCTAACACAATACTAAAGCTCATAGTGCAAAGTCAAAAAGTTCTTCTGGACACCATTAGCCTATTACATTCTATATAGGTTCTCATAATGCTCATCAAAGTATCTGAGCATCTTCTGAGAGTGCATTAAACCATGTGACTTCACCACTTGTTTGCTTTCTCATCCTCTCCAAGGGGGATGCAGGGAGGGAACATGTAGAAGAATTATAGTATCATAGAAAAAAAGAAAAGGAGTACTTGTGGCACCTTAGAGACTAACAAATTTATTTGAGCATAAGCTTTCGTGAGCTATAGCTCACTTCATCGGATGCATTTGCTGGAAAAAACAGTGGGGAGATTTATATACACACACAGAGAACATGAAACAATGGGTTTTATCATACACACTGTAAGGAAAGTGATCCCTTAGGATGAGCTATTACCAGCAGGAAGGAGCGGGGGAAGGAGGAAAACCTTTTGTGGTGATAATCAAAGTGGGCCATTTCCAGCAGTTAACAAGAACATCTGAGGAACAGTGGGGGGTGGGGTGGAGGGAGAAATAACATTTGCTCCAACCCCACAGACAGAGACAAACACCTACAAGATCTCTATCAAGCATTCTTACAACTACAATACCCACCTGCTGAAGTGAAGAAACAGACTGACAGAGCCAGAAGAGTACCCAGAAGTCACCTACTACAGGACAGGCCCAACACAGAAAATAACAGAACGCCACTAGCCATCACCTTCAGCCCCCAACTAAAACCTCTCCAACGCATCATCAAGGATCTACAACCTATGCTGAAGGACGACCCATCACTCTCACAGATCTTGGGAGACAGACCAGTCCTTGCTTACAGACAGCCCCCCAATCTGAAGCAAATACTCACCAGCAACCACACACCACACAACAGAACCACCAACCCAGGAACCTATCCTTGCAACAAAGCCCGTTGCCAACTCTGTCCACATATTTATTCAGGGGACACCTCATAGGGCCTAATCACATCAGCCACACTATCAGAGGCTCGTTCACCTGCGCATCTACTAATGTGATATATGCTATCATGTGCCAGCAATGCCCCTCTGCCATGTACATTGGTCAAACTGGACAGTCTCTACGTAAAAGAATAAATGGACACAAATCAGATGTCAAGAATTATAACATTCAAAACCAGTCGGAGAACACTTCAATCTCTCTGGTCACACGATTACAGACCTGAGAGTGGTTATCCTTCAACAAAAAAACTTCAAAAACAGACTCCAACAAGAGACTGCTGAATTGGAATTAATTTGCAAACTGGATACAATTAACTTAGGCTTGAATAGAGACTGGGAGTGGATGAGTCATTACATAAAGTAAAACTATTTCCCCATATTATTTCTACTGCCACCTCACCCCCTACTGTTCCTCAGACGTTCTTGTTAACTGCTGGAAATGGCCCACCTTGATTATCACCACAAAAGGTTTTCCTCCTTCTCCGCTCCTTCCTGCTGGTAATAGCTCATCCTAAGTGATCACTTTCCTTACAGTGTGTATGATAAAACCCATTGTTTCATGTTCTCTGTGTGTGTATATAAATCTCCTCACTGTTTTTTCCAGCGAATGCATCCGATGAAGTGAGCTATAGCTCACGAAAGCTTATGCTCAAATAAATTTTAGTCTCTAAGGTGCCACAAGTACTCCTTTTCTTTTTTGCGAATATAGACTAACACGGCTGCTACTCTGAAACCTAATATCATAGAAGATTAGGGTTGGAAGAGACCTCAGGAGGTCATCTAGTCCAACCTCCTGCTCAAAGCAGGACCAACCCCAACTAAATCATCCCAGCCAGAGCTTTATGAAGCTGGGTCTAAAAAACCTCTAAGGATGGAGATTCCATCACCACCCTAGATAACCCATTCCAGCGCTTCACCACAATTCTAGTGAAATAGTTTTTCCTAATATTTAATCTATACCTCCCCCACTGCAATTTGAGACCATTGCTCCTTGTTCTGTCATCTGCCACCACTGAGAACAGCAGAGCTCCATCCTCTTTGGAACCCCCTTTCAGGTAGTTGAAGGCTGCTATCAAATCCCCGCTCATTCTTCTCTTCTGCAGACTAAACAATCCCAGCTCCCTCAGCCTCTCCTCATAGGTCATGTGCCCCAGTCCCCTAATCATTTTCGTTGCCCTCCGCTGGTCTCTCTCAAATTTGTCCACATCCTTTCTGTGGTGGGGGGCCCAAAACTGGACGCTGTACTCCAGATGTAGCCTCACCAGTGCCAAATAGAGGGGAATAATCATTTCCCTCAATCTGCTGCCAACGCTCCTATTAATGCAGCCCAATATGCCGTTAGGTTTCTTGGGAACAAGGGCACACTGTTGATTCATATCCACTTCTCATCCACTGTAATCCCCAGGTCCTTTTCTGCAGAACTGCCGCTTATGCCAGTTGGTCCCCAGCCTCTAACAGTGCATGGGATTCTTCTTTCCTAAGTGCAGGACTCTGCACTTGTCCTTGTTGAACCTCATCAGATTTCTTTTGGCCCAATCCTCCAATTTGTCTACGTCACTCTGGAACCTATCCCTACCCTCCAGCATATCTACCTCTTCCCCCATTTTAGTATCATCCGCAAACTTGCTGAGGGTGCAGTCCATTCCATTATCCAGATCATTAATGAAGATGTTGAACAAAACTGGTCCCAGGACCGACACCCCGGAGCACTCCGCTTGATACCGGGTGCCAACTAGACATCAAGCCATTGATCACTACCTGTTGAGCCCGAGTATCTAGCCAGCTTTCTATCCACCTTATAGTCCATTCATCCAAGCCATACTTCTTTAACTTGCTGGCAAGAATACTGTGGGAGACCTTGTCAAAAGCTTCACTAAAGTCAAGGTATATGTGCAGTGGAGTATCTTGTTTTGGTAGGATTTTAGGGATTTGCTTTGGTTTGGTTTTAAATCTACATACTGCTAGATATTTATATTAGAGAAGGCAAGATCAGAGAAATGCGCCTTGCACTTGGAGTGAAAGATGATGAGATTTGTGGTTATCCCAACCTTCCAGAGAAGCCTTTTCTCCTCAATCGGTTAAGTTTTATTATGCACACAAACACAGCAAAGAAAAGTAAGATAACCTGGGGAAAAGGGCTGATAACTCTGTGGATGGAGAAACAAGACAGCTTGCTTACAGATGCACTGCAATAACAGTCAAAGGTGTGGGAATGGGCGTGTTCTGGTCCTTGACCCTCCCCTAGTGTTGAGTGCAAGGGATACTGAACTCCCTCCTCCCCCCGCCTCATAAGACATTTTGGGGGAGGAGGATGTAGAACTGGGCAATGATGGCAGCAGGTTAAGCATAGGCTGCACATGGACTCTAGCATCCAGCTGTCTTTCTTGAACCTCAAGCAGATGTCTCAACATGTCTGATTGCTCCTTCATAATCCACAATATCTCTTCCTGCATGGCATGCTCTTATTCCCTGCATGTTCTCCTGTTCTCCCTGTCCATGTCTAGATTCTTGGATAGTGTAATCCTTCATGCTCGGAGCTGCATCTTGACACTCTTGGAGGCGCACATTAATTCACTGAACATGTCCTCCCGAGTCTTCTTTTTTCCACCTTCTAATCTGGGAAAGTCTGTCCCAGTGGAGGATGTGCTGATGAACAAGGTTTCAGCTTCAACGAATGCAAAGCACAAGTGTGGCATTGATAGTGCATACATTGTTTCTGGTGCAAGGTTAATTTTTTTAATTAAAAAATCACCCCTCAATACACTTCACTGCAAGCCACAACGTAATCACAACCACTGGCTATTGCAAGAGTCGGTTTGCTGCTCCAGCCAAGGTGAGTAAGGCCACGAGGCATGGGTGAGAGGTCTGTTGCTGTTGCTTTTGTGAAGATCACAGGATAGAACTTGAGAAAAGCCCCCTTTCCCCTAGCAACCTGGATGGTGCTTGAGGACAGGAACTAGTGTAAAGCCCCCCAAATAGTTGCTTTTTACAAAAACAGCACTGGTGGTGGGGGGAGAGACAAACAGGAAACCACCCTTCCTTTTTTTTTTTCCAGTGCTGCTTGCAATACATGGTGATCCTTTTCCCTTCCCTTCCAACCACAACTACGGCACGTTTGGGAAAACATGGTTGCGTGACCCAGATTTCACCAAACGGGGCAAATTACCTGTTGAATTGTTTGCGGTTTAAGGGCTAGCATTTAAAACTTCCCCCATTTCCCCTAGGTGACCCTATGCAATATCACTCTCCTGAGGAAAAAAGAAAAGGAGTACTTGTGGCACCTTAGAGACTAACAAATTTATTTGAGCATAAGCTTTCGTTAGCTACAGCTCACTTCATTGGATGCATTCGGTGGAAAATACAGTGGGAAGATTTATATACACACACAGAGAACATGAAACAATGGGTTTTATCATACACACTGTAAGGAGAGTGATCAGTTAAGATGAGCTATTACCAATAGGAAGGAGGGGGGGAAAGGAGGAAAACCTTTTTTTTCACCAAATGCATCCGATGAAATGAGCTGTAGCTCACGAAAGCTTATGCTCAAATAAATTTGTTAGTCTCTAAGGTGCCACAAGTACTCCTTTTCTTTTTTGCGAATACAGACTAACACGGCTGCTACTCTGAAACTCTCCTGAGGGTAACAGAGGCAGCAAGGGAGCAGATGCTGTAAGTGTCTGGGTACAGACCTGATCCTTATGCTGCAATGCTGTGTGCTGCAAAGATGCCAAAGAGTTAATACTGGAGTGGCACAGGAAAATGTCCTACCGTGGTGGACGAAATAAGGCAGCCCTTCCCAGAAACCTTCTGCAAAGGATTGCAGAGTTACCTCCATGAAAGCTTCCTAGAGATCTCCATGGAGGATTCCCGGGCCATCCTCACGCTCATAAACAGTCTTTTTCGGAAAGCTTCCTCTACGTAGCTGGAGTGGCCACCGATACCCACTACACCTACTTTTTTGTTCAGATTTAACATAAAAACATAAAAAAAAATAGTATGTAACCCCTACAGTTTGATTGGAAATGTGTACTCACCAGAAGTGCCTTCCCCAGCATCATGCTCCGCCGTCAACTGGTCCTGTAAAGGGATGGGCTCCAGGGTTAAAAATAGTTCTTGGCTGTCGGGGAGAATGGATCCTCCACTTGCCTCCCTCACGTTCTCCTCCATATTCTCCTCCTCCTTGTCAACAATATCCTCCTCATTGTTTCTCAAAGTCTCAAGGTGTTTTGAGGTAGTGGTGGGGTTGCCGCCGAGAATCGCATGCAGCTCCTCACAAAAGCAGCATGTCTGTGGGGCAGAGCCAGAACAACTGTTTGCCTCCCTTGTCTTCTGGTACGCTTGCTGAAGCACCTTTATTTTCATGCGGCACTGCTGCGTGTCCCTGGTGGAGCCCTTCTCACTCATGCCCTGTGCAATCTTGGCATAGATGTCAGCATGTCAGCTCTGCCTGCACAGACTCTTCTCTCCACATAGCAATAAGATCCACCACCTCCTGTGTACTCCATGCTGGAGTGTGTTTGTGGCCTTGAGTCTCCATGATCAGCTGTGCTGGCGAGCTCTCCATGCTGATCAAACAGGAAATGAAAATTCAAAAGTTCCCAGGGCTCTAATTGGGGAACAGCTGTGACTTGAGTTGTTGAAAGCGCTTTCCAGAGCAGTCAGAGCAGAGCACTGTGGGACACTTCCTGGAGGCCAATACTTTTGAATTACACAGTGCAGTGTCTACACTATCTTCATGTTCACCCATGGATGTCAAATCCAACGCTACACCTCTCGCGGAGGTGTAGTACAGAAGTTGATTTTACAGGCCACTTAGGTTGGCTGAAGGGACTCAGTAGCGTAGACACATACATTATTAGATCCACTTAATGCGGCTTATGTCAACCTACGTTTGTAGTGGAGACCAGGCCTCGGTGTACTGTATTTTTTACTGCATTGTAGATATACCCTTAGGCTAAACTCCCTCTAAGCTGTGTGGCTGGAGAGGAGAGAGATAGGGGGTGGGCAGGAAGCAAGTTGGGGTGTGCAGGGCTTCAGCGAGAAGAGGCGCCTCTCCTCTCTCCCCGCCACAGCCCTGGAGTAACCTAAACCCCTCATTTCTGGCCCCACCCCAGAGCCTGCACCCCAAGCCGGAGCTCTCACCCGCCCTGCACCTCAACCCTCTGCCCCAGCCCTGAGTCCCCTCCTGCATCCTGAACCCCTCATCCCTGGCCCCATCCAGAGCCCTCACCCTCCCAGCCCTGAGCCCCCTCCCACACGCTGAACCCCTCGCCCCACCCGTGCCATACATCACCTCCATATTGGTACACATAACAAAATTCATTCTGCACATGGATGTCAAAAATTAGGGGGAACATTGCCCTTAGATATCCTGGATGGGAGTGCCTTGAAGGACTGAGACCTAGAACTTTATCTGATATTCTATGGGAAGCCAGTATAGAAAGCAGAGGACAGGTTTGATGTGCTCACAGTAGCCTGTGTTGCTGAAGAGATGCACTGCAGCGTTCTGTACTAATTGGAGTTTCTGAAGTGCTGAAGGCTTCATGCCCAGGTATTTCGTGTTACTATAATCCAGTTGAGATGTGACAGAAGGTCTCGTGCTTTGTTGACTGAAAAGAGAGTCTTGATGTCCCAGCTTCCCAAGATGGTGGAGCTTAGGAAGATTGTCTCTCTAAATTTGCAACCAACTACTGTTGAAATTTACACTGAGTGTGACAGGTTTCCAAGGGGTAGCCGTGTTAGTCTGTATCAGTAAAACAACGAGGAGTCCTTGTGGCATTTTAGAGACTAATAAATTTATTTGGGCATAAGTTTCTTGAGATATAACCCACTTCATCAGATGCATGGAGTGGAAAATACAGTAAGCAGGTATAAATATACAGCACATGAAAAGATGGGAGTTGCCGTAAAACTGCTGGGAATGGGCCACATCCAGTTTGATTGAATTGGCCTCATTAGCACTACAAAAAGTAATTTTCCCTCTGTTGATATTCACCCCTTCCTGTCAACTGTTGGGAATGGACTACATCCACCTTAAATGAATTGGCCTTATTAGCACTGACCCCGCCACTTGATGAGGCAACTCCCATCTTTTCATGTGCTGTATATTTATACCCGCTTACTATATTTTCCACTCCATACATCTGATGAAGTGGGTTATATCCTACGAAAGCTTATGCCCAAATAAATTTGTTAGTCTCTAGGATGCCACAAGGGCTCCTCGTTGTTTTTACTGAGTGTGGGAGAGACTTTGATTGAAGCTTAACATATGTTCTATATAAGAAACTGTACAGAGAGGCATTAAATTTACAAAATCATTTTAAGAAGATTTTGAAGGGGCTTGAGGGGTTGTTGACACTGCTGTCTCAGTTTTAGTGGAAATCTGAAATGGTCTAATTTATAATGAAGAACTGAAAAGCTTTGAAAATTTCCTATTAGCCAACACGACTGATTCCAAGAACAGGAAGAAGAAGCTTGAATGTCATCTTTAAAAAAGGGAAGGAGGAGAATCTGGGGAACTACAGGCCAGTCAGCCTCACCTCAGTCCCTGGAAAAATCATGGAACAGGGCTTTTGACATGGTCTCCCACGGTATTCTTGCCAGCAAGTTAAAGAAGTATGGGTTGGATGAATGGACTATAAGGTGGATAGAAAACTGGCTGGCCCATCGGGCTCAATGGGTAGTGATCAATGGCTTCATGTCTAGTTGGCAGCCGGTGTCAAGTGGAGTGCCCCAAGGGGCTGTCCTGGGGCTGTTTTTGTTCAATATCTTCATTAATGATCTGGAGGATGGTATGGATTGCACCCTCAGCAAGTTTGCAGATGACACTAAACTGGGAGGAGTGGTAGATATGCTGGAGGATAGGGATAGGATACAGAGGGACCTAGACAAATTGGAGGATTGGGCCAAAAGAAATCTGATGAGGTTCAACAAGGACAAGTGCAGAGTTCTGCACTTAGGACAGAAGAATCCCATGCACTGCTATAGACTAGGGACGGAATGGCTCGGCAGCAGTTCTGCAGAAAAGGACCTAGGGGTTACAGTGGATGAGAAGTGGATATGAATCAACAGTGTGCCCTTGTTGCCAAGAAGGCTAACGGAACTTTAGGCTGTATAAGGAGGAGCATTGCCAGCAGGTCGAGGGACATGATCATTCCCCTCTATTCGACATTGGTGAGGCCTCATTTGTCCAGTTTTAGGCCTCACACTACAAGAAGGATGTGGAAAAATTGGAAAGCATCCAGTGGAGGGCAGCAAAAATGATTAGGGGGCTTGGGTACATGATTTATGAGGAGAGGCTGAGGAAACTGGGATTATTTAGTCTGCAGAAGAGAAGAATGAGCGGGGATTTAATAGCTGCTTTCAACTACCTGAAAGGGGGTTCCAAAGAGGATGGATCTAGACTGTTCTCAACGGTAGCAGATGACAGAACGAGGAGTAATGGTCTCAATTTGCAGTGGGGGAAGTTTAAGTTGGATATTAGGAAAAACAGTTTCACTATGAGGGTGGTGAAACACTGGAATGCGTTACCTAGGGAAGTGGTGGAATCTCCCTCCTTTGAGGTTTTCAGGGTCAGGCTTGACAAAGCCCTGGCTGGGATGATTGAGTTGGGGATTGGTCCTGCTTTGAGCAGGGGGTTGGACTAGATGACCTTGTGAGGTCCCTTCCAACCCTGAGATTCTATGATTCATCCTCAATCCTATCTTTTTGTCATCTTGCATTTAAATTGAAGATCTAGATTTCTACCCCAAATATGAGTTGCAGTTACAGTAGCAGTGTTATGAAAGTAAAATAGTTTAAAGCAAGACAGGAGGATTTTGTCAACTTTTGAAAGTACTGCATTCTCGTCCAGCCAACTAAGTGTTGATTGAGTGTATGTTCAATACATATGGATTACTTTATTCAAGACTTCTGTTTAACAAGGTTGGTGCTGAAAAGGCAAATAAGTTGGTTAAAGTGTATCAGTATCTCAGGGCAGATGCAAAAGAGTAGTAGGTGTAAATTGTTAGTAGGTTGAGGGCTTGATTGGTGTGTTCTTGTCTTACTTGCAAGATTGTTAATGTTTTCTTCGGGACAATATATGTTCCTTTTTATATTTGAAGAATAAGTATGATTACAAAATGAATTATGTAGTATGTGCATTGTGTTCCATTTTATTAAAACTTTCATGCTGGGTTTTCTTTGCTGTTGCTTGTTTCACAATATCCCTGATCCTCCCCATTCTCCACAGCTGGGGTTGGGAAGAGAGGAAGGATTGATAGGGCACTAACCTAGGACTCAGGAGACTCGGTGTTAATTCCCAGTCCTGCCACAAATTTTTTGTGTGGCCTTGGCCTTTCTGTGCCTCAGTTGCCCATCTGTAAAATAAGAATAATACACTTCCTTCCTTCACAGAGGTGTTAATCTTAGAATATCAGGGTTGAAAGGGACCTCAGGAGGTCATCTAGTCCAACCCCCTACTCAAAGCAGGACCAATCCCCAACTAAATCATCCCAGCCAGGGCTTTGTCAAGCCTGACCTTAAAAACTTCTAAGGAAGGAGATTCCACCACCTCCCTAGGTAACGCATTCCAGTGCTTCACCACCCTCCTAGTGAAAAAGTTTTTCCTAATATCCAACCTAAAACTCTCCCACTGCAACTTGAGACCATTACTCCTTGTTCTGTCACATGCTACCACTGAGAACAGTCTAGATTCATCCTCTTTGGAACCCCCTTTCAGGTAGTTGAAAGCAGCTATCAAATCCCCCCTCATTCTTCTCTTCCGCAGACTAAACAATTCCAGTTCATAGAATCATAGAATCATAGAATATCAGGGTTGGAAGGGACCCCAGAAGGTCATCTAGTCCAACCCCCTGCTCAAAGCAGGACCAAGTCCCAGTTAAATCATCCCAGCTAGGGCTTTGTCAAGCCTGACCTTAAAAACCTCTAAGGAAGGAGATTCTACCACCTCCCTAGGTAACGCATTCCAGTGTTTCACCACCCTCTTAGTGAAAAAGTTTTTCCTAATATCCAATCTAAACCTCCCCCATTGCAACTTGAGACCATTACTCCTCGTTCTGTCATCTGCTACCATTGAGAACAGTCTAGAGCCATCCTCTTTGAAACCCCCTTTCAGGTAGTTGAAAGCAGCTATCAAATCCCCCCTCATTCTTCTCTTCTGCAGACTAAACAATCCCAGCTCCCTCAGCCTCTCCTCATAAGTCATGTGCTCTAGACCCCTAATCATTTTCGTTGCCCTTCGTTGTACTCTTTCCAATTTATCCACATCCTTCCTGTAGTGTGGGGCCCAAAACTGGACACAGTACTCCAGATGAGGCCTCACCAGTGTCGAATAGAGGGGAACGATCACGTCCCTCGATCTGCTCGCTATGCCCCTACTTATACAACCCAAAATGCCATTGGCCTTCTTGGCAACAAGGGCACACTGCTGACTCATATCCAGCTTCTCGTCCACTGTCACCCCTAGGTCCTTTTCCGCAGAACTGCTGCCGAGCCATTCGGTCCCTAGTCTGTAGCGGTGCATTGGATTCTTCCATCCTAAGTGCAGGACCCTGCATTTATCCTTATTGAACCTCATTAGATTTCTTTTGGCCCAATCCTCCTATTTGTCTAGGTCCTTCTGTATCCTATCCCTCCCCTCCAGCGTATCTACCACTCCTCCCAGTTTAGTATCATCCGCAAATTTGCTGAGAGTGCAATCCACACCATCCTCCAGATCATTTATGAAGATATTGAACAAAACGGGCCCCAGGACCGACCCCTGGGGCACTCCACTTGACACCGGCTGCCAACTAGACATGGAGCCATTGATCACTACCCGTTGAGCCCGACAATCTAGCCAGCTTTCTACCCACCTTATAGTGCATTCATCCAGCCCATACTTCCTTAACTTGCTGACAAGAATGCTGTGGGAGACCGTGTCAAAAGCTTTGCTAAAGTCAAGAAACAATACATCCACTGCTTTCCCTTCATCCACAGAACCAGTAATCTCATCATAAAAGGCGATTAGATTAGTCAGGCATGACCTTCCCTTGGTGAATCCATGCTGACTGTTCCTGATCACTTTCCTCTCCTCCAAGTGCTTCAGGATTGATTCTTTGAGGACCTGCTCCATGATTTTTCCAGGGACTGAGGTGAGGCTGACCGGCCTGTAGTTCCCAGGATCCTCCTTCTTCCCTTTTTTAAAGATGGGCACTACATTAGCCTTTTTCCAGTCATCCGGGACTTCCCCCGTTCGCCACGAGTTTTCAAAGATAATGGCCAAGGGCTCTGCAATCACAGCCGCCAATTCCTTCAGCACTCTCGGATGCAATTCGTCCGGCCCCATGGACTTGTGCACGTCCAGCTTTTCTAAATAGTCCCTAACCACCTCTATCTCTACAGAGGGCTGGCCATCTCTTCCCCATTTTGTGTTGCCCAGCACAGCAGTCTGGGAGCTGACCTTGTTAGTGAAAACAGAGGCAAAAAAAGCATTGAGTACATTAGCTTTTTCCACATCCTCTGTCACTAGCTTGCCTCCCTCATTCAGTAAGGGGCCCACACTTTCCTTGGCTTTCTTCTTGTTGCCAACATACCTGAAGAAACCCTTCTTGTTACTCTTGACATCTCTTGCTAGCTGCAGCTCCAGGTGCGATTTGGCCCTCCTGATATCTTTCCTACATGCCCGAGCAATATTTTTATACTCTTCCCTGGTCATATGTCCAAGCTTCCACTTCTTGTAAGCTTCTTTTTTATGTTTAAGATCCGCTAGGATTTCACCATTAAGCCAAGCTGGTCGCCTGCCATATTTACTATTCTTTCGACTCATCGGGATGGTTTGTCCCTGTAACCTCAACAGGGATTCCTTGAAATACAGCCAGCTCTCCTGGACTCCCTTCCCTTTCATGTTAGTCCCCCAGGGGATCCTGGCCATCTGTTCCCTGAGGGAGTCAAAGTCTGCTTTCCTGAAGTCCAGGGTCCGTATCCTGCTGCTTACCTTTCTTCCCTGCGTCAGGATCCTGAACTCAACCAACTCATGGTCACTGCCTCCCAGATTCCCATCCACTTTTGCTTCCCCCACTAATTCTACCCGGTTTGTGAGCAGCAGGTCAAGAAAAGCGCTCCCCCTAGTTGGCTCCCCTAGCACTTGCACCAGGAAATTGTCCCCTACGCTTTCCAAAAACTTCCTGGATTGTCTATGCACCGCTGTATTGCTCTCCCAGCAGATATCAGGAAAATTAAAGTCACCCATGAGAATCAGGGCATGCGATCTAGTAGCTTCCGTGAGTTGCCGGAAGAAAGCCTCATCCACCTCATCCCCCTGGTCCGGTGGTCTATAGCAGACTCCCACCATGACATCACTCTTGTTGCACACACTTCTAAACTTAATCCAGAGACACTCAGGTTTTTCCACAGTTTCGTACCGGAGCTCTGAGCAGTCATACTGCTCCCTTACATACAGTGCTACTCCCCCACCTTTTCTGCCCTGCCTGTCCTTCCTGAACAGTTTATAACCATCCATGACTGTACTCCAGTCATGTGAGTTATCCCACCAAGTCTCTGTTATTCCAATCACGTCATAATTCCTTGACATCACCAGGACCTCCAGTTCTCCCTGCTTGTTTCCAAGGCTTTGTGCATTTGTATATAAGCACTTGAGATAACCTGTTGATCGCCCCTCATTCCCAGTATGAGGCAGGAGCCCTCCCCTCACAGACCTTCCTGCCTGTGCTTCCTCCCGGTATCCCGCTTTCCCACTTACCTCAGGGCTTTGGTCTCCTTCCCCCGGTGAACCTAGTTTAAAGCCCTCCTCACTAGGTTAGCCAGCCTGCTGGCAAAGATGTTCTTCCCTCTCTTCGTAAGATGGAGCCCGTCTCTGCCCAGCACTCCTCCTTCATGGAACACCATCCCATGGTCAAAGAATCCAAAGCCTTCTCTCCGACACCACCTGCGTAGCCATTCGTTGACCTCCACGATTCGACGGTCCCTACCCAGGCCTTTTCCTTCCACGGGGAGGATGGACGAGAACACCACTTGCGCCTCCAACTCCTTTATCCTTCTTCCCAGAGCCACGTAGTCCGCAGTGATCCGCTCAAGGTCATTCTTGGCAGTATCATTGGTGCCCACGTGGAGAAGCAGGAAGGGGTAGCGATCCGAGGGCTTGATGAGTCTCGGCAGTCTCTCCGTCACATCACGAATCTTAGCCCCTGGCAAGCAGCAGACTTCTCGGTTTTCCCGGTCAGGGCGGCAGATAGATGACTCAGTCCCCCGGAGGAGAGAGTCCCCGACCACCACCACCCGCCTTCTCCTCTTGGGAGTGGTGGTCGTGGAACCTCCAACCTCAGGACATCGCATCTCATGCCTCCCAACCAGCGGAGTCTCCTTCCGCTTTCTCCCCTCAGACATATCATCTGGTCCACTCTCCGCATTGGTACCTGTGGAGAGAACATGAAAGCGGTTAGTTACCTGTGTCTGTGTTACTGGAACCCGGACATTCCGCTTACCTCTTCTGGAGGTCACATGTTGCCAAGCTTCTTCACTGGCCTCTTGGCTCCTCTGTGCAACCTGCTCTACATCTTTAGAGCTTTGTGCCCCTAGAAGGCTATCCTGAGTTTGGTCCAGAAAATCCTCAGTCTCTCGTATACAACGCAGGGTCGTTACCTGTTGCTCCAGACCTTCAATCTTCTCTTCCAATATGGAGACCAGCTTGCACTTTGTACAGACAAAGTCGCTTCTGTCCTGTGGAAGAAAGACAAACATGGCACATCCAGTGCAGGTCACAACAGCTGAATTCCCCCCTTCCATATCACCTACCTACTACGGAGCTTCCTCAGAGACGTTGGCAAGATGTAAGCCTCACTGGGCTCGCTCCAGGCGAACTCCCAGGCAAACTCCTGCTGTGAGCTGCTCTGCTGTCCCCGCTGCTCCACTGGTTCGCTGCCGCTCAGCTGGTTCGCGAGGCTCCGGCTATTTTTAAACAGCCAGGCTTCCCTGACGCAAACACACAGACACCCTAATGCCCGCCCCCTGCAGGCTAGCAGCCAATCAGACACTCACTCAGGCTCCCTCCCAGCAAACACACGCTCGGATACTTCCTCAGCAAGCAAACACACACACTCGGATACTTACCAGTCCCAGGCAAACTCCTGCTGTGAGCTGCTCTGCTGTCCCCGCTGCTCCGCTGGTTCGCTGCCGCTCAGCTGGTTCGCGAGGCTCCGGCTATTTTTAAACAGCCAGGCTTCCCTGACGCAAACACACAGACACCCTAATGCCCGCCCCCTGCAGGCTAGAGTTCCCTCAGCCTCTCCTCATAAGTCATGTGTTCCAGTCACCTAATCATTTTTGTTGCCCTCTGCTGGACGCTTTCCAATTTTTCCACATCCTTCTTGTAGCGTGGGACTCAAAACTGGACACAGTACTCCAGAGGAGGCCTCACCAATGTCGAATAGAGAGAAACGATCATGTCCCTCAATCTGCTCGCAATACCCCTACTTATACATCCCCAAATGCCATTGGCCTTCTTGGCAACAGGGGCACACTGTTGACTCATATCCAGCTTCTCGTCCACTGTAACCCCTAGGTCCTTTTCTGCAGAACTGCTGCCCAGCAATTCGGTCCCTAGTCTGTAGCGGTGCATGGGATTCTTCCGTCCTAAGTGCAGGACTCTGCACTTGTCCTTGTTGAATCTCATCAGATTTCTTTTGGCCCAATCATCTAATTTGTCTAGGGCCCTCTGTATCCTATCCCTACCCTCCAGCGTATCTACCTCTCCTCCCAGTTTAGTGTCATGTTGTGAGGATAAATCTATTAAAGGTTATGAGGTGTTCAGATACTGTAGTGATAGGGACCATATAAGGACCTTAAGGGGTACTAGGTTTCTTATCAGTGTTGCTCATGGACCTTTGCCTTTGTCTTTTGTATCTACCTCTGGCTGGCAGTTTAGTCCTCTGGCTAGTAAGTGTCTGGTACATTTAATCCAGAGTAGCAATAAGTACACCCTTTGTTAAAGGGTCATGCACCATCATGGGCTGATTTCTTTTCTTAATTGTTCCACTATTCCTCTGTATTTGGGAAAGATTTGGAAGAGATGCTCACATTTAGACCTGATTGTGATGATTGATGAGTGCCTTATCATCTTGTTGACAGTTATTCAAATACGCTTCATTTCTTTGTGCCTACAGAATGCCATCCTAAATCAGAGCCTTGTCAGTTTGCAATTATAGATTTGATTTGTGTAGCATAGGCTGACCGAGAATACACTGTATTTAATACTTAGTGTAATGGGAAATATATGACTTGTGCATGCTTTCCTTCTCTTTATACTCCCTAGCATGGTGTCTAATGGGAATACCCATTTGAAGTATTTCTCTATTCAATTCTGTAGATCCGAATCCGGGATCCAAACCAGGGGGGCAAAGATATAACGGAAGAAATAATGTCTGGAGGAGGCAGCAGGAACCCTACGCCTCCCATTGTGAGACCCACCCCCACACCTACCCCTCCTCAGGTAATAAGATGGTGAGCTCTGGTAATGTCAGCTTTTGTCATTAACGTCTGCAGAACTTCACTGTTTGCTATTGCCAGTTTCTGTATTTTCCGATCACACTAGGTGCGTTATCATCTCAGATATCTAAATGATCCTTTCATAAATAGGCCATTTAAGGGTTATTGTTAGCTAGTTTTTGGTAATTTTTTGCAAGCCCAAATTCAGAGAAGAGTTGCTGTTACACACTTCCTAACCAGCTTTTGCATGACATTGTCAAGAGTTGTTTTTAAGCATTGTTACAGTAATTGCTTTGTTTCTAAAAGAAAGATCAAGAACAGTGGGGGTCCAGACCTGCTCAATGCCAACTTTGCATCAGTCTTTTCACAAAGAATTACATGTGACTGGACTACTAGGGAATTTACCATAGATATATAGGGGAAGGGATGCAGATCGGGATAAGTAAAGGACACGTCAGAGATCTTCTGACCAATTTGAATGAATTCAGATCAGTGGAGCCTAATGCTATTCACCCAATGGTACTGAAGGAATTAGCTGAAGAAATCTCGGTGCCACTGGTAACAGTATTTTCAAACTCATGGATGACAGGAGAGGTCCCGGAAGATTGGAGAAGGGCTAACATAGTGCCCATCTTTAAAAAGGGGGGGAAAGAAGGAGCTGGAGAACTACAGACTAGTCAGCCTGACTTAGATATCTGGAAAGCTAACAGAAGGATTTATAAAACATTCAATTTGTGAGTACCTGGAGGATTAAGTGGTAATCTAGCAGCTATTATGGATTTACCAAGAACAAATCATGCCAAACCAGCTTGATTTCGTTTTTTGACAGAGTAACTAGTTTGGTGGATGGGGGAATGCGGTGGACATAATATACCTGGACTTCAGCAAGGCTTTTGACACAGTCCCACATGACATTCTGATAAATAAATTGGAGAAATGCAGGCTTGGCAGAACTACCATTAAGTGGATTCATAATTGATTAAACAACCACAAACAAAGAGTAACTATTCATGAAATGATGTCAGATTGGAGGGAGGTTCCACAAGGATCTGTTCTGGATTTGGTATTGTTTAACATCTTTATTAATAACCTGAATGTAGGAATAGAGAGCATACTGATTAAATTTGCAGATGCACAAAACTGGGGAGGGAGCCTGGGATTGGAGAATTGGGTTATAGATCGAGCCCTACCAAATTCACAGCCATGAAAAACACATCACAGACCATGAAATCTGCTCTCGTCTATGAAATATGGTCTTTTATGTGCTTTTACACTGTACTATAGAGATTTCACAGGGGAGACCTGTGTTTCTCAAATTGGGAGTCCTGACCTAAAAGGGAGTTGTTGGGGGGGAGGGTTGGAAGGTTATTGTAGGGGGGTCACGGTATTGCCACCCTTACTTCTGGAGTGTCTTCATCACTGGGTGGCCAGAGAGTGGCGGCTGTTAGCCAGGTGCCTGCCTCTAAAGGTATCACCCCACCAGCAGCACAGAAGTAAGGCCATAGCATACCATGCCGTTCTTACTTCTGCGGGGCTGCTGGCAGTGGCGCTGCCTTCAGACCTGTGAAGGCAGCGCCACCGCCAGCAGCAGTGCGGAAGTAAGGGTGGCAACACCACGCCCCACACCCCTACACAATAACATTGTGACCCCCTCGACAATCCCCTTTTGGGTTAGGACATCTACAGTTTCAACACCGTGAAATATCATATTTAAATATCTGAAATCATGAAATTTGCAATTTTTAAAATCTTATGACCATGAAATTGACCAAAATGGACGGTGAATTTCGTAGGGCCCTAGTTATAGACAACAAAATAAAATTCAACAAAGACAAACGTAAGGTGCTACACTTAGGGAAGAAAAAACAAATGCATAAATACAGAATGGGGGATAATTTGCTTGTCAGCAGCACTGCTGAGAAGGATCTGGGAGTTGTGGTGGATCACAATCTCAACATGAGTCTTCAATGGCGTGCTGTTGCAAAAAAAGCAAATGCAATTTTAAGATGCTACTATGGGATCCAGGGGTGCAACCTGGGACTGTGGGACCACTGTGCCTCCTTTTCTCACGATTCTGGGTAGTCTGTCTCAATGCCTTACTGCTGGCAAGCAGCAAACCCCTCTAGGTGCTGTTACTACTCAGTGCAACCGCATGTGGAGCCCCACACCCACCTAGATTGCATGAATGATTCCCAAGCCACTCATGAATTACACAGAGAAAGACACCAGCCAGATCTCCCAGCCTTGTGCTTTAGGAATATACCGTCTTGCACTGCTCAAAACCCTTTCTTGAGCAATGCAAGTTTATTAATTAGTTCACCACTTCATCAATAGAAAGTGGACATAGCCAGCCTTTGTAACCTGAGCAGATTTACCAAGCACTTCTTCAGTCAAACTGACTGGTAAGGATAAACGTTAAAATACGTTTATTGATTACAAAAAGATAGATTTAAGTGATTATAAGGCATAGGCAAAAAGTCAAAGTTAGTTATCAAAGAAAATAAATTAAACACACAATCTAAATCTTAAATCTGTAAGACACTCGGCAGTATATCTATCAGGCAGTTTTCTTAGCTGTTTCTAGATGTTACAGTTCATAATGCACAGGTTTCACCCTTGAAACCTAGGCCAGTCTCCTCTGTTGGAGTCTTCTGAGTGTTCTTGTTGCTTGCAGCAAAGGTGGGGGTAGAGAAAAGGCAAAGCATGGGGCCACTGTGTTCTGTTTTATGCCCTTATTCCTTGTGCTTGGAGAACATAAAACCAGGCATGTCTGAGCACCAGGCAAGCCTGAGCAATTCCCTTGGTGTGGCCTTGTGCAAGTGAGTCATTCAATTGTAACTCCCTTGCTGGAAAATGGCTGTGGAATGGTTGTTTGACACCTGCCCATTGGTTAGCTCCCTCATTCTTGTCTCTGGGGATTTAATATCTGGGCAATTCCCCAGCTCACAGCATATTTTAGTGACAGCCATACAACACAATCTCATAACTTCATATGCAACAATGATATACATATTTAGATAGAACAGTGGCATTTAGAAGATCATTTCCCACGATACCTCACGACATGCTTTATTTGAAATATCATAATTATATATAAATGATGAATATGGGGTTTACAGGGCACTCCCCCGAGGTATAGAGTGTCACAGGTGCATTAACAGAGGCGCTGCATGCAAGCCATGGGAGGAGATAATACTGCTCTACTCAGTGCTGGTTAGGCCTCAGCTGGAGTACTGTGTCCAGTTATGGTCACCAGTGCATAGAAAGGATGTGCAGAAACTGGAAAGGATCCAGAGGCGAGCGACAAAGATGATCAAAGGGATGGAATGTAAGCCATATGAACAAAGGCTGAAGGAACTGGGTTTGTTTAATTTGGAAAAGAAGAGACTGAGGGGGGACATGATAGTGGTCTTCAAATACTTGAAAGACTTCCATAAAAAAGATGCAGAAAAGTTGTTCTATCTTGCCATAGAGGGCAGGACAAGAGGCAATGGGTGCTAACTACAGCATAGCAGATTTAGATTAAACTTCCTAACTGTAAGAACAATAGGAGATTGGAACAGACTGCCTAGGGCAGAGGTGGGCAAACTACAGTCCGCAGGACCGTCCTGCCTGGCCCTTGGGGAGGCTAGCCCCCGGCTCTTCCCCTGCTGACCCCCCTCCTCCACAGCCTCAGCTTGCCATGCTGCCAGTGGTATGGGTGGCAGGGCTGCGAGCTCCTACTGGGCAGCGTGGCTGCCAGTCCTGGTGCTCTGAGCGGCATGGTAAGGGGGCGGGGAGAGGGGGGGTTGGATAAGGGGTGAAGTCCCAGGGGACCTGTCAGGGGGCAGGGGTGTGGATAGGAGTCGGGGCAGTCAAGGGACAGGGAGCAGGGGGGTTGGATGGGGGTAGGGTCCGGCGGGGAGGGGGCGGTTAGGGGCGTGGGGTCCTGGGATGGGGCAGTCAGGGGACAAAGAGCAGTGGGGTTGGATGGGTTAGGGGTTCTGAAGGGAGCAGTCAGGGGGTGGGAAGTGGAAGGGGGCAGATAGAGGGCACATAGCCTTCCCTACCCGGCCCTCCATAGAGTTTCAGAACCCCGATGTGGCCCTCAGGGCAAAAAGTTTGGCCACCCCTGGCCTAGGGCAATTTTGGAAGCTCCTTCACTGGAGGCTTTCAAAAGAAGGCTGAATAGCTATCTGTCTTGGATGGTTTAGACAAAACAAATCCTGTATCTTGGCAGGGGGTTAGACTAGATGACCCTTGCAGTCCTTTCTAACCTTATGGTTCTATGATTCTACCCTATACAGGAGAATCTTGTATTTTTAATATAAAAATATGACTATTCCACTGAAGCACTGTAAAGGAGAGAAAAGTCCATATGACACATTTAGACTGAATTAATTTGTGCTGTCAACTATGTGCTTTAATATATTCTTGCAGTGTGACCAAGTTAACTTTCCTGTGGGAATGTTTACGGAAGAATTTTCCAACTCCTATGTGCATATATTCTCAACCTTAAAATTACACTTTATTGTTAACCAAGGAAAAAGAATAAATATCCTAAACGGACCCTTCTCACAGCTCTTCTCTCTTGATTTCCCCAGTAAAAAGTCAGCTGTCCAGCTTCCAATTGCTCTACACTCTTGATTCTCCCTACCTCAATTTCATGTGAATAACCCACTAACAGGGAGCGAAAATGACATTGATTTGATGTCCAGGGCTTGCTACATTCAGCCCTGAATCAGGGCCAGAAGAGAACTGTTAAGACCAAAAAATTCTGGTAGCCCTGACATGTATTTGAAGTCCGTATTGTAATGAACTGCCATGGCTAGAAGCGTATTCTTTATACTGTTGAAAAATGCAATTTGGAGCAGTATTGTTGAAATAAAATATGATCATGGCCCCAGATTCTGTCTTCTCGTGGTACAAAAGGGAGGGAGAACTGCCCTAAGAGAGCAATTGACAATTCTCCTGATTTAAGAAAATCCCCTAGTGGCATAAAGCCATGGTGCTGGGTCTATACTACCTTCATTTTTTCCCCCCATCTCACCAAGTGTAGGAGTAGGAGGGGAAAAGGGGCAGAGCATTCTGTGCTCCAACCAACTGAGCATTTCCTAGGGGACTATTCTAACTAACACAATTCAGAGCAGCCGATAACCAACTTTAAGTTAAACTGGGGGCCAGTTCATTCCCCGGTCAGCCTCAGGATTAGAGGAGCAGGAAGGTGGCTTAAAGGTTTTGTTAGACCTGGCAGTCTGGTCCTCAGAGGATTCTGCATGTAGGCTCTTTTCCTCTAGCTCATAGCTTTGCAGGAATACTGTAGACACCAGCTAAATAGCTTTGGAACTAATGGAGAGGAGTGAGGTGGGGAGGGAGGGACACAATATGCACACCAAGTATGTTTTGTAACGGTATTCCCATAGAACAAAGAGATGCTGATACTGTTAGTGATTATTTCGCTTCTTGTTGTCTAAGAGATGCTGATGCTGCTTTGTTGATTATGTTGCTTCACCAGGAAGTGTGACCCAGGTAATTAGTTGCATGGCCCATGGATTCTGGAAAGAGGCATTGTAGGACTTAGGTTATTATCTTATACTGTCAGGTCACTTTGCTGCATTGAACCAGCTCCTGCTAGAAACAGGGAATCAGCTTTACTAATTGCATGTTATCTAAAAATAGGTCTTCCCCTAAATAGATTTATTGGAAAGCATGGTATAAGGAGTTGTCTAGACCAGGGCTTCTCAACCCGTGGGTTGGGACCCAAAATTGGGTCGCCGGAATGTTTCAAAGGGTTGTGGGGCAGCAGAGCTGTAACTGGGGTAGGGTGAGCAGGGCAGCCGCCCAAGGCACAAAGTTGAGGAGGGGCAGTAGGGAGGTGTGGAAAAATGACAACAAAAATGATAGGGGGCAGAGCCCTGCAGAAGGCATGGTATTGCCACCCCTCTCCGCTGCTGTTGGCGACGGTGCTGCCTTCAGCGCTTTCCAGCCCTTTCTCTTCTCTGGCTGCCCAGCTCTGAAGGCAGCGCTGTTGCCAACAGAAGCACAGAAGTAAGGGTGGCAATACCAGGCATAATACAGTATGGTGGCTGCTCCAGGCACTGCAACCTCTGGGGTTCCAGCACCACTCAGATTTGGCCCAGCTGTCAGACTGGTAGGCCAAATTTGAATGAGTGGTATTGCAACCACATGAACCAGGTCACACCTCCAGTCTCACAAATTTGGCCTTTTAGAGGGGCAGGACCAAACCTGAGCAGTGCCGCAACTCTGGAGGTTGCAATGCCCAGAGCGGAGAGCCAAGCCAAGCCAGCACCACAACACAGGATCTGAAGGAGCTGCCACTGTGGTGTAAGTGCCAAGCAGGACATAATCCCCTGGGGGACAGGACCCAAACAAAACCACTCCAGGGCCGCCACCCCCTGGCTATTTACTGTGTCGCAACAGGCCATGAACATTTACAAATGAGTCCTGAACCCAAAAAGGTTGAGAACCACTGGTAAGTTTTTTAAATTTTAAAAAGAAGCCATTTTTAATGATCAGAAAAAGCTTCTGAAAAATTTCATGAAGTGAAAATGCACCTTTTCTGTAGGTTTGAATTATTCAGGAAAGGCCATATTTACCAAATGCTCAAAACCACCTTTGGGCTGATAACAAACATGAGAAATTTCAACCCAAACGGTAATTTTTTCACACCAAGCTGAAGACATAGATTCACAAGAGATGTAGCTCTCATCCAAAATACAGGTATAACTGCCCTGATGCTATTGCTCTGTATGCTTTTGCACCTTCCCTGCTTTTTATATCTCCTGTCCTCAAGGCATCTTCTCATCGCAGTCAACATCTCTGACTAAAGAAGATTTAGAAGGGAATGCTCTTCAATGAACATGATATGTTGGTTTCAGAGTAGCAGCCGTGTTAGTCTGTATTCGCAAAAAGAAAAGGAGTACTTGTGGCACCTTAGAGACTAACAAATTTATTTGAGCATAAGCTTTCGTGAGCTACAGCTCACTTCATCGGATGCATTTTCTCCAATGAAGTGAGCTGTAGCTCACGAAAGCTTATGCTCAAATAAATTTGTTAGTCTCTAAGGTGCCACAAGTACTCCTTTTCTTTCTATGGTATGTTGGGGAAGGGTCAACATGGTTTTTGTAAAAGGAAATCATTTCTCATCTACTAGAATTCTTTGAGGGGGTCAACAAGCATGTGGCAAGGGTGATTTGGTGGATATAGTATACTTAGATTTTCAGAAAGCCTTTGACAAGGTCCCTTACTAAAGGCTCTTAGGCAAAGTAAACTGTCATGGGATAAGAGGGAAGGTCCTCTCGTGGATCAGTAACTGGTTAAAAGATAGGAAACAAAGGGTAGGAATAAATGGTGAATTTTCAGAATGGACGGAGAGGTAAATAGTGATGTCTCCTCAGGGGTCTGTACTGTGACCAGTACTGTTCAACATATTCATAAATGATATGGAAAAAGGGTTAAATAATGAAGTGGCAAAATTTGCAGATGATACTAAATTACTCAAGGTAGTTAAGTCCAAAGCAAACTGTGAAAAGTTACAAAAGGATCTCACAAAACTGGGTGACTGGGCAACAAAATGGCAGATGAAATTCTATGTTGATAAATGCAAAGTAATGCACATTCGAAAAAATAATCCCAACTATGTATATAAAATGATGGGGTCTAAATTAGATGTTACCACTCAAGAAAGAGATCTTGGAGTCATTATGGTAGTTCTTTGAAAACATCCACTCAGTGTGCAGCGGCAGTCAAAAAAGCTAACCGAATGTTGGGAATCATTAGAAAAGGGATAGATAATAAGACAGAAAATATTATATTACTTTTATATAAATCCATGGTATGTCCACATCTTGAATTTTGCATGCAGGGACTGTTGTCATGGAAGTATGCAGGGCCATTAATCATCTCCTACCATGCATGACTGTGACTTCCAGCATGTGCAGGACATAATGGATGGATTTGCAGCAATGGGCTTCCCAAACTAAGCAATACATGACACGCATATATATCCCTATTTTCGGCACCTGACCACCCTGCCACAGATTACATCAACAGAAAGGGCTACTTTTCTATGGTTATACAAGCGCTGGTGGATCACTAGGGAGACTTCACCGACATCAGTGTGGACTGGTCAAGGAAGGTGCATGACATGTGCATCTTTAAGAACACAGGATTGTTTTGAAAGCTACAAGCAGGAACTTTCTTTCCTGACTAGTGGATTACCATTGATGATATTAAAATGCAAGTTGTGATCCTACCTCTTACTCCCCTGTCTCATATAGCTGTACATCAGCCACCAAGGAAAGATTTAACTACTGGTTCAACAGGTGCAGAATGACAGGTGAATGCCACTAGCCTGTTGACTGTCATGATGCCAGCTGAAGTTATCTCCAACTGGTGTGGGAAAGTGTCTTACTGTGGAGGGAAAAATAAGTCTGCCATTCCTAGAAACCTTCAGGAGAGGATTGCAGAGGACCTCCATGAAAGTTTCATTGAGATATCTCACAAGAGCTCAGGGGACAACATCCCTGTGTACATAAACAAACTAGTCCACATGCCCTCCCCCCACAACTTTACAGGGAAATGAAAAGCAAATAACTCTACTTCTCCTGTTGTACTGCTATCTCTTGAAGTATGAGTTAATTAATGATAAGTTAGTAGCTGTGTTCTGCTAAGTTGGGGCACCATCACTGTAATGGGAAGTACATTTATACAATTACCCAGGGTTCCTTCCCCTGTATCAGGCTCGCCTTTGCTCGTCTGCCGGGATTGACTTTACTGCAGTCGAGTCTCAAACAGGTCTTGGCTCACAGCATAGCTGGACCCCCTGGTCGAATGTCCCCCATCCCGCTCCTCCACCTCCTCATCCTTGTTGTTTACACCAGGGACATGTGACTCAGGCTCCTCGGTGGTATCCACGGTGGTATGCAGGGTGATGGTGGGGTCTCTGCCAAATATGACATGCAGCTCTTTGTAAAACTGGCAGCACTGGATCGACTCTTGGTCTCCCTGGCCTTCGGATATCTTGCCATGGTTCCTTCGCTTTCACGACATACTGCTACCAATCCCTTTTCTACCCATTCTGCATCCCCTGTGCAGTCCACTCGAAGATGTCCATGTTTCTACAGCTGCTCTATAGCTGTGTTTGCACAGCCTCTTCTACCCACAGGCCTAGGAGATCCAATATCTCCTGTCTACTCTAGGCTGAAGTGTGTCTTGAACATGTAGCCAGCATGATCAGCTGAGCAATTGCATGTAACAATGTAGAGCTGCTAGATGTGCTCACCAAGATGGACAATCAGGAAAAGGCATTTCAAAAATTCACAGAGTTTTAAAAGCAGGGCTTCCAGTCTCCCTGTCCCCAGGGCAATGGAGTTCACAATTGCGACCAGTGCAGTCAATATTTGGCATTGTAGAACAGCTGCCCAGAAGACTGTTATGGTTGACATAGGTAGTCCAGTGTCTACATTCATGCTGTGTTGTCCTCAGTACATTGACCATCGCTCAACACCGCTTAAGGAGTTAGTGTTACTGTAATGACATAATGGATTGCTTATGTTAGTGGGAGACGTATTTAAGTGTAGACACATGCACAATTAGGTCAACGCAAGGTGGCTTATGTAGACCTAATTTTGTAGTATAGACCAGGCCTAAGTGGACCCACACAGGGGAAATTAATTTGGTCCTGTATATGTAGGAATAACATAACTGAAATTCAGCAGTCTAAGACAGAGCACTGCAACTGTTTACCCTTTGTTATGATACTAGATCAGGTGAGGGCTCCAGCTTAGGGTGTGGACTCTGGGGTGGGGCTGGGGATGAAGAGTTTGGGGTGTAGGATGATGCTCCGGGCTGGGACTGAGGGATTTGGAGGGTGGGAGGGGGATCAGGACTGGGACAAGGGGTTGAGGTGTGGGTGGGGAGGGTGGCTCAGGGGTACAGCCTCAGGGCAGTGCTTACCTCAAGTGGCTCCTGGAAGCAGCTATATGTCCACCCTCCTGCTCCTATGTGGAGGCACAGTCAGGTGGCTCTGCTGTGCACTACCCCATCCGCAGGTACTGCTCCTTCGGCTCCTTTGGCCATGGTTCCCGGCTAATGGGAGCTGTGGGGGCGGTGCTTAGGGGTGTGGAGCGGAGCCCCATGGCTTAGGAGCCAGAGGGGGTACATACTGCTGCTTCCGGGAGCCGCACAGATTTGCCTCCGACCCTGTTCTCCAGCTGGAGTGCCGGAGCGGGACAAGCCCCAGACCTTGCTCCCCAGCAGGAGCTCAAGGGCCAGATAAAAATGGCTGGGAGGCCAGATGCAGCCCGAGGGGCGAAGTTTGCCCACCCCTGTACTAGATGGTGATTTAGGACAGGAAGCACAGAATATTGTATTCTAGTTGAAACTGCAAGGAGAAGGGATGTAGAGTGAATGTAATTCCCAAATTCCAACTAATGTAATGTGGTTTAGTTAGTGTGTAGAACAGGGATCCGGGTGTGAGGATAGAAACTCTTCCCAGAGTGCAATCTTGATGTGTGACTTGATGTGCAATCTTGGCCAAGTCGCTTCCCCTCTCCATACCTCCATTTCCTCATCTGTGATATGGGGATAGTACAATTAGTGCATCTTGTGTCTTGTGAGGTTTAGTTAGTTTGTCTAATTCTCTTAAAACACTTAAGGTTTTTGGATAAAAGGTACTATTCAAGAGCAAGTAGTATTATTATAATATATCTGACAGCATGCACTTTCTGACAGGTAATTAAGACTTTTCATTTACCAGCCAAAAACCCCACACTTCCAATAGTGAAATACAAACTAACACAGCCTGGGGCATAGGTTCAATACAGACTTATTAGCAGGGATCCTAGCTTTCTGTGATTAAAAAACTCAAAATTCTTCAATAAAAAAAATAAAAATCCATGATTTTCCACAATTAAAATGAAATGCTGAACTTTAATTTCCCTAATGACTATATATATATATATATATATATATATATATATATATATATATATAGGTATCAGTTGAATGTAATGTTTTATTGATATATTTACAATTTTTAAGCAAGTTTGATGCTTACCAGTGACCCATCCTAAAGAAACTAAATCAATTTGTTAGTCTCTACGGTGCCACAAGTACTCCTCGTTGTTTTTGCAAAAACTAATTTCCCCTTGCTAAATACTCACACCTTGTCAACTGTTTGAAATGGGCCACCTTGTTTACATTGGCCTCATTAACACTACAAAAGTGATTTCGACTTCTCCTTGTCAACCGTTGAGAATTGCCTACTTCCAACTTAAATTGAATTGGCTCGTTAGCACTGACCCCTCACTTGATAAGGCAACTCCCATCTTTTCATATTTTGTGTATTATACTCCCTAATGTATGTTCCACTCCGTGCATCTGATGAAGTGGGTTTTAGCCCATGAAAGCTTATGCCCAAATAAATTTGTTAGTCTCTAAAGTGCCACAAGGACTCCTTGTAGTTTTTGCTGATACAGACTAACACGGCTACCCCTCTGAAACCTGTCACAGAGCATTGTTTCTTTACTGTTGTTGATAGCTCTGCTGTTTCAGCCTCTTGTTTTTGTTTCTTTTCATTCAGTTTATGTTTAGTGCTTTCCATGTGTTCTACAACTGTCTGCCTTTGAATGTAATCCACAGCCTTGCTGCGTATAGAACAGCACACTACTATCAATGTGAAATTTGTACCTTCCAAACTTTGTGACATGGTCTTTAGGGGGTGATTTTTAAAATTTTTGGCATCTTTTCATAACTTTAGTTACTCATTTCTGCAGGCTGAAGTGAAATTTGAGATGCATTAAAACCCCTATACATCATTGAGTAACCTCTATATGCCGGAAGCGAAAATCAGTTACAAGTGTGGGAGGTCATGTGCATTGAATACATGACACTGAGACTTTCAGTAAAATTTAGTTAATATATGTTTTTATTTTTTCACAAAATGTAAAAACTGAAGATTCTGTGTAAAAACACAAATTCTGCGTTTTTCCGCGGCAAATGGATTTCTAGGATCCCTGCTCTGCTTATAAGGAGGAGCAACCTTTACTGAACCAAAAACACCCTGGGTTTTCCTAGAGAGTCTCTCATCCAAATGATGACCAAACCTTCTTGCCTTGTATGTTTGCTAGGACAACAACCCAAGGTGGAAGGTAATTGCATTGAAAAGTTCTTTTAACATCATAAGTCATAACAGTGATACTTGAGTAGTTTACTACTAGATCCTCCTTCTAAATATTGCATTTTTAAGCTGTTCACCTTTTATTTTAATATCATTATTTTTATGTATATATTTACATTGTTTTAATTCCCACAATGCGCTTTCCAACCCTCTAAAAAAACATGGTTCCTTCCTAACCAAAATTGTTCACAGATTATAAAAATGTCTTGTCCTTCTCCAGTCTCATTTGGCTCCTGTTGCTTTTGGTCCCATTCTCCATACTATTTTTCTATGTAGATTTTTTTTTAAATGAGGCTGATAATGCAGGCAGACAGTGAGGAAAGCATTACTGAAATCAGTTAATCTGTAAAATGTCTTTTATTTGGCTTCATTCAGGCCTGGCTGCAGTATAAAAAAAAAGTTCTTCACCCAGGGTCTAGCCAGCTTTGTCAATTTCATTTTTGGGAAACTTAACTGTTCCCAAGAAACTACTAGTTCCCCTTTGCATTATGTCTGTTTACCAGTCTGCCTTTTTTAACAGTAATTTCTTACTGCTTGTTACTGCTTTTGAGTGTGAATGATAAGCATATATAATGTAATATTTGGAAGGGCATTAGTTTCTTCTTCAATAATGGTCAGACATGGCAGCCAAAAATTGATATTTGCTGAATTTTTTTAAGTGTACACCTCAAATATTGTCTCTTCAGTATATCAATAATGTAAAAACAGCAGCAGCAGCTTCACAAAGGCTTGATCTTTTTTAGTCCCACTGGAAGAGGGAAAGAGATGCTGACATAATGGCCAGGAGGTACAGAAGGGAGGAGCAAGTGGCTCACCATCATGCTCACCAAACCACATTTTCCCCACACCTGTCCTGTAGCCTGCAGAGGCTCCTTCACAATTCCACAGGATTTGGTAGGTCTAGACTTGGCATACTGGGGTATGAAGCCAATTTCTGTGACGTGCTTCCTTGGGGACCGATAGAGTTTCCAACAGGATGTCAGCTCAGAAGTTAATGTTGCTGAAAGCATCTGGGTTTCACCCTCATTTCCATAAGGAGTATGGCCTTTAGTTTGGGAGGGAAAACTCATATGATGAAGTTTTCAATACTACTGAAGATTTTATTAATCTGTACCCAAGACCTCTCTTTCCAATGAAGACTCCGGCACTGTAGTGTGCACATCACAACCTCCTTTCAATGTTAGAACCTGTGTTTGATTGTGTGGATTTGTGAAAGCATCTATCCATTATTTTTTGTTGTGGGACACTGCGTCACAACTGTACCCAGCTGTACACTCAGAATCTGAAAACAAGATAAAAATGAATCTCTCCCAGACTTCTTTTATTTTTCTAGGTGCCGGAATGATTTCTACCTTAAAGAATTTGGAGAGAGAATTTTTCTTTAGACTTCCCTCAGGCTCTTTTAAAATTGTAGCAGAGTTAGGTACTCAAATGATATTTAATTTCAATGGAAGTTGGGCACTTAGCTCCCTCCAACTCCTTTGAAGATCCCAGTTTTTTAGTATACCCCATCTGAGATGTCATTGAAGGTAGATGTGTAGATGGGAACTTCACACTGTGACGCTACTGGATCAGATATTAATATACATTGCAAAGCAAAAGTGTGGGCTTTTTAAAATGATAAATGTTAAATTTGTTGGATTTTTTTCACCCTATATGGTTTCTGGTTTGTGCCTTAAGGAGGATTTACTGATAGGAACATTTTCGCCATCTATCTACAAAGTAACCTGCAAAAGAGCCCTGCTCTGAAAAATTGGAGTGGGTTTGAAGTGGGTTTGGTATAGTCATTTATAGTTTCATAAAAAGTTTTTATTAGATTTCTATGGGGAGGTGCTGGCTTTTGTGGCTTTATGTTATCTCTGCAAATACAACCCAAATCCAGAAGAGCATCTGATTTCAATAAAAAAGGAGTACTTGTGGCACCTTAGAGACTAACAAATTTATTTGAGCATAAACTTTTGTGAGCTACAGCTCACTTCATCGGATGCATTTGGTGGAAAATACAGAGGGGAGATTTATATATACACACAGAGAACATGAAACAATGGGTTTTATCATACACACTGTAAGGAGAGTGATCACTTAAGATGAGCCATCACCAGCAGCAGGGGGGGAAAGGAGGAAAACCTTTGACAAAGGAGATGCTGTCGTCATCATGAATAGGTCGGAGTATGAACAAGAGGCTACTAGGCAGCTCTCCAACACCACTTTCTACAAGCCATTACCCTCTGATCCCACTGAGAGTTACCAAAAGAAACTACAGCATTTGCTCAAGAAACTCCCTGAAAAAGCACAAGAACAAATCCGCACAGACACACTCCTAGAACCCCGACCTGGGGTATTGTATCTGCTACCCAAGATCCATAAACCTGGAAATCCTGGACGCCCCATCATCTCAGGCATTGGCACCCTGACAGCAGGATTGTCTGGCTATGTAGACTCCCTCCTCAGGCCCTACGTTACCAGCACTCCCAGCTATCTTCGAGACACCACTGACTTCCTGAGGAAACTACAATCCATTGGTGATCTTCCTAAAAACACCATCCTAGCCACTATTGTTGTAGAAGCCCTCTACACCAACATTCCACACAAAGATGGACTACAAGCCATCAGGAACAGTATCCCCAATAATGTCACGGCTAATCTGGTGGCTGAACTTTGTGACTTTGTCCTCACCCATAACTATTTCACATTTGGGGACAATGTATACCTTCAAATCAGCGGCACTGCGATGGGTACCCGCATGGCCCCACAGTATGCCAACATTTTTATGGCTGACTTAGAACAACGCTTCCTCAGCTCTTGTCTCCTAATGCCCCTACTCTACTTGCGCTACATTGATGACATCTTCATCATGTGGACCCATGGAAAAGAAGCCCTTGAGGAATTCCACCATGATTTCAACAATTTCCATCCCACCATCAACCTCAGCCTGGACCAGTCCACACAAGAGATCCACTTCCTGGACACTACGGTGCTAATAAGCGATGGTCACATAAACACCATCCTATATCGGAAACCTACTGACCGCTATTCCTACCTACATGCCTCTAGCTTTCATCCAGATCACACCACACGATCCATTGTCTACAGCCAAGCTCTACGATATAACCGCATTTGCTCCAACCCCTCAGACAGAGACAAACACCTACAAGATCTCTATCATGCATTCCTACAACTACGATACCCACCTGCTGAAGTGAAAAAACAGATTGACAGAGCCAGAAGAGTACCCAGAAGTCACCTACTGCAGGACAGGCCCAACAAAGAAAACAACAGAACGCCACTAGCCATCACCTTCAGCCCCCAAGTAAAACCTCTCCAATGCATCATCAAGGATCTACAACCTATCCTGAAGGATGACCCATCACTCTTACAGATCTTGGGAGACAGGCCAGTCCTTGCTTACAGACAGCCCCCCAATCTGAAGGAAATACTCACCAGCAACCACACACCACACAACAGAACCACTAACCCAGAAACCTATCCTTGCAACAAAGCCCGTTGCCAACTGTGTCCACATATCTATTCAGGGGACACCATCATAGGGCCTAATCACATCAGCCACACTATCAGAGGCTCGTTCACCTGCACATCTACCAATGTGATATATGCCATCATATGCCAGCAATGCCCCTCTGCCATGTACATTGGTCAAACTGGACAGTCTCTACGTAAAAGAATAACTGGACACAAATCAGACGTCAAGAATTATAACATTCAAAAACCAGTCGGAGAACACTTCAATCTCTCTGGTCACTCGATTAGAGACCTGAGGGTGGCTATCCTTCAACAAAAAAACTTCAAAAACAGACTCCAACGAGAGACTGCTGAATTGGAATTAATTTGCAAACTGGATACAATTAACTTAGGCTTGAATAGAGACTGGGAATGGATGAGTCATTACACAAAGTAAAACTATTTCCCCATGTTATTTCTCCCCCCACCCCACCCCCCACTGTTCCTCAGATGTTCTTGTTAACTACTGGAAATAGCCTACCTTGCTTGTCACCATGAAAGGTTTTCCTCCTTCCTCCCCCCCGCCCCCCCGCTGCTGGTGATGGCTCATCTTAAGCGATCACTCTCCTTACAGTGTGTATGATAAAACCCATTGTTTCATGTTCTCTGTGTGTGTATATAAATCTCCCCTCTGTATTTTCCACCAAATGCATCCGATGAAGTGAGCTGTAGCTCACGAAAGTTTATGCTCAAATAAATTTGTTAGTCTCTAAGGTGCCACAAGTACTCCTTTTCTTTTTTGCGAATACAGACTAACACGGCTGCTACTCTGAAACATCTGATTTCAGTGTTTTGCCAGAGTAAACATGTATTTGTCCTGTCAGATAGATGGTAGTGGTGATGGTGAAGATATTTGTTCCCTCTGAGATAAGGTGTACCGGGAATTTCCTCAGTCCTGGTCTAGTGGCTTTCTGTCCACTTCTAAATTTTTAATCTGGCCATTTAAAAATATGTAACTTTTATCAGGCCTGCTGTAAACGTGAGTAGGCTCCAGTTATTCCTGTTCACCTTTGAGAGTGAAGAAAAATTATTTTCTTTCTCATTTTATTATCAATCAGCGGATATAATACGTAGGCTTCTTTTGTAGAAGATATTATATATCTCGCATACATGTGCACACACAAATATATGTCCAATCTAGATTATTTTTCTAAATTTTGATTACAAATATTAGTATTTATCTGGGGTTTCATTGAACCAAGAAGTTCATAGTCCATCAGGATGGCTAGCTCTTAAATCTGTCAAAATGGTGACTTTTGAAATTCACACTTGTCTTTGCAAATTCAATTGTTTTCTAATGGTTTGATCAAAAAATATCAAAGATTTTTGAAATTGCTTATCATTTGCAAATGAAGTTAGCCAGTTCTTTTTACAAAGCTTTTGTTGGGGGGTGGGTGGGAGGGGAGATCTGATTGTACCCCAGTTTTTGAAAATTATTACCAGGAACATTTCTGCTGTACTTGGAAGAAACATAGATGAATGAAGTGTATTAATGACTGTGCGGTGCTGTCTTTTCTTGCTGTTGTTAATAGTAATCGTCTTTTTTCCCCCCCTTTTCCTGCTGCCTTTTTCCTTCCTCCCCTTCCCATGTACTTTTTGAATTTATTCAATTGGTCTGTGTATATTTTTTTTCCTGCCTTTTGCTTTTCTTTTATCTCCCACCCTACTTTCGTCTCCCCCTCTTGCTTGCTTGTGTTCCATGTTGCTAGCTTTTATGTTCGCATGCTCATTATCACCCTTTTTTGTACTTCAAATCCCAGCAGCTGTCCAGCCAGGTCCCAGAGCACAGCCCTGTGGTTTACGGGACTGTGGAGAACACTCATCTCGCCGCCAGCACTCCTGTCACTGCAACTAGCGACCCAAAACAAGGTTTGTTAATGGATATTTTTTCCCTGGTATTTTTAGTCATTTGTCTCCTCTCTCATAAGTCTGACTTTTTATAAACCTGTAAGCAAGCAAGGTGGCCAGCACCAGAAATAGAAGCTTCTCTTTTGAATCTTTGACAAAGCTGGTATATTATTTATAGATTCATTTGAATTTGGCAAACAGAATTGGGTAAAAACTGTTTCACTAAAATTCATTCTTCCAAAATCTTGTTCCAGAGCAGCTGGTAGTGTGAACCTCCTTTTCCCTCCTCCAAACGATCCTTTCTTCAAAACCAGCAAAATTATTGCCAATAAAGTGGTCACTTGGACAGAGGAACGTCTTACGTAAATCATTTAAACATACATTTAGCCACAGAGATACCACTTACCCACCACATCGTAATGGTTCCTGTAGAGCTGTTTGTTCGTCATGTCTTGCCAGCATCCTCAGTACATCTGTAGAATATATTAATTAGAAAATTGTTATTGCTATTGTGCAAATTGTGCAGTAAAGGCTTGCCAAATTTCACTTTCTACTTAGAACTATTTTCAAATTGTGCAGGTGAAAATGATTAAATTTAATTCTTAATTAATGGAGTTTTTAAAATTTGTATTTAAAACAGAAATTATCCTCGGACTAGAGACACTGCATCCAAGCTTCTTCCCACAATGAAATTTTACATCCAGTTAGAAACCCTTAAAAACCTGGGTTTATAATCTAAGTGATATGCTCTGCAGTGTTAAGTGTATTTGTAATATATAGCCCGAGCATTCCAGTTCTCCACATTCATTCATAGCATTTAGGATTCTGCCTACAGCCGTGGGTACTTGAAAATTGAGAAGCACTATCTTTTTCTTTGTGCACTTCCCAAAAGCTTTGTGCCTAAATAGATTTTTAAAAGTGCTTGCTAAAAGAAGAAACACTAACCGCAAAAGAGTTAGAATTGTAGCCAGGGAGGAAAAAGAAGCTGGCTTTTAATTTTTCAGAGATACCATACATCCAGGTTCTAGCATGACCACTGGTTGACAGAAAGGGGAAGTAAAATGTCTCTGAAAATGTTGCTATTGGCAGGCACAATTTAGATGTTTGTTTTTTCCTCAGTTTAAGTATATTCTGTAAATGTAAGTGTAGAGTATTACAATTCTATGTGTAAAAATTCCATATCCTTCTTTTATTAAAAAGTTGGGGATAAATTTAACATGCATGAAACTGACACTTGATTGCATTGGCCAAACATAGCACAAGTACTCCTTACTGAACCTTATTCCTGACCCCCAACATGGCTCCTGCTCCAGATCTGGACCCACTTCCCATCTCTGCAAAAGCACCATAATCCTGATCATCAAGCTTGCGAGCTCAGTCTTGGACTGTCTATGAAAGTAGTGATTGGCGATCCCTCAGAGTTCGAGGATGATTGTCTTCCATGAAATGATAGCCAGCTATTGCTGGTGGATCTGCACATAACTCATAAGACCAGTCCGGGATCCACATATTTTGTCATAGTTGGGGCAGACTTTTCCTGGTGAAAGGGGTAGATCTGGATTGTTGAGTTGTGCTGTGATGCATTCTTTCCAGTTTCTCCATTGGATCTCAAAATGCTGGAATCCTTGCCATAAGGTCCTTCTCCATTTTAGTCGATCGATCGGCTTGGGTTTCCCATGACTTAGTGGATGTTGCACTTCTTCATGTTGGCTTTGAGAGTGTCTTTGAAGTGCCTTTTTTGCCCCCACCCCACCCCATTTGTTGGCCTTGGCCAAGTTGTGAGAACATGACCTGCTACAGGAATTGATTATCTGGCATTCGAAGAATGTCAACAGCCCAATTAAGTTGGTAATGGATAATCATAGCTTCAATGCATGAATTTTTGGCTTGGGACAAAATGCTGATGTTGGCGCATTGATCATCCCACTTGATTTGGAAGATCTTGTGGAGACAATATTGATGGCATTGTTCAAGAGCCTTAAGGTGTCTATTATACGTGACCCAGGTCTTGGCACTGTGCAGGAGAACAGGAATAATGATGGCCTGCTACCTGAGAAGCTTGGTTTGGTTCTTGAAGTCATGATTCTCCAAAGACACATTTTCTGAAGTGCACTAGCATATTGGAGGCGGTAATGAATCTCCTTTTTCAAAGTTGGCTTTCTGAGAGCTGATACTATTAGGGTCCCTGGGCTGGAGCCCAGAGTAGAGGGTGGCCACCTTTGCCCCCTGTTTAATCACTGAGACTGGGAGACAACAGAGACTGTGCAAGGAAGGATAACTTCTCCTCACCTCCCTTGCTAGCCTCAGGGGCTCACTGTGACCTTCCACATAACCCTTCTTTCTCTAGAGACAAGGGTCACAGTCTACTGAGCCATTTTCATCATAAGCCAGCGAGGAAGGTGAGGAGAAGTTATCCTTCCTTGCACAGTCTCTGTTGTCTCCCAGTCTCAGTGATCAAACGGGGCAAAGGTGGGGGGGGCCCGGGCCCACTCTCTACTCTGGGCTCCATCCCAGGGACCCTAATACTATAAGTTTCAGAGTAGCAGCCGTGTTAGTCTGTATTCGCAAAAAGAAAAGGAGTACTTGTGGCACCTTAGAGACTAACAAATTTATTAGAGCATAAGCTTTCGTGAGCTACAGCTCACTTCATCGGATGCATTTGGTGGAAAAAACAGAGGAGAGATTTATATACACACACACAGAGAACATGAAACAATGGGTTTATCATACACACTGTAAGGAGAGGTTTCAGAGTAGCAGCCGTGTTAGTCTGTATTCGCAAAAAGAAAAGGAGTACCCGTGGCACCTTAGAGACTAACAAATTTATTAGAGCATAAGCTTTCGTGAGCTACAGCTCACTTCATCCGATGAAGTGAGCTGTAGCTCACGAAAGCTTATGCTCTAATAAATTTGTTAGTCTCTAAGGTGCCACGGGTACTCCTTTTCTTTTTACTGTAAGGAGAGTGATCAATTAAGAATAGTAATATTATAAGCTATGGTAGCTGAACTTTTAGAAACATGACGTACAATTCCCAGGGCTACTTCCCCCACAGCAGTCCTCACTTCCTCAAGCTCCACTTCACCCTTACCTCAGGGCCTCCTTCCTTGTGCCTGATATGGTGTGTACTACTCAGCCTCTCCAGCCACGCAACTTCTTTCCACAGCTCCTGACATGCACTCCCACCTGACTAACTGGGAGGCTTTTAACTAGGTTTAGCCAGACCCTGATTGGCTTCAGGTGTCCCAATCAACCTAGCCTTCTCCCTGCCTTCTTGAAAGTTCTTAATTGGCCCCGGTGTCTTAATTGACCTGGAACAGCTGCCATTTCACTTATCCTGGTACCAGGGATTTGTTTAGCCTGGAGCTAAGATATCTATCTCCCACTACTCTTCCATAGCCATCTTGCCTTGCCCCGTCACATACCTTAGAGACTAACAAATTTATGTGCCCAAATAAATTTGTTAGTCTCTAAGGTGCCATAAGTACTCCTCGGTTTTTTTGCTGATACAGACTAATACGGCTACCACTCTGAAACATATCTAAACTAGTTCTCAGTAAATTTAAGGGCTGGTCTACAAACAAACCTGTACCAAAGTAAGTAAATAGGCTTTAATTCAAAACTCTTATTATTTGAGAAGTGTCCTATTTAGGTCACTTTTATTCCAAAATAAGTGTGACCACACACAGACTTGCATTGAAATAACAAAAGGTCTGTGTTAAAAGTTAACCAGTGTAGTTGTTCCATTGCAAGTTTGTGAAGGCCAGACTTAAGTCACTTCCATTGTGCATACTGTATAGACCCAAGCCTCTGGTACTTCGCACCTTCTGTATTCATTTACATCAGTTCACAGTTAGTAAGGTTGTATGCCTTAAAGCAATGGAAAATTGGACCATATGTTTAATGGACTAATTAGGAATCAGAAATACTATATGTGTGTGACAGGGCGCGCTTACCTCTCGTGAGTGCCTCCTGTCAGTTGGGTGCAAACCTGCATTCTTTCTCTGCTGGTGGTACTCCCTGTCTTTTGCCCTCATCAGGCGGGTCTTCAATGGCTCAGCCTTCTGGCTAAGTCACACAATGTATAAAATGAATGAAGCCCTTCTGGGGTAACAAATATCCAAAAAGGACTGTCACTGTGCCCTTGTTGGTATCTGCAGCCCTGCCTCTGGATTCAGTTCTCAGCCCTTTCTGGGCTAGCTTTATGTCTGTTCCTACCCCCCAGGACTTTTGCCTTGGCAACTCTTTGGCTTTAACAGTTCTCTGGTGCCCCTTTAAGTCATGCCCTTCACTTGGGCCCCTAAACAAGCCTTATCCCCTCCTCAGGGCTTAGGCCATTTCCCCAGTGGCTGTTGGGCAGGACCCAGGATCATCCACAATTGTGTCCCAACTCAGGGTCCCTATAAACAGCAGTCATGTGCTGCTTCCCTTTAATAATTGCTGCTGCCTTCCCTGAGCTGCTTTCCACTTAGTCCCATCATCTGCTCACGAAAGCTTATGCTCTAATAAATTTGTTAGTCTCTAAGGTGCCACAAGTACTCCTTTTCTTTTTGCATCATCTGCTTGGGTTCTCTGTTCCGTGCTTGAGCAGGGTCTCTCCCAGGCCTCCTTGCCTGGAGAATTCTTCTGTCTTCCGGTCCTTCCTTCCCTTTCTGGTTCTGGCCAGCAACTGACCTGTTCAGGCCCTGCAGTTCTTTTTAACTGAATCTGCTGGGCTCTGATTGGCTTCTTCACTGCAGCCTTTTTAGGCAGGCCTGGAGGACCCACCCTTTACTGCTCCTTTTGTGGGGCAGGGGGTAGTAGGACCATGAGGCCTCCAGCCGGGAGTCTCAACCGGTCCAGTACACCCCGTCACAATATGTAATGAAGGTGAGTTGATGTCTCTTCTGACAGTCTTATTTATTGTATTCCCTGACATTTTTTGTGTTTAAAAATCTGACTTTAACATTGGGGTTCGGAGTGATTTGCATTTAATGTTCTTGGGTTTTTTTCCCTTTATTTAAAAAAAAGTAGAGAAATAAACTATTAAAATCATCTCAGTCAGACTTTAAAGCTCACAGCAGACATTAAAATAATCTCAGTCAGACTTTAAGGCTCACATTTCATTGGGGGAAAATAAGCCTTTGTATGGCTGAACTAATTTTTTGGAAGGGTGCATTCTTAGGGCACAAGCAAATCACAATTTGCATTGTTTGCCCTAGGAATTCATATTAGTTCATATACACCAGGTCTAGCCACTGATGCCTGAAAGTGGGACAAACTCACTAGTGTAAACAGGGGTTACATCCCAACATAACCTTAAGAAAACCAGTGCCCAGTGAACTCAGGAATTTCATGACTGTGGACTTGGTTAACTGTTGCCTTACAGTTGAGCTCCAGAATCCAAGCTTTTATTACTTTTTATAAGTAAGTTTCTAGGCTTCCTGATTGTGAAGTAAACCTTCTAAAAATGAACTGAGGGAAAGAGGAGTGGCTTGTCCACACTATGGAGGCTCCAATGGCATATGTATGGTGCTGTAACCCTGTATTTTAGATGCTACACTGACAGAAGGATTTTTCTGTTGCTGTAGCAGTAGTAGCTAGGTTGATGGAAGAAGTACTCCCGGGGGAATTCTGTGCCGCTGCACGTGCACATAATTCATGTGCCGCGCATATTTTTATTTTTTTCCTCAGAAAATAACTCGTCAGAAAGTTGCTGCAGTTCCACCTTTTGCCCACCAGAGGGTGCTCTGGAGCTAGAACAGAGCAGCTGCTCCCGGCCAGCCAGCTACTATAGGGAAGAGAAAGAGCCTGCAGTGCCTTCTTCACAGCACCTGTTGGGCCAGTTCAGGAGACAGACAGTGTGGGGCTGCTGGGGGATCACAGACAGGGCTTCATAAGGGCAAATGCAGGAAGACACACTGGAGCAGGGGCTGAATGGGAGTGGAGGCACAGGGACACATGGGGGAAGGGGGATGGCTGAGTGAGGGCACAGGGATACATGGGGATGAGGGGAGGGGGATGGCTGAAGGGATTCAAGGACACGGGGAGGGGTTGCAGGGCTACATGGGGGAAGGTGGATTTATGAGTGGGGGCACAGAGAAACGTGGGAAGGGGGTGCAGGGACACATGGGGATGAGGGGAGGGGCTGGCTGGGGATGTGGAGGGACACATGGGGAAAGAGGGGAGTGGGTGTCTGAGTTGGGGGAGAGGGACACATGGGGATAAAGGCAGATGTGCCTGACTGAATGGGAGAGTCTAGGAGTCAGCCAGGGTCTGTATGGGGGAAGCTCCCTCACAATCCCACCCTGCCCCGCCAAAAACCTTCATATACTTTTCCCACCTATATCAATCAACCCTCCAAGTTCACACCCAGGCTCCTCCTCAACAATTTCTTCCCTCTCCCTCAGCTCCTCCGATACCCCTGACTCCTCCAAGCCTTTGTATTGCTTCTGAGGTGCAGGAAATACAGTTATGTATTGTAGTTTAAATGAATTATTACTTGGAGTTCTGCATTAATATGCCTAGTAAGGAATCTATTTGTTAAAAAAAATTTCCTGAATCTATTTTGTTGTCTATATTGTTTCAGACATACTTGCTGACAAGTATTTTGAAATAAATTACCAAAATAATTGAAACTGGTGCGATTATATTGTGTTGTTTTGACAAATAAAATATGCAGAATTGTGCAGAATTTTAAAATGTGCTTAGAATCTTTAATTTTTGGTGCAGAATTCCCCTAGGAATAAAGAATGCTTCTGTTGACCCAATAATGTCTACACCAGGGACTGGATCGGCATAGATGTATTGCTCAGGTGTTCCCCTTAGTGTCTGAGTATCTGTGTCAGTCTACTTTTTAAGGAAAAAAAAGTGATCCAGGTAACTACAGGCCAGTTAGTTTGACATCTGTAGTATGCAAGGTCCTGGAAAAAATTTTGAAGGAGAAATTAGTTAAGGACATTGAAGTCAATGGTAAATGGGACAAAATACAACATGGTTTTACAAAAGGTAGATCGTGCCAAACCAACCGGATCTCCTTTTTTGAAAAAGTAACAGATTTTTTAGATAAAGGAAACGCAGTGGATCTAATTTACCTAGATTTCAGTAAGGCATTTGATACCGTGCCACATGGGGAATTATTAGTTAAATTGGAGAAGATGGGGATCAATATGAACATCAAAAGGTGGATAAGGAATTGGTTAAAGGGGAGACTGCAACGGGTCCTACTAAAAGGCGAACTGTCAGGTTGGAGGGAGGTTACCAGTGGAGTTCCTCAGGGATCGGTTTTGGGACCAGTTTTATTTAATCTTTTTATTACTGACCTTGGCACAAAAAGTGGGAGTGTGCTAATAAAGTTTGCAGATGATACAAAGCTGGGAGGTATTGCCAATTCAGAGAAGGATCGGGATATTATACAGGAGGATCTGGATGACCTTGTAAACTGGAGTAATAGTAATAGGATGAAATTTAATAGTGAGAAGTGTAAGGTTATGCATTTAGGGATTAATAACAAGAATTTTAGTTATAAGTTGGGGATGCATCAATTAGAAGTAATGGAAGAGGAGAAGGACCTTGGAGTATTGGTTGATCATAGGATGACTATGAGCTGCCAATGTGATATGGCTGTGAAAAAAGCTAATGCAGTTTTGGGATGCATCAGGAGAGGCATTTCCAGTAGGAATAAGGAGGTTTTAGTACCGTTATACAAGGCACTGGTGAGACCTCACCTAGAATACTGTGTGCAGTTCTGGTCTCCCATGTTTAAAAAGGATGAATTCAAACTGGAGCAGGTATAGAGAAGGGCTACTAGGATGAACCGAGGAATGGAAAACTTGTCTTATGAAAGGAGACTTAAGGAGCTTGGCTTGTTTAGCCTAACTAAAAGGAGGTTGAGAGGAGATATGATTGCTCTCTATAAACATATCAGAGGGATAAATACCGGAGTGGGAGAGGAATTATTTCAGCTCAGCACCAATGTGGACACAAGAACAAATGGGTATAAACTGGCCACCAGGAAGGTTAGACTTGAAATTAGACGAAGGTTTCTGACCATCGGAGGAGTGAAGTTTTGGAATAGCCTTCCAAGGGAAGCAGTGGGGGCAAAAGATCTATCTGGTTTTAAGATTCTACTCAATAAGTTTATGGAGGAGATGGTATGATGGGATAATGGGATTTTGGTAAGTAATTGATCTTTAAATATTCAGGGTAAATAGGACTAATCCCCTGAGATGGGATATTAGATGGATGGGATCTGAGTTACCCAGGAAAGAATTTTCTGTAGTATCTGGCTGGTGAATCTTGCTCATACGCTCAGGGTTTAGCTGATCGCCATATTTGGGGTCGGGAAGGAATTTTCCTCCAGGGCAGATTGGAGAGGCCCTGGGGGTTTTTCGCCTTCCTCTGTAGCATGGGGCACGGGTCACTTGAGGGAGGATTCTCTGCTCCTTGAAGTCTTTAAACCATGATTTGAGGACTTCAATAGCTCAGACATAGGTGAGGTTTTTCGTAGGAGTGGGTGGGTGAGATTCTGTGACCGGCGTTGTGCAGGAGGTCGGACTAGATGATCAGAATGGTCCCTTCTGACCTTAGTATCTATGAATCTATGAATCTAAGTGTAGACTAGGCCACAGTGTAAATTGATGCAGTGATGTCTGCCTGAGTAGGAGGCAGCCTTCAACAATAACTCCGAAAGGTGTGAATTTCTCCATTCATCTCAATATAATTATTAACATTGTAAACAAAGTCACTGGTGAACATGTTCACATCCAGCTACTGTGCTTATCCCACAAACTATCTCCCATTGCTCCTCAGGAGCCACAAGGTCTAAAGTGCCTGCTATCCAATTTCACAAATCTTCTTCCCTTTGACAACATCGGTCATACAATTATGATGTTCAGTACAAAATTCTACAGCCTATGGAACATTAGGATCAGTGTAAAATAAATTAAATGTTATATTAAATTAAGTAACAGAAGGGATAATGTAGTGCTTGAATTATTTATTTTTATTTTAATTCTGTAAGAACCTCAATATTTTAACTTTCTCAAAAGCTGCTATGGAATCTTCAGTCTGCTGCACTGGAATGCTGCATAATACAGTCGGGATATTGCTGCAGAATTTAGGTCAAGTTTGTCACAGAGTACACAGGGCTGTGGCTATGACTCTGTTGCAAAAACTATAATTGGGAATGGAATCAGAACTGCCAAATTTCAGCCAAAGGTTGGTGAGATTCTGCATGTTCAGAGTGGGTTTTTTTAAAACCTCCACTTAAGATTTTTCAAAATCTTCACCATGTTTATTTTTTAAACATATAGTTGGTTTTAGAAAAATGGATTAATATTGGAGAAAAAAAGCAGAAAACGGCCCCCATATATTGTATCGTGACTATCAATATGTGCAAAATCAGCATCAGCGCTGCACTGGAAATGTTCATATCAGACCAAATGATGGGAAAACGTCAGTGCTGTCTGTAGATTAGGTTCAGATAAACATTCTGAGGTACAGATGAATATCTGAACCCACTGGTTTCAGAGTAGCAGCCGTGTTACTCTGTATTCACAAAAAAGAAAAGGAGTACTTGTGGCACCTTAGAGACTAACAAATTTATTAGAGCATAAGCTTTCGTGAGCTAAAGCTCACTTCATCGGATGCATTCATCCAGCCCATCCTGAAGATATCATCACCACAACCACTCTTGTCCCCAACAACCCAGCTCCCTCCTATTGTTGTTTTCTTGGTGGAACATTGGTGACTTATTCCCCCTTTCTAATGTCTTAATGGAGAAGCAAGCAGGCCTCTGCTTTGCTGAAGTCTTCAGAGTACTTTAATCTCCTCTGTCCCCCTGTTTTCCTCAATCTGAAGTTCAGATTTTCCCCCATTGCCTCCACTCCATCCCGAGTTCCCCTTCCTTTCCCTCCAGTTTTCCCAATCTCTGTTTCAGAAAATGTATCAGTAAGAGTACTTCTTTGAGTGATGGTGCCTACTGTATTCCACTGTAGGTTATACACATACACCATGCGGCTAGAGTTGGAGCTTTTGAAAGTAGTAATGTCTGTTGGTCTGTGCATATGTCCTTGTTCCATGCCCTCAGTTCCTTCTCACTGCCGCATGGTCCAAGTCAGAACCTCTTCTGTTCTCTCATCTCTTGTGATGCACTTTTTACAATACAGGAAAAAAAGACTGTTCATTCTTGTATATAGTTAGTATTTTGTTGTTTTTTGTACTAGTTTTAGTGTTAGTAGTAGTTTTTAGAATTTTAAGGACTTCGGGATGCTGTTTTGCCATTTTCCCATTTCCCACTCCCCCCAGCACCCACACTTGGATACTGGATTATGCCGAAGACACCGTGATTCAAGATCTGTGCTTCCTTCGTTTTCGGTGAGCGACGAGCACCAACACTGCCTTTACTACTTGTAGGAAGTCCACATCGCATCCAGATGCAGTATCTGCCTCTCCTTCCCAGCCTGTACCCAGAAAGGCCGGGCTGTCTGCCTCAAGAATCACCTCATGGAAGTCGTCGTGATGATGCAGTCGGATCCAGGCTGTGGAACCCCTCCTGTACATGAGCCTGAGGTGTCAAGGAGTGCGCCTCATACCATGGAGCTCCAGTCTGGTTCCACTGATATCAGCGCTACGAGCCCCATACCGGGGCCTAGCCATGAGGCAAGGGCGCATGTGCATAAGCATGGCAGTAAGTCTTCCTCAAGACCCAAGAAGGACACTTCATCCTCTGTGAGTTCCAGCCATGGGGAAGCAGCACAATCCAAGGGTCACAGGCACAAGAAGAAGTCGCATAGAACACTGGACCTGCTGGTTCTGGTTACTGAGCCGCATACCCCTTCTGAATTGGTACCACTGAAGTCATGGAAATCATTGGTTCTGAAGCAGCCTGCTGTTCCAGGCCGGATTCCGACTCTGGAACACATGCCGCTGACACCAGGAAGCTTCGAGTCTGCACCTAGATCTCATGAACTGTTTGAGGTGAGGGCTCAACATCTCCTGGTGCATTTGCTTCCTAAGGGAGCCGCTCCCCTGCTTTGGACTTTCCACCTTTTGGTCGTGTTCCAGAGTGCTCCCCTGTGATGTGCTGGGTTCTGCTGGCTCCCCGGTTGGAACAAGGGTCTGTCATCTAGGTATCAGAGGACTCCAGCGGAACACAGGGTCCGCCTCTCCTGTACTGTTGGCATGAATATCCAAAGGCTCCGGCAGCTCGGTGGTAATATCCTCACTTTCCTCAACACAGGAGCCATTGCTACCTTGCCCACCACAGCAACCACCTGGTTGGCCATACTGGGGGTCTTGGCCCCCATATCTGCTTTTGGAATCTTCCTGATCAGCCTGAGAGGAGTCCCCCATCTTGCCACTCCAACCTTCATCAAGAAGACAATCGGAACTGGGGTTGGAGGATGCACTGCTTAGCCTGACCTCAGTGGTACCACCAGATCTGGATGTGGTTCCCCTTGTTGTCTCAGATGTCATCGATTCCTTCCTCCTCACCAGACAACTACCGTCAGTTCCACAAACTGCTGCGGATCGTGGCTGATGCCCTCCACCTTCCAGTGGAGGAGATGCAGGACAGCTAACATCAGTTACTTGATATTCTGCATGCATCAGTACCTGCCAGAGTGATGCTACCGATCAACGATGCCATTCTCTAGCCAGCCTGCACTGTCTGACATACTCGACACTTGCACATCCACCCTCAAGGGGGCAGAAAAAAGATACTGTGTACCTACAAAGGAGTCTGAGTTTGTTTTCTCACCCCACACCCAATTTCCTAGTTATTCAGGCTGCTAGTGAACGGGCCAGGCAGCAGTATCTGTGTTCCACTCCAACAGAGAAGGATGGTAAGAGATTGGACCTTCTAGGTCATAAAGTCTTTTTTTCAGCCAGCCTTCAGTTTCAGATATCTAATTACCTGGCATAATTAGCAAAATATGACTTTCTGAATTATGGCCAATTAGCAAACTTTGTGGAGAAGCTTCTTCAGCAGGATTATGACCACTCCAGGAAGGCAAACTGGTTGCCAGGATGATGTGCCAGGCCTCAGTAGATTCAGCGTACCTATCTTTGTGCCCAGTTGCATTCATCTGGTTTCCCCAGGGAGATACAGGACATAATTGAGGACCTCCCTTTCAATGAATCTCACCTCTTCAACCAGAAAATCGATGATTCCCTGCACTCCTTCAAGGACTCTAGGGCTATTCTGCAAATGCTGGATATTTCTACACCAGCATCCAAGCACAAATTCTACTGCTCACCTCCTGCACGACAGTACAGCGTTCCTCAATTCTTCCATCAGCAACCCTATGAGCCTCCTCATAAGCATCAGAAGACCCAACAATCCCGTTTGCCTGGGTCATCAGCACAGTCCCCAAGAAAAAAGGGAGGATGAGGACCAGTCCTAGATCTGTCATCTCAACCGCTTCATATGCAAACCAATCATATTTTTGCTAGAAAACAGCATGTGATTTACGGCTCTTGTTATGCAAGACGCTTCCTTGTACATAGATATCCGCCTGACCCACAGACGGTTCTTGAAATTTACAGTGGGCCCTGGTCACTTCCAGTACAAAGTTCTACCATTTGGTTTCACCACTGCTCCTTGGATTTTCACTGAGGTTTTCTCTGTCGTGGCGGCCCAGACTTAACATTTTAATCTCTCTTCATTTACTCTGAAGAATTACTAGGAGTGTCCCTCTGGCAGCACGATCCAGATGAGAGGCTTGAGTATCGACCTCCCTGCTGCTTCTACTCCTCTCCTCCGTAGGGATGACTGTAAATGTCAAAAAATTGATATTGGACTCCACATAGTCAGTGGAGTACAAAGCAATCTCCATTGGTAACAAAGGCCTCTTCAAGTTCACGTCTACTTGCAGTGTCCCTTGTAAAGTACCATTTGTGCCATTGGCCCCAATATGTCTATAGAACCAGTATTCAGCCAGGCAGCCCTAAAGAAGGGTCTTCCTGCTGAATGCACATTCAGATAGGCTCTCTGTCTACAACTCTTTCTCTTCTGCTTGGCCATTGAACCAACCCAAAAAGGAAAGCAAGAAAAACAAATACAAATGCTTACAAGATCATTGGGTTCTCAGAAAAGATGGGAAGAGCTTTCTAAATTGTATAGGGGAACGGTTGCAGATTAAGTGTCCAATCATATATCTGTTAAGTTCACATCTTGTATTACTCTCCATCCTTCCTTTTAGATTGATTAGGTCTGTCTTAGCCTCTATATTTTTACAGGGTCTCATTAAATTCAGTTTTGCAGGTTATATTCCAGGGTCTCAGAGACACTAGAATTATTACTGTTGTTATAAGTTCTCAAAATTACAAGGGCCCTTGCGTAAAAAAACAAAAACAAAACAAACAACAACAACATATACAAATGTCAAAATGGAAGTTTATTCTGAATTGTAACCGCTCCCCAGATCTGAGATGTTGCAGATATTTCCATCTTCCTGCAATTACCAGAGACAGTTCTGCCTTTACACCAGATTCTTTGCTTTCATAAGTGCAGAGCAACAGCTCAGCTCTCCCACCTCATCCATTAGCAATCCTAGAACTTATTTAGAATTTAGAACTTATTTTGGAATTACACTAAACAAAATCTCCCTCCATCTTTAGGAGGTCAAGGTTTCTGGAGTTCTGTCCTCTGAATGGAGCCACCTGCCAAGTTTCTTCTCTCCATTTATTTCCCACTCCTCTAAAAATGGTGGCGAAGGATAAATGAAATGGGAAAAAAAACAAGAGATCCTCTCAGGAACCAAAGAACACAAAACCACGCTCTGTCTGCAGACCTACGCTCTGCTCAGCATCTGGACATCATGCTCAGGCCTCCATATCCTTCCCCACATCAACGGTAATACCTCCAGATGCACCTCCATAAGGTCAAATCAGTCCTCCTTGGCACTTTTCCAGTTTCATATTAAGGGATGAGGAGCACCACAGTGAAACCTAAGAGTCCTTCCTACCAGAGAAGGGACTCAGTTTACCTGGGGGCAAAATATGAGTTTGAACCGCTATGGGAAAGCTCAGACTCAACAGTGGAGCCAATTGTTCTGGTCCAAATCATCAGTATGATGCTGCTGGGTCAACTTCCAATCCAGAAAAATGCCTAGGGAGCAGGGTATTCCACATATCAAAGACTTAGATCTAATGACTTTTGACAGGTGAGTATAGGAAGTATTGCAACACAGATGCTCCCTCAAACTCAAGGCTCCTCAAAATCCCTTTTTGTCCCCTCTTGAAGCTTGAGAGATGTCATAATACATCAAACCATTCTGCATACAGTCTCATGTCTCCCTGAGCTGAGTCCCTTAAGATAAAAAGTGCTCAGGGTTCTACTCCAGATTCTTTGAAGTACAAAAACAGAATTTGAACCATGTGAGATTTCAAAAGAGAGTGAACAAGTCAATGAAGGTGATGAAATTCAGGATGGAAATGCTCTCTTCTGATAATACTGAAATCACTTGAGGAGACCAGTAGAGGTTGCAGGACTTTACAGAAGCTCTATCTGTGTTTTACAGTTAGGCCCTTTGATTGGAAAATTCTCTGGTTTGCCAACAGAATTTATCACTGCTGATACAACGTGGTCTTTCTGCCTTCCATGGTTTTCATGAAGTTATTGGTAGGTGATAATAACCAGATTGGCGAGTTTAGGATCTGAGCAACAATCATCAGAACTGATCCCAAGAGACCTTGCAGCAAGTAATTCTGGCAGTGCTCTTCAGGCACTGGGGTTTGTGACAAACTTGAAAGAAAATCTCTGGACTCTTTGAGGATTGTCTATATAGACGTCAGTATTGACGCAAGGAGGGCTCTAGTCCTCTCAAAGTAGAGGATGTGTTTGACAAGGTTCAAGTACTTATCCATGAGATATCACAGAACCAAGTGACATACATCTGTTTTATGCAGCTCCCTGATCTTCTGTTCTCATGCATAGAGATTACTCCATGGGCAAGACTGCCTATGAAAGAACTTCAGAGATTCCTCTTATGGGCTTGGAATGATTCCCAAGCAAGGTAATGAAAAGTAAAGATGCTGCCCAGTGTGATCGAGTCTACCAGGTGATGGAAGCAGGAAATCCCTGTAATAGTAGAATTCTTCTTTCACCATCTGAACCTCAAAATCCTAACCACTGACACCAACATTTTAGGGTTGCAAGGACATATAGGACATCACAATACACAGAGAAGTGAGGTCAAACTCAGAGATGATTTTTAGAGCATCAGTTTTGTAGCGAAAAGAAAAGGAGTACTTGTGGCACCTTAGAGACCAACAAATTTATTTGAGCATAAGCTTTCGTGAGCTACAGCTTACTTCATCGGATGCATTTTTACAAAGGGATTTGTAACACAAATGCAAGCTGGTTACGCTGTTGGCAGGTAAACAACTCAGAATAGTCCCTGAATCAAGGTGGACCTGTTCACATTCAGTCAAAATATGAAAATAAGGCTTTTCTTCATCAGAAAAGCAGACCAGAAATCACTGGGAAAAGATGCTTTGACTCAAGGAAGGTTGAATCTGTTTCTATATGAAAAAAGAAAAGGAGTACTTGTGGCACCTTAGAGATTAACAAATTTATTTGAGCATAAGCTTTCGTGAGCTACAGCTAGGATTGGAGAAACAACAGCTTCTTCCCTCCTCTAGCCTCCCCAGTGGCACGTCCTCCCACCCAGTGAACATCTCTTCAACCATTTAAACCCCAATCTGCAGCCTTCGGAAAGCCCAAGGAGAGGCTCATGACAGGATGGGCTCCGTGTCTGCCCTGCTCCGGCTGCTGATGTGTAACACTCCAGTGTCACATGCAGTGCCTGGGCAGTGTCCACTGTGGAGTGTGACTCTGGCTGGTACAAGCTGCTCTGCCACGGCCGCAGCTCACCCCTGCCTCACACCTCCGCCTCTAACATGGCGTCCATCAGCCGGGCGCTGCTTGCGATGGCTGTCGTCAGGAATATAAACTTGTATCCTTTCTCCTTCCCCAGGAATCGGAGAGCAGAGATCTCAGAAAAGGTGCAGCCTCCCAGGAAGACTGCTAGGATGACACGCTGCAACTCCCAGGCAGGATTCTCCTCCATGACCGGCTCTGTAGGAGCAAACTCATTGCCATTCAGCAGGTGTACCACCTCCTCCAGGCCCAGCCAGCCCTTGCGCTCCAGCATCCGATGAAGTGAACTGAAGCTCACAAAAGCTTATGCTCAAATAAATTTGTTCGTCTCTAAAGGGCCACAAGTACTCCTTTTCTTTTTGCGAATACAGCCTAACACGGCTGCTACTCTGATACCTGTTTCTATATGCTTTCCCTCCTGTTCTGATACTAGGAAAAGTAATTCCAAAGATCAAGAAAGAGGAAACTATGGCAATTCTCATTATCCCAGACAAAATCTCCTCTTTTATCTATTATTTGAACCTGATAGCGTGACTTATGAATGGCATTTCCTAAACAAAATGAAATACTCCTCTAAAGGAATAAATTATTCTCCTAGCCTGCCTGTAGGCTTTTTTGCCTACATGAAGGTAAGGCTGAGCCCTGGAACCTCATGGACAAGTCTGAACTGTATATTTTAGGAAAAGAAGTCTAGCTTGAGTGTCTCCGATTGCAGGAGAGAGCAGTCCCCAGAAAGGAAATTGTTAGGTAACAAATTTTCCATTATCCTTGGTCATATCTAATTCTATATTTATTCTGAGGGAACATAATGCAATTTCAGAACTGTAGCACTGCAAAGCACAGTGAAGTCACTATGGATAGGAGCGCTGAAACGTTTTACTTCTGGCTATTCTAGCATTTGGAGATCCCATTTATTTCTTAATGATTCATAATGAATAAATTTAGTATTTAAAAATATCCACTTTTTAATAGTTTTGTAAAAATGATTTCTCCTGGTGGTAGACTGGTTTTGGTCTTGTTCCATGTGTTAATGAATAGAGGTGCTAGACTAGTCCCTGAGTGTAGTTCCCAAACTGTTATACGCTGTCATGTAGTTGCCCAAAAGCAACTCTTTACACTATCCCAAGTCCATCCCAAGATTTCGAATGGAAAACAAACAGATCATGTTCAGAAGAGATCCAATCCATCCTTAATAAAAATAGGGAATCCTCTACAAGGAAGTATTATACTGCCAAATGGAAGCTGTTCTCCCTCTGCTGTCAGCAATGTCCCTTTCCTGTAGAGGAACCTGGGACGCTCTATGGACTATCTTCTTTCCATAAAGGCATCGTGTCTTTCTATTAGTTCACCATGCATACATTTAACAGCTACTAATGCCTTCCATCCCCTGGTGGAGAACTGCTCTGTTTTCACCTATCCTACAACTCTGGGGTTCGTAAAAGGTATCATCAGAACCTTTCCCCGGTATTAAAACCTATATCTGCCTGGCATCTGAACTTGATACTGTTATGCTTATGAATCTGCCTTTCAAGCCTTTGGTCACTTTTTCTGTTTTACACCTTTCTATGAAAATGGCCTTCCTACCAGCAATCACGGCGGACTCTCCCTACTTAATCTTTCATAGGGATAAAGTGTCCTTAAGATTTCATCCCTAAGATTCTCTCTGATTTTCACTTGAATTGAACTGTCCACTTCCTCTTTTTCTACCCAGAAACTCACATCAACAAGGATAAAGAAGATTTAATTCACTGGGTGTCCACAGAGCTTTAGTCTGCTACTTGCAAAGGACAGAGCCCTTTGGGAAGTCTTAGACACTTTGTTTCCATTACCGAGCAAATGAAGGGGAAACCCGTCTCTTTGTAAAGACCTTTTAAATAGCCTTTGTGCTACATCTTCATAGATTCTTAGATACTAAGGTCAGAAGGGACCATTCTGATCATCTAGTCCGACCTCCTGCACAGCGCAGGCCACAGAATCTCACCCACCCACTCCAATCTTCCTTTGCTATGAGCTCATAGAGTCCTTTCCCTACAGGTGTCAGGGCTGCTCAACCAGAGCACAGGCCACCTTGTTGGCTTCCCTGCAAGGAATTCCCCTCTTAGAAATCTGTAGAGTAGTGAATGGGGCTTAATACACACTCTTACTAGACATTATGTCCTTGCTCAAGCTTCATGCATGGATTTCTCCTTTGTTTCAACGATCTTTCTATCTGTGGTGTAACATACTTCCTCATACCCTCCTTCTCAATGAGTACTGCTTGGGAGTTGCCTACAGTAAACACCCTTAGGGACAAGCACTCAAAAACAAAAAAAACTTATAGTAACTGGAGTTCGAGCTGTGCGGTTCCTGTGGGTATTCACGACCTGCCCTCCATCCCCTCTACTTGAATCCTCACTTTATTCACTGTAGTGTAGGAACTGGAGAGGTGATTGGTGCCTTTTATGCCCTTGGTTCAGGGCACAGAGAGGTATAGGGCACAGGCATGGACCAACTGCTACTGAAAAATCTTCTGGTCACAGGCACATAGAGTGCATGTGCAACCATAGTAAATACCCATAGGGACCACACATCTCAAATAATGCATTATGATAAGGTAATTCACTTTACTTTTTCCAATCCAGCCTGATCTCTTTCACTAGCATACCACAAAATGAAATAGAACCTCTCTTCAGTGGAAACCATACTTAAATCCCCTTCATTTTCAGTTTTATGTGGGATAAATTTTAATTTTCACTGCTAGAATTTAAAACAAAAGTGTAAGGGTAGAGTGTAATAAGTCTTTTCTGATATCCTGAAGGGAGGAATTTAGAAACTTAGTTTGTTTTATTATTGTTGGACTATAAGGTGGATAGAAAGTTGGCTAGATTGTCGGGCTCAACGGGTAGTGATCAATGGCTTCATGTCTAGTTGGCAGCCGGTATCAAGTGGAGTGCCCCAAGGTTCGGTCCTCAGGCCAGTTTTGTTCAATATCTTCTTCAATGATCTGGAGGATGGTATGGATTGCACCCTCAGCAAGTTTGAAGATGACACTAAACTGGGAGGAGAGGTAGATATGCTGGTAATAGCTCATCTTAAGTGATCACTCTCCTGACAGTGTGTATGATAAAACCCATTGTTTCATGTTCTCTGTGTTTGTATATAAAACTGGGAGGAGAGGTAGATATGCTGGAGGGTAGGGATAGGATACAGAGGGACCTAGACAAATTGGCGGATTGTGCCAAAAGAAATCTGATGAGGTTCAACAAAGACAAGTGCAGAGTCCTGCACTTAGGACGGAAGAATCCCATGCACCGCTACAGACTAGGGACTGAATGGCTAGGGAGCAGTTCTGCAGAAAAGGACCTAGGGGTTACAGTGGATGAGAAGCTGGATATGAGTCAACAGTGTGCCCTTGTTGCCAAGAAGGCCAATGGCATTTGGGGATGTATAAGTAGGGGCATTGCCAGCAGATCGAGGGACGTGATCGTTCCCCTCTATTCGACATTGGTGAGGCCTCATCTGGAGTACTGTGTCCAGTTTTGATTCCCACGTTACAAGAAGGATGTGGAAAAATTGGAAAGAGTCCAGCGGAGGGCAACAAAAAGGATTAGGGGGCTGGAACACATGACTTATGAGGAGAGGCTGAGGGAACTGGGATTGTTTAGTCTGTGGAAGAGAAGAATGAGGGGGGGATTTGATAGCTGCTTTCAACTACCTGAAAGAGGGTTCCAAAACAATGGATCTAGACTGTTCTCAGTGGTAGCAGATGACAGAACAAGGAGTAATGGTCTCAAGTTGCAGTGTGGGGGTTTAGGTTGGATATTAGGAAAAACGTTTTCATTAGGAGGGTGGTGAAACACTGGAATGCATTACCTAGGGAGGTGGTGGAATCTCCTTCCTTAGAAGTTTTTAAGGTCAGGCTTGACAAAGCCCTGGCTGGGATGATTTATTTGGGGATTGGTCCAGCTTTGAGCAGGGGGTTGGACTAGATGACCTCCTGAGGTCCCTTCCAACCCTGATATTCTATGATTCTATGATTACTTGTCAAATTATCTTATCTCACTTCTTAATAATAGCATGGTGTTTTGCATCCTTAAAGCAATAAACAAATTACTAATCATCACAATACTCTACTCAGGTTGGCAAATAGTAGTATTCCCATTTTACAAATAGAGAAAACTAGAGTTGTGACTTGCTCAAGGCCACAGAGGGATTCATTTTTAGAATGAATTTCAGAATGTTGTAGTTCCTGGGTCTCAGTGTTACACGCCGTCCACTAACCCATTCTGTCCTCTTTCCTAGAATTTAACTTACATTTATTTTTGTTTTGCGTTCATTGTCATTTTTAGGAAGAAGAGTCCTGTTTTGAGCAACAAAACTCTGTAGGTTTCCAAAATTAACAAACATGTCTTCTGTAGTTAAGGTTTCTAAGTATGCTTTGCTCAAGAAAAGGGTGATTTCTTGAAAAACTTTTGTTCTTAAAACTTCAACTGTCCATTAAATATTAAAGTTCCCCGAGAGTCTTGGGTCTCACTTTAGGTTTAAAGGTTAGCTACTGCTTCTGCAGTTCTTCCAAGGAGCTCCTGGAATAATGGACAGAACACAGAGTGGAGTAATGAAAAGGACCCTAAGCATGGCTAGTTAAAACTAAATTGGTAAACTAATCTGTCCTTTTGTCCAATTTTGCAACAGAAAAGCTTCAAAAACAGACTCCAAGGAGAAACTGCTGAGCTTGAATTAATATGCAAACTAGATACCATTAACTTGGGTTTGAATAGAGACTGGGAGTGGCTGGGTCATTACACATATTGACTCTATTTCCCTAAGTTAAGTATCCTCACACCTTCTTGTCAACTGTATAAATGGGGCATCTTGATTATCACTACAAAAGTTTTTTTCTCCTGCTGATAATAGCTCATCTTAACTAATTAGCCTCTTACAGTTTGTATGGAAACTTCCAACTTATCTGTATTTGTATATATATATATATCTTCTTACTATATGTTTCATTCTATGCATCCAATGAAGTGGGCTGTAGCCCACGAAATCTTATGCTCTAATGAATTTGTTAGTCTCTAAGGTGCCACAAGTACTCCTGTTCTTTTTGCAGATACAGACTAACACGGCTGCTCTGTAATCTGTCCTTGTAATGTTGTTTTTTTTTCTTCCCTAGAAGAGAAGCCAAAACCAGATTCAGTATTAAAATCTCCTTCCCCAGTCCTCAGACCAGAGCCTAGTGGGGAGAAAAAAGATCAAGCTGACCAGACATCTGAGGCTGCCTCAGTGGAACCACCATCAGAACTTCCTCTTGCTGCATCACCAGTCCCTCTTGTTCCTATTGCAGTTGTTGCTGCTGCTGCTGCTGTTTCTAGTAAACCTACATTCACAGCTGACTCAGAGGAGAGATGTGAACTAACTTTCCCGAAAGAGGAGACAATGCCTATATCCAATGCCACACCCTGCAGAGAAGAATCAGACCCTTCACCAATAGAAGAAGCTGATGCTGATACATGCAAGGAGCCTAGTACTGTAGCAACTAGTGATATTCCAGTGACTGCTAGTACTAATCTAATTAATGAAATTAATGGAGTTAATGAAAAAGTAACTGCTATAGACGGCATAGCAGAAATAGTTCAACAGGAAGTTGCACCATTGACTCCTGAATTTGAGATTTTGGAAGGCCTTCCTGCAGAAGTGAAAAGTGTACCATCTTCCACTGCTCTTTCCACCTCTCCCTCTCCGTCTCTAACTCCTCCTATTCCTGTTTCTGCTGCTGTTACCACTACAACACCTCCTTCCCCTCCTCTTCCTCTTCCTCTTCCATCTCCAATTTCCCTTCCTGCTGTTCAGGGAGATTTAGATGGAGAGGAGAGCAGAAGAACTACCCTTAATGAAGTTGTAAAAGATACTCAAAAGAAAGAAGAGGTGGAAGCAGATGGCCAACCAGAGGAGAATGCAGAGTCTCAGAATTTAAACTCCAGGAAGAACCCTGTACTAGGTAAGTTCTTGACATTATGGTCCAGCATGCATTAAACTTGAGGACAGAGGGAAAGGGGGGGTTATTTGGGTACAATTTTTAATCAGTGTAGTTCCTTCACCTTCCCTCTGTCCCCACCCCTGGATCTAGCTTGTACCAAATCACCACTGGTTTAATCAGAGAATGTTAATCCTTAATTAATAAGCACATCCAGGAAAACTAATGAGGTTATTACTGTTCGTTATACTATGTAACTCTGATCTTCATATAAGGGATAGGTTATTAGATGTTCCATAAGAATGTGTTATTTATTAAATATATCCTAGGATTTGTTCACTTTATATCCGCTTCTGGTTTATTTTGTTTCAATTGGGGTAGGGGACAGAACTGCACCCCATGTGTGTCCAGCCAGGAAACCTGAAAGACATCACTCTCCTTCTCTCTAACATCAACTGGCTGGCTGAATAACCAGCTTCTTTTGATTTGTCATCCTCCACCAAAACCAGCTGTAATATTCATCAGTCCTTGAATGTGAACCTTCTCAGCAAGCTATTTCAAAGCCTTGCATTTTGGACAACAGTGTCAAAAAATGATATTTCTGAAAGTGATAAATGAGTTGGACACTTATGTGCTTTAGATGGCTGAGATGCCAAGTGTAACACACTAGATCTACCCATCCTAACTTAATTTTAACAATGCATCCATTTTCCACTACAAAAGTAATGTTACAATACACCCCGTCACATAAGCGAAATGGTCTTCCCTGCTCAAGAGACTTTATTGTTATACCATATTTCAATATTTCTGGTTTTAAAAAAACAAAAACAAAACTATACATAGTAGTCCAGGAAGGTTGAAAATTGTTTATGAATGATTTGGAACCTAGAAATTAGATGCAAAACCTCTGTGAAAGCCTTCTAAAGCCTACATTTTTGTCCCAGAATTGTGAACTACATTTGGTTTAAACTCTCCTATGAGAACTTTGTGATTCTAACTTTAAATGGATTAGTTCACCAATTTTTTTTTTATTTGCTGTATTTGCTTCATTTTACGTGGAAGGTCGTTGTTTCTGTAAACATAAAGGGTGGAAAATTTGTGAATCAGTGGATGATTGGCATTTAGCTATTCTAAAGTAATGTTGGGTATAATATCATGCATAGGTTTATTTAATAGTTAACAGGACCAAATGTTGCTAAAGCACCACAGCCTCCGGAACAACTCTGACATCATAATCAAAAAGGCTGACAAAGGAGGTGCTGTCTACCATGTCCTACCATGAATAGGTAGGAATATGAACGAGAGGTTACTAGGCAGCTCTCTAACACCACATTCTACAGGCCATTACCCTCTGATCTCACTGAGGGTTACCAAAAGAAACTACAGCATTTGCTCAAGAAACTCCCTGAAAAAGCACAGGAACAAATCTGCACACACACATCCCTAGAACCCTGAGCAGGGGTATTCTGTCTGCTACCCAAGATCCATAAACCTGGAAATCCTGGACACCCCATCATCTCAGGCATTGGCACCCTGACAGCAGGATTGTCTGGCTATGTAGACTCTCTCCTCAGGCCCTACGCTACCAGCGCTCCTAGCTATCTTCGGGACACCACTGACTTCCTAAGGAAACTACAATCCATCGGTGATCTTCCAGAAAACACCATCCTGGCCACTATGGATGCAGAAGCCCTCTGCACCAACATTCCACACAAAGATGGACTACAAGCTGTCAGAAACAGTATCCCTGATAATGTCATGGCAATCCTGGTGGCTGAACTTTGTGACTTTGTCCTCACGCACAACTGTTTCACATTTGGGGACAATGTATACCTTCAAGTCAGCAGCATTGCTTTGGGTACCTGCATGGCCTACAGTATGCCAACATTTTTATGGCTGACTTAGAACAACACTTCCTCAGCTCTCGTCCCCTAATGCCTCTACTTTACTTACACTACAGTGATGACATCTTCATCATGTGGACCCATAGAAAAGAAGCCCTTGAGGAATTCCACCATGATTTCAACAATTTCCATCCCACCATCAACCTCAGCCTGGACCAGTCCACACAAGAGATCCACTTCCTGGACACTACAGTGCTAATTAGCGATGGTCACATAAACACCACCCTATACCGAAAACCTACTGACCATTGTACTTACCTACATGCCTCCAGCTTTCATCCAGACCACATCACACGATCCATTGTCTACAGTCTAGCTCTAAGATATAACCACATTTGCTCCAATCCCTCAGACAGAGACAAACACCTATAAGATCTCTATCAAGCGTTCTTAAAACTACAATACCCACCTGCTGAAGTGAAGAAACAGATTGACAGAGCCAGAAGAATACCCAGAAGTCACCTACTACAGGACAAGCCCAACAAAGAAAGTAACAGAACGCCACTAGCCGTCACCTTCAGCCCCCAACTAAAACCTCTCTATCAAGGATCTACAACCTATCCTGAAGGACCATCCCTCACTCTCACAGATCTTGGGAGACAGGCCAGTCCTTGCTTACAGACAGCCCCCCAACCTGAAGGAAATACTCACCAGCAACCACACACCACACAACAAAACCACTAACCCAGGAACCTATCCTTGCAACAAAGCCCATTGCCAACTCTGTCCACATATCTATTCAAGGGACACTATCATACGACCTAATCACATCAGCCACACTATCAGAGGCTCGTTCACCTGTGCATCTACCAATGTGATATATGCCAACATGTGCCAGCAATGTCCCTCTGCCATGTACATTGGCCGGACCGGACAGTCTCTACACAGAAGAATAAATGGACACAAATCAAATGTCAAGAATTATAACATTAAAAAACGAGTCGGAGAACACTTCAACCTCCCTGGTCACTCAATTACAAACCTAAAAAGTCGCAGTACTCCAACAAAAAAACTTCAAAAACAGACTCCAACGAGAGACTGCAAAATTAGAATTAATTTGCAAACTGGACACCATTAAATTAGGCTTGAATAAAGACTGGGAGTGGAAGGGTCATTACACAAAGTAAAAACTATTTCCCCATGCTAATTTTTCCCCTACTGTTACTCACGCCTTCTTGTCAACTGTTGGAAATGGGCCACCCTGATTATCACTACAAAAGTTTTTTTTTTCTCCTGCCGATAATAGCCCACCTTAATTGATTAGTCTCATTATAGTTGGTATGGAAATCCCCATTTGTTCATGTTCTCTGTGTATAGATATCTTCCTACTGTATTTTCCACTGCATTCATCTGAAAGTGGGTTTTAGCCCATGAAAGCTTATGCTCAAATAAATTTGTTAGTCTCTAAGGTGCCACAAGTACTCCTCATTCTTTTTGCTGATACAGACTAACACAGCTACCACTCTGAAACCTGTCACCTAAGTGTTTTATTTCCATTAATCAACAGTGCTTACTGCAAGATTTGTATGTGTTGGGGGAGGTAATTTTGCAAAATACTCTTTACATGAAACTGAAAGTTTATTCATTTTTTGTTATTGAAGGACAAGAGAAAATGAGAAAAATTAAAGATTTTTCTGATATTACACATAATTTTTCCCATATCATAATTATTTTAAAGGCTGCCAGCCTGAAACCTATAGGACCAGATTCTGCACTTGGATGATCAAATATGGTTCCCATTAGACTACAGTGAAGTATCCATGGGCAAAATTATACCTGTAATTTCATTACGCTTACAGTATTTACCTTTCACTTCTAGACCTTTCTTTCTGCATTGGTCTTACTGCTACTTTCAGAAGAGTTTCAATCACAGATAGACCACTTCAGCTTTCAAGTTTTAGGCATCAGAACAGGGGTAGTCAATAGGTGGACCGTGGGGCAAATTCGGACTGCCAGAGACTTTAGAACAGTCTCTGAAATCTTTTATTTACTTATTATTATAGTTTTTTTTATATTATTTTCTCTGGAGTCAGCACCTTGACTGTACCTTGGCCAAGAAATGTGGACCATGACACAAAATAATTGACTATTCCTGCATAAGAAGTTCCTAAGGGGTTTTAAAACCTGTTATATACAGAGACAAAGTGAACTTGAACAGGAAAAAATCATTATGATTTTCTGTCTATTTATATTTTGCCCTTTCAAAAATGCATTTATAAATGTGTAATGATATTAATTAATTACATCTACTGTATTATTTTCTGATATTAAATTACTTCTGTGAAAAGCTGTGAAATGGCTGAAAATTATGCCAGATTCCTGTAAATAATTTGCATGCTGGATCTAAACAGGCTCTTCACCATCTGTATAACATCAGATATTTTTCTTCTGCCTTCTCCTGTTTTAAATTTTTCATTGCTCTTGCAATAACAGTCTTCTCTCAGTCTAAGCCATTTCATAACACACATTTAATTTCTTCATTGGTTCAATAGTGGAATAGGACTACTTCTGTAAGTAACAATTTATATGATCAGCTCCTAAATTATAGGATTGGAGTTTGCTTTTAGATATACCATAGTTTAAACTCTAAATTATTATATACAAAGTTTTGGTTTCTTTATTATGAAGATTTTAATTTTAATGCTTTAATTTCATTATTGGTAAATAGCCCAACACACAGTCTCTGAAAAAATGTTTTTAGGAATATGGAAAAAAGTATTCCTCAGGTTTTGTGTAATCTTTCTTGAAGTTCTAATTCTTGTTCAAGTGCTGATCCTTATATGAATTCCAAATGCTGGTGTGCATGCGTACCATGTGCCAGAGCTGGAACTGTTCATAATAGTGTCCGTTGACACGCCCCCCCCCCGAAGCGTATCATGCGTCGGCATGTGGCGCATCCAAGGCTTTAAGATGCTGCGCGGGTCAACGCCGCTCCAGTTCCCTTTTACCGCTGCATGGCCACAGTTGGAACCCTTTGTTCCTACGTCCTCTTAGTTACCTAAGAGTATTGTGTTCGACCCTTTTTAACTGTATATAGTACCTATTTTCCTCCTCTTTAGTTTGTTAGTTTTACATTCTTAGTATATAGTTAGGTTATTTTATTGGACTTTCCCCTTTGGGGACTTCTCCACCCTTCCCGGCCCAATCCCATCTAGCCAGCTTCAAAAACTGCACCTTGTGCCCTCGCTCGTTCTCAGTGAGCAATAAGCACACTGTTGTCTCTACTGCCTGGGTGAAGCCCATATAGTTTCCTGCTGCTCCATTTGCCACTCATTTCCATCACGGACCTGAGCAGCTTATGCATTTCATCTCCATAACTTTTTAATAGAGGAGGCAATGTGGTCACATGCGCAACAAGACCTGGCTCCAACGGAACCACCAGAGTGACGCCTGTCACTGGTGGTAAGTGCCTCACCTGGCTCCTCATATGCAGCACAGCTGCACCCACTGAAGCCCCACCGCGTTCACAAGAAGCACAGGCACAAGGGCGGCTCTCTTACCATGGCCACCTCAGAACGATGCATTTCCTCCACGAGCTGGGATTGGTCGAGTGAGAAGTGTGCTGCAATAGAAGTTCGGGCTTCAACTTCGGCCCCTAAGAGAGTGTGCACACAACACCGTTCCTAATGCCACCACTTACTATCAGCCCCATCTAGTCCAGCAGCGGGACCTTCGACCTCGCTCTTGGCACTGTCAACTCCATTGGGACCCTTAGGCTTAATGCATCCGATCCCAGGCACTCCAGGCTGTCTATCACCTCTCACGTTGTCAGCGGAACTTATGCTACCCTTCGCAAGTACTCTGCTGCACTCTGGACTCCCTTCTCTAGTCGATGAACCCCTTGTCCTCCATCATTCTCCACTGGCTCCGGAACAGATGAGCCCCTCTTGCTCTTCAGCCATCCTCCTCCAGCATGCCTGGCACCATTGGTCCCAGCAGTGCTGACAGCTCCTCCCTTTCCAGAACCCTTGGAGTCTGACTGGTCTACCGAACCGGACACGGCCTTTTCCCTGGCCCACGCTTACAAACATTACAACATACAAACATTACTTACAGTCCTGATCCTTGGCACTCTTCGGACTACAGTCCTGCATCTGACTCCTAGTCCAGAAACCCACAGGCAATGTCAGTGCATGGCAACCCCTACTCCTGACCTAACTGGCCCTCCTGGGACCCCTAGCATCATCGTGGTATCATCGCCCACACCATGCATCTTCTTCCCATACTGCCACTGTCCAGGATGAACCCTTGGATGGGTCCTGCTCCATCGGCACTGCCAGTCCTGATGACACCTCCAGAACCACCCATCCCTACAGGCACTTTGTCACTAGAAAATGCCTTTATTCCACGTTCCGTCTCACACCTGGTGACCACACGCAATATCAGTCCCTGCTTCATCGCATGGCTACTGCCCTCAACCTTCCAGTGAAAGATGTTCAAGACCCTCAGTACCAATTCCTGGACATCCTTCAACTTTCTGGTCCCTCTCATACAGCCTTACCCATCCCCGCTGCCATACTGCATGGCGGTGCCATATAAGCTAGGCGGTGTGGCATACGCTAGCATCCTGCACCCCTACACGAAAGCGTATATACTTCCCTCTAAGGGCACAGACTTTCTGTGTTAATTGGCTGTAAAATGCTAGCAAATTGGAATGGTAACTTTTTACATCTACTTTGTAAGTAGTTTCATCCGATGAAGTGAGCTGTAGCTCACGAAAGCTTATGCTCAAATAAATTTGTTAGTCTCTAAGGTGCCACAAGTACTCCTTTTCTTTTTGTAAGATATAAATCACTTCAAAAGGTTCAAGGCAATGGAGAATGAGGTCCATGCTCTACATTGCAGTTTAACTCTACTTTCTGTTGCAAGGGAACATCTCAGTTCATCCAGTATAATTATGTAGTTACTTATTTGTATTCTGACATTTCTCTTTATGAATGAGGAGTGGAAGAACACGAGATACTCTGTCATAAGAAATCAGCCATCATATATTTGTTTGTTTTCACCAGTGGTGTTCTGGACCCTAAATGATAGTTGTGGAAAAGAGACCCTTGGTGCATGGGGTATTTAAATAATTGTTAAACCAGATGTGTAATATCATCACAAAAATTTACCAGCCCAGATACAAACATTACTCCCATGATAATGAAAAAGTAATGCTGCTTTACTCATTTAAAAAAAAACAAAAATACAATATCTCTCTCCAGGCAAATGGGTGAGTAATTTATAGATAATGTCATTAATGTAACAATAACTATAATAGATTGCAGAGTAGCAACCGTGTTAGTCTGTATTCGCAAAAAAGAAAAGGAGTACTTGTGGCACCTTAGAGACTAACAAATTTATTTGAGCATAAGCTTTCATGAGCTGTAGCTCACGAAAGTTTATGCTCAGATATAATAGATTGCATACTGCAACTTTGTAGTATGCCAGTGAGCAATGTACACTGTGCTAAAAGGTGTGTGTATGTGTTTGAATGTATAATGTATATACAAAGATGCAATCACATGTACCACTTGCCTGTTGTGGAGATATCCATACAATTAATTCAATTCACCGTGGGCTTTTGGCCACCTCATCTTCACTCTATCTAATAATCAAATTCCACAAGGACTGTTTCTAACATTTCAAAACTCTGAGGAGCTTCACAAATAAATTGTTTTAAAAAATGGCATGTTTTCTTCTGTCCCTCTTCCCCAATATGTGAAATTTCTTCTTTCTATAGTAAAGATCAGAATTATCAGACACATAGATAAACGTGATTTGTTGGGACATAGTCAACATGGTTTTTGTAAACGGAAATCATGTCTCACCAATCTTCTAGAAGTCTTTGAGGGGGTTAACAAGCATGTGGACAAGGGTGATTCAGTGGATATAGTGTACTTAGATTTTCAGAAAGCCTTTGACAAGGTCCCTCACTAAAGGCTCTTAGGCACAGTAAGCTGTCATGGGATAAGAGGGAAGGTCCTCTCATGGATCAGTAACTTGTTAAAAGATAGGAAGAAAAGGGTTGGAATAAATTGTTAGTTTTCAGAATGGACAGAGGTAAATAGTGATATCTCCTTAGGGATCTGTATTGTGTCCAGTACTGTTCAACATATTCATAAATGATCTGGAAAAAGGGTGGTTCTTTAACTGCTTGCCCATGTCGATTCCATTCTGTGTGTGCATGTGCGCAGTCGTCGTAGATTTTTGCCTTAGCAGTATCCATAGGGCCAGCTGTGGTGCCCCCTTTAGAGGCACTATGGAAGCTAGGTGCGCTCTCCAGATGGCATGGGATGTGGCAGACTCAGAGGCTAGGATGGTTGTGGCGGTGATTTTCATGAGGTGCAGCTCCTGGCTTAACACCACTGGTCTGTCCCAAAAGATGCAGACCTCTATCCAGGACCTCCCATTCGATGGGAACGGTCTCTTTTTGGAGCAGACTAATGAGAGGCTGCATGGATTAAAGGACATTCGGACCACACTGCACTCTCTGGGCATGCATATGTCGCAGTCTGCATGGAAGGAGTTCCAGCCACCCTGCCGCCAAGACCTTGGCAGCCTCGTCAAGGATCTGCAAGGAGAAGGGATAGAGAAACGAGCTTTAGTCGTTGCCGCCCTTCCTTTTCCATTCACCCTCGCAGCCCAGCCAAGCATCCCAGGGTCCAGAAGCGCTCATTTTGAAGGTTCACTCGAGAGCAATGCCCCAGTCAGTTCCCCGGATCCACCTTGTTCTTTCCTCGTCCATCTTCGTCCCTACCGTTCGGCCTGGTCGTGGGTCACCTCGGACCAGTGGGTGGTGGACATAGTATCTCGGGGCTATCCCCTGCAATTTTTGGCCACCCCTCCCTCCCACCTCCCCTCTTCTGGGACCGTTCTCACGAGTAACTACTTGTCTAAGAGGCTGAGAACCTCCTGTACCTAGGGGCAGTGGAGGAGGTCCCTCAGTACATGAAGAGAAAAGGGTTCTATTCCCACTACGTCCTAATCCCGAAAGCAAAACGGGACCTCAGACCCATTCTGGACCTGCATCACCTCAACAAGTCTCTCAGAAAGTTGCAGTTTCGAATGGTCTCCCTGGCCTCCATCATCCTCTCCCTGGATCCAGGAGACTCGTACATGCCACCCTTGACTTGAAGGATGCTTATTTCCATATTCCAAGGTCACTGACATTTCCTCCATTTCATAGTGGGTAGATGCCATTTTCTAGTCATGGCGCTGCTCTTTGGCCTCTCATCGGTCCTGAGGGTGTTCACAAAATGTATGGCGCCAGTGGCTGCTTACCTGAGACGTCAGGAGGTCCAGGTCTTCCCATATCTCGATGACTGGCTCATCAAAGGCAGGTCTCAGGAGCAAGTGCAGAGGAGCCTCAATCTGGTGCGTTCCACCTGCCATGACCTGGGCCTGTTAATAAATGAGAAAAAATCCATCTTAATACCTGTCTAGCAAATAGAGTTCATTGGAGCAGTTCTCAACTCTAGACAAGCAAGAGCCTTCCTTCTGGAAGTTCATTTTCAAGCTATATTGGCCGTGATCTCACATATAAAGAACAACCAGCTCACCATGGCTCACACCTGTCTGCGGCTCTGCAAGCATGGCTGGTGTCTGTCTACATCCTCAAGAGGCATGACCTAGACCGGGTAGTCAGGGTGCCGGACCACATCAGGTCATCCCTGGATTGATGGTTAGACCCCGGATCGGTGTTGGAGGGAGTCCGCTTTGTAACCCCATCCCCATTGTTGACCCTGGCCTCTGATGCTTTGGACTTGGGCTGGGGAGGCAACTTGGGCGAGCTGAGCACCCAGGGCCACTGGTTGCAGGAAGATCTAACCATCCACATCAATGTCAGGGAGCTAAGAGCAGTTCATCTGGCCTGCCAGGCTTCCTTGCCCCACCTGAAGGGCAAATGTGGTACAGGTCCTGATGGACAATATTACATGTATTACAATGTATTACATCAACAGGCAAGGCGGTGCCAGGTCTTTGGCCCTTTGTCAAGAAGCTCTCCGTCATTGTGTGCGGCATGCCATTCATCTGATAGCCACACACCTGCCTGGAACCTGGAACATCTTGGCAGATCACCTCAGCAGGACTTCCTCGGCTCGCCACAAGTGGTCGCTCCATCTGGAGATGTTCGTCATAATCTTCCAGGGGTGGGGGACTCCGCAGGTGGACCTGCTTGCGTCCAGACAGAACAGAAAATGCCATATGTTTTGTTCGATGCGGGGGACGGACAGGGGCTCCCTGTCAGACGCCTTTCTCGTTCCTTGGTCGGGAGCGCTAATGTATGCCTTCCCACTAGTGCTGTTGATTCACAGAGTTCTTGTGAAGATCAAGCAAGACAGGGCGAGAATTATCCTAATAGCCCCCACGTGACCTTGCCAGCACTGGTTCGGCACATTGCTGTATTCGGTAGCCTCCCCACTGCAGCTGCCCCTCTGGCTGGATCTGCTATCCCAGAACTACGGCAGCCTTTTGCACCCAAACCTGGTGGCGCTGCACTTGATGGCTTGGCTACTGCATGGCTAAGTGCGGACAAATGGGCATGCTCAGCCCATGTTCAGCAGGTCTTGCTGGGTAGCAGGAAACCCTTCACCAGAGCAACTTACCTGGCCAAATGGAAAAGGTTCATGTGCTGGGCCTCAGAACAGCGTATTCGGGCCAAACAGTGCTGCAAGCTGCAAGACTCTGAGTCCACCTCCATTGATACTGCTTGTGAGCTAAGTTCCCTCTAAGCTGTGCGGCCACGCAGCTACCTATCCCCAAGCCCCAGACCTGCCGCAGCGCCCCTCTCCCCACCCCAACCCAGCCCAGTGCCAAACCTGATGCAATCGGGGGACAGGCGCCCCACCACAGCCCAGCACCAAACCTGACAGGTAACAGGCGCACCCTCCCCCAGCCTGAACCTAGGCTGGCCTGGATCTGCCACGGCAGGGAGAGGCGCCTCTCCCCCCCCTACCTCCAGCCCAGGTGCTGCTGCAGGGAGAGGGAGCGGCGGGAGGGGAGTCCTCTCTCCCCACCATAGCCCTGGGGAGCCCCACTGCACCCCCACCCCAGAGCCTGCACCCCCACACCCCAACTGCTTGTCCCAACCCTGACCCCCACATCCCCGGCCCCACCCCAGAGCCTGCACCCCCAGCTGGAGACCTCATCTCCCCTGCACCCGAACCCTCTGCCCCAGCCCTGAGCCCCCTTCCACACTCTGAACCCCTTGGCCCCACTCTTCCACATGAATTTTGTTATATGCGCCAATATGGAGGTGATGTGTCACACATCACCTCCATATTTGTGGACATAACAAATTCATTCTGCACATGGGTGGGAAAAATTAGAGGGAACACTGCTTGTGAGTCACCTAGAATGGAATTGACATGAGCAAGCATTCAAAGAAGAAAAAACTGTTACCTTCCTTTCATAAATGTTGTTCTTTGAGATGTGTTGTTCATGTCCATTCCAATATCCGCCCTCTTGCCCCTTTGTCAGAGTTGCTGGCAAGAAGGAATTCAGAGGGCATAGGGCTGGCAGCACCTGATATACCAACGCATCAGCGCGGCACTCAAGGAGGCGACAAAGCTGGCTCTGTAAAGGCAAAAATCTCCGACAACCGCGTACGTGGGTGTGCGCGCACCTAGAATGGAATGGAAATGAGCAACACATTCTGAAGAGCAACAGTTATGAAAGGTAGGTAACTGGTTTTTAAATAATGAGGTGGCAAAATTTGCAGATGATAATACTAAACTACTCAAGATAGTTAAGTCTAAATCAGACTGCAAAGAGTTACAAAGGGATCTCACAAAACTGGAGGGCTGGGCAACAAAATGGCAGATGAATTTCAGTATTGACAAATGCAAAGTAATGCACATTGGAAAACATAATCCCAACTGTATATATAAAATGATGGGGGTCTAAATTGGCTGTTACCACTCAAGAAAGAGATCTAGGAGTCATTGTGGATAGTTCTCTGGAAACAGCCACTCAATGTGCAGCAACGGTCAAAAAAGCTAACTAAATGTTGGGGATCATTAGGAAAGGGATAGATAATAAGACAGAAAATATAATATTGCTTCTATATAAGTCCATAGTATGCCATGGACTTATATAGAAGCAATATTATATTTTAGAAGCATAGAATCATAGAATAGAATCATAGAATATCAGGGTTGGAAGGGACCTCAGGAGGTCATCTAGTCCAACCCCCTGCTCAAAGTAGGACCAATCCCCAACTAAATCATCCCAGCCAGGGCTTTGTCAAGCCTGTCCTTGAAAACCTCTAAGGAAAGAGATTCCATCACCTCCCTAGGTAACTCATTCCAGTGCTTCACCATCCTCCTAGTGAAAAAGTTTTTCCTAACATCCAACTTAAACCTCCCCTGCTGCAACTTGAGATGATTACTCCTTGTTCTGTCATCTGCTACCACTGAGAACAGTCTAGATCCATCCTCTTCGGAACCCCCCCTTCAGGTAGTTGAAAGCCACTATCAAATCCCCCCTCATTCTTCTCTTCTGCAGACTAAACAATCCCAGTTCCCTCAGCCTCTTCTCATAAGTCATGTGCTCCAGCCCCCTAACCCTTTTTGTTGCCCTCCGCTGGACTCTTTCCAGTTTTTCCACATCCTTCTTGTAGTGTGGGACTCAAAACTGGACACAGTACTCCAGATGAGGCCTCACCAATGCCAAATAGAGGGAAATGATCACAACCCTCGATCTGCTGGCAATGCCCCTACTTATACATCCCAAAATGCCATTAGCCTTCTTTGCAACAAGGGCACACTGCTGACTCATATCCAGCTTCTTGTCCACTGTAACCCCTAGGTCCTTTTCTGCAGAACTGCTGCCTAGCCATTCGGTCCGTCGCAGTGTATGGGATACTTCCATCCTACGTGCAGGACTCTGCACTTGTCCTTGTTGAACCTCATCAGATTTCTTTTGGCCCAATCCTCCAATTTGTCTGTGTCCCTCTGCATCCTATCCCTACCCTCCAGCATATCTACCTCCCAGTTTAGTGTCATCTGCAAACTTGCTGAGGGTGCAGTCCACGCTATCCTCCAGATCATTAATGAAGATATTGAACAAAACCGGCCCCAGGACCGACCCTTGGGGCACTCCACTTGATACTGGCTGCCAACTAGACATGGAGTATTTTCTTGAATACTGCGGGCAGATGTGGCCGCACTGTCTCAAAAAAGATATATTGCAACTGGAAAAGGTACAGAAAAGGGCAAGAAAAACATTAGGGGTATAGAACAGCTTCTGTGTGACGAGAGATTAATAAGACTGTGACTTTTCAGCTTGGAAAAGAGACGACTAAGGGGGAATATGTTTGAGGTCTATAAAATCATGACTGGTGTGGAGAAAGTAAACAAGTGTTATTTTCTCTTTCTTATAAGAGTAGAACTAGGAGTCACCAAATGAAATTAACAGGCAAGAAGTTTCAAACAAACAAAAGCAAGCATTTCTTCACATGATAAACAGTCAATCTGTGGAACTCTTTGCCAGAGGATGTTGTAAGGCCAAGACTATACCAGGGTAAGAATTAGATAAGTTCCTGGAGGATGGGTCCATCAGTGGCTATTAACTAGGATGGACAGGGGATGCAAACCATGCTCTGTATTGTCCCTAGCCTCTGTTCGCCAGGAGCTGGGAATGGGCGACAGGGCTTAGATCACTTGAGGATTACCTGTTCTGTTTATTCCCTCTGAAGCATCTGGCATTGGCCACTATTGGAAGAGAGAATACTGGTCTTGATGGACCATTGGTCTGATGCAATATGGCCGTTCTTATGTTCTCTCTCTCTCTCCAAAATTTCACTGCTCTGTGAGGTGAAGGATTAAGTGCTGCGCCAGTGGCAAGTTTAAGGAGAAATTCCCAGGTTTCCCTTGGGACCCATACAGCATACACTTCTAGTCAGGGAAGGTCACATGATATCAGATCTTAAAATTGTAAAGTTGGCATGTGTATGTAAAATAAATTCAAGTAATGTTGTAATGCTCTGTAAGTTGTTTGTTACCATTGTCTTCTCCCTCCGTTTTGTGACCAGTTGGACTCAGGCTGGATTTGTCAAAGGATCTTAAAGGATTTAGGTGCCCAGCTCCCTTTGCATTCCAGTGGGATTTGATTTTACAGACAGAAATGAAATATTGTAACAATGCATCTCATTGTAAGGTTCTGAAGTATTTTTAAATAGTTTCTCTATAAACCGTGCAGCAAATATGAAACATGTAATAGAGTGATTGTAAAGGTTTTATTGGCACTTCTTGGGATGATCTGCATAATTCATTAGTGGCTTCACCACCATCTTCATGCCAATAAAACCTTGATAAAATACCACACAATCATTTGTTCTCTCTCATTTCATATATTTAGAATGATAATGACATTTGTAGGATTGGAATACAAGGCTGATGCTCCAAGCTTTAAATAAATATGTTGTACCACTTTGTGCATTGTCAGACATTTACTTCTGTTTCATGGAGCAAGGTCATAACAGTAAGCCATTCCAGAGCAATTATCAACAAGCTATGTGTGTGTAAAATACTTATGGAGACGTGTTTTCTAAAATACACAATATTACAGTTAATCTATTTCCTGTCATCCTTCTGATGTTAGTTGTAAATACCTTCTAAATGTGCTAATATATTGCAATGGCCCTTGCAGTTGAATGGGAGGAAAATGGATCTACGAAATTTAAAAAACGCCATAGAGAGAGGTTCAGTGATAGATTAGGAGTGACTTAAGTCTCAGTTTTGGCAGGTGTTGAGCACTTGTGAAAAGTGTTGAGTACCTACAGTTCACAGTGAGGTCCATGCTCAGCACTTTGCAGGAGTGAGTCCTTTTTGTATTACTTGTATTTCTTGTGTCCAGGATGTGAAAAAATTTATTCTTGAAGATGAAATTATGTTGGCAATTAGAGTTTAGCACACTCCACGTGTAATGGAGAAAAGTTGATGGAAAGAAAATAAGTACCTCAAACACATCAAGTTGATTATATTTCCTTGGGTTTTAATTGGTCTTCATTGTTGCCTGTATGGATGTTTTGAGTGTCACGAAGGGGTGGCCTGATCTGGCAGGGGGAGGAATGAGCCCAAGAAGCCGTAGTGATTCCTTTTAAGAAAATGTATCCTTTTCATCTGAAAAGATAAAGTTTTCAGTGACAGCTTCCCTTCACGGCAGTATTTCTCATCCGCAAATGGCCAGCAGTTTTAGGGGGATATTGTTAAATACTTTTTTGTATAGCTGCACCACTTTGAAAGCCTGAAAATGTTTGTCTTGATTTCTGCTCATTGCTGCTTCTGCAGAGCCAACAAGGTGGAAGCAGTCTTGTGCAGCTTTACTTCCATGGAATTCTTTAAAAAAAAAAATGAATTGACTTCTAAATCCCAGAGGACATTCTTTGCTAAACTATAGCACAATAGGTGGTGAAATGTAGGGCTTAAACTATTTGCATTCTGTCACTGACAGAATAAGGATTCTCACTTATATCCACACTTTGCTAAACCACAGACTCTATAATCTGCACATAAATCTGACAGTTTCTTCCCACGTTAGCAAACTTTTAATAGCAGAGACAGCACTCCTATCATTACGAGTTTATGACCTGAAGAAGAGCTCTGTGTAGCTCAAAATCTTGTCTCTCTCACCAACAGAAGTTGGTCCAAAAAAAGACCAACCCACCCATCTTGTCTTTCCAATATTCAGTCATTTATAATGAGTCTTCCCAGCTATTACTGATAATTAGCAAGGTTCTTCAGTATAATTAAATTTAAATTTTCTTAACAAGCATGGTCCAGTGGATATGGCACTGGACTGGGAGTCAAAAGATTGGTTATTTGTCCAGCTCTTCCATAGACCTGCTGGGTGGCCTTAGACAAGTCACTGTCATCATAGAGCTTCAGGATATGATGCATGTCCCAGCGTGTGACTAGTCCATTGGGAGTGACCCCGTTAGTATGCTGGACCCCAAGGACTCACATAATTCCACAGGGACAGACCTGTGGCCTCTTGAGATTCCAAGACAGGGCCTTCAGGTCCCAGCAATCTCTGTCTCTCTCCATAGCTCTCTGCAGTGAATTCAGCTGAGACAGACCCTGTGGGAGGCTTGTACTGTTCTCCTTTATGGTGCAATTCTTTCAGTGAATATTTGCAACAAGAGCAGGCAGCCTTTTCAAAGCAAGGTAACAATTTATTAGTGACTTGGCTACAGAACCTACAAGTCCTTAGGTTAGCACAGAGAGGCATTCCATTTCTGTCTCCGTCTCTCTCCCTTGTCCTTAGTCCCAGGTGAGAGCCTGTTTCTCCCCAAAGGATAGCCTTTACTCCAGCAACCTGCTGCCTTTCTCCTTTGTTTTCCAGCTGAATTCATGTATTCCTCCTGCCGAGGTTTCCTGCTGTTAGGTATCAGTTCTCATTGTCTTTCCAGATTCTTTGTTGGTATGGATCAGTTTCAATCAGTTTTTTAGTGATCCTTCATTCCACCCCAGACAGCGATACACAGACTTCATGTCTCCTATGCTGCTTCAGGAGCATCTTTGGCCCTTTCACACTCACTAGGTAGCGATGCAAAGGGAAACGGCACATATAGGAGTCATAAAAATATTATAGGAAATTCCCACAATAATTGTCACAAATTTTTCTTTCTGTACTTCAGTTTCTTCATCTGTAAAGTAGATATTTGCCCTTTAATGTGTTTTTAGATCTACAGATGAAAAGTACTGTATTAAGTTCAGTAGTTGTATAAAGTTGTTGTTCAGAAGTTTGGGTTAGTTACAGCTGATGTGCACAGTAATGTTTTTCAACCAAATTATGACTGGTATTTAAGATGAAATTGCTGTCAGTATTGTCATGCATTATATAAAAGAACCAGACGAAGTTGGGATATTTTGTTTATCAAGAGCTTACTTTTGTGTTCGTATTATGAATTCCACTTTAATTAATCTAGTATATATTGTTATGGCCATCTTTGTTATCTTCCATAGAGAGAGCGATTGTCTCAGTATTTGTAGCAGTATATTTTGTCACACACCATGTTCCAACTGGCATGTTTGCTGTAATGATTTCTGCTGATTCCAGTTATATCTCCAAAAATCCACAGTCAAACTAACCTCTGTTAACAAGCCACTGAACCACCAAGGCATCTTTTTGGGCACTGGAAACTTAATGAACCCAATTTCCTTTTTGCCCTCAGGAACAAATTTCAAGAACTTAGGATCTAATTATAGTTCCATACTTAATGTGTATTGGTGCATTGTCTTTAGTCACTCTCCCTTCAGTCATCTGTGTGTAAAGCCTCTTAATTCCATTTTATTGTTTTATATTGAAGTATGTACATGCCATGTTGTTCTACAGATGTTATAGAGAAAAGTTAGTAATTGATCCTGCAAAGTTAGTAGTTTGATCCTGCAAACACTTTTGTACACGCTTAATTTTAAGCATGTGACTAGTCCCATTCATTTCACCGGGTTTCTTTTCATGCTTCTAGTTAAGCATATGTGTGTTTCCCAAGCCTGATAGAGCTGATACTATAGATCACAGAGATTTTGGATGAATATAGTTTGTCTGTCTTGAGTATTAATATTCCTTGTGGTCTTTCACTTTTGAGGAAAAAAAAATAGTGATCAGATAGATCATTGATGGCTGTAAATATTTTGTTATACATTCAACCAGCTGGTGGTGATAAACAGTTGAATTATTAATTGGCTTTTGAAATTAATTAAAAACACAATTAAAGATAAGCAGGTTGCCAGTGACGTGTTGCACATCTAGAGTGCCATCCTTTTGGATGACACATTAAAACATGATTCCTTCTGCTTTGTTTCTGGTTGCTGTTGAAGTAGAAATTAAAATTTAGGACACTCTTGGAAAAACTATCGAGCATAACCCAGTATCCTGGTCAATAGTAGTGCTCTTTCAAACAATTATAATGTATGAAGTATTGCTGTGTATTTTCCTACATTATTATTGTATTGCCGGTTGTTAACTCCTTGCTCTGTAAAGTAATTTTTGGCCCAAGGGCCATATCTGGGTATGGAAATTGTATGGCGGGGCCATGGATGCTCACAAAATTGAGGTTGGGGGGGTGAGGGCTCTTGCTGGGGGTGCGGACTCTGGGGTGGGACCAGAAAAGAGTGCAGGGTGTGAGAGGGGGCTCTGGGCTGGGGCGGTGGGTTGGGGTGTGGGCTCTGGCTGGAGGTGCGGGCTCTGGGCTGGGGCTGGGGATGAGGGGTTTGAGGTGTAGGAGGGTGCTCCAGGCTGGGACCAAGGGATTCAGAGGGTGGGAGGGGGACCAGGGCAGGGGAATGGGGGCGGCGGTGAGGGCTCTGGCTGGGGGTGCAGGCTGTGGGGTGGGGCTGGGGATGAGGGGTTTAGGGTGTAGGAGGATGGGATGGAGGGTGGGAGGGGGATCAGGGCTGGGGCAGGAGGTTGGGGCACGGGAGGGGGTCAGGGATGCAGGTTCCGAGTGATGCTTTAGAAGCAGCAGCATGTCCCCCCTCCGGCTCCTACGCAGAGGCACAGCCAGGCGGCACCACCCCACAGCTCCCATTGCCCAGGAACTGCAGCCAAAGGGAGCGGTGGAGGTGACACATGCGGACAGTGCTCGGAGCCCTCTGGCTGCCCCTAAACATAGGAGCCGGAGGGGGGACATACCGCTGCTTCCAGAAGCCATGGCGCGTGCGGAGCAGCCCCCAACCCTGCTCCCCAGATGGAACATGGGAGTGGGACAAGCCCCAGACCCTGCTCCCATTGGGAGCTCGAAGGCTGGATTAAATTGGCTGGCAGGCCGAATGTGGCCAGCGGGCTGTAGTTTGCCCACCCCTGTCTTAGAGAATGAAAAAATAGCTTGTAAAACAAATTCTGATTTGTTCTAACATTGCTCTGGCCGTTTAGCTGTCACTGCTTTTTGGTAAAAACTGATCATTAGGATCTTAGTTCTAGAGAATGGTTTGGCTATTTTTATTTTTCTATGTGGTTGAAAACAAAGCTCAAGTGAGAGTGAAGGTAGTACCCAGGACCAGACCAGTCTAACCATGATTTGGTGTTGGCAAGTAATGGGCGTAAACTTGTATTGCAGCCCAAACAGCTGTAGCTGCACCAAAGATGTGGAAGAAACCAAAAGATCGGACCCAAGCCACTGAGGAGGTGTTAGAGGCGGAAACAGAGGTAAGGGGCAGTGTAATCTTCCTATATCTTACTTTCAAGACAATGTGTAACCCTCTTGTAAGGCTAGCTTGGGTCACACACTACCACTCATTTAGCTTAGAAGGTGGAAATGGACTTGATTGTGGGGACAAACTGTCAGATACACTCCATTATACTTTAAACAGATATCTGTAGTCTGCAGATCTTTTGGATACCTAAATATCATTCATTTTGTCTAATTTATATCCTCCCCAAGCTCAGGGTTACTCGTCGTAAGTACTGTAGTTCAAGTGAAGGATTGGACAGGTCTCGCTTTGGAGCCCATTAGAGCTGCTCAATAATTAGCCTCAGATGTTCGTGTTGAGTGATATAGCATGCCTTTCCCCTTCACAATGCTGTATTTGTGATGTCATGAACAAAGAACTATGTCTTCATGGCAGAATCAAGCTAGAGGAGAAGCCGAGAAGTGAAAGAGTTGAAGTTTTCATGCAAACATGCATATCAACAATAGCTACATGAATAGAGAAAATTTTCAGCAAATCAGAGATTCCCTCTACCTGTTCTCTCAAGTTTGCACTGGTGTGAGGTCCTTCTTTCTGGTAGTCTGATATGGGCCACCATCTGTATTAAGGGACAGATGATAACCCTTGGATGAACTTGCATAGTTCCTGTTGACTTCAATGGGATTATTGCAGTACATCTTCAAGGACAGAATTTGGGCAGTGAGTCTCTCAGGGTCAGAATAGTGGGAGTCTTAATGGGGTTATTTCTGTACTGTGTAGCAGACTAAAGGGAATCGCAACTATTGCCACTAGAAAGTCTCATTTTGGAGTCCTCTTCCCATGTAGGCCATGTTTAAATGTGCAGAAACTGTTGGAAGTCTGAGAGAGTTCTACTCTTTGTACAGAGACAAACAAAAAACTAATACGAGTGCATTAGTTTCATTCGGTTTGTCTTGGTGGGTTTTCTCTCCTCACATTGCTGGTTAAACTAGTTTCTGCAATTCATTACCTGCTTCTCTATGTGCTATCAGCTCTGTGCTGTCAGTACTTTAGCAGTAACTACATTTTTACATGTCGTGGTACTAAGTTGAGGATAAGGGTGTGGAGAAGTTCATACATAGATATTGAAGGTAGAAAACCTTCTCAGTTTTCATTACTTTTTCAGCCAGTGGTATCTTATTTTCTTCCCCAGCTGTCCTAACTGAGCTTTTTAACTACCCCAAAGGTCCATATCTTGGTTACTACCCTTCTTATCAATCAAACTTTCCAGCTTGGGGTGATGGACTCTGCCGAGTGGCAAAAGCCCTACTGCTGCATTCCCAGCACCTGCTTTTCCAGGGAATGAGAGACATGTGGCAGGGGTCTGTTCTAATGTCAGTATAATTACATTGTATTTATCCTCTTCCCACACATAAGTGTTGCATTCATAACTATATTTATCAACAGTATTCCACATATCTCGTTCATAGTTTTAAAAATGTATTTTGAAAATATGTTTCAGTTCTTCTACATATGCACTGACCCACTATAGTTATAATTTGTCAGATGCTATGGTAAATAATTTTAAACATTCTGAGTGGTGGAATTGTTCATGGTCTGGTACGTTATGAAGAATGAAAAGGTAACTTGAAAGTTAAACTAAAACTTTTGCTTATAAGGCATGTTTGTAAATGGCTTGATTTGAACTGTTCTGCACACACAACCCTGGTGTCCAGCATGAATGACAGCGCTGGCATGACTTTTTTGAGAAAGCTACCTGGGAGCCCAGCGATACTATGTTTTCATTCTTATGGGGTTACTGTCAAAATGTGTTTTAAATTATCTTGGGAAATCTAGAATTAGAAGAGTCATCAAAAAGGAGGAGTTAGCAATAGACTCTATAATCAGATTGATTTAAACTGTCCTTTATCAGCACAACTAGAAAAACTGCCTTCCCTTAGCCAAACTGGATAAATGGAAGCATTATTCATTGTCTCTTCTGAGAGCACCCTGCATGTGGGCAGGCTGTACGTTCCACAACTTTCTCTGATCACTCAGATCATTTTACTGCAGCTCTGTCATCCTTCCACTATAGAAGTATGTTGTATCAATTTGCTTGTATCTGCAGAATTAATCATGAGTCTTTGCTCCTAGTACATCCTGTCAATGAGGATTGACAGGTGGATATACTAGGAGCCTCATCCTTGGTGTCAGCAGGTGCCTGTTTTTACTCTGCAGTAATGGCATACAGTCTAATTATGTGAATAGCCAGTTCTCAGTGGACAGGTGCCCACATCACACTTTCACATTAAATATCCTACCATCACAGTTTGCCCCCTAGTTGGCAAATTCAACAGAAAGACTAATTATTAAATGGACCATTGAAATTAAAGTAATAGAATCTACAATATTAGGGTTGGAAGAGACCTCAGGAGGTCATATAGTCCAATCCCCAGCTCAAAACCAGACCAACTCCAACTAAAGCATCCCAGTCAAAGCTTTGTCAAGCGGGCCTTAAAAAACCTCTAAGTATGGAGATTCCACCACCTACCTAGGTATTCCATTCCAGTACTTCACCACCCTCCTAGTGAAATAGTGTTTCCTAATATCCAACCTAGACCTTCCCCATTGCAACTTGAGACCATTGCTGCTTTTTCTGTCATCTGCCACCCCTGAGAACAGCTAGCTCCATCCTCTTTGGATCCCCCCCTTCAGATAATTGAAGGCTATTATCAAATCCCCCCTCATCCTTCTCTTCTGCAGACTAAATAACCCCAGTTCCCTCAGCCTCTCCTCGTAAGTCATGCGCCCCAGCCCCCTAATCCTTTTCGTTTTCCTCCACTGGACTCTATCCAATTTGTCCACGTGCCTTCTATAGTGGGGGGGACCAAAACTGGACTCAATACTCCAGGTGTGGCCTCACCAATGCCAAATAGAGGGGAATAATCACTTCCCTCGATCTTCTGGCAATGCTCCTACTAATACAGCCCAATATGCCATTGGCCTTCTTGGCAACAAGGGCACACTGTTGACTCATATCCAACTTCTCGTCCACTGTAACCCCTAGGTCCTTTTCTGCAGAACTGCTGCCTAGCCTTTTGGTCCCTAGTCTGTAGCGGTGCATGGGATTCATCCGTCCTAAGTGCAGGACTCTGCACTTCTCCTTGTTGAACCTCATCAGATTTCTTTTGGCCCAATCCTCCAATTTGTCTAGGTCACTCTGGACCCTATTCCTACGCTCCAGCGTATCTACCGCTCCCCCTAGCTTAGTGTCATCTGTGGACTTGCTAAGGGTGCAGTTAATCCCATCATCCAGATCACTGATAAAGATGTTGAACAAAACTGGCCCCAGGACTGACCCCTGGGGCACTCCGCTTGATACCAGCTGCCAGCTAGACATCCAGCAGATCCATTTTCTACCCGTTGAGCCTGACAATCTGGCCAGCTTTCTATTCACCTTATATTCCATTCATCCAATCCATACTTTTTTAGCTTGCTGGCAAGAATACTGTGGGACACCGTATCAAAAGCTTTGCTAAAGTCAAGATGTATCACATCCACCCCATACCCACAGAGCCAGTTATCTCATCATAGAAGGCAATCAGGTTGGTCAGGAATGACTTGCCCTTGGTGAATCCATGTGGACTGTTCCTGATCACCTTCCTCTCCTCCAAGTGCTTCAAAATGGATTCCTTGAGGACCTGCTCCATGATTTTGCCGGGGACTGAAATAAGGCTGTAGTTCCCTGGGTTCTCTTTCTTTCCTTTTTTAAATATGGGCACTATATTTACCTTTTTCCGATCATCCGGGACCTCCCCCGATCACCACGAATTTTCAAAGATAATGGCCAATGGCTCTGCAATCACATCAGCCAACTCCCTCAGCCACCTTGGATGCATTAGTTCTGGACCCATGGACTTGTGCATATCCAGCTTTTCTAAATAGTCCTTAAGAATATAAGAATGGCCATACTGGGTCAGACCAAAGGTCCATCCAGCCCAGTATCCTGTCTACTAACAGTGGTCAATGCCAGGTGCCCCAGAGGGAGTGAACCTTACAGGTAATGATCTAGTGATCTCTCTTCTGCCATCCATCTCCACCCTCTGACAAACAAAGCTAGGGACACCATTCCTTATCCATCCTGGCTAATAGCCATTAATGGACTTAACCTCCATGAATTTATCCAGTTCTCTTTTAAACCCTGTCCTTAGCCTGTTCTTTCACCACTGAGGGCTGCTCACCTCCTCCCCATACTGTGTTGCCCAGTGCAGCAGTCTGGGAGCTTCCCGTGTCTGTGAAGACCAAGGCAAAAAAAGCATTGAATACTTTAGCTTTTTCCACATTATCTGTCACTATGTTGCCTCCCCCACACTTTCCCTGGCCACCTTCTTGTTGCTAACATACCTTCCTAAGTGCAGGACCACCTTCTTCTTACCCTTCACATCCCTTGCTAGCTGCAACTCTAGTTGTGCCTTGGCCTTCCTGATTACACCGCTGCATGCTCTAGCAATATTTCTATACTCTTCCATAGTCATCTGTCCAAATTTCCACTTCTTGTAAGCTTCCTTTTTGAGTTTAAGCTCACCGAAGATTTCACTGTTGAACCAAGCTGGTCGTCTGCCATATTTGCTATTCTTTCTACACTTCGGGATGGTTTGTTCCTGCACCCTCCACAAGGCTTCTTTAAAATACAGCCAGCTCTCCTGTACTCTTTGCCCCCTTATATTAGCTTCCCAAAATATAAGGGGGCAAGCCACGTAGTGTGCATCTTCATGTCCTTTTCCAAGCCAGGGTGTGAAGTACACTGGCAGGGGGCAATGCCAGGAAAACTTGCAGTTGCTGTGTGTTTTTTCATTATTCAGTTGAGGACTCAGTCTCCAAGGCCATTATGCCAAATTTAGTTAAAGAAAAATGAAGTAAATTTACAAATTCTTTACTTAGAACAGTGCAGAAAGCATTTTTGAATGCTATGTTTTAGATAGCAAAGTGATCAAATTCTTCTTTTAAGCATCATAAATTAATTACAGCATTCTTTTAATGGATGAATGTGGTTTGAATTTGGACTTCTCCCAGGAATATTGTGTTCCTACCACTTCACTGAATGTCATCAGAATAAGGCTGTCCCCTTGGAGCATTTTAAAATTAATAGTCAGGGATAACATTCAAAATATGCGAATGCAGACTAACACGGCTGCTACTCTGAAACCATACAAAATATGGGGTTTCCTGAAAAATAACAGCCATATGAAATCGCATTTGTGTGTTACATCAGCATTATTTATTGGAAACTGCTCCAATTTGCAGCGGGTATTTTTCATTTAAAGAAACAATCCCTATGAACAGGGTTCTACACTGCTTTTAGTGGAGCTACTGTTTTCCCATCAGATGAGGGAGTGAGAGATTGCATGGTTTGGATTGCTATCTGTTACTCCTGATCATCATATTACAGGGCTTAACTGTTCCTTCCATTCTAACTCAACAGTACATGTTTCAGAGTAGCAGCCGTGTTAGTCTGTATTCGCAAAAAGAAAAGGAGTACTTGTGGCACCTTAGAGACTAACAAATTTGTTAGTCTCTAAGGTGCCACAAGTACTCCTTTTCTTTTTGCGAATACAGACTAACACGGCTGCTATTCTGAAACCTGTCATTATGCAAGGCATTGAATTTATCCGTATAGAGTGGAAATCTGTTTAAATTTGTTAGTCTCTAAGGTGCCACAAGTACTCCTTTTCTTTCAACAGTACATGTAGACTTTATAGGTAATATTAAGCCATTCCAGTTACACTGTTAATTGACAATGGGTTACCTCAGAAAATGAGATACTGTGTTTTGAGTAAATGATCTTATTTACTCTATTTCATTATAGTTGTACATGTCACAGTTTAAGATACATATACATTATAGTGTTGGGCAAATGTGCTGTCTTGGAAAGGGTGTTGTTTTTAATCAGAATCTCTCTCTTACTTCTACTTCAGTGTAAAGTAGAAGAGGAACTTTCAGGTGACAAAGTACCTGAATCTGAACAGGATAAAATGAGACATGTGTTCCACCAGGAAAGAGATACCTCTGAACTTAAAAAATCAAAAGTTGTGGAAGAAAATGGAGAGCAGGAAGCAGAGCCTTTACGTAACGGAGCTGAGTGTGTTTCAGAGAGTGAAGGAGCTGATGCTAATTCAGGCTCCACAGAGAGCTCTGGTGAAGGGCTAGTATACCAGAATAAACCAGGTAAATCCGGCCTTCCAGCCTGCCTGAATGCATGCATGCATGCTTTGCTTTTCTGTCTTTCCCCCTTCCTTCAGGATGAGTAAGGAATGCTACATAGGCCCTAAGAAAAGAAGGATGCTTATGGACTGAAAGCAGTGTACTCACACTGGGGAGATGTTGTGTTTTACAGTATTTAGCAGTGTTGGGATTTTGCTAATATGCAAGCCTAGAGAGCCCTTCTAGGAGGAGACAGTATTGAAAGTGTCATTTTTCCTTTCTGGTGGTGAAAGAGAAGAAAGGACTGGAGAGGAAGCGGGTGAGAGGAGAAGAAAATTCCTGGCTGCTTCAATTTATATGTCTGTGTGTAGATGACTTCAGCACAAGTGCAAGTGGCTGTGTGAGGTAGTGCCGCACGCCTGGCTTTTGAAATTGATCAGAGAAGTCCTCTTAGTTTTAGAAACTTTAATTAGAGGAGACACAAGAATATTTGACACACAAAACAGAACCATGAGATCTTTTCATTAGAATAATAGCTCTGCTGTAATATAAAACAACAGATATTAATTTAAAGTGGGTTTAAAAGATTACACTGTCGGATCTAACTACTGAATACCAAAACCAGTTGTATAGTTTTAAAAAAATTACCCAGTTATACAATTTCATAGATTTTAATGCAGGAGGGGTTGCATATGATCTAATCTAACCTACTGGCCTCTGATTTACATCTAGACATTCAAAACCTTCCATTTCTAAATTGGTCCCAGTTGGCGAAGGTGATCCTTTACAAGTCTATACTGAATAAAAAAATAAATAATGCATGTTAATAATCTGACCAATCCTAATTATCTAGCCCTAATCAAGCTATGGAATGTTAGTTATTCTGTTGTCAAATGATTAGTGTGTGGGTTCCAAGAAGACAATACTTTTCCTGGTACATAGTGTTATAGATGCTGTACCTGTTTTCTTTCATTAATGATGGTATTTATTTTGTATAGCCTGAACTGCAGTATAGTTTCCCTGTTTAGCAAAGACTCTGAAGCGATGTTCTTTACTCGTGGTTAGTACTAACTTTCAAGTATTTTATTTTTCAGATGCGGTTTCTTCTGAATAAATGAAACAATTTCCTTAAGAGCTTAATAAATATAAAGTGTTAAGTAAAATAGGGAACACAGATACAAAGCTGGGGAGTGAAATACAGGCGAGGAGGAACTATTGCAGTCCAATTACACTGCTGCTGCTTCTGCAGCATTCCATTCTGTTGAAGATCACAGTAGCTTTTCTTGTATTAACTTGCAAAAATAAGCACATCTATTGATAGCATGATAGTTCATAGGATGGCTACCAAAAAAAATAAAAAGCCTCTGGTAGTCTACTATCTATTTATGAAAAAGAAAAGGAGTATTTGTGGCACCAGTTGTAGCTCACGAAAGCTTATGCTCAAATAAATTTGTTAGTCTCTAAAGTGCCACAAGTACTCCTTTTCTTTTTGCGAATACAGACTAACACGGCTGCTACTCTGAAACCTATCTATTTATGGTAGACCACCTATTTATCAGGTAAACAGATTTTAAAGTAAACCTGCAATTTATTAGATGTCTTTTAATAGAAACATGTCATGCAGAGTCAATGGTCCTACAAATTTCAGACCTTTTGGGTGGTTCATAGACTAATTTTGGCCATGCTTTAACTTGTTCCTAAAAGGAATGAATCAAGTGCATCCCTTTTGAAAGCAAAGAGCACTTCATTTTTATTCTGCAAGGTGATCTTGACTAGTTTGGACAATAATCCTCAGTTCTTAGATCTTTTCAAAGCTATACAGATTTTGCCTTCTAGTAGATTTTAGGAAGAATTCTCCATTTGGCCTTGGTTTGCTCTATATGTAAGAAGGTTGTCTCTGACATTTACTAGCTGCTTACTTTTCACACTATAATTTCTTTTTAGGAAACTTCCAAGAGAAAAAGTTGTGTGTATGTAATTATTATTTTTGTTATTTTCAATATTTATCCACATACAAGTGGGGAAGCAGTGTGGTCCAGTGGATAGGCTGTTGGATTTGGATTTCTTGCCCACTGAACTGGCACTGGCCCTGTTTTTCCCATATGTAAAATGGGCATGGTGATAAAAACACTTTAAGATCTGTGGGTGAAAAACACTGTAAAAGGTCTAGATATTATAATCCTTTGTATGTGCTATATTTTCTTTCTCAGCAAAAAGCTTGTTGTTTGGAACAAGTTTCTCTTTGTGGTCATAGGGGTGCAGGTGATGTCATAACATACAGAATCTGAACTCAAGGTTCAAAGGAATTAAATGAGGAAAGAGTAGAAAGACATAGGAAGAAAAGTTTAATAGAATAGACTGATGGATTAGGTAGGAAACAGAGCAATGCAGTTCAGTCTCAGTAAAACACACAAAAAAGAATCTCACATGTTTTTCTTCAGATAAAAATGTGTTTCCTCATTTATGAGCCTGATTAATCAACCTGGCTGTTGAGCTAGTAGATGTTTTCTTCAAGTGCTTGCTCATGTCAATTCCAAGTAGGTATTTGCATGCTGCATGCACAGTCGCCAGAAGGTTTTTCCCTTAGCGGTACCTGTCGGAATGGTTCAGGTGCCCCTGGAGTCGCGCCTTCATGGCACTGCATGTACAGCCCTGCCGACCCGCCACCTGTTCAGTTCCTTCTTACCTCCAGTGACAATCGTTGGAGCGTTCTCTTCTCTTGTTCGTGGCTTGAGCGACCCCCTAGTGGTCTCTTAGTTTAATATATAAATAGTTAAGATAGTTGTTAGCAGTTCTGCTCCTTTCTGAATTACAGCCCAGGCTCGTTTGCAGATGCATTCCTCCTTCCTTGGAAGGACCACCTGTTCTATGAATTTCCACCTATTCTACTTGCCCCCAAGGTTCTGCTCAAGGGCAGAAAGTAAGGAGCCTTGGGGATATTGATAGTGTCAACCTGACCCTGTCAGCACTGGTATACCACTCTCCTGGAACTGTCAGTGGACACCCCGATCATCCTGCCCCTAGTTCCGGACCTGATCACCCAGGACCACAGCCGTCTCTGGCGTCCCAATCTCAAATCTATCCACCTCACGACATGGAGGCTTCATGGTTAAATCCACTAGAGCTGACATATTTGGGGCCTTTGGCAGGAGGAAACCATCCACAAGGGCCACCTACTTGGCCAAGTGAGAGATTCTCAATTTGGTCCTTATGGAATCATATTTCTACGATGCAGTCTTCGGTACCCTTCATCCTGGACTATCTGCTATATTTAAAGTAGCAAGGATTGTTGGTGTCATCAATAAAGGTTCAACTGGCTGCCATTTTGGTGTTTCACCCAGGGGTTGCCAGCCAATCAGTCTTCGCTAACCCAGTGGTTGGCCGTTTTCTTAAAGGACTTGATAGATTATACCTGCAAGTACAACAACTGATTCCTACATAGGAACTCAACCTGGTGCTTTTGAAACTAATGGGGCCCCCTACGAAACCCTAGCAACATGCCCACTACTCTGCCTGTCAAGGAAGGTGGCATTTCTGGTGGCAATAACCTCATCTAGGAGGGTATCCAAGCTTAAGGCCCTAACATCCAAACCTCCTTACACTATCTTATATAAGAACTAGGTACTGCTTCGGCCTCATCCAGCCTTTCTTCCAAAGGTTGTCTCAGTTTCAGGCCAATCAGGAAATTTTTCTCCCAGTTTTTTACCCTAAGCCACACACTAATAGCCAGGAACAAAAAGTCCATTATGGTGGGCATTGGCCTTTTATATCGAATGGACAAAGCCATTTTGAAAATCGAACCAGCTTTTTGTCGCAGTAGCAGACAGGATGTAGGGCCTCCTGGTGTCTTCCCAAAGAATTTCATCGTGGGTCATGACCTGTATCTGGGCATGTTATGATTTGGCAAAGATACTTGCCCCCTCACTGACGGCACATTCCTCTGCGGCAGTCCTGGCACAGGTCTCGATCCAGGAGATCTGCAGGGCTACGACATGGTCATCAGTCCACATCTTTATGTCTCACTATGCCATTACGCAGCATTCCAGAGACAATGCAGCATTTGGCAGAGCGGAGCTTCAGTCGGTGAGTCAATGAATTCCAACCCCACTTCAAAGGTACTGCTTGGTAGGCACCTAATTGGAATCGACATGAGCAAGCACTTGAAGAAGAAAAAACAGTTACCTACCTCTCATAACTGTTAAAAGAAAAGGAGTACTTGTGGCACCTTAGAGACAAACAAATTTATTTGAGCATAAGCTTTCGTGAGCTACAGCTCACTTCATCGGATGCATTCAGTGCATTTTTTCCACTGAATGCATCCGATGAAGTGAGCTGTAGCTCACGAAAGCTTATGCTCAAATAAATTTGTTTGTCTCTAAGGTGCCACAAGTACTCCTTTTCTTTTTGCAAATACAGACTAACATGGCTGCTACTTTGAAACCACTCATAACTGTTGTTCTTTGAGATGTGTTGCTCATGTCCATTTCTAAACCCACCCGCCTATCCCTCTGTTGGAGTGAACCGGCAAGAAGGAATTGAAGAGGCGGTGGGTTGGCAGGGTCCTATATGCAGTACCATAAAGGCATGACTCCAGAGGGTGCCTGAACCGACCCGACGGGTACCGCTAGGGGAAAAACCTTCCAGCAACTGTGCACACGGCGTGCACATACCTACTTGAAATGGACATGACCACACATCTTGAAGAACAACAGTTATGAAAGAAAGATAACAAGGGTTTTTTTTCTTTTCTAATTTTAAACACTGCTGCCAGCAGAGAAAATCATGTCTCCGGATCCTCAGATGCTAATTTTCTGCAGACTGCTCATCTGCAGTTGTCCTTGTCCCTCATGTTATGTCTTACCTTGAACATTGACATTGTAAAGCAAAAAACTTTCACATTTTCAAGCTGCAGTTGAACTCTGTTCTACTCCCAGCATAGAGTGCTCAGAAGTCAAAGCATTTTGTTGCCTGTTTTCAAAAACTCTCTGATTTTGCTCCTCCGTTCCTGAATCTATTTACTTAAGAGCTCCATCCTGGATTTTTATTGTTTCTAGCATCTATAGTCATGGGTGAAAGTTGGTGACATTAATACTTTATGTGGCTCCTCCTGGACTGTGCTGTATGTTCCCCATTGCTTATGCTCTGACTATTTAACTTGTTTATTTCTAAGTGAAAATTAAAAAAACAATTTTAGCCAAAGATACCTTCTTCCAGGTTTATCTAAAGTGTACTCTCCAGGAGCAAAGCTCTTTGTGTTGCCTATGAACCTTAGCCATCTTGTATCATTACAGAACAGTGGAAGCCCATGGATCCTGAAGGGAAGAAGCAGTACGATAGGGAGTTCCTGCTGGATTTCCAGTTCATGCCTGCCTGTATACAGAAACCGGAAGGGCTGCCTCCCATTAGTGATGTGGTCCTCGACAAGGTGAGAGGAGACCCAATAAAACAGGTGTGTGCAAATTCTGTAATAAAGAGGTGAAGACACTAAGAATCATTTGACTGAAAGGGAATGGGATGAGAAAGAGGGGGTTTAACTTCTAAATGCCAAGAATCTGAATTTCTCAATGCCAACAACTCATCCAGGTTCCTGGTTCTGTTGCATATTCAGTAAACATCAGGATTCTATTCATATTAATGACTATGAATTCTAATGCAAACTAGAGTATTTGGTGAGCTTTTTGGCATATGTTTTGTCAGCAAGGGAATGGGACGGTATTTGGGTAAAGCCATATATTATAAAATAACACAGGCTTGGGCTGTGATTTTCAAACTTTTTTTCTGGCGACCCAGTTGAAAAAAATTGTTGATGCCCGCAACCCAGCAGAGCTGGTGATGAGGGGTTTGGGGTGTGGAACGGGTCTCTGGGCTGGGGTAGGGGGTTGGGTTCAGGAGGGTGTCAGAGCTCTGGGCTGGGGTGCAGGCTCTAGGGTGGGGTCAAGGATGAGGGGTTGGGGGGAAAGGGGCTCTGGGTTTGGGCCAAGCTCAGGGCTTTGGCAGGGGGTTGGGGTGTGGGAGGGGGTCAGGGCTCTGGGCTGGGGGTGCAGGCTCTGGGGTAGGGCCAGGGATGAGGGGTTTGGGGTGCAGGAAGGGGCTCCAGGTTTTGGGGGGCTCAAGGCTGCGGCTGGGGATTGGGGCGTGGTTTGGGGATGGGGTTGACTTACCTTGGGCGGCTCCCAGTCAGTGGCGAAGTGGGGGTGCTAAGGCAGGCTTCCTGCCTCTCCTGGCACCGTGGACCGCGCTGCATCCCGGAAGTAGCCATAAGCAGGTGCGGCTCCTAGGCGGAGGCGGTGCAAGGGGCTCCACATAGGTCTCACACACAGGCACCGCCTCCCCCCAGGAACCAGCCAATGGGAGTGCAGAGCCAGTGCTCGGGGCGGGGGCAGTGTGCAGAGTCCCATGGCCCCCCCTCCTAGCAGCCAGAGGGGCTGCTGGCCTCTTCCGGGGCACAGCACGATGTCAGAACAGGTAGGGATTAGCCTGCCTTAGCCATGCAGCACTGCTGATGGGATTTTTAACAGCCCGGTCGGCGGTGCTGACCAGAGCCGCCACGACCCAGTGCCATCCATTCCGCGACCCAGTACTGGGTTGCTACCCACAGTTTGAAAACCACTGGGTTTGGGTGTGATCAATTAATGAACATGAACTGACCATCAGTGTGGACTCTATTTTTTAAAAATGTGCTTCACTGTGAGATTATATTGATTGGTTGATGCTAGCACATAAAAATGGTGACATGGAGTTGGCCAAATGTCATTACACAATGAGTCTTCTCACTATATTTTGTATCTCTTGAAGGAAGGTTATTCATTATTATTTTAAAAGAGCTAGTCATAGGGAGTCTCACCTCAGTTACGGCCAGGTAAATCTGTTGACTCCTGCAGATTTACACATACTTGACAGAACAGATTTGGGCCCCTAAGATTCAAGCACAAATCAGAATATTTGTGATTTCCTATTGGGTGAGCATTTCCACTTTAAACTTCCAGGACTGGCAATGCTGTAAAACCCAGCTATGCCCTCAGGAAAGGCTTTATCCTACTGCCCTTTCAGTTTTCTGTGACCTCACCTGGTCATCATCTTTCAAGGTTGCTTTGCTTGGTCAGCCATTTGCCTTGTTAAAACTAAGGATATTTGTTTCAGATCAGATGACAGTTTAGTGATCCTTAACCATGACCATCAAATGTATTTCTCAAATAGTAGCCCTACTTAGCCATTTTTTAATTTTCTATAAGCCATGTCAAACCCTGACAAATTTTCCAAAGTTCTCTTTGTCCTTGTTGTGTATTTATATAACAGCCATTGGTGTAAGGCATGGCACAAATGAAATACAATTTTTTGTGTAACTCTGGAAATTAATAGAAAACATTAAACTTACCATTTGCTAAAATAACAAATATATGTTGTAACCCTGCTTATAACTGATTGAACATTGGCAGAGGACTGTCTACAGATTACACGTTTGTAATAACCACATCACAAAAGTTTAACAGACACGTTTCGTTGTTGTTGTTGTTCCACCATGCAGATTAATCAGCCAAAATTGCCAATTCGAACTCTGGACCCTCGGATATTGCCTCGAGGACCAGACTTCACACCAGCCTTTGCCGATTTTGGGAGGCAAACTTCCGGGGGAAGGGGTGTAGCTGTAAGTATGAACTATCTTCAGGCTTACTAAGTTAAAAACTGGCCTTGATATCCATGAAATCTAGCCTCAAGGAAAGAGAGTGCCTTTAGGGATCTTAGATATTTTGATTTCTATTCAGTCTGCCTAAAGCAGAGAAGTTATTTTCCTTGAGTACTAATATAGAAGCAAATAAAATCATTGTGCGTGCTTCTAACTTGATAGAAATTAAGGTAAATGAGTTTGATAATAATTTTTCCCCTTTCTTGCTCAAAAGAGATCTGCTTCAAAATCATCCTTGCAGCAGTGGGGCACAGCCTCTGTGGTACCAATGGCCACTTTGGTAACATGCCAGGAGCTTGAAGGACACAGTTAATATAAATACATATTTTTCATACGGTTGCATGAGTTTTGTGTCTGTGTGTGTTCTCACAGAAATCCATTTATATTAAACACAAATAAATAAACTATATTTTCCTAACTGAAGAGCTTGCTTTCTCTTTGTTCTATTTCTTTATTTTATTTTATTTCTTTCCATTTGCCACTGTTCTTCATTCACACTATTTTCTCTTTCCTTCCTTTGTGTTCTCCCCCTTTTGTATTATTATTTCTTTCCTCCTCCTCCTCTGTTTTCCTATCTCTGCCCTGCCTCCTCCTTTTCCTGAATTCTTAAAAATCTTCCCCCTCAATTCTTTCTTCTTCCCTTCCTTTTGCATTCCCTGTTCCTGGCTCATGATTGGCTGAAGTGTGCTGCCTCGATAAAAGGGCCAAACCAGCTGCAGCCTAAAGACAGAGGCTGCTGTGATTGGATGAAAATAAGGCTCAGTTTTGCTCTGCTCTGCTATGCCACCAGCTGATGCTGTATTCAATTGTGTGTCTCAGCTGTGCAGCAAGGAGTGGATTTCACTTCTGCTTCTCACTGATCTGCAGCTGTTTGAAGCAGGAAACAGGAGAGGAGCAGCAAGCAACTGAAAAGGGAAATGGCTCCTAAAGGAGAGAGAAGCAGGGAATGGGAAGAGATTTCATCCTTTAAAACTAATGGTTTCTAGTAAGAAATCTCTCCAAATATCATTCACTTGATAACTCTTTTGAATGCTAATATCAGCAACTTTCCAAGATATTAGCATTCAAAAGAGCAAATTTGTTTGGGGCTTTGTATAGATATAGTGTATCCATTTTGAAAGGTAATACTGTGAACTTAGTGTGTATGCCTGTCTTTGATAACTTTAAATCTTGCTTTTAGTCTCAAAAAATGAAGGTACTCAGCCTTGAAGCTTTGATGCAGTTAAAGATGGCAACATCTTTTTTATTCAGAAACTCTTCAGGGGGTTGCAGGTTGCACGCCAGTGCCATACAGCATTAGTTCTTCTTTGAGTGATGGTCCCTATTGTATTCCACTGAGGAATTATGCCTGCGCACCATGGGTCCAGATTTGGAGAATTTGAAAGTAGTGTCTGTTGGTCCGCACATGCACCATGGCTCACCTTGTGCTTCCGTTTGAGGTGATGAATGGCAGACCAGACCAACCATGTCTTCAGTTCCTTTTTAGTGATGCATGGTCTGGATCAGAACTTTCAGGGTCCTCGTCTCTGACACACTTCTGAAAAGATAGTTGTAAATAGCTTTAATTAAGTTTTTTAGTAGTTTTCCAGGCTTATTTTCTCTTAGCTTTAATAGTTAATACTTTTAGCACTTTTTTTTAGATAGGCTTTAAGGTTTTCACCCCCACATATGGGTACCGGACTATGCCCAGGACTCCAGGCTTTAAACTTTGTGCCTTCTGCCTGCAATCCTTTTTGGTCAGAAGCAACCAGCAATGCTGCCTCTACTGCCTGGGAGAAGCTCAAATCATGGCCAGGTGCAGTATTTGCCAGTCCTTCCCGAGCTGCACCCGAGAAGTCTGGGCACTTTGCCTCTAGAAGCATCTTGTGGAGCTTGCCATGAGACCACACTTGGACCCAGGCCAGGGAACACCCCCCGTACATTGGCCTGGTTCAGCAAGGAGCATGCCTCCTGCTACTACATCTGACTTTGGTGCCAGCAGAACTGCCCCCGTGATGGGGCCTGGTTAGGAGGTAAGGAAGCCTTCCCATAAGCATGGGACTAAGTATTTCTCTAAATCAAAGAAGATCGACACTCCTATCCCCAGCTCAGCCCAAGGGGAGTGAGTATGTTCTAAGTTTCACAGGCACAGGGAAAAGACCCATAAACAATAGGACCCAGCAGTTTTAGGTGCCAATCCATTGATACTGCTATCTCCGGCACCTCACAAGACGCAGGACCTTCCTGTACCAGGAGTGATCCCAGTGCCAGGACCAATGCCTCTCACACCAGGGATATCTGGAGCCATGGCTGCGTCTCGGGACATCTTTTCCTTGCCAGACCTGGAGTTACCCCCTCCATCGAGTCCCTCTACTGCTAGAGAGATTCTATCCCATGCAAGGAATGTGTCTCTGATACGAGGTCCCTCACCCTCTGCACCGATGCTCTATACTCTTCCACTGTCTCCGATGGTACCACCATTAAAGCCACAGTGCTCTGTCTCCTTTTCAGATGAGTCAGAACTGAGAGAAGAACCATCTTTATCATACCACCCTTATGCACCATCGCAGAGACCACCACATCTCCAGCAACAACTACCACCTCAGCTACCACAGAGCCACTGGTACCATGCCCTGGGACCCCCACAATCTCTTTTGGATCCGACCTATTGGGCATATTGGAGACCCTGTGCACAATACAGCCCCTCAAAACCCGCCTGATCTTCAAAGGAACTGTCAACTGCCTTCCCCTTGAGATATCCTTCCAGCAGGCATATGGATCCAGTGGTGGAGAAAGAACTTTTTAGCCTGGTCCCAGCAGTTCCACTGGAACCGGCAAGATTCCCTTCCTCCTCACCAGAGGAAGTGGTGGCTACATCATCCACTTCCCCACTGGATGACTTCAGGCAATTCCAGGAGCAGTTATAGAGAGTCATGGTGAAACTCCAGATTCCTTTAGAAGAGATCCAAGACTTCCAGCACAAGCTTCTGGATGTCCTTCACACCTTGGGGCTGGCAAGAATAGCATTACCAATTAACTAAGCTAGACTGGAGCCTTCCAGAATAGTGTAGTGCCACATGCATGGCTATTATGTTCTGGCCGAAGGATCTGAATTTCTTTTCTCCCATCCACCTCCAAATTCCCTAGTAGCCCAGGCTGCTGCAGAAAGGGCCAAACAGCAACATCTTCGATCCACACCTGCTGATAAGGAAGGGAAGTGAATAGATCTTCTAGAACATAAACTTTTTCATTTTCTAGCCTACAATTCAGGATCACAAATTATTAGCCAAATAGGACTTCCTAAATTACAGTAAATTCGAGGAATTTTCTGATAGCCTTCCACAACGAGATCGTGCTCATTTTCAGGCACTTGTTGATGGAGGGAAGCTCATGGCCAGAACTGATCTCCAATGTACAGTAGATGCAGCATATTCCTCCTCCAGGGCCATGGCTACAGCAATAGTCATGCATAGATAGTCTTGTCTCCATTCTTCTGGTTTTCCTAGGGAGTTCCAGAATACCATTGAGAACCTCCCTTTTGACAAATCCGATCTTTTTAACCAGAAGACAGATGAATCACTACATACACTAAAGGACTCCAGGGCGACTCTTCACTCTTGGGCATCTACACTCCTGCCCTGAAATGAAAATTCCACGGTCCATCATTCACCCACTGCTTCAGATCTCCTAAGTTCTACCCACAGAGACCTAATGAGCACCAGAGAAACGTCAAAAGACACAGAGAGGTCTTGCCTTCCATGGTATCCCTATCAAGCTTCAACGTCCCAGACTCAATCTCCAGTCAAGGGGTGTTTTTGATGTGAGCCAAAGAGCCGCTGACCACTATGTCTACTGCCTCATGACCTTCCTGCTCCCTTTGGGGGTCATTTTTCCATGCTTGGACTGTGATAACAGACAGATGGGTATTGACATCATTCACTGTGGCTAGTCGATAGAGTTTGTCACATTGCCTCCTCCAAAACTCCCCTCCCCATCGCCCTTTGGGGACTGCTCTCACGACAGTATTCTTGTCCAAGAGTTGAACTTCTTGTTACAACTGGGAGCAATAGAATACATTCCTCCAAAATATCAGAGAATGGGATTCTACTCAACTTACTTTCTGATACCCAAAAAGAAAGGTGGCTGGAGACCAGTCCTTGATCTTTGGCACCTCAGTCATTTCATCTACAAATTCAAGGTTCATATGGCAGTGACGAATTTTCATTACAAGGTGCTCCCCTTAAGGTGCTCCCCCTAACTACTGCTCCCAGAGTCTTTATCAAAGTATTTTCCATTTAGCGGACCACGTCAGGCATTATGGACTCCTTGTCTTTCCATATCTCAACGATTGGATCCTAGCCACCAGCTCCAGGCAAGAAACCCACGCATCAGCCTCTGTTACTTAGAATCATAGAATATCAGGGTTGGAAGGGACCTCAGGAGATCATCTAGTCCAACCCCCTGCTCAAACCAATCCCCAACTAAATCATCCCAGCCAGGGCTTTGTCAAGCCTGACCTTAAAAACTTCTAAGGAAGGAGATTCCACCACCTCCCTAGGTAACACATACCAGTGCTTCACCACCCTCCTAGTGAAAAAGTTTTTCCTAATATCCAACCTAAACCTCCCCCACTGCAAGTTGAGACCATTACTCCTTGTTCTGTCATCTGCTACCACTGAGAACAGTCTAGATCCATCCTCTTTGGAACCCCCTTTCAGTTGAAGGGGCTAGTTGAAAGCAGCTATCAAATACACCCTCATTCTTCTCTTCCGCAGACTACACAATCCCAGTTCCCTCAGTTTCTCCTCATAAATCATGTGTTCCAGTCCCCTAATCGTTTTTGTTGCCCTCCGCTGGATGTTTTCCAATTTTTCCACATCCTTCTTGTAGTGTGGGGCCCAAAACTGGACACAGTACTCTAGATGAGGCCTCAACAATGTCGAATAGAAGGGAACAATCACATCCCTTGATCTGCTGCCAATGCCCCTACTTATACATCCCAAAATGCTTTAATGCCTTCTTGGCAACAAGGGCACGCTGTTGACTCATATCCAGCTTCTCGTCCACTATAACCCCTAGGTCTTTTTCTGCAGAATTGCTGCCTAGCCATTCGGTCCCTAGTCTGTAGCAGTGCATGGGTTCTTCCGTCCTAAGTGCAGGACTCTGTTGAACCTCATCAGATTTCTTTTGGCCCAATCCTCCAATTTGTCTAGGTCCCTCTGTATCCTATCCCTACCCTCCAGCATATCTACCTCTCCTCCCAGTTTAGTGTCATCTGCAAACTTGCTGAGGGTGCAATCCATGCTATCCTCCAGATCATTAATGAAGATATTGAACAAAACCAGCCCGAGGACTCTTGGGGCACTCCGCTTGATACCAGCTGCTTACTAGATATGGAGCCATTGATCACTACCCGTTGAGCCTGACAATCGAGCCAGCTTTCTATCCACCTTATAGTCCATTCATCCAGCCCATACTTCTTTAACTTGCTGGCAAGAATACTGGGAGACTGTGTCAAAAGCTTTGCTAAAAGCTCAAGGAACAACATGTCCACTGCTTTCCCCTCATCCACAGAGCCAGTTATCTCGTTAGCCTCCTTTCTTCCCTAGGAATCAGTGTCAACTTCAAGAAATTGATCGTTGATCCCATGCAATCTCTGCACTTCATCTGTGCTACCATAAATTCAGTGATAGCACAACTTTACTTGCCCAGGTACAGATTTCAGAAAATGAGCGACATCATACCTCACATCATGAGCAATCCTTATGTAGCGGCCACTGGCCAGGACTTGGTTGTCCCTCCCTCCTTGGTCACATGGCTTTGTGTGCCTACGTGACTCCCTTCAGGTGACTTCACCTCCGCTGCCTTCAGATATGGGCCCATTTACTCACCAAACCCATCACTCCATGGACTTCATGCTGACAGTCCCTGATAAGGTAAATTCATCCATCCAATGATCAGACCCACATCATGTATCCATGTGGGTTTCCTTTCTTCCCTCCTCCCCAGACAAGATGATAATCATGATACTTCCTTGGTGGGCTGAGGAGCCCACATGGATGATCACGTGACACAAGGAACGTGGACCCCCAGAGAATCCAGGATGCACATAAATATTTTGGGACTCCGAGCTGTAAGAAAGGCATGCAAATCTTTCCTTCCATTCATTCACTCCCATCATGTTCTCATCATGTCAGACAACACCACTGTTTTCTATATCAAGAAGCAGGGGAATGAGGCAGTCAGTCTCTGGAACAGGTGCATCAATCACCAGATCCTCTTGTCCACAGCCTATCTTCTGGGGACACAGAATGTACTTGCAGACTCGCTCAGCAGACATTTTGCAATCGACCACGAGTGGGACTTAGTTGTACACGATATCTTTGCCCATTGGGGTCCCTATGAGACCTAAGGGAGAACAGCCAGTGCACCACATGCTGCTCCAGGGGAGCCCTCAACCACCACTTCTAGGGCAACACTCTCCTACTCTCCTGTTCAGACCAACTCAGCTATGTCCTCCCTCCATTATCGCTCCTGCCTCGAGTGCTTCACAAAATCCGACAAGACAGAATGACAATCATTCTGATCATCACCTGCTTTCCCAGACAATTCTAGTTTCCCAATCTTCTCCACGTGTTTTCCTGCCCACCGATTCCCATCTCCAACTTCCCCAATCTGCTGACCCAGTTCAATGGCGAGTTCAGGCATCCCAATCCACATGCGCTCCACCACAGAGCATGGTATTTGGATGGGCATCTGCTTTAGAATGGATGTGCTCTTCAACTGTGCAAAACATTCTCTCCAGCAGCGGGAAGGACTCCACTCAGCAATGTTACCAAGCCAAGTGGAGATGTTTCTCATCTTGGTTTAACAAAAAGGAGTTTTACCAGAATTGGCAGAGATTGTCCTCATGCTAGACATTCATTAAAGTGATCAGGTCTCATCTTCAGCTCTTTGAGAGTCCACCAGGTGCTAATTAGTGCATTCCACCCTCCAGTGGAAGGGTACTCTGTCTTTACATATCTGCTAATTACTAGATTTTGGAAAAGGCTCATCGAAACCTTCCCACTCAATCAAGCGATCGCAACGCAATGGGACCTGAATGTAATTCTCTCCGTGCTAACAAAGCCTCCGTTTGAGCCATTAGCATCGTGCTCCATGTCCCTTCTTTCCATGAAAGTCCCCTTCCTTGTTGCTATCACTTCCACAGGAAAGGACAGCGAACTCAGAGCTATGAGGGCAGACCCACCTTTCACAGTTTTCCACAATGATAAAGTTTTTCTATGTCTACACCCAAAATTTTTACCATAGGTGGTCTCCAGGTTACACATTAATCAATCCATTCACTTACCTATTTTCTTCCCGAAACCACATGCATCTGCAGAAGAACGTTGACTCCACTCCCTCAACGTCCAACAAGCTCTGACCTTCTACCAGCAAAGAACTAAATCAATCAGGAAGTCCCCTAGACTGTTTGTTGCAGTGCCAGCGAGACTCAGCAGACATGTCATCTCCATCCAAAGAATCTCCAAATGGATTTTGGGTTGCATTAAACTCTGCTACCAGCTAACAGGCCAACCTCCCCACCACAGAGGTGCAGGCCACGATAGCTCAGGCTTGAACCACGGCCTCCCTTCAGGATGTGCCGCTCATAGACATACGTAGAGCCACATGGAGTTCTGTACAGAAACACAGCGTCAGATGCCTCCTTTGGCATGGCAGTTCTCCACATGACCATTCCATCCTCATCGTCGCTCCCTCCTCCATCTTAGGTACTGCTTGTTAATCACCCTCGGCAATACAAGAGGAACCATCACTCGAAGAAGAGGAGGTTACTTACCTGTAACTGGAGGTTTTTTGAGATGTGTGGTCCCTATCTGTATTTCAGTCCCACCTTCCTTCCCTTCTGCTGCGTATTTGTCAAATTTGCGGTAGAGAAGGAACTGAAGGTGTGGTTGGTTCACCCCGCCTTTATTGCCTCTGACAGAAGTACAAGGCAAGTCAAGGTGCATGCGCAGGCCAACAGATGCTACTTTCAAATTCTCTGAATCCAAAGGCATTGTGTGCATGTATAATCCCCAGTGGAATCCAGATAGGGACCACACATCTCAAAGAACCTCCAGTTACAGTAAGTAATGGCCTTTTTATGTGCTGAATGTCTCAAACAGTAAAGTAGACACTCAGCATCTTAGTAATTTAAACATGGCTCTTTCTCTTTCAACAGGCCTGCAAAGTGCAGAACAACCCTGGATTGCCTTCTGTGGCTCGGTGTGGCACCCCAGCATGCCCTCTGTTGGTCTCATCTCACCCACCATTGAAGAACCTGCCGATAGGGGTAAGACAAATCCTTCCTTATCCCCACCCCCACCCCAATTTTTGCACCTTTCTGTAAAGTTTTCTTTTTCATAATTGTATTGTTTACAGAGAATAAAATAAACAGAAAACTTTACAAAAAGGTGCAATACTGTAAAAAACAAAAAAAAACAAAACAAGACTTGCATTGTACCCCTCTAGGCAGTCTCTTCAGTGGTGGGTGGGACATCACCAGTAGAGGGCATGCTGGGACGTTGGCCTGAGCGGGATCTGCGAGGGGTGTGCACTTTGCAGACCTATGGAAAGGGGGAGACAAGGTAAGTCCTGCTTACCCCGTTCGTTTGGAGCATTCAGCGCATAACATACATTTTACATTTGTGCCTGTAAAGAGTAGTTTCTTACTGTGCATTTTTAGGGTAGGTTTTAAAGGTAACAGTATTTAACAAACCTGCTATCCTATAATATTATTCATTATAGGATAAGAGGGATTTCAGCCTAGAAAAATCAAATGTTATCCTCTTGTAAAATGCACCAACATCTGTATTGGCATTGTATGTCCACTCTCATCATTTCACTTTTACACATGCCGTGCCCATAAACCACTGAAGCCCACCACCTAATCCCTGCTCTCAAAATGATGTCAAGCAGCTCAGAGTTAATAAGCTCTCAACATATGACAACTTTCTTTCTTTGCTTCTTTTGGCTTTCTGTCTGTCATTTCAGAAATAGCAAATTTCAAACAAAACAACATGGGGGAATAATTCAGAGTTACTCAAAATAGAACCAAGAGAGATATTTATGGTATAGATGAAAACTGAAAAATACAGAAACAAATAAGGCCTACTTGTGTACGAAGAGAAGAATGTATCCAGATGAGCATAAAGAGGAGCAGTTAGCCTTCTTTGGATTCCTGGATGTTTCTGAGGGATTTGGATTAGTTTAATTATATTCTAAGAAGGGAATCTAAACCAGAAAGAAAACACTAGGGAACTATTTTACTTTTCATGAGTAAAACTATTTTACTTTTCCCTTCTGTGCTTCTGACTCATCTGACAAGTCCTTTAGAGTTTTCCCCATCTGTAAGGAAGGTGGGTTGTGAGTTCGTTAGACACTTTTCAGAGTAGCAGCCGTATTAGTCTGTATTTGCAAAAAGAAAAGGAGTACTTGTGGCACCTTAGAGACTAACAAATTTATTTGAGCATAAGCTTTCGTGAGCTACAGCTCACTTCATCGGATGTGTCAATGGAATGCATCCGATGAAGTGAGCTGTAGCTCATGAAAGCTTATGCTCAAATAAATTTGTTAGTCTCTAAGGTGCCACAAGTACTCCTTTTCTTTAGACACTTTTGAGATCCTTGGATGGAAGGTGTTATAGAAGTGTAAAGTGAGAGCATTATTATTGAAGGTGCTATATAATTAATGATTACTAATAGTAGTAGTAATTTGTATTCTGGTAGCAACAAGGAGCCCCAGGCAGGGACTAGGCCCCCATTGTGTTAGGCACCACAAACACAGACTAAAATTCAGTTCCTGCTGCAAAAAGCTTATAATATAGTATTTTCAATATAAATTATTCCAGACAGACTACTGTTCACTGATAGGTATTTTAAAAGCCAACCACAAATATTCAGCCAATTTGAAATCAGTTTATTCACAAATATAGATATTATTCTTTTAAAAAACTACTTTTCTGGATTAGCTGCTTTGATGTATTGAAGGTCTGTAAACCAAACCAGTTTCAAAAAAACTGCACTGGTCTAGTCAACATTTGCCGCTGTGGCACCAATGCCCATCAGGCGAAATAATGAATTCTACCTCAGCCATTTAATATAACAGAAATAAATCACTGCCCTAGGATTAATGTCACCTGCTTTAATAACAAATACATTGACTTGACATGTTCTTATATTTCAGTACTGTATCTCCTCACTTAATGTCGTCGCGGTTAACATTGTTTCATTGTTACGTTGCTGATCTATTAGAGAACATGCTCATTTAAAGCTGCGCAATGCTCCCTTATAATGTTGTTTGGCAGCCGTCTGCTTTGCCACTGCTTGCAGAAAGAGCAGCCCGTTGGATCTGGTGTGAGCTTGAACCAGGGTGGACCAGTAGCCCCACTATCAGCTCCCCTAAGTTCCCTGTGCGGCAGCCGCCCATCAGGCTATCAATTGCCGGGCGGTTCGGCTGTCCTTGCCCCCACTGCCCTGTGCTGCTCCTGCCCTCTGCCTTGGAGCTGCTCCCGGGAGCCTCCTGCTTGCTGTGCAGAAGGGGGAGAAGAGAAGTGCTAATGTTAGGGTGTCCCTCTCCCCGTGCTCCTGTCCCGCGCTCCTGTACCCCTTCTCCACAGAGCGGGGGGGGACACGCCAGAGCTCAGGAAGCTTGCTGGCAGCAGCTGCTGTCTCAACTTGCGGATATACTTAAAAAGGCAGTTTACTTAGCGTGGGGTCAGCGTACTTAAAGGGGCAATGTGCATCTATCTCTCACACACATGGTGTGTGTGTGTCTCACACACACACAGTCTGTGTCTGTCTCTCTCTTTCTCACACACATACATGGTGTATGTCTCTGTCTCTCTCTGCCATGCAGTCTCCCCTCCCTCCATTCATGCTGCCTTGTAGAGTGTGAGGCTACATCAGTAAGAATGTGTTAACCCTTGAGGGCTCAGCTGAGTGCTAGTTCATCATTTAGCAGTAAGGCATCCCCTGGGAAATATCCCACCGTCTTCCACCCTCTGACTCCACTATCTCAACCAAGCTTCACAATCATCATTGCTCTGTACAGTATTAAATTGTTTATTTAAAACTTATACTCTATGTGTGTGTGTATGTGTATAGTCTTTTGTCTGGCAAAAAAAATTCCCTGGAACCTAACCCCTCCTATTTACATTAATTCTTATGGGGAAATTGGATTCGCTTAACATTGTTTCGCTTAATGTAGCATTTTTCAGGAACATAACTACATTAAGCGAGGAGTTACTGTAGGTGTCTATAAACCCTAAATGTTTTGGTACTTACCTGTTTGATACCTCTCTCCCAATGCTTTACTGGCACAGCTGCAGTTAATGAAGGGTCCCTCAAGCTGGAACCCCGTTGGTGTAAAAGAGAGGGGGCTTCTGGCAAACTCTTTTCCATGAAGGGCCCTCAGGTTAGGAAGAGGCCCAAATCTGTTTACTTTCAGGGCACTCTGCAAACTCTTTTCTTTACTTAAGGCTTTTCTACATTTACAGTGCTGCAGCAGAGCCGCTGTACTGCTTAGTGAAAATGCTACCTACGCCAACAGGGAAGGTACTCCACCTCCCTGAGAGGCAGTAGCTGTGTCGACTGGAGAAGTCCTCTCATCGACATAGTGCTGTCTACTCCAGGGGCCAGGGATTTGGAACTACGTCGCTCAAGGGTGTGGGTTTTTTACACTCCTGAGTGACGAAGTTATACTGACATAAAATGCACACCCCTGAGCAATGTAGTTTTACTGAGTGTAGACCAAGCCTTAGTTTTTTGGAAAGGATTAGGCATGATATGGGCTGGTGTTTATGGCTGAAACAGATAGTGTTTGGGTTTGATTTTGTGTCTGGTTGGCTATTTTCTGGTTTTAGTATGAGGGAAAGTTTCTGTCTTATGTGGTTGTACATTTGCAAATGCACTTAGAGCCTGGAATAGGTACTTTGTAATATTGGTTATAAACTGATTGGGTTCTAAGCAGATTTTGTTACATCACACCAGCATCAAACCAGAGCGAGCATGTTTTGAATGAAAATGGTGAGTGAATTTTCAGTAGTCGTGGAACTGAAGTGACTGATGGCATGGATTTCAACAAGGCATAGTGCAAGCAAGTGCTGTATAAATTTCCACACAGTTGTGTCTGCCAATACACTGTAATACGGATCTGCTAATCTTGTCAGTGATATGGATTTACTTGTGCAATTATGTGGCTTTTATGGTGTGCACAAATGGGAACTAGGATGAGACTGTTAGATTCGTTTATACATGTTCTGCAATTAGATTTGAAAGCGTCTTCATACGTGAAAGGCTAGTAGGTTGGTACACAAATCCTCTTTACCACATAACTCTTTTCAGTGTTTTGTCATGGCTTATGAAGCATGTAAGTGCTTGAGATCATTATCCTGTGACAACATTTCATTCCATTGGCATTATCACTTAATGAAAGCCAAACTAAACTCCATTAGTGACCATTAGTGTATTGTGATGTTCTTTTATCAGCAACAAGCATTTATGCTGTCAAAGTGAAATGTTTAACATTCCTATTATAAGTGCCTATACTCAGGGGTTTTCTAACTCTGGCAAAAATGTGTTTTAGGCGGAAACTTGGCATGCAGGGCATCAGCCCACAAGCATTTTTTTCATGTAATCAGTTTAGCCATTTGAATATCTCAGATGATTTTGCTTCAACAATGTGGATTAATCGCTTAGTCAAACAGAGACTGGCATTTGAAGTTTCCAAAATTGTGTGTAAAAGTTGTGTACATCATAGAAAAGACGTCAAATATGTTTTGTTAACAAGCGTTAAAGGACTAATTGTTGACAAACATGTAACTTAATATTGAGTAATCAGGCATTGCTATCAAGTACACTCAGAGATATACGAGTTAGTGCACTATTCAGTACATTTAATATTTCAACCAGAGTCCAAAGATTACTCTGGTGAGGCATGTGTGTTATACCCTTTTGCCAATACAAATGATCTTTCTCTATGTACCATCAGCATTGTTCATGTGTGGTTTTGAATGGGGTAAACTGTCCCACTCTGTGTACTTTGTGGGAAGTGGTAAGTGCCATCATTCAAAAGAAAAATTTACATTCTTCCAGCAGTGAAGTTTAGAGAAAATGTGAATCATACCAATTTTGAATTACTCAGCCTCAGGGGAATTGACCCTCCTTTCTATGTGCAACTCATAAATAGCTTTGTTGTTCAAAACCAAATTCAGTTGAAACGTCAATAATAGACTAGCAGTTTTACCAAAACATAATTTACAAGCCCGAGCTTGCATGTTTAAAATAGATCGGAAGATTCTGCTTAGTCCTAAAACATGCTTTTACTGTGACCTCCTATCTTAATAGTCTCTATTTTTCAAAACTTCCCGTTGGACACTGGGGGTATGTCTACACTACGAAATTAGGTGGAATTTATAGAAGTCAATTTTTTTAGAAAGCGATTTTATACGGTCGATTGTGTATGTCCCCACTAAGCGCATTAAGTTGGCGGAGTGTGTCCACAGTACCGAGGCTAGTGTCAACTTTCAGAGCGTTGCACTGTGGGTAGCTATCCCGCAGTCTCCGCCGCCCATTGGAATTCTGGGTTGAGCTCCCAATACCTGATGGGGCAAAAACATTGTTGCAGGTGGTTTTGGATACATGTCGTCAGTCGCCCCTCCCTCCGTGAAAGCAACGGCAGACAATCATTTTGCATCTTTTTTCCGTGCTGGCTCCATACTCCTTTCAGCAGACAGTACGGTAGGTCTTCAAAACTGGTATTCCAACCACCGCTTCCCCTGCAACTCAGCTCTCCTGCAGACACCATACCACGGCAAGCATGGAGCCCGCTCAGATCACCGCGGCAGTTATGAGCATTGTAAACACCTCGCACATTATCATGCAGTATATGCAGAACCAGATCCTGCAAAAGCAGGCGAGGAAGCGATGGCAACGTGGTGACAAGAGTGATGATGACATGGACACAGACTTCTCTCAAAGCACGGGCCCCAGCAATTTGGCAATGTGACAATGGGGCAAGCTCAGGCCATGGAATGCCAATTCTGGGCCCGGGTAACAAGCACAGACTGGTGGGACTGCATAGTGTTGCAGGTTTGGGATGATTCCCAGTGGCTGCGAAACTTTCACTTGCGTAAGGGCATTTTCATGGAACTTTGTGACTTGCTTTCCCCTGCCCTGAAGTGCAAGAATACCAAGATGAGAGGAGCCCTCACAGTTCACAAGTGAGTGGCAATAGCCCTCTGGAAGCTTGCAACACCAAACAGCTACCGGTCAGTCGGGAATCAATTTGGAGTTGGCAAATCTACTGTGGGGGCTCCTGTGATCCAAGTAGCCAACGCAATCACTAAGCTACTGCTATCAAGGGTAGTGACTCTGGAAAATGTGCAGGTCATAGTGGATGGCTTTGCTGCAATGGGATTCCCTAACTGTGGTGGGGTGATAGACGGAACGCATATCCCTATCTGGGGACTGAAGCACTAAGGCAGCCAGTACATAAACCGAAAGGGGTACTTTTCAATGGTGCTGCAAGCACTGGTGGATCACAAGGGACGTTTCACCAACATCAACGTGGGATGGCCGGGAAAAGTACATGACGCTCGCATCTTCAGGAACTCTGGTCTGTATGAACACCTGCAGCAAGGGACGTACTTTCCAGACCAGAAAATAACCGTTGGGGATGTTGAAATGCCTATAGTTATCCTTGGGGACCCGCCTACCCCTTAATGTCATGGCTCATGAAGCCATACACAGGCACCCTGGATAGTAATCAGGAGATGTTCAACTATAGGCTGAGCAAGTGCAGAATGGTGATAGAATGTGCATTTGGATGTTTAAAAGTGCGCTGGCTCGGTTAGACCTCAGCAAAACCAATATTCCCATTGTTATTACTGCTTGCTGTGCACTCCACAATATCTGTGACAGTAAGAGGAGATGTACATGCCGGGGTGGGAAGTTGAGGCAAATCGCCTGGCTCCTGATTACACGCAGCCAGACACCAGTGCGATTAGAAGAGCACAGCAGGGCGCGCTGTGCATCAGAGAAGCTTTGAAAACCAGTTTCATGGCTGACCTGGCTACAGTGTGACAGTTCTGTTTGTTTCTCCTTGATGAAAACCCGCCCCCTTGGTTCACTCTACTTCCCTGTAAGCCAATCACCCTCCCCTCCCCCCTTTGATCACTGCTTGCAGAGGCAATACATTGCAGAGGCAGAGCATTGTTGTTTCAAATTCATCCATTCTTTATTAATTCGTCACACAAATGGGGGATAACTGGCAAGGTAGCCTGGGGGAGGGAAGGACAAGGCTACATTGCACTTCAGAACTTACTGAATGCCAGCCTTGTGTTGCTTGGGCAGTCCACTGGGATGGAGTGGTTGGATGCCCGGAGCCACCCGCCCTCTCCACCCCGCGCTCTTGGGCGGCTGGGTGAGGAGGCTATGGAACTTGGAGAGGAGGGCGGTTGGTTACATAGGGGCTGCAGCGGCTGTCTGTGCCTTTGCTGCACCTCAACCATACGCCGGAGCATATCAGTTTGATCCTCCAGTAGCCTCAGCATTGCATCCTGCCTCCTCTCATCACGCTGCCGCCACCTCTCCTGTTGCTCCAGCCATCTATCATCTCGCGCGTCCCTCCTGTCCTCATGTTCATTTTGTGCTTTCCTGGACTCTGCCATTGTCTGCCTCCACGCATTCTGCTGGGCTCTTTCAGTGCGGGAGGACTGCATGAGCTCAGAGAACATTTCATCGCGAGTGCGTTTTTTCGCCTTCTTGTCTGCACTAGCCTCTGGGACGGAGATGCTAGTGGCAGCGTTGAAACATTTGCAGCTGCGGGAGGAAAAAAGGGAGAGTAAAATTGAAAAAGACACATTGGCCATTTAAAAGGAGGGGCTGATGTTTTCAGGTTAACGTGCAGCACAAACCCAACTAACCCACCCAGCCACCCCCCGTACCCAATTCTCTGGGATGATAGCTTCACCCCTCGCCCCACCACATGGCTAACAGCGGGGATGATTTCTTTTCAGCCACAGGCAAACAGCCCAGCAGGAACGGCCACCTCTGAATGTCCCCTTAATAAAATTCCCCTATTTCAACCAGGTGACCATGAATGATTTCACTCTCCTGAGGATAACACAGAGAGATAAAGAACAGATGTTGCTTGAATGCCAGCAAACACCGGGACCACACGCTGCCATGCTTTCTTATGCAATGATTCCAGACTATGTGCTACTGGCCTGGCATGGTAAAGTGTCCTACCATGGAGGACGCAATAAGGCTGCCCTCCCCAGAAACCTTTTGCAAAGGCTTTGGGAGTACCTCCAGGAGAGCTTCATTGAGATGTCCTTGGAGGATTTCCACTCCATCCCCAGACACGTTAACAGACCTTTCCAGTAGCTGTACTGGCTGCGAATGCATCCCAAGTCTTCAGGGCAAATTAATCATTAAACACGCTTGCTTTTAAACTGTGTATTATATTTACAAAGGTACACTCACCAGAGGTGCCTTCTCCGCCTTCAAGGTCTGGGAGCCCGGGTTGGGAGGGTATTGGCTCCAGAGTGATAAACTGTCTGGGAGAACGGCTTCTCCACTTGCCTGGTATGTGCTATATTCAACCTCCCCCTCCTCATCATCTTCCTCGTCCCCAGAATCCTCATCCTTGTTGCTTGAGACTCCCTTGCAGGAGTTCACATACAGGTGTGGGGTAGTTGTAGGGGCACCCCTTAGAATTGCATGCAGCTCATCATAGAAGCGGCATGTCTGGGCTCTGACCCCGAGTGGGTGTTTGCCTAAGCTCCTAAGTTTCATGCGGCACTGCTGCGGGTCCCTGTTATAGCCTCTATCATTCATGCCCTTGGAGATTTTTGCAAATATTTTGGCATTTCGTCTTTTGAAAGGGAGTTCTGATAGCATGAATTCGTCTCCCCATACAGCTCTTTTGCGATTCTGGGACTCCATGGTCACCTCTGCTGATGATATCTGCAGTCACTTGTGCTGATCAGCTTGCCACGGTGGCAAATAGGAAATGAAATTCAAAAGTTTGCTGGGCTTTTCCTGTCTACCTGGTCAGTGCATCCGAGTTGAGTGTGCTGTCCAGAGTGGTCACAATGGGGCACTCTGGGATAGCTCCTGGAGGCCAATACCCATCAAATTGTATCCACACTACCCCAAATTTGACCCGGCTATGTCGATTTCAGCGCTAATCCCCTCGACATGGAGGAGTACAGAAATCAATTTTAAGAGCCCATTAAGTCGACAAAAATAGCTTTGTTGTGTGGATGGGTGCAGGGTTAAATCGATCTAACGCTGCTAAATTCGACCTAAATTTGTAGTGTAGACCAGGGCTGGGAATCAGTTCCACAGAGTTTAAGCAGTGTGGTGGAATTGAAGAGGTTCTGACTGATAGGTAGCAGCCATCCTATTTCAGTTGTGACGATGGCTGACAGAAGGAAGAGTGTCTTCTGTTTGTCCCTTTAATTTGCATTGCGCAGATACCAAGCTGGAAGCTAGACCAGTTTATTGTCTGAGAGGAATTCATAAAAGTAGCAGGGTGAACTGTTGATTGATTGTATTGTCACCCACAGCTATTACTTGAGCACTGGAGCATGTATTGTGAGCCATGAGTATTAAAGGGGATATAATAAGGAATTTTTTTGTCCTAGTTGTTGAATGTTGGACCAAGAAGATCACAGCAAAGCCAGAGGAGGGAGCCCAGGAAGATCATCACTGTATGTGTGAAAGAAGATGTCCACCTGAAGAAAGCAGAAAATGCCTGGAAGCCAAGCCTGAAAAGAGACAGCCAGGCTGAGGACCCAGAAAATATAAAAACCCAGGTGAGAACAGTCTCAACACGCTTTCTGAATGCCAGTGAACCTCTGGATTGGTCTTACACACAGTTAATTGAATCCTCAATAGACACTAACGTTTCATTCTATTAACACTGGAGAGATGGTAGTTTCTTCTTGCTGTTGTGATACTCTTGTCTGGACAATAACCCTAGCAGCACTGCTGTCTGGTTTGAGTAACAGTTCTGATCTGACTTTATTTTTTTGTTTTTACTCTTATTCAGAATTAAAATTGGGTCACTTGATATATAAAGAGAGTGAAGACAGGGAATACCAGACAACCTACTACCTCTCTACCAAGATTATTTTTATGCAGCTATTTTACTTGAATATTTCTGCCTTCCCTTTAAAAACAAACAACCTCCAACTTTCAGTGTAGCACAGAACTTCCTTTTCATCCCCTTGTAAAATGTATTTCTGTACTGAGCCTGAGCGGCACTAAGATTCTTCTGTAGATTTCCCTTTTGCAAAGACCTGCCCATGCCCACACTGCTGTATCTCAGACTTTCTCTGTAGGTTTCTCTCCCTCCGCTCTTTCATGGGTTAACCACTGAAGGAGCAGATATTTACTTGGTGGTACAATTTTTGATCTGAGACATGGGAGGATAAGTGGAATATTTTTGGAGTACCGTGGAATTTTGTTCCAGTTGCCAAATACAAGCTTGTTGACCAAATGAATATAAAATTATCTGTCTTAGAGTAAATATAGTAAAAGCTTGTTACCTCTATTGATGAAAAAAACAAAGCTTCTTCAAGTTAAACTTAACTATAGAACATAAATGACTGCTTCTGAAGTTATTCAAGATAAAAAAAATTTCAAGTACCCAAGTCCTATTTTCAAAAGTGACTTAGGCATTTAGGAGCCTGTGTCACTAAAAGTCAATGAGACTTTGGTTCCTAACTTGCCTACATTACTTTTGAATCACATAGACACTTTAGAAAGGGTTGCCCCTCTTCTTCTATTGCTGTTAATCCATAGATGAGTTAATGTTAAAGGTGAACTGTAAAGCTTTTTACCTTAGAAAACTGAGAGAGGTGCATGTTCCTGCACTTCCTGGTCCTTTAGATATAGGTGAAGTTATCAATGTTACAGGAGAGACCCACAAAATCCATCTTGTGGGTAAGTGGCGGCAGAACTGACTTTCAAGTATTTTGTTATAAAATGTACAGTGGAGCCTGCCTCCACTGGAATGGGGATATAGTGAAATTCTATTAATTGTCAAGTACAGTGAAAGTCACTCATAGTTTCAAAGCACCACAGATATGCATACCAGTTCATTATTCAGATCACCTCCTATAATCTTGCTGTGTTTGTGCTCCGCACTTATTGTTGTTTTTACTGACATGTTTAGGAGCTGTTCCGCAAGGTACGAAGTATCTTAAACAAATTGACACCACAGATGTTCAATCAGCTAATGAAGCAAGTAACAGACCTGACTGTAGACACAGAAGAGAGGCTAAAAGGAGTCATTGACCTGGTCTTTGAGAAAGCCATCGATGAACCCAGCTTCTCTGTGGCTTATGCAAATATGTGTAGATGTCTCGTAACGGTAAGAGTGGCAAAAGTCAAACAGCAGTTTCCTGTGGGTAAGTTCTCCCCTTGCTGCACATCATTCCCATGGACTAAAATGGGAATTATGTAAACACATCCAGGGCAGAATTATACCCTTTAGTATTTGTTATTGAACTTCTTAGTGTAGCTGAGAAAATCTTATATTACAAAATCGTGTTTACATGTATATATTAGCCACACATGCACCCAGAAAACCCAGAGTGAAATTGACTAGGAGTGATGTTAAACTGAGGTCCAGATTTGTAGCTACTGGGTGCTGAGCACCTTTGAAAATTTGATGATTAAATTGCAGTTCAGTCCTAAAAGTAGCTCCATAAAAACAGGATTCCAGATTCAAGTTGTGTCACTGATTTCCAGAGCAAATTTGTTCAGTTTGCGAATAGAAAGCTGAGGCAGTTTCTACATTCCAGCCGCACAAACTGACCCTGGTCTCTGACAATCAATCCACTCTTTTTATCTTGAGCCTCATGGTTTTGTAGTCCCAACTGTGTTCTCAATTATACTTATAGTGCAGTGTTTTTGCAGTGTTTATGATGTATACACAGCTTTAAAAAGTTTGTGTAAATATGCTTATGTAAAAGCATATTTACACAAACTTTTTAAAGCTGTTTATTTATTTGATAGAGAGAAGGCTTTGATGTGTATCATGTAAATCTGTATCGAGGCACATTTTAAACTAAAAAGTAGGTATCCTGACTCATTACTGCAGTGACTCTCATGAAAACAGGTACACAGTTCATCAATGTGATACTTCATAACCACTCCAGTAGTGATTCAGTAACAGAATGGTGCAAATGCCATCTTGAAATGGACATGCAGATTAAAGAACTATTACTGATTTATGATAGAATTTAATGCCTTTTTGGAATTGACCTCATCAAATCCAGAGTTCATTTCAGGCCACAGGATTGTGCCCTGGCCACACAATTCCAATTCTGCATAGAACTTGAGTGATTTTTATCCTAATGGTGCACCATGACAAACAATACAGTCGAGGATTGCTGGCCATGCTATTGGCAGTAAAAGTGAGATTTTCCTTATGTCAGACATCAGTCGCCCTACTAGTGTCAGTCATTAGACCTCTTACAGTATCTAACATAATAGGTACTTTAAAAATGCAGAAAGGAAAAATGGAGATTGAGGGTGGAAAAAAGAGGGGTAGAAGTAGAGAAGAGGAGGGAAAACAGAGAAGGAGAAGTAGTGATGGAGAAAACTAATCCTACCAGAAATAGCACCTCTTGTCACTCACAGACAAGAAGCACTGCCTCCAGAAAAGCCATTTCAGGCATCAGAAAGTTTCAGGCGAGATAGGGGAGGGACGAATCATCAATCTTAAGGTAAGAAACATTTACCCGTAAAATTTGGGGAATGACCCTTATTTTTCCAAGTGTTGATCCCTGTTTTTGTCATTGGTAGAGCACTGCCGTAGAGTGGCACATTTCTGAAATGAACCCTGAAAATCATGGACCTGATAAGATTTAGCTACGGTGTACGTACTGTTACATAGGCAATACATACAGAGTGCTCTGTGAATGTTTATTAACAATAATATATATTGTTGTGGCATAGCTCTGGAATCTGAAACGCAAAATACAAATCTGTATTTTAAAATGTTCTTATTTTAAAAAATCATGAATCATAAACAGGATTCTTTGTAGGGAAACCATAATCTACTTCTAGGCTAAGATGTTGTGAGACAAGGTTTAGTATGGAGAAAATTTTCATATCTGAATTTTGAAACTCATAAAAACATGGTTGTCTAATGAAAACACTGGCAAGATGCTTAACTGTAGTAGCCTTGCAAGCTCTGCTATTACTGTGTATAAAATATGTATTAAAATGTAACTGAGAGTGCACAGATCAGATCCTTTGTATTGCAAGGTTTAATTGTGCTTTTCCCTGTGTTTTTCTTCCATTGGATACAGCTGAAAGTACCTATGGCAGACAAGCCTGGGAGCACAGTAAATTTCCGCAAGTTGCTACTGAATCGTTGCCAGAAGGAATTTGAAAAAGACAAAGCTGATGATGATGTCTTTGAGAAGAAGCAAAAAGAGCTCGAAGCTTCTACCACTGTGAGTGTCTTCATAAAATCTCAGTGATCTTTGATAGTCCAATCATAGAAGATTAGAGCTAAAAGAGGCCTCAGAAGGTCATCTAGTCCAACCCCCTGCTCAAAGCAGGACCAACCCTAACTAAATCATCCCAGCCAGGGCAATCTTGAAGGACTGAATCATAGACTATCAGGGTTTGAAGGGACCTCAGGAGGTCATCTAGTCCAACCCCCTGCTCAAAGCAGGACCAATCCCCAACTAAATCATCCCACTGCTGTGGATGCTTTGGAAAATTTTGATTTCCTATGTTGCTGTGGTTGGGTTTAATAAAAATGCTATTTGCATTAACTGAAGCCCTTATGATTATATGTTTCATAGTTGGGAATGTGAACAGCAGTAACTCTAGCCTTTCAGAAGCATGTGCTACTGTGTGGTTTCCATTTGCATGCTTTCTAGAATTCCCCTTTCTGTTCTACAGCAAGAAGAGAAGACACGACTCCATGAGGAGTTGGAGGAGGCCAAGGACAAGGCTCGACGGAGATCCATCGGAAACATCAAGTTCATTGGTGAACTCTTCAAACTTAAAATGCTGACAGAGGCCATCATGCATGACTGTGTGGTGAAGCTACTTAAGAACCATGATGAAGAGTCCCTGGAGTGCCTTTGCCGCCTGCTCACCACCATCGGCAAGGACTTGGACTTTGAGAAAGCAAAGGTAAAGAAGGGACTGAGTGACAGTGGCTGAACAGGGATGCAAAAGTGGGGGCTCGGTGCTTTCCATTGCCGTTGTTTTCTCTAGGAATTTCTGTCAAGTTCTATTAAATCAGATGCTGAGAATGTTTCATCCCCACCCTGTCACATTGCCTTCCCACCCTTTTCCAATATATTACGTACTGTTGGCTACATTAAGCACTAGCTGAAATATTTTAATTCCTTTTGCTGTTTAGCTGTTTCCACGTAATTCACCCAGCTACACAACCTAAAAAGTATTTGACATACATAATATCTTCCTTTTACACATGGAATCTTAATCTGTCAACCGCAGTCCCCAAATCCTTAAAATGTATTCCAGTTTCTTTGCTCTTTGGGGATTGTGTTACATATGGAAATACATCTTCAAATGAATTGTTCATGGTAACATCTGCAAAGCATATTGACTGACCTAAACTTCCTCATTATCAAAGCAATCACAGGCTTAGACAAAAAGAAAAGGAGTACTTGTGGCAACTTAGAGACTAACAAATTTATTTGAGCATAAGCTTTCATGAGCTACAGCTCACTTCATCGGCTGTAGCTCACAAAAGCTTATGCTCAAATAAATTTGTTAGTCTCTAAGGTGCCACAAGTACTCCTTTTCTTTTTGCGAATACAGACTAACATGGCTACTATTCTGAAACCAGGCTTAGACAAGTCTTCTGATTGTATTGTCTTCTCTAAAAATTCACCTTGTGTTATGTTGCATTGTGATCACAACCTGTATTGTGATGAGGCAGATGTTTCACACTGCACTGCTACATTGTCCTTCCCTTATTTTTCCAATAGATGTAAGTGTAGTTTACTGCATTAAACATTAGATTAACTCAATCCCATTGGCATTAACCATCTGCTTCTATTTCACACAAGCCAGGCAAGGGATGAAGACGTATTCAGATTTGTCTGCCAGATCTCAGTCAGACACAACTCTGGAAACTGAGCTAATTGTTTTCAGCTGCTCTTAGAAGGGAGTTTCCTTGCAGCTTGGTGGATTGCAGGAATCACAATGGAAACCAATCCTGATCCTTACAATGATCCCTCAGTGTATTGTTTGGGGGACTGTGGGCTGAGCCTAGCGACCTGCTAGGCAAGGCTGAGAGCTTCTTAATAAGGTTTGATCTCTAAGCCCTTTAGCAGCCATCAAGCCTTAACCAGGGTCGGGGCTGCTCTGGGAGACCCGGGCTTTAAAAAGCCTGCTCCTAAACAACCAGAGGAGCCAGCGAACAGGAGTGGCTAACGGGAGTTTTGAGAGGGAGGAGTGTGAGGAGGGCTAGATACACTTAACATTCTTTAAAGTTAAAGCCAAAAATACCTGGGTAAAAAACCAAAGAACAACAAAGGAACAAGCTTCAGGAGTTAAAAGAGAAGTCCAGCAACAGAGTGGGGGCTATCCAATTTATTGCACCCAATGCAGCATGTATGATTACCTGCCCTATGGGTGCATTTGGTGAAAGGAGCTCCTGGCCCTCAGAGACCATGTATGGGCTTTGGAGACCAGAGTGGCTGAACTGAAGGAGCTAAGGAAGACAGAGAGTTACATAGATGAGACTTTCCAGGACACAATAGAACAGTCCCACTTCTGGTTTGACAGCCTCTGTGCTGTTGAGGAGGATGGAAATCTCATGGAAGGAGAACATCCAACTGGGGCAGAGGAAAATGATCCCGTAGTTGAGACCCTTCTTCCAGATGATGATGTGGTATCCTCTCACACTGAGGATACCTCTCCCAGGGAGAGGGAAACTTTTAGGAAGAGACAGGTATAGTAATGGCAATTTGATCATTAGAAACATAGAGCGCTGGGTTTGCGATGACCGGGAGAACTGCATGGTGACTTGCCTGCCTGGTGTGAAGGTTGTGGATGTCTCAAGACATCTAGATACACTTATGTGTAGTGCTGTGAGGGAGCCAGTGGTCATGGTACATGTAGATACCAGAGATATAGGAAAGGATAGGGAGAGAGGTCTTGAAGGCCAAATTTAGGCTGCTAGATAAGAGATTGAAGTTCAGGACCTCCATGGTAATAGTCTCTGAAATTCTTCTAGTTCTACGCACAGGCCCAGTTAGACAGGCAGAACTGCAGGGTCTCAATGCATGGATGAGATGATGGTGTAGTGAGGAGGGGTTTAGATTTATTAGGAACTGGGGAAACTTTTGGGAAAGGGGGAGTCAATACAGGAAGGATGGGAAGTGCTTATATACCGATGCTAGGAGTCTAAATAATAAGATGGGTGAACTAGAGTGCCTCGTATTAAATGGGGATATTGAAATGTGGTGGAATGAGGATAATCAATGGGACACAGTAATACCAGGGTACAAAATATATTGGAAGGACAGAACAGGTCATGCTGGTGTGGGAGTGGCACTATATGTGAAAGAAATGAATCAAATGAAGTAAAAATCTTAAATCAACCAAACTGTACCATAGAATCTCTGTGGATAGTAATTCCATGCTCTAATAATAAGAATATAGCAGTAGGGATATATTACCAACCACCTGACCAGGATGGTCATAGTGACTGTGAAATACTCAGGGAGATTAGAAAGGCTATTCGGATTAAAAACTCAATAATAATAGGCCTTATCTCCTTTGAGTGTTCCTTTATCATCTCGATCATCCAATGGCCCTACTGGTTGTTAAGCAGGCTTCCTGCTTCTGATGTACTTAAAAAAAAAATTTGCTGTTACTTTTTGAGTCTTTGGCTAGCTGTGTTTCAATTTCTTTTTTGGCCTTCCTAACACCTCATTTGCCAGAGTTTATGCTCTTTTCTATTTTCCTCACTTTTTAAAAAAATGCCTTTTTGCCTCTCACTGCTTCTTTTACTTTGTTGTTTAGCCACGGTGGCACTTTTTTGGTTCTCTTACTATGTTTTTTAATTTTGGGTATAAATTTAAGTTGAGCCTCTATTATGGTGTCTTTAAAAAGTTTCCATGCGTCTTGCAGGGATTTCACTTTTGGCACCGTACCTTTTAATTTCTGTTTCACTAACCTCCAAATTTTTGTTTAGTCCCCCTTTCTGAAATTAAATGCTACAGTGTTGGGCTGCTGTGGTGTTTTCCCCACCACAGGGATATTAAATTTAATTATATTATGGTCACTATTACCAAGAGGTCCAGCTATATTCACCTCTTGGACCAGATCCTGTGCTCCACTTAAGCCTAAATCAAGAATTGCCTCCCCTCTTGTGGTTTCCAGGACTAGCTGCTCCAAGAACCAGTCATTTAAGGTGTCAAGAAACTTTATCTCTGCGTCCCATCCCAAGATGACATGTATTCAGTCAATATGGGGATAGTTGAAATCCCCCATTATTATTATTGAGTTTTTAATTTGAATAGCCTCTCTAATCTCCCTGAGCATTTCACAGTCACTATGACCATCCTAGTCAGATGGTCAGTAATATATCCCTACTGCTATATTCTTATTAGAAGAAGAAAGTACAATTACCAAACAGTAACTGTGGCTCTTTGAGATGTTGTAGTCAGTATGAATCCCATGACTCACCCTTCATCCCCGCTTTTCAGAGTCCTCAGCTAAATGGGCTTTGAATTGCAAAGGAACTGAGGGAGGGCCATGACCTCTCTATGGGAGTACAAGGAGGCACAGGATATATGTGCGGCCCTGGCAGACACAGCTATTAAAAGAAATCTGGTCTCATGCACATGGAATCCACATTGACTACAACATCTTGAACAACCTCAATTACTATAGGGTAAGTAACTGTACTTCCCCTCAGTTCCTCCCCATCTCAGCATCTACACACTAGCTGCATCATGCAAGGCTTCAATCCTGCACCATTGACGTCGGTAAGAGTTCTGCCACTAAGGGTATGACTATACTGCAACTGGAGGCGTGATTGTAGCACATATAAACATACCTGAGCTAGCTTTAACCTTGCTGGCTTGGGTTTGGGTACCATTAGCAGTGAAGCTGCAGCAGTCTGGGCTAGCCACCCAAGTACAAGTCCACCAGTGATCCTTGTAATGTACTCAGGTGACTAGCCTGTTCTACTGTGGCTTCACTGCTATTGGTACCCAAGCTAGCTAGAGTAAAGCTGGCTTATGTCTGTCTATATGTGCTGCAATCACACCTCTGATTGTAGTGTAGGCAGACCTTCGCTTCCTAGGAGCAGAAGCGGGCTTGTAGGCTGTACTTAGTGTTAAGATATAGATATTCAGGCCTGCTGTAAAGGCCTATACTCTAAGAATTTAGGTGTATTCTTATCACTTGGCTAGTTATAGAGGTATAAAAGAGAGAATCAAAATCACTGTCTGCCGGTGTAAGAGCCTTCTCTTACTGTGACAGTCTGAGGCCCTGTGCTTAGGCTAAGGCCTCTGGCTAAGCAGCAGAGGCAGCCATAAGCTGGGAAGCGACCGGTCACATCCTCACATTCCAACCTAGTCACATTGAAATAAATATTGGGCTATTAGGAATATAATCCTGTCCTGATAATGACTATCGCCTCCAGAGAAAGGGAAGTGCCTAGAAGATGTAAAAGGAAACTTATTTGATAGCATCCTCTCTGGCAAGAACTCACTTATCAATAGCTGGGATGTGAAATCCTCATTTCTGTGTTTATTCTATCACTGTAGTCCCCATTTCCCCATTGTTTGTCTGCATGCTCTCTGTCTGGTTCTGTGATTGTTTCTGTCTGCTGTATAGTTAATTTTGCTGGGTGTGAACTAATTGAGGTGGTGGGATATAACTGGTTAAATAATCATGTTGCAATATGTTGGGATTGGTTGGTTAAATTTCAGTGGAATGATTGGTTAAAGTATAGCTAAACAGAACTCAAGTTTTACTATATAGCCTGCAGTCAATCAGGAAGTGGGGGGGGGGGGTGGAAATGGGAACAGGGAATGGGGGTGAGGAAATTGGAATCATGTTTTGCTAAAGGGGGAAATGGAAACAGGGAATGGGGGTGGGGAAATTGGAATCATGTTTACCTAAGGGCAGGAATGGGAACAGGGCCACAGGTAAGGCTCTGTGGTGTCAGAGCTGAGAAGGGGGACACTAAGGAATGAAACTGGAATCATGCTTGCTGGAAGTTCAACCCAATAAACATCAAATTGTTTGCACCTTTGGACTTAGGGTATTGTTGTGCTCTGTTCATGCGAGAAGGACCAGGGAAGTAAGTGGGTGAAGGAATAAGCCCCCTAACACTTAGTGTATTGCTTTTTCTATTCTTATTGCTTATTTATGTTAATACTCTTTCTGCCAAATTCATTAACTTCATTAGAATTACAACATCAGGGTTGAATTTGACTCCTTGTATTTACTTTCTAATAATAGCGGGAACATTTTACTAAGCATTTTCATTGTAGCTGAAATGCTAGCAATAGTTCCAATTAAAGTTGCTGGAGAATTTCCTGTTTAAGTATCTGTTTTCTATCACTCATTGCTTTCTGATTGAATGCATCCGATGAAGTGAGCTGTTGCTTACGAAAGCTTATGCTCAAATAAATTTGTTAGTCTCTAAGGTGCCACAAGTACTCCTTTTCTTTTTGCTTTCTGAAACTTTCACCTTTAAGGATGACATTTTCCAGGATTGGCCCATGCCCAAGAGTTAATTTTTTTAAAAAAAGTTGGAAGGAAAAGGGTTCTGCTGTTTTTGAATGAGAGGAGTGAAAAAATTAAACTTTTTGGTTATTAACAAAAAATCTTGCAACTTCTTTTTTATAAGTTCTAGCTCCAAAATGGGTGGCGGTTGAAATTTGAGAGTTTGGCAAGCCCTTGATAAATAGAAGTGCCTTTCAGTGTCCTAGTGAAAATTGATTTTAGTGTGGCCAAATGTATAAGTTTTTGGGAAAAAAACACACTTCTTGTCAGTAAATGATAGCACTATTTTTAGTGAGAACGTAACTGACTGAAAGGATGTTGTGTATATAGATGTGATAACTTATCTATGTAGTCAAAATATATTGAAAGTTTGTAGTGAATTAGGCAGGTATCTGTAGAATCCCATTGTCATTCCCCTAGCATCATGTAAGCATGCTTTGGGCCATACACACATAAGTCCAGTACATGCATGAAAGTGTGCATGACGTGATGCACATTTTCACACAGAACAAATCTAGATCCCTGAATCAATCATACAGTGCATTGCAGCAATGATCAGTAGACTACTCTGGGACAGAATTGATTACCCAGATAAAGTTGCATTCCGTTTTTCTTCTGAGAGTTGATGATGGCATTTGTGTCTTTTTTTATAGCCCCGTATGGACCAGTATTTTAATCAAATGGAGAAGATTGTGAAAGAGAGAAAAACGTCTTCCAGGATTCGGTTCATGCTTCAGGATGTAATAGACCTAAGGCTGGTATGTACCCACTGAAGTAAGTAAAAGAGCATGGTCATTGGCACTACTGTAATGGAATATCCCTCAAATGAGAGTAATAATTATTGATTACAGTAATAGGAATGGTGAAAGGAAAATATGTACCCTTTTTGCTCATCCCAGATGTCTGGTCATTTGAAAGGTAAGAAGTACTCTCTCCCCCACCCCTCCACTTTATTGAGGGCTAAGAGATTAGTGTTGGGTGGGCCAGATTAATTGCTTCACCTGTTTAGGACACTTAGGACCTGTCTACACTGCAAGTACAGGCATGTTTTTGTAACGAGTTTTTGAAACACTCATCCATCCCGATTACAACAAACACAGCTCAGTTTTTGTCCAAAGTAGTTTTTGGGTTTTTTTTATAAACAATATAAACTTGTATCACTTGTTGCGTGTCTATTCTTAGTGCTCTGCTTAACCATATATGTATCAATGCATTCTGGGTAGCTGTCTCAAAGTGCTGGAACTGGAGACAGAGTGCCCAGAGGACATGAGCACATTGCCACACCAGCAGCACTCTGGGGTGCTCTTAACATACAGAGGTTTGAGATGACTAGCCAGTCTGGTTACACAAGGGTGTTCAGAAGCCCTCTATACATCAAGAAAAAAAGTGTGCTCAGTTTGTTACAGGAAGTTACGTGTCTCAGCCTATACTGCAAGCAAGAATGATAATATGGTTAGCTACTGTGATTACTAGTTGATTACAGTACACCCTCTCTATAACAAACCTGTTGGGAACTAAGCCTTTTGTTCATTGTAGCCAGGGGTTCGTTATAGCGAAAGAACAATTAAAAAAAAATGGGCAGAGGGGCTGAGACCTGGGCTGTGATTCCCAGGCGGCTGGGGCTTCGGGCATCTGCCCTGCACGGCTGGGGCTGGGGCTGGGGCTTCAGGCGTCTGCCCTGCATGGCTGGGTCTGGGGCTTTGGGCGTCTGCCCTGCACGGCTGGGGCTTCGGGCTGTCAGTCACGCACGGCAGTGGGGTTGGGGCTCCGGGCTGTCAGCCACGCACGGCAGTGGGGTTGGGGCTCCAGGCTGTCAGCCATGCATGGCAGTGGGGTTGGGGCTCCGGGCTGTCAGCCACGCACGGCAGTGGGGTTGGGGCTCCGGGCCGTCTGCCCTGCATGGCTGGGGCTGGGGCTTCAGGCCGTCTGCCCTGCATGACTGGGGCTGGGGCTTCGAGCTGTCAGCCATGCACAGCAGTGGGGTTGGGGCTCCAGGCTGTCAGCCCTGTGTGGCGGGTTTGGGGCTCCAGGCTTCAACCCTGTGCACTGGGGCTCGGCTTCAGCCCTTGGCAGAGGGAAGTGGGATGGGGCCTACTCCTTAGTTTCTGCCCTTGGGCTCAACATATGACACTGGATAAAAATTGTTGATTATTTTACAATAGAGTACTTACTGTAGTTGGGATCCAGGGACCGGGTTTGTTATACACAAAGATTCATAATAAGGAAGGGCCTTATAGCGAGGATGTACTTATTAACTATATTGTGTGTGGACACAAATTACCGTTAGAGCCAGCCATATCAATAACTGGTTCCAAACTTGTCTGAAAGTTAGTGAAGATGAGTCCAATCTAAACTAAAAATGTAAACAGATCTAAAAATGTAGCCAGACTAAAGCTTAATACATAACCTGGGCTTTAACGCCATTACATAGTATAATTGAGATCATCTACACTCAATTAGAAAATTGTAAAAGAGGTTGTAGCCAGGAAACAACCATAGTATATTTGGATCCCTTGTGTTTTTGGGTAGATGAATCTGTACAGTATGGGGTCTAGTGACAGCATCAGTCCCCTAATTTTTTCTTGTGCATAAAGGTTCCACTTTTTTTCCCAAAGAGTTCTTATTTGGCCCATATTAGATTCTTTTATAGTGTGGGGTAGTGTTTCTCAAAGGAAGTTATTCCAGCCCCTGTTGATTCGGGACCAAGTAAACTGTCTCACAGTAGTATATACTGAGTCTTGGATTAAGTGGCAAATTACAGTTTTCTGCAAAAATACAGCCTATTACTGCTCTTTTGGATTAGTTGTTGTTTTCATTGTCTTTCCAGAGGTGACAAACATTGAGATTATGTAACCAATTTGGAGTAACAGCAACTTCCCCTCAAAGACATTTTTCCTATAAAGTTGTTATTCAGTTATGCTGCATAGGATAGAATAGATAATGATCTGAAGACTTTTATAGCACAAGTGGTTAAAGCAGCCTTGCATGTTATGTTAGTCATGTTCTTTTATGAAGGTGGATCCTTGTTACAGAAGCCAAATTCAGTGATATATATTTGCATTATATATACATTCTTCTATTGTAAGTCTGAGGCTAGAAATGGGGTACAGGCTAGGTGACCCAGCTTCACAGCATCCTTTTCACTGGTGGTCCTTCTAATTTAAAGATACATGTACTCTAAAGATACTAACGGTGACATATAGAGTACAGACACTGCACTCCCAGCTAGCACAGAAATAAATAGCAGTGTAGACAGTGAGGCACAGCTTAGGTGTGTAGAGTAGAAGAGAGTGCCCTACATGACTGAAGTCCCAGGATATATACCATACATGGGCTACCTACATGCCCAAGCAGTGCCTCCCACATCTACAGTGTTATTTTTAGCAGTGCAGCGTCCTATTACAAAGTGAAAGGCTGAGGCATAGGAGAAAGACTCTGGTATCAGGAAAAGGATCTGGCAGCTCTCCGCTGACTTGTCCCTGCCGGAGCCTTTCCTCATTACAGTAAAAGGCTCTGGCAGTGGAAAGCTTCTTGAGCCTTTCACTGCAGCATGTAGCTACACATTGTGCTTGTATTCTACATGCTGCTGTAAATGTAGACATAATCCTTAAGGGTATATCTACTCTGCAATTAAAAACCCATGGCTGGCCTGTGCCAGCTGATTTGGGCTCACAGGGCTGTTTAATTGCAGTGTAGATGTTTGGGCTCGGGCTGGAGCCCAGGCACTAGGGGGATCCTGCGAGGTGATAGGGTCCCAGAGTTTGGGCTTCATCCTGAGTCAGAATGTCTTCATCGCAATTAAATAGTCATGCAGGCAGCGCTTGGTATCTAATTGCAGTGTAAACATATCCTAAGGGTGAGAGGATTACTGAGAAGCTAACTATTGAACTGTGTATGCCACTTTTACAACCTTACTCTCACCATGTCCATGATATCACATTTACTAGGCTTTGTAAATACCATAGAACTCATTTTAGGTTCTTGTGTACTGCCTTATACAGTGCAACTGGGTATCCCGGAGAGCAGATCAAGGCCCCAAGACTATTGAGCAGATTCATAAAGAAGCAAAAATTGAAGAGCAAGAAGAGCAGAGAAAGGTCCAGCAACTCATGACCAAAGAGAAGAGAAGACCAGGTAACGAACCACACAAATTAGCTCTCATTTCACCCACTGCCCACTGTTCAGAATCTCATAAAAAAGGCACAAATCTATTAAGGAATTTCTGTCACGGACATGAATGAGATTGGAAGAGGAGGAAAATCTGAGGATACTTTCTCCAACATCCCTCTGCAGTATCAAGCACCATCCACCCTCCCAGAGAAGCTGGTTTCTCCTGCTGAAGTGATCACTGATGAGATAGCTAACATTGTTGACAAAGAGTCTTGTGGAAATCTGGTTCTGTTGCCTGCTCTGCATTGACTTCTTATGTGTGTTCTTTTTGGGAAAATCACTTAAGTTCTCAAATGCCTCAGTTTCCTTATTTGTAAAATTGTAATTACACCATATGGGTGGTTGATGCTTAAATGTTACATTTATGTGAAGCCCTGCACTTCTCTGGGGCTTCACCGGGATCTCAGAGTATTATAATTACTATTTAGGAGTCACATTCTGCCTGTGTTACTCACATTGAGTATCACAGAATCATAGAATATTAGGGTTGGAAGGGATCTCAGGAGGTCATCTTGTCCAATCCCCTGCTGAAAGCAGGACCCGCACCAACTAAATCATCTTACTTTATGAATACTGTGATTTCAACAAATGGGAGTACTCCCATAGTAAGATGCAATTCAGTGTGTGAAAGGGTGTGATAGCCTGACCTTAAATTGTTGTTAGGCATCAAAATTAAACACCCATTAAGATGAATAGAGGCTGTCCATATCTTTCTGAGCTCTTGTACCAAAATCAGCCATGCTAAAAGCTGGTCTGGATCCTTTTGATTTCAGTAGCATCACACTTGATTATCCTAGCACTGAGTTGTCTCATTGTTTTGGCCAGTCTCAGCAGTTTCAGTTAGACAGCAGTACACTGATCCATGGTCTGAATTTTTTCTCCTTAACCATAATGGCTAGAATTTTTTTTCTAAATGTAATTTTCTAAATTATTCTGAACTGATGGGGCCACTAGAGATGTGATACAATGTACACCAAGTACCAGCTTGGTACCAAGTACCAAGGCCTGGATCCGGAAAAAAATAAAATAAAAAGTAACTTTAAACAAATTTTCAGTATAAAATGGCTTATGAGAATACAAGTATGGAGAGCAGTTTTACATATAAGAACCAGTAGGTAAAGAAATGTGATAAAACAAGAAAGTAAGATAAAACAGTTGGCAAGCAACGAAGCAATTGTGAAGGAAGAATGCTTGGCAGACCCAATGCAGTATAATCTTCTATGGGATATTAAAGATTACAAAACAAGTGGTACAATAAAAAAAGGAAGAAGACAAAGTGCATATTGGCTTCTATTTTTAATGCTGCTACAATTTATAGAATTATAGAATCATAGAATATCAGGGTTGGAAGGGACCTCAGGAGGTCATCTCGTTCAAACCCCTGCTCAAAGCAGGACCAATCCCCAACTAAATCATCCCAGCCAGGGCTTTGTCAAGCCTGACCTTAAAAACCTCAAAGGAAGGAGATTTGACTACCTCCTTAGGTAACACATTCCAGTGCTTCACCACACTTCCTCGTGAAAAAGTTTTTCCTAATATCCAATCTAAACCTCCCCCACTGCAACTTGAGACCACTACTCCTTGTTCTGTCATCTGCTACCACTGAAAACAGTCTAGATCCATCCTCTTTGGAACCCCTTTCAGGTAGCTGAAAGCAGCTATCAAATCCCCTCTCCCTCCACCCCCCCCCCCCCCCATTCTTCACTTCTGCAGACTAATAATGATGGGAAAGAAATTCTACCTGAACCTCTTGAAGTGATTCCTCATTCAGGCTGAAATGTGTGTGTGCTGAATCTGTGCAGTGAGTGCCGCTGTTTCAGGTAGCAGGAAGCCATTTCTTCTGCGTCTTTTTGGAGTTTTTTATTTTGCACAATACATGCAAATGACTACATCAGAACACCAAGAACACAGGCTGAGAAAACAGTACTGTAGTCAGAGGGAAATATCACAAAAGTTTGCCCTTCAAAACTGTGGTTCTTTCTCTGGCCTGTTCATAATACAACAATTAATAATCTACATATGCCACAGTTCCTGAGGTAACTGCACCTCTAACCCCTTCAGGTGGCCTCCTTAAGAGCACTCCACTTAGGTCTCATGCTTCTATCTATCACCTTGCTCAGGGCAGAGGTCTGTGACTCCGCCTCTAGACCAGAAATTTGGGGTCGAATTCCTCATGCAATTCACTGTTGTTATCCCAGCTGGTTTAAGTTTAGTTCAGCATCTGCAGCTCTGCTTTCTTTCAATTCAATGACAGGCACTAACCAGTGGCCAGTAAGCCTTCATAAAGAAAATATTTTTGAGAACAAAAGCATTACAGAGAAAACCTATCTTAAAAACAGTAAACAACTCACATGCAGGTCTCAGTTTACCAGGCAAATCCACCTTCAACATGAAAACCCTGATAGGAACAAAGTACTTCAAACCCTTCCTGCAGGTCTGCCCCCCTTGGTCGCAGTGTCATGCTAATTCTTGGATTGAGTGAGAGTGACTCCCTCCCATGGACAGGGTGACCACTTTATACAGCTCTCAGTTCTTTGTTTGGTAACCATCTTTAGCCAGATCAAACTAGCATATGCCATTTCTCCCAAAAGGTGAGCCCTCTCTAGTCTTGCCACCTGCCTAGGAATTTTCATTAGTTACCGCCAAATGATGTATGTTCCTGCAGTAAACCCTTGTAACTCCCCCATGGAGCCAGAATATAATCTGTAGCTCAGAAAGATATACATAACATTTATAAAGTTGATACAATAATCTTTGAATATCCTATGCCTCTATAATATCTAATCTAGAATAAACCTCTGAAATTCATGCTTAACATTCGCACTGTAGAGTTGTGCTGGGCTCACAGTAGGGCTGCAGCCTCTTCTTTGACTTTCTCAGTTCAAATTTTAGAGGCAAGGACTGTACACATTGCCTTGGATACGTTTGGACCATGAGCAACAATTTTAAGGAGGTTTTGATTGACTTTGTTTTTTTTTAGGTGTCCAGAGGGTAGATGAAGGTGGATGGAACACTGTTCAGGGGGCAAAGAATAGTCGTGTGCTTGACCCCACCAAATTCCTTAAAATCACCAAGGTAAGTATCAATGGACTGAGTCACTTAATGTTGACAAAGCTATTTGGATATTAGTTTGGGAAATTTTTGTTTGTTTAGATCTATGGAGGAGATGGTTTGGTGCTTATAGGTACAAAGAGGCCTTACTCTTTTTTCTACGGTGTTTTAATTCATAAAATCTTTGGGGAGGCAGGTCTGAGCTGAATGTAAACAAAACATTGAGCAAATGTGATTGGTTCTGAATGTCCAAAGATTATTTGAACTGAGGAAAGACAACATAAGTACACATTTTTTTAAATTTCATAATTATCCTTTTTTGATCCAAAATTTCTTCAGTTGAAAAGAGAATGTGAATTCAGGTACTGTCTTTGACATGGAATAATACATCAAGCAGCTATCCCACAAAGCCTCTCAAGTGCCTTGGAAGGCCTGCCTGTGGTTATCATGGAGGCAGCACTCAGGAAGATTCTTGGAGTTTAGTTTCTAGTCTCTGTAGACAGAGGTGCCCCACCATACTCTCAGTACATAGAGTCCATAGTATTCTTTCAGTTTTGCCTCAGGCCTGATAGCAGGCTCTTCTAGACTACAACTTTCTGAGAATTGGCTCTTGTATCTTTCTGTCTCTTGTTCAGATCTTTTTTTTCTGAACACCATTCTGTCCACTTCTGGATCTTTCAGAGAGAGGCCCAGGATTTCACCTTGGGATGATTATTCTGTACCTTCATGATTCTCATTCTGTTTTTTGCACTCCCCTCCCACAAATACACAGGAAAAAAGGTCAGAGGGAAGAAGAGGGAAGGGGCACCCTCTTCCTCAGAGGATGGAAGGTTTTCCACATCATCCTCTCTTAGTTGACAATGCTTTAAAGAGCTGCCTGGGCAGGGAAGATTTAAGCACCAAGAGTTCTGGTGCAGGCAGAGTAGGAGCGGTCGGAGCTCTGGTATCTGGTTTCCATTGGCAAGGAAACTGGCCATAGCTCCTCCTACTGCCACTTCTTCTCCAGTGTTCCACTACCTCCCCGCTTCTCAGCTGAACTACTCTTTGCGGAGAGGAGGGTTGCTTTCCCTCTACTTGCTGCCTATCATAGGTGGCAGCACCAACAGCTTTGAGACTCTGTGGTTTGAAATGAGCAATGAACGCTTACTTTCTGGGTGCAATCAGGAGACTCATACCGGCCTTTCACCTTCCAATAAACTGTTATACATTTTTATCTGATCCTGAAAATCTTGCCCCAACCATCATCTGAGCCTCTGATGAACTGCTTTTTATTATTCTTACCAGCAAAGTGGGATTTTTTGTGACAGTAGTCTCAGACTCAGGTTAAGTGTATTGTCCTTCCCTAGAGCCCTGTCCTTTGCTAGAGTTCTTTCCAGACAGAATGGCCCTGAGAACAGCTTTGGAATTTCTATCCAAAGAAAGAGAACTTGGTCCTTTACATTATTAGGATGATTTCTTTATTTCTTTTTGCCCTAATCAATGCCACCCTATTAAATTTTCCTTCAGTGCCTGGATGTTAAGAGGCCTATAAAGTAGGACCAGGACAGAATAAAATCTTTCTGCAGATCAAGTGCCATTTGTTTTTTATGGAGATCATACAGCAGACCTCCAAAGCCCTGTCTAGTGAGGTGGATTTATTCTGCTAATAATCAAGCTTACAGCTCAGATGAGAGAAGCTCTTCTACTGTGGTTAGTGTACATAACACTATCTCCATTGCAGCTTCATGGGCAGAAAGAAACAAAGGCTGTTCCAAGGAGATCTGCAGTGTCTCAACCTGGTAGTCAATAAATTTGTTTGCTGATCATTACAAAACGGATTTCCAGTTCTTGTAAGACACTGCTTTTGCCTTCCAGATCCTGCAAACCTTTTCTTTACATGGCTTTCTCTGTTCTGATCCTTGCTGCTTGCAAATTCCCAGCAGTGCCAGGATTGGCAGATTTCATAGTGAGTGGAAACCATTAATTCATTTCACACAAAATGGTCATCCCTCACACGCCTAATGCAGCAATCCTGTATTCCCTCCTTAAAATTACTGTTAAGATCTTTTGATCTTATTGATAGAAAGTTCACAGATGTTTTACACTTACTCTTTGTGAGGGTTGCTTTCTCTCGGATGTTTTACATTTACGCTTTGGAAGCATCTATTTGGGGTGTGCTTAGACACCCCCTGCCTTTTAAAGGCTGAGGATTGATCTCCAAGAATCTACTAGAAATGTGCCTCTGTGCTAATAAGGTGTCTTACCAGCTGTACCAGAATTAGTAAGTGGAGTTATATGAAAAGATCCATTTACAGGTAAGGAGCAAAATTTTCCTATTTGTAAGTGCTTGATCATCTGTGTTGATTTGTATTGCAGTCCACAATAGATGAGAAGATTCAGCTTGTGCCTAAAGCCCAGTTGGGCAGCTGGGGGAAGGGCAGCAGTGGTGGAGCAAAGGCCAGTGAGATTGGTAAGTTTTACCTCAGTTTATATGCTGTCTTTGATGTTATTCCTTGTAATCATAGTTTAGCTCCTTGTTGATCCATCACTGTGGTAATTTTGAACAAATCACTTAATGTGAAGTAAGAGGTATATATGCTGTGACCAGCTAAAATTAATGAATTCCGAGCTCAGGCCTAGATAATGTCCATTCCTGTAAAGTTTGTGTAATGAATGATCAAGAATACATCCCTTACAGCAGAATGTGACATAACAGTAGCGTATTAGTAACACATAGTAAGGGCATCAGCTATTTGCAGGCTGGTTTTCCCACCCAACTTCTTTTTCATGCGAGGAGCCCCTTAATACATAAGTAAAGCAAAATATAATGTCAGCATGGGCCATGTGGTTCCTGGCACTGGCACCTGGACTCGTTAAGACTCTTCCTTTTCTGTTTGGAGACTTTCATTTGAATTGTTTTCAAGACTTGAAGAGCAAATCTTGTGGCTTTGCCTTAATGTGGGAGCCATCAGCCTAAGAACTAATTAAAGTCTTCAGCAAGTTCAAAAACCTTAACAAAAGAACAAATTCTACAGGCCAGTTACTAATTAGAAAAGAGTCTGTTTTATTATTAGTGATTGATTGTTTTCTGCTGCACTGACCATATGTGCCAAAACATTTTATATAGTCGTAAAACAAATAATAAAGAAATACAATTATACAACAGATTAGGAACAAATTCAATTCCCAAAATAGATCTCTCTAATAGAGTTTTAAAACTTCCTGAAAAGTTTGGAGCACAAGTGATCTGGAGTAAAAGTTTTCACTAAATTATAACATGTGCAGCAAGACTAGGACTCTGTTGCAGCTAGACAGTTTGCAGGTAATCTGTTGTCACAGAAGCTGGGTGGCTCAAAGTGACATGCTGTGGTCACTAAACCTGAGCTATAGCAATATACTGTCAATCTGAGTCCTGGCCATGGCAGTTTTCAAAGAATGTGTATTGTATATGTTGCTTGCATTCTGCAGGAGCTCCTTTTCGAAGTTTTGCTCTGAGATAAAAATTTCTTGTTTAAAACCAATATTTTAAATTGCTTTAAAATATACAAGAGGACTTTGATTTTACTTTGTAGATGTTATCAAGGTAATTACCATTAATTAAACAGGGGGAAGATGAGACACTAATAAGCAGTTGGGATAATGTGATAATGCTCCTCAACTATTTCCTGAGCAGAGGGACTGAGTACACTCAAAGGACAGCAAATTAAGCAGTCAAAGTCATTTGTGGTATGTCTACACTGCAGTGTAAGGCCAGGACTAGTAGAACTCAAGTTGCAGACTGTGGGCTTGTTAGTGTAGGCCCTGAAACCCTAGGTTCTTTTGTAAACCCAAATTAGGAATTTTTGAACCCTGGGTCTCAACCTGGGACTCCAGCGTCTACACTGTATTGTGTGGGCCCCAGTCCAACAACCCATATTTCAAACTTCCCAAAATGTGGCCACTCTAGTGTTTTGTTCATGGTGCAGTGTGGGAAAATTTGAGTGTCCACCAAACTTGACTGTCCAGAGGTCAAAGAAAGTTGGCCTAAGGGATTGTGGGATAATTTTGATGGACTTCCAGAGAATGAGTCCACTGGTGCTATGTCTACGCTGCAGACCGACAGGGCTTGAACCCTGGGTCCTGGCTTGACTCAGGCTTGGACCCTCAACCTCTGGGATCCTGGGTCTGAGCCCTGAATTAGCGCAATTTGTGTGTTGATGGAAAGGGGGTTAGGCTTAAGCCTGAATTCAAACCCTGAGCTTACATTGCAGTATTGATGTACCATTGGTCAAATTACACAGCTCCCTTAAAATGAGCTGCTCATAGTATTTTCAGATTCTTCCAACTTTTTTAATGCAGAGCTCGGGAATATGAAGGATCGGAGCAGTAAGGGGAAATGTGCAGGATGTTGGAGCAGTGCAGAAGGAGAGGGGTTGGGAAGATGTAGCAAGGAGGCTATGCACCTTTGCCAGTCTATTCCCCTTGGGATTGTGTTCTGGCACAGCTATCAAGAGGCCAACACACTCCTGTACAGCAACTTATTAGAGTAAGGGATCATTCAAATGCTGTGTTTTTGAAAACACAGTTGGATGACTAGGACTTGGACAAAGAACTGGGTTTCTAAAAAAGTAGTCAGTGAATAAAGTGATCGTCCTCAAAGGGACCTTTGCTCTCTGGTAGATTAGAAGAACTGACAGAGCAGAAGCTTAAGGAAGAAAAGTTAGGCACATTCCCTACCCATGACATAACTGGAGGAAGGGAAGTGGAGCCATCTGTGCCTTCCTCCCATCTCCCACAATTCAATCCTGTAGCTATTCCACAGGCTGCTTTTCCTTGCACTGCTCACTGATCAGAGAAAGGAAACCAGAACTCTACTCCGTCCCCATGCTGCCTGCAGCAGTGAGGATGGGAATACCAGGCTCACCCTTACCCTGATACTGATGCTTGTAGGAAAATAGGGGAGCTTGGAACAGTGCAGGAGAGTGTGAGGAGGAAAAAAGAGGATCAGAGCTGTGCAGTAGGAGATATAGAGTTGGAGCTTCATCTCTGTCCCCCAAACCTCACCACATCCATACCTCCTATTCCTGTCCCTCTTCAAAACAAGCTCCCTCAGTGCTGAGATGGGATAGGGAGCTGAGAAAGGGCTTTCTTGAAGTATGGCACAGATCCACAGGCTGAGAACATCTCTTTAGTCCACTTCACATCTTTCCGAGCCTCCTTTCCTAAAAATGGATCTGTAGAACCCCATCCCATATACCCATACTTGGGGTAGGACTTTGTATCTATGCTCTCCTTTACCTTCTGACCTCCAGCTGGTACAGGTAGTCCTCAAAGCCCCATCACCTCTCCATGACCCCTCCAAACTTACAGGTAGAGAGGCAAAGAGGGAGAGAGGGAATGTTGGAAGAGTTAGAGCAGGGGTGTAAGAGTCTGAGTAGGTGAGGGAAGTATGAGCAGTAAGGGAGAATGTGTAGGGTTTTGGAGCAGTGCAGGGAAGAGTGGGGTAGAGAGGAGAGCATCAGAGCTGTACTGTGGGAGATATTGGGGCATTTTAGCTCTGTCCCCTAAACAATTCCCCATATCCATGCTCCCTCATGTCTGTCCCATACTAATGTCCTTCTCTCCATATGGAGGTGGGCTGAGGTGGGGAAACTAAGCTGTGCTGGAGGGGCAGAGTTGGGAGATGAGAAGATGCAGGGGCAGTGAAGAGACTAACATACAGCCAGAGCATCCTATGGCTGGGATAATCATTGCCAAGTAACCATGAGCAGTAGAGTGGGAGGGCTGGGCTGTGGTAAATGGGGATGCAGAAAAATTCAGTGCCCAGAAACTTAGTGAACACAGAGTTAAAGTTGCTCAGTGATGCCGCTTGCCGTTCAAGAATGTAGAGAGTGGCTGAACTTAAACTTCTGAAAACCAAGAAATACAGGATTATGGTATGTGCCACTCCTGCTACACAGCCTTAACTCTCCTCTCTTTGATCGATGCCCGAACACACATACTAGCATAATAACACACATACTAACACTTTACCCTTGCAGATGCTACAAAACATTCTGGGAATGCTGCAGATGAGCATTTTAGGACAAAGTTTAACACCTTCCTTTGCTGCGGTAAAACTCAGGTTTAGGTTAGGCATAGCAAATAGGAGCTACGTACACCTAGTCTATACTCAAACACTGAGCTTTATGAGACATTGCTTTCATTTACCTCTCACTAAGCCTTGAGACCAAAGTCATGTATGCCACTAACTCCCCATTAAAAGACCCCTGTGAAGTGCTACTGAGACAAACTACAGAAGTCAGCACTGAAATGAGGCATGGCTGATCCTTCATGGTAACCATGCACCTCTCCTACTAACTTGCTGTAACTAATCCCTCCACCATTCAGCACAGCTGCACCTAACACAATGAATACAGCTGGAGTGCATGCAGGTAAATGCTGTAATTCAAATCTGTGGTACACAACACAATAATTGGCATGTTTTCTTAGTCCTTCTTCTTGGCTATTACATATGCCACCAGCATTACTGAACTATCCTCAGTGACTATTGACAGCTCCAGGTTGCTCTGTGGGGAAGCATGAACCTTATCTTTGTAGTTCCTGGTTTTCAGAGGTTTAAGTTTAGCCACTCTCCACATTCTTGAGAGAACAAAGTACTACTGGGAAACCTTAACTCTGAGGTAACAAAAATTTTGGACTAAATGTCCAAATAGATACCGCAGAATCTGAGCAAAAATTCAGGCTGTGTAAAATGTAAATGCAAGAGAAAAGAGCAGCATGGATAAGTCTAAAAGAGAACGCAAAGTATGAATTGGAGTATACCTTTGTACTTAATTCTGCCAACAGTTTGGAGAGGTTTCAGAATAGCAGCCGTGTTAGTCTGTATTCGCATAAAGAAAAGGAGTACTTGTGGCACCCTAGAGACTAACAAATTTATTTGAGCATAAGCTTTCGTGAGCTACAGCTCACTTCATCAGATGCAGTTTGGAGAGGACATTCTTAAAACTGTATGGATTCACTACAAGTGTTAAACAAGATTGTCAGTTTCTTCTTTGAGTGATGGTCCCTGTTGTATTCCATTGAGGATTATACACATGCACCATCCATCCAGAGCCGGATAATTTGAAAGTAGTAGTGTCTGTTGGTCCACACATGTGCCCTTGCTCTACCTCATGGTTTCCTCCAAGTCAATAAAGAGTGAAGTGAACTGACTGCAACCTCAGTTTCTTCTCACCGCTGCATGGTCTCGGTCAGAGCTTCTACTCTCCTCTCATCTCTCTGTGACACACTTTAAAAAACAAACTTTTTAGTATTATACATAGTTCATTTTTTGTAGTTTTGATAGTAGTACTGGTTTAAGGACTTTGGGATGCCATTTTTGCCAATTCTCCCCACCACCATCACCTACACCCACATCTGGCTACTGGATTATGGTGAAGATGCTGGGGTTCAAGATCTGTGCATCCTGCCCATGCTCTTTCTTGGACAACAAGGAGGACCAACACTGCATTTACTGTTTGGGAGAAGCCCACATTTCATCCAGGTGCAGTATCAGCCTCTTCTTCCCAAGCCATACCCAAAAAGGCCGAGCTCTCTGGCTCCAGAAGTATCTCATGGAGGTCACCATGAGGCCGCAGTCGAACCCAGATGGGGGAATCTTCCCTATATGTCAGCCTGAGAAATCCAGGAGCTCGCCTCCTACTACGGAGGTCCAAGCCGGTATTGCTAGTACCAGTACTATGTACCCTGTGCCAGAGCTTGGACGTGAGGCACGGAAGCATGCACATAAGCATGGCAGTAAGTCTTCCTCCAGGCCCAAGAAAGACAGTACACCTTCCACAAGTTCCAGCCATGGAGAAGCGGTGCGTTCCAAGGCTCACAAACAAAAGAAGTCGCACAGACTGCTGAATCCGCCAGTTCTTCTTCGAGTGGTAGCTCATGTTAATTCCATGCTAGGTGTATGCGCGTGCATAGCTGCCAGAGATTTTTGCCTCCGCGGTATCCATAGGGCCAGCTCTGGTGCTCCCTGGAGCTCCACTCTCATGCACAGGTATATTAGGCTCCATCGTCCCTGCACCTGCTCAATTCCTTCTTACTACCTGTGACCGTTTCTGGAATGCCTCTTCTTTGCATCTCACAAAGTGCTTCTAAAGTTTTTGCTGTTTTCTGTTTACATAGTTGTTATATAGTGTTTTAAGTAGTTAGTACATTAGTTTAGTTTAGTTAGTGGTCCCCTCAGCAACTTGTGCCTGGGACGAGGCATGCCCCAGTCCTGTGGTTTCAAGCCGTGCACAGTTTGCCACAAACATGCCAATCAGCGATCCTCACACTAGCGGCAAACAGCGTGAACATGGCCGATCTCCATCCAAGAAGAAGTCCAGGAAAGTTGTGATGGGCACAGGACCCGTGCTGAGCCACCCGTCTGCACCGGGACTGCAAGGTGCAGCCTCTCCGGTCAGGGCTCCAAGCCCAATACGAGAGCCTCCTCCTATTCCTGGGAGCGGTTGGGGCCCCAGACACCTCATGGTGCCATTGATGCCAGGGTCCTTTCAAACGGCCAAAGACTTAATGGCCCTCCGCATGCCGCCCTCACCACAGGAGACAGACCCACGAAAGGCCCCTTCCCCTAAGGGCAAGCCACAGATGGGGCCTCCCCAGTGGCTAGTTCGGAGTCGTCGCTCGCCAGAACCTCACCAATCTTCAAGCCCGGTCTCCAGTTCCGCACCCACGGTCATCAGTGCAGAATTCATGGTCTCTGGTAGCACATGCCCAGTCTCCGGCTCCAAGGCATAGATGCAGTACCCCCCCAAAGCCAGTCATTGTCACCATGGTACCGAGGGACCTCTTCATGACTCTGGTTGGCATCACGGCACCAATCCCCAGCAACCTGCTCCCAGTCCCCAACACCTTTGCCCCCATTCCGGCACACATCACTGCTGACTAGACTCCGGTCACTGTGACAGCAACAAGACTCGGCTCCTTGGCACCAATCTCACTCCCCTTGATGCCATAGCTGGGAGCAGGAGGCACTGGCGCATGCTTGGTCCCATAGGGAGTTCTCCTTGGACTCGTAAGGGGGTTTCAAGGTCCAGCCCGGGGACACTGTTCGACCCTGGTGTCGGGCTGTCGTACCGCCCAGTAGCGGGCATCTGGCTGCAGGGTCTATGGCCTATGAATTGGCCTTATTGGAACTTTGGGGATAAAGACGCTCTAGACCTTTTAGGAACCCGACTGTCATGGGAGAAGACTGATCTACCTTGAACAGGAGAGTGGAAGGCTGAGATGGCTGCCAAGTGGACTTTAATTGATGAGAGGGCCAGACAGTATCCTCGCCCTAGAGATGGACTCTCTTCTTCAAATGGTAGCAGTAGAACCCATTCCTATGACTTACCAGGGCATAGGATTCTATTTCACATATTTCCATGTATGCAAGAAGAAAGGCGGATGGAGACCAGTCTTGAACCAGTGTCGTCTCAATTGGTTCATTCGCAAGCCCAAGTTTTGTATGGTCACCTTTAGCAGCCATAATACCCTCACTGGAAAAAGGCGTGTGTTTTAAGGCTTTCAATATGCAGGATGCCTATTTTCATATAAAAAGAAAAGGAGTACTTGTGGCACCTTAGAGACTAACAAATTTATTTGAGCATAAGCTTTCATGAGCTACAGCTCACTTCATCGGATGCATTCAGTGGAATAGACACCTATCCAACCCAAAGAAGGTTCCTGAGATTCGCAGTAGGCCATTGACACTTCCAACATAGTGTCTTACCGATCGGATTCACCACTGCTCCATGAGTCTTCAGCAAAGTTTTCTGTGTAGTGGCAGCCCACCGCCCGACGTCGGGGGTCCTTATATTCCCCTACCTTGATGACTGGCTGCTAACAACATGACCCAAAAGGAAGGCTCGAGTTTCAACCTGCATGCTGTTCAGACTCCTCTCCTCTCTGGGGGTGAGCATAAATGGCAAAAAATCAACTTTGGATCCCACACAGTCACTAGAATTCATAGGGGCCAACATCAATGTGATCTTGAGTTAAGCCTACCTACCAAGGGAGGGACTTCTTTCAGATGGTACAAGAGTTGATTGCCAAGATTATCATTAGCCCTTCTATTGTGGTCCAGACATGCCTTTCCCACCTTGGCCACATGGCGGCTTGCACGTATGTCACCACCTTCACTCGTCTTCACCTTTGCTGCCTCCAGTTGTGGTTCCAGAGGGTCTGTTCTCCCTTGCTACATACCATGGACCTCCTGTGACAGTTCTCCCAGAGGTATTCCTTTCCCTCCACTGGTGGACAGACCCATTTCTGGTTTGCACCAGGATACCATTCCTTCTATCCTCCCCAAGCACAGTGATCATCTATGTACTTGAAAACTGTTATCACATCCCCTCTCAGTCTTTTCTTTTCCAGACTAAACAAACTCAATTTTTTCAATCTTCCCTCATAGGTCCTGCTTTCTAGACCTTTAATAATTTTTGTTGCTCTTTTCTGGACTTTCTCCAGTTTGTCCACATCTTTCCTGAAATGTGGTGCCCAGAACTGGACACAATACTCCAATTGAGGCCTAATCAGCGCGGAATAAAGCAGAAGAATTACTTCTTGTGTCTTTCTTACAACATTCCTGCTAATACATCCCAGAATGATTGCTTTTTTTTCAGTAGTGTTACATTATTGACTCATATTTAGCTTGGGGTCCACTATGATCCCCAGAACCCTTTCCACAGTACTCCTTCCTAGGTAGTCGTTTCCCATTCTGTAAGTATGCAACTGATTGTTTCTTCCTAAATGGAGTACTTTGCATTTGTCCTTATTGAATTTCATCCTATTTGCTTCAGACCATTTCTCCAGTTTGTCCAGATCATTTTGAATTTTACTCCAAAGTACTTGCAATCCCTCCCAAACTTTATAAGTGTACTGTCTGTGCCATTATCTAAATCATTGATAAAGATATTGAACATAGTGGCTATTCGTGCTTTCCACCCCACTGTGGCCGGGTACTCCGTATTTACACATCCGTTGAATAGTAGGCTTTGGAAAGGCCTCCTTCGGACCCCCAATGGGACCTCAACGTTGTCCTTTCAACCTTAATGAATTCACCCTTTGAACCTTTGGCCTCATGCTTCCTGTCTCTTTTTTCCAAGAAGGTCGCATTCCTGGTAGCTATTACTTCTGTAAGACGGATAGGCAAACTGGGGGGTCATGATGGAGAACCCCCTGCCCATTTACCATTCCATAAGGACAGAGTTTCTCTGCATCTGCACCCCAAGTTTATGCCAAAGGTCGTATCCTGCTTTCACCTCAACCAACTCGTACACTTACCTGCTTTCTTCCTGAAGCCTCACTCCTTGGCAAAGGAACGGGGCCTTCACTTCCTCATTATCAACAGGGCCTTGGGCTTCTACCTGCAGAGAATGAGACCATTCAGGAAGTCCCCTTGACTGTTTATCGTGGTAGCTGAAAGGAATAAGGGGTAGACAATTTCCACACAGAGGATTTCTAATTGGATTTCAGGGTGCATTATGCTCTGCTATCAGTTGTTGGGACTGTCTCCATCCTTTGGGGTATGAGCCCATTTCACAACAGCGCAAACATAAACTACAATCGCGCTTCACGATGTACCACTTTCTGACATATGTAGGATGGCCATGTGGAGCTTGGGTACATACCTTTGCTGCTCATTATGCCTTGGTGTGTGACTCTCGTTAATCATCCTCAGTAGAACACAATAGGGACCATCACTCAAAGAAGAAGATATTACTTACCTGTAACTGAAGGTTTTTCAAGATGTGTGGTCCCTGGCTGTGTTCCAATCCCACCTTCCTTCCCCTCTGGATCTGTCTGATTTGCAGTGGAGAAGGAACTGAGGGTGCGGTCAGTCCGCCCCGCCCTTTATCGCCTCAGATGAAACCATGAGACAGAGAAAGGGTGCATGCAAATTTTCCAGCTCCAGATATATGGTGCATGCATATAACCCTCAGTGGAATACAGACAGGGACCACACATCTAGAAGAACTGCCAGTTACAGGTAACAAGTATCAGGGGGTACCATATTAGTCTGTATCCACAAAAACAAGGAGTCGGGTGGCACCTTAAAGACTAACAGATTTATTTGAGGGTAAGCTTTCATGGGTAAAAACCTCACTTCTTGCATCTGAAGAAGTGAGGTTTTTACCCATGAAAGCTTATGCTCAAATAAATCTGTTAGTCTTTAAGGTGCCACCGGACTCCCAGTTACAGGTAAGTAATTCCTCTTCCATATTAATCCAAACTGAAACCATTTTGAAAAAAGTTATTCAAGTGCTGATCCATATGGTATTCACTATAGGTGCATGTGCGCTCCATGCTCCCAGGACCAGAAATTCTTCAATAGCAGGGTCTATTGGTCCTCGCCTGTGCAGTACTTCTCTTCGTGCTGCAAACCGAGGACATAAGTAGTGACATGGACTGATCGCCCCTTCCTTTCCTCTTTTACTGCTCACAGTTTGTCTAGTTTAATTAGTAGAGTTTTTGAGGGGCTTACTTCCCCACCCTGTCTCTCTCCAATACCGGGGCTTTTGCCCAAGGGTCTGGCTTCAAACTTTGCCTCACCTGCTCCTACATCTTCCTGGTGAGTGAGCCTCATGAGACCTACCTCTGCTGCTTAATGGAGGCACATGTATGGGATTTGCCACTTATTTCCCCCTTGCACCAGGAACATTCAAGAGTTCTGGCACTGCTTATACCTTATGGAGGTAACCTGAGGTCTACATCAGATTTAGGGCCCTCCTGTTCTCCAACTCAAGACTGGAATTGCCAAGTAGCTCTCCCCTGGCACTCCTCAAAGCCAAAAGACTCCACTAAGTGAAGTCATGACCAGGGAAAAGACAAGCGGGAAAGAAAGCTGGCTAGATCGTCGGGCTCAACGGGTAGTGATCAATGGCTCCATGTCTAGTTGGGAGCCGGTATCAAGCGGAGCGCTCCAAGGGTCAGTCCTGGGGCAGGTTTTGTTCAATATCTTCATTAATGATCTGGAGGATGGTGTGGACTGCACCCTCAGCAAGTTTGCAGATGACACTAAACTGGGAGGATTCAGAGTAGCAGCCGTGTTAGTCTGTATTCACAAAAAGGAAAGGGAGTACTTGTGGCACCTTAGAGACTTACAAATTTATTTGAGCATAAGCTTTCGTGAGCTACAGCTCACTTCATCGGATGCATTTGTAAATACAGTGGGGAGATTTATATACACACACAGAGAACATGAAACAATGGGTTTTATCATACACACTGTAAGGAGAGTGATCACTTAAGAAAAGGAGTACTTGTGGCACCTTAGAGACTAACAAATTTATTAGAGCATAAGCTTTCGTGAGCTACAGCTCACTTCATCGGATGCATTTGGTGGAAAAAACAAAGGAGAGATTGATATACACACACACAGAGAACATGAAACAATGGGTTTATCATACACACTGTAAGGAGAGTGATCACTTAAAATAAGCCATCACCAGCAGCAGGGGGGGGAAAGCAAGGTAGGCTAATTCCAGCAGTTAACAAGAATATCAGAGGAACAGTGGGGGGTGGGGTGGGAGGGAGAAATACCATGGGGAAATAGTTTTACTTTGTGTAATGACTCATCCATTCCCAGTCTCTATTCAAGCCTAAGTTAATTGTATCCAGTTTGCAAATTAATTCCAATTCAGCAGTCTCTCCTTGGAGTCTGTTTTTGAAGCTTTTTTGTTGAAGTATAGCCATTCTTAGGTCTGTGATCGAGTGACCAGAGAGATTGAAGTGTTCTCCAACTGGTTTTTGAATGTTATAATTCTTGACGTCTGATTTGTGTCCATTCATTCTTTTACGTAGAGACTGTCCAGTTTGGCCAATGTATATGGCAGAGGGGCATTGCTGGCATATATCACATTGATGGCATATATCACATTGGTAGATGCGCAGGTGAACGAGCCTCTGATAGTGTGGCTGATGTGATTAGGCCCTATGATGGTATCCCCTGAATAGATATGTGGACAGAGTTGGCAACGGGCTTTGTTGCAAGGATAGGTTCCTGGGTTAGTGGTTCTGTTGTGTGGTGTGTGGTTGCTGGTGAGTATTTGCTTCAGATTGGGGGGCTGTCTGTAAGCAAGGACTGGTCTGTCTCCCAAGATCTGTGAGAGTGATGGGTCGTCCTTCAGGATAGGTTGTAGATCCTTGATGATGCGTTGGAGAGGTTGAAGGACGACCCATCACTCTCACAGATCTTGGGAGACAGGCCAGTCCTTGCTTACAGACAGCCCCCCAACCTGAAGCAAATACTCACCAGCAACCACACACCACACAACAGAACCACTAACCCAGGAACCTATCCTTGCAACAAAGCCCATTGCCAACTCTCTCCACGTATCTATTCAGGGGACACCATCATAGGGCCTAATCACATCAGCCACACTATCAGAGGCTCGTTCACCTGCACATCTACCAATGTGATATATGCCATCATGTGCCAGCAATAGCCCTCTGCCATGTACATTGGTCAAACTGGACAGTCTCAACGTAAAAGAATAAATGGACACAAATCAGACATCAAGAATTATAACATTCAAAAACCAGTCGGAGAACACTTCAATCTCGCCGGTCACACGATTACAGACTTGAGAGTGGCTATCCTTCAACAAAAAAACTTCAAAAACAGACTCCAACGAGAGACTGCTGAATTGGAATTAATTTGCAAACTGGATACAATTAACTTGGGCTTGAATAGAGATGGGAATGGATGAGTCATTACATAAAGTAAAACTATTTCCCCATGTTATATCTCCCCCCACCCCACCCCCCACTGTTCCTCAGACGTTCTTGTTAACTGCTGGAAATGGCCCACCTTGATTATCACCACAAAAGGTTTTCCTCCTTCCCCCCCCTTTCTTGCTGGTAATAGCTCATCATAAGTGATCACTCTCCTTACAGTGTGTATGATAAAACCCATTGTTTCATGTTCTCTGTGTTTGTATATAAAACTGGGAGGAGAGGTAGACATGCTGGAGGGTAGGGATAGGATACAGAGGGACCTAGACAAATTGGCGGATTGTGCCAAAAGAAATCTGATGAGGTTCAACAAAGACAAGTGCAGAGTCCTGCACTTAGGACGGAAGAATCCCATGCACCGCTACAGACTAGTTACTGAATGGCTAGGCAGCAGTTCTGAAGAAAAGGACCTAAAGGTTACAGTGGATGAGAAGCTGGATATGAGTCAACAGTGTGCCCTTGTTGCCAAGAAGGCATTACGGCATTTTGGGATGTATAAGTAGGGGCATTGCCAGCAGATCGAGGAACGTGATCGTTCCCCTGGATTTGACATTTGTGAGGCCTCATCTGGAGTACTGTGTCCAGTTTTGGGCCTCACACTACAAGAAAGATGTGGAAAAATTGGAACGTGTCCTGCGGAGGGCAACAAAAATGATTAGGGGACTGGAACACATGACTTATGAGGAGAGGCTGAGGGAACTGGGATTGTTTAATCTGCAGAAGAGAAGAATGAGGGGAGATTTGATAGCTGCTTTCAACTACCTGAAAGGGGATGGATCTAGACTGTTCTCAATGGTAGCAGATGACAGAAAAGGAGTAGTGGTCTCAAGTTGCAGTGGGGGAGGTTTAGATTGGATATTAGGAAAATCTTTTTCACTAGGAGGGTGGTGAAGCACTGGAATGCGTTACCTAGGGAGGTGGTGGAATCTCCTTCCTTTTATGTTTTTAAGGTCAGGCTTGACAAAGCCCTGGCTGGGATGATTTAGTTGTGGATTGGTCCTGCTTTGAGCAGGGAGTTGGACTAGGTGACCTCCTGAGGTCCCTTCCAACCCTGATATTCTATGATTAAGCACAAGAGGGCAAAGATGTCTGCTCATAAATCCATGAAAAAGAGAGCAGCTGCATTCCCTTCCCTGAGGTTCAAGTGAGACTTCATTCCCTTGACATGGATCCGGTTCATCTGGAGCTTACTGTGAGATCGAGCAGGCACCAAAAGTAGTAAGGAGTGCGCACCCTCCACACCAGCAATATGTACCTAAGCCTGTGCTGCTTGTCCCAATACCAAAGACACCAGCTTGCCCTCCTCTGGCGAAACCAAGATACATCCTTATGCAGGATCTGGCTATCTACTTGGATTGGGGTCCCCAATCCTGATGGAACTGGTGTTAATGCAGGACATCAAAATACAGTCCAACTACTATAACCCGATCCTTCGCTCCAGCAACAAAGCTATGATGTCAGGATGCTCTGTTCCTAACCCACCTCTAGCTGTGCCACCCTCATGCAGGTGACATCAACAGCCCCACTTCTTGAGTCAGAGGAACCTCATAGGAGGAACAAGAGATGGTACCTATCGCAGGTTCCATCAAGGACCTCCCCACAACAGCCTAACCCTGATAGGACTTCCAGGGTTTCATGGAGACCTTCCCATATCAGGATCCATATTTACTATTGAGGGAGCACTGGTACTCACCATATGGTCCATCTCTCTACCCTTACAAGCCTACATGGTTACACTGGGGTGCACGGAACCATTACCATCAGATCCCAAAATATTATACAGGCCAACCCTGCCCTCCAATGTTTAGAGAGGAAGCACTGGTGGGATATCAAGAGACACAGCCAGTACTGCTGGAACCACCAACAGTTATGTTCTCATCCCCAGATGAGGCAGTACTGCTAATCTCTCCCTCTCTGTTGGATGATTACAGGTAGTACCAGGAGCTACCCAGGAGGATAGCTGACACCCTCCAAATTCCATTGGAGGAAGTGCAGGATCCAGCACACAAGCTGGTAGATCTCCTCCACTCAATGGCTCCTGCCAAAGTGGCTTTACGCATAAATGAAGCCATTTTAGACCCAGCTAAGGACATTTGGCAGACCCCAGCCGCCTGTGCTCCTACCTCAAAGAGATCTGAAAAGAGAGAGATTGTCCCCCTAAAGGTACAGAATATTTATTTTCCCACCCCAACTCTAACTCGTTAATAGTCCAGGCAGCCACCAAACACAGTAGACTCTACCATCCAAAAGCCACCCCCTCAGATTAAGAGGCTAGACCCTGTTGAGATGAAACTCCTCTTCAGGATCATCAACTACCAAACCAGCATGTTCAAGTATGACTTCCTCATTTACAACAGGCTGGTAGAGTTCTCTGACAAACTGCCCCCAGAAAGTAAGCCTCAATTCCAGGTTATACTCAATCAAGGGAAGCTAGTTGCCTGGTCACTATTACAGGAGTCACTTAATGCAGCAGACGCAGTGTCCCGCTCACTAGCAAACTTGGTGATCATGAGACGAGCATCATCATTGCAGACTTCTGGGTTCCCAAGGGAGATGCAAGCAACAGCAGAGGACATCTTTACTGTTTACTGCTTACAGTCTAATATTTCAACTCCAATATTCACCCAACCCTCAGGATATTTCTATACTTTATGATGGGCATGTACCACTTACAGTTCAAAGTACTTCCCTTTGGGCTATCAGACGCACCAAGGTTATTAATGAAATCCATAGGAGTGGTAGGAACCCACTTATCTATTTCATATTTCCCTATCTAGTTGACTGGCTTCTCAAGGATTGGTCCTACCAAGAAGTACAGATGGCAGTGACCTGAACTTGTGCCAGTCCTTGGAGTTTCAAATAAATGCAGGAAGGTCCACTTTAACACCTACATGGACTATAGAATGTATTGGAGCAGCCCTGGATTCAATCATGACCAAAGTATACTGATCACTGGACAGGTTTCTACCTTTGAGGGCAGATGGCAATGTGCATTATGTGACCCCATTCACCTAATGGCACCTGCCAAGTCTTCAGACTTGGTTAAAATCAGCCTATATTTCAAATAAGAACTCCTTTGAAAAGAAGATCTCCTACCCACATCCAGTTCGAGCCTGTCTCACCTAGTGGGAAAAGAGGAACATGTGTAGGTATCCCTTTTACTCACTCTCCTCCCACAATGACACTCATTCCTGATGCATCTCTCCTGACTTGGGGAGTACATCTGGATGACCACATAGCCCAAGGTTCATAGACCCCACAAGAGTCCACACTTGACATTAACCTGCTATAGCTACATTTGTCTGCGAGGCATACAGACACTTCCTATCCATCATCTGTTCTACTCGAGTACAGATCAGGTCAGACAGCATGTCCGCTGTTTATTATATAAACAAGCAAGGTCCACACCACTATCCACGGAAGTGGTACAGCTATGAAACTGATGCACCCAGCTCAGCATCACTCTTTCCACAGTACATCTTCCAGAATTTACGAATTCCCTGGCAGATAGTTCAGCAGACATTCAGCTAGGATCATGAATGGGAGCTCCACTATTCAGTGGTCCAACAAAGTTCACAACAATGGGGGTATCTATCCTGGAGCCTCTTTGACACCCAAGAAAACAAGAAATGCCAAGTTTATTGCTTTTGCAACAGCCACAGTCTGGACTCCAGACAGGTTGCCTTCCTATTCCCAAGGTCAGAACCATTAATGTATGCCTTCTCTCCCATTCCCCTCGGACCATGTGTTCTCCACAAAATACAGAGTGATGGTAATTCTAATAGCACCATGGTAGCTGGTGGCCCCATCCGTTTTGGTTTACTGCAGTGACCCTGCAAATGACCACCTGCAGATGCATTCACCAGCAATCGTTTCCCACACTACTCTCTCAAAATTGGGGGCAGCATCAATCATCCCATCTCAACTTCCTTACAGCTCACAGCCTGGGTTTTGGTAAAGCAACAGGCTCAGAGTGAATTTGCTCAAAAGAGGTGCAATCCATCTTGCTTAATAGTAGAAAATCGTCTACATGTAAGTGTTACACTGCTAAGTGGAAGCATTTTTCCTTGTGATGCCAGAAACATCACCTTTCACCGGCGAAGTCAGAACGTCTCTGTATCCTTGACTACCTCCTCTACCTAAAGCCATCCAGATTTCCAGGCAGTGCACTGAGAGTATGTGGCAGGTATTAGTGCATTTCACCATCCTGTAGGGAGCTACTCAGTTTTTGTTCATCCCATGACAAGTCTGATTACTTAAGGGTATTGTTAGAACTTTCCTTCCTGTATCTCGACCTATACCTCCCTGGGATCTAAATTTACTACTAGCAGCACTTATGTGTCCTCTGTTTGAGCTCTTGGCTTCATGCTCCTTCCTGAATTTATTAGTGAAAGAGGCTTTTTTTTAATAGCGATTACTTCCGCTCAGAATGTAGGTAAGCTTGGTGCCCTCATGGCAGACATGCCTTAAACAGTCTGTCATAGAGACAAGGCATCCTTCTGACTACATCCTGAGTTTGTTCCTAAGGTCTTGTCAAACTTCCATCCGAATGAAACAATTCATTAACCTATATTTTACCTGAAACCTCACAACACTAGAAACGATGGGAGATAATACGCTGTACATGTTTGAAGAGCCCTGGCTTTCTGCTTGTTGGATAATGCCATTTTGAAGATCTCCCCAACTGTTAGTTTCCTTCGCCAAGAGAATGAAGGGCAAGACCATAGTTCTGAAAGAAACCCAAGGCACATCTCTGGCTGCCATCCTACTTTGCTACTAGGGTGCAGAAACTCCTCTTCTGTGATATATCAAAACTCACTCAACTGGGGCATATGCTGCCTCAGTAGCATCATTGCAAGGTGTCCAGCTTTCTGAAATCTGCAGAGCTGCTACTTGGAGCTTGATCCATACATTTACTAGGCACTATGCTCTGACTCAGGCCTTGGCAGATGGTGCATCATTTGGTTCACCAGTCCTTCAGACTGTGATGCCAAATATCTCCTTACACCCTACCCCTAAAAAAGCACTGCTTGGGAATCACCCACGGTGAATAGCCATAGGGCCTAGCACTCGAAGAAGTATTGGAGTTCTTTGAGATGTGTGATCGCCATGGGTATTCATGACCCACACTCCTTCCCCTCTGCTTTGGATCTTCACGTGATTTGTCATAGAGTAGGAACTGAAAGGGTGGGTGGTCTGTGTCTCCACTTATGCCTTTGGTTCACAGCATGAAGAACCGTAGTGCACAGGTGCAGACCAATGGACACTGCTATTAAAGAATTTCCAGTCTCAGGTGCATGGAGCGCATGCGCACCCATAGTGAATACCCAAAGGAGTGGTGGGCAGCCTGCGGGCCACATGCGGTCCATTGGGGTAATCTGCTGGCGAGCCGCAAGACAGCGTGTTTACATTGACCATCCGCAGGCATGACCACCCACAGCTCCCAGTGGCTGCACTTCGCTGTTCCTGGCCAATAGGAGCTGTGGGAAGCGGCGGCCAGCACGTCCCTGCAGCCCGCGCCGCTCCCATTGGCCGGGAACAGCGAACTGCGATCATTGACCTGCAGACAGTTAATGTAAACAAACTCTCGCAGCCCGCCAGTGGATTACCCTGATGGGCCGCATGGCCCATGGGCCGCAGGTTGCCCACCACTGAACCAAAGGGACTACACATCTTGAAGAACTCCAGTTACTATAATGTAAGTAATCTTCCTTGTCTTGCTGCCTTCTGCCTATGCAACTGCAAAGCCGTAAACACAGAAAGAATACTAAGTACAATCTACAGAAGGTTACAGGGTAGCACCAAAATTTCTTCTGAATGCCCTGCTCTGGCTTCTGGTCATTTATAAAAGGGTGTTACCCTGAGAGGGGAGAGCAAGTAAGAGATGTTGCTGAGAGCAACTAGGAGATGATGCTGACCAGAAGCCCCAGAACAGGACATTCGGAAGCAATTTGCCTCCTTGATCTGCCTCTGAACCCTGGCTGAGAATTAACCCCCAAAACTCTTAGCAGTTCTCTGGTTTTCCAGAGTTTCCATCCAGGAATGCTAATGGAGTGGAATGCAAGATAAACCCTAGGGATCCCAATAGATCTCTGCACCCCAGTTTATCCAGTAAATAAACCATTGTGATAATCCAGCCAAGAAAGAGAATCAGGCATGCATTCAATGTTAGGAGTTAGAAAAAATCATTAAAGTTGTGAATGAGCCCTGCATGCCATGATGATAACGAGAAGCAAGGATAAAATGGAGTCAAGGCAGCCCTTTTCCACAGGTTTTCCATGCTATCAACTCTGGAATAATGGAAGATTGTTTAAATTATTTTGTGGCACTGTGTCCTTGATAATCCAATGTTATCACTGTTCCCTACATCTTCTTTTGCAATCTCTTGCAGAGTCCTTACGACCTAGTGCCACTAGTTTGAACAGATTTTCTGCACTGCAGCCCCCAGTGTCGTCTGTGTCGTCTTCTTCTGTATCCTCCGAGTTAGACTCTCGCAGGGCCTTAACTAGGTAAGATTCAGTCAGCCAATAGTATTTGCCATTCCAATATTTATGCATTCTAACATTTATTTTCTACTTTTACTGCCACCGCACATAGAGAAGAGGTGGGCATTGAGCTGTCTCTCAGTGATACCCAGGTCTTTTTTCCTGAGTGGTTAAAATTAATTTAGAACCTATCTATATATATCATTTGTTCCAAAGGTCACACTTTATGTTAAGGGTGCATTTATAAATACAGGAAAAGCTGTGTTCTCCAGCACTTTACAAACCAGAAAGCTCTATAAACCAGCATTTCGGGAGGGGTTGCGTGGTGTGGGCTCTGGGAGGGAGTTTGGGTATGGGCGAGGGCTTGGGGTTGGGCCGCAGGACGGGTTTCGGATCGGGGTGCCAGATCCTGGTGGCACTCACCTTGGGTGGCTCCCCACAAGCAACGACATGTCCAGAGAGGCATGGCCAGACGGCTCTATGTGCTGCCTCCACCCACAGGCACCGCCCCCACAGCTTCCGTTGGCAGCTCCCGTCTATGCTCCTAGGCAGAGGAATGGCTCTATGTGCTGTCCCTGCCCCGAGCACTGGCTCTGCAGCTCCCATTGGCTGGGGACTGCGGCCAATGGGAGCTGCAGGGGCGGTGCCCGTGGGCAGAGGCAGCGTGCAGAGCCACTTGGCCACGCCTCTAGCTAGGAGCATTGATATCGGACAGTCGGAGCTGCAGACGTGGCACCTGCAGGTGGAGGCAGCACGCAGAGCTGCTTGGCTGTGCCTCTCCAGACAGGTCGCCACGTGCAGGGAGCCGCCCGAGGTGAGCGCCGCCCAGATCCAGCACCCTGAAACCCCTCCCACATCCCAACCCACAGCCCTGAGCCCCCCCTCCGCACTCAATCTTCCTCCCTCTTAGTTAACCAGAATTTTTGACTTACCGGCACCCCTCATCCCACAATATGCCGGATAACAAAGCTTTTACTATAGTTTATGAAGGGTTAATAAATTAAGATAGGTTTATTAAATGATTAATTTTTGTAAAAGGTTATAGAGTCCAACACGTCTGTCAGTTGCTTACGTATAACACTTTCTACCATTATGTTTATAACTAGCTATAAAACATACTACTCATATCTGTAACGTGCTTATAGCATTTATTATTTATTAAATTATTATAAACTGTTTACTTTAATGTACCCTTAATGTAAAGTTGACCAATTATTCATTCCAATGTGCATAACTTTGCATTTGTCAACAATGAATTTCATCTGCCATCAGGCTGTCCATTCATCCAAGTCCCTCTGAAGTTCCTCATAGTCTTCTCTAATCTTGACTGTCGTAAATAATTTTGTCTCATCTGGGATTTTTCCACATCAGCATAACCTTCCTTTTTCCAAATAATTAATTAAAATGTTAACATAATTCCTAGGGTTTATCCGTCAGAAATCCCAGTGTTAGCATTTTACTATTTTGAAATTATACTTCAATATATGTATAGGTAAAGAATATACCAGTCAGGCAACTTCACAGTGAAATGGTGCAATTACTTTAACATTAAAATTCACTGTGTTTTAAACCTACAAAGGTGTAGTATATCCTCAGGGTGTTTTGTTTCAGATGTGCACTATGACACATATGCTCTCCCTCCCCTTTGTTCGTGTATATATGCATTTGTCAGTTGGATCAAGCATCTGAGGGCCACACCACAGGTTTAAAGGTGAGGGGATCCACAGGCTGCATTTTGACCACAGTCTGTATAGTTGAACTGTATTAAAAATAACTTTCATTGACTATTAAATTACTTTCTCATTTTTTCTGTAACCAATAGAATGTATAAGAGACAGCTACCCAGCTGCTTTTATAATGTTATGGGAAATGTGGCCAGTGTTAATTTTTAGCAGTAAGAGGATAAGAGCCTTCCATCTGAATGTGTTTTCACTTTCTAGTCGTGGGAGCACAGGCAGAGAAAAGAATGACAAACCACTCCCATCTTCAGTCACCCGTCCAAACACCTTCCTGCGCGGTAGCAGCAATAAAGAGCTGCTGCTAGACAATCAGGCACAAGAAGAACAACGGCGAGAGATGCTAGAGACAGTGAAACAGCTAACAGGTGGCATGGATATGGAGAGAAACATCACAGAGACAGACAGGAACAAAGCGAAGGAAATTGGTGAGAGACTCCTCCATGAGTGCTGGGTGAGCACTCCTGGAGCTCATAAATACAGGGGAATCCTTCTGAATGTGCAGAAATGTTTACGGGAGAATTAATCAATATAAGTGACAGTTCTCTGTGTTTCAGAGTAGCAGCCGTGTTAGTCTGTATTCGCAAAAAGAAAAGGAGTACTTGTGGCACCTTAGATAAATTTGTTAGTCTCTAAGGTGCCACAAGTACTCCAGTTCTCTGTGTGTCATTGTGGATTTTTTCCCCACAGTGACTCACAGTAGAGCTTTTGTAGCTGACCGCTGTTTCCAGTTTTATAACTCAGCTGATTTACACATTTCTCTTCTTAATGTCATCTTTGCTCACCAACAGCCTTTTGGTTTCACATAAGTAAAAATACAGTTTCTTCTTCAAGTGCTTGCTCATGTCCATTCCATGTAAGTGTGTGCCGGCACCATTGCCAGAGATTTTTCCCTTAGTGGTATCCATTAGGCCAACTGTGGCACCCTCTGGAGCCACATGCTTATGCGCAGGTATAAGGGGCACTGCCGTCCCCACACTCTTTCAGTTCATTCTTACTGCTCATAACTTTTCTTGGAACGACCCTTCTTGTTGCAGCAAGGCTTCTTCCCAGTGGTTTTTGGACTCCTCCTTGGTTCGTAGTTATCTTAGTTATATAGTTTTGTGTCTATAGTTTTTACAAGTAGTGGTAGTGTATATAGTTAGTGTAAATAGAGAGTTCCTATTGTTGAAAGACATCTTCGCCCCAGGGGCCAGGCATGCTTCAAGCTTTAAGTGCTTGAAAACCCATGTGAGGAACTAGTGCCAGATCTGTTGGGACTTCAGACCTCGCACTGAAAATGACAGAGACATCAGGCTGAAGACTCTCCTCTTGGAAGCTGTCCTCAGACCAGTCTCAGAACCAAGCCGCTCCGATTCAGCGCTGCATACTTGGGTGTCGGTGCGAAGCGCTCCCCTGGCACTGAGCTCTTCGCAGCACCGTTCACTAATTCTCTGGTGCAAAGGAAGAAGCACAAGAAGCAGCACACCAACAGAGGGTGCTCACAGGTGCATAAGAGAGATAAGCAGGGGGAAGAAAGCATAGTTAGACCTGTGCTGGGCCACTCTTCTGCTTCTGGCCTCATGCTGGCACTGTCAGCTCCGCCTAGGACATTGAGTCCTGTGCAGAACCCTCAGCCGACATCAGGAAGCAATCATGGTGCCAGCAGTCTGAGGGTGTCATTGACCCCAGAGGCTTTCCAGTTGGCTACGGACCTACTTTCTCTGCCGGTCCTGCCAACCTCAATGGGATGCCTGTCAGCTCCAGCATCTGTAAACAGGAGGGAACAAGTGGCTTCCTGGCTCCAAAAATCTCAGCTGCTTCTTGGGCAAACCTTCCCTGATCCCAGTGTCCCGATCTCTTGTGCATCACTGGTCCCCAGAACCCTAGCACCATATGGAGGTAGAAGCAGGTACTGCTCCACTGTGGTCGCCAGGAGAAAACTCCTCTTTGGAGTCCGAAGGAGACCCTTATGTGCCACCGAAAGCCCACCACTGGTACCAAGCATATGCGCCACCAGCAGGTCTTTTGAAGGTGCACCCGAGGGTCCTGTATCAGTCACCATTTCAGATTCACCTCCCCTTTTATTTTTGGACCATCTGTCATCCTTCAGCCTGGCATGGTCATTCATAACATCAGACCATTGAGTCCTGAGCACTTCCCTTCCACCCCCTATCCCCATCATTCCTCAGGGACCCTTCTCACGAGCAAATCCTCATCTAGGAGGTGCAGTCCCTCCTACGTATGTGGGCCATGGAGGAAGTTCCTCAAGACTTGAGTGGGAAGGGGTTTTACTCCCGGTATTTCCTAATCCCAAAGGACAAAGGGGGCCCCGCTCATCTTGGACCTGCATCGCCTCAACAGATATCTCAATAAACAAAGGTTCCCCATGGTCTCCCTGGCCTCCATCATTCCCTTCCTGGGTCCAGGAGACTGATACACCGCCCAGGTCTTAAAGGACACATACTTTCACATTTCTATCTTCCGTGGCCACATAAGATTTCTCAGGTTTGTAGTGGGTCAACACCACTACCAATTGACTGCCCTCCCCTTCGGCCTATCAGCAGCCCTACGGATTTTCACAGTGTATGGTGGTTGTAGCAGCCTTCCTCAGGCAGCAAGGCATACAAATCTACCCATACTTCGACGACTGGCTGATCAAAGGTCGGTTGCAGGCTCCAGTACAGAACAGCATCAGCATAGTCCGAGCCATCTTCAGAGTGCTGGGCCTGCTGATAAATGATCTGAAGTCAACTCCTGTTCTACTTCAGAGAACAGAATTTATTGGGGAATTTACTCTACCCAATTCCAGACCATGTCAGACCTGATATCGAAGGTCATGGCCCACCCCCAGCTCATGTGACAGCTCATGTGTGCCTCAAGCTTCTGGGTCACATGGTGGCTTGTACTTATGTGGTTTGGCATGCAAGGCTGTGCGTCAGGCTCCTCCAGATGTGGCTAGCATCAGTTTACTCCCTGAGCAGACACCACTTGGACTTAGTTCTCATGGTCCCTCCCTAAGCTGGTGGAAAGACCCAAGATTAGTAATGATGGGGGTGCCCTTTGCTACCCCGCAACCATCAATAACCTTAATCTTAGACATTCTGACCTAGGGTGGGGTGCCCACCTTAACAATGTCAGGAGTCAGGGCCTCTGGTCCCAAGAAGAATTCTCCCTGCACATAAACAACAAGGAGATTGTTTGCTCAGGGAGGTATGCTTAATATGCCAAGTGTTCCTCCCCCCAGATCTCAGGTGATGTGGTGCAAGCCCTAACAGACAGTATTGCAGCCATGTTTTATATCAACAAGCAGGGAGGGGCTTGATCTTTGGCCTTGGATCAGGAGGCCATCTGTCTGTGTGACTTCTGCACGAAGCACTCCATCTCGAGGCGTCACATCTCCCGGGAGCCAGGAATGTATTGGCGGAGCACTTCAGCAGATCCTTCTCCCACCATGAGTGGTCCCTTCACCCACAGATTACCAGATTCATCTTCCAAAGGTGGGGGTCTCCAACACCTTACTACTCTTGTGGATAGACCACCATCTCTACACCTTTCCCCCAATCCTCTTGGTTCACAAGGTCCTCCTAAAAATCAAACAGGACAAGGCAAGAGTTATTCTGATAGCACCGTCATGGCCACGCCAGCATTGGTTCGTCATGCTCCTGGATTTCTCGGTGGCAGCTCCAGTCTCGTTCCCACTCTGACTGGACCTGGTTTCAGAAGACCACGGCTGGTTACTTCACCCAGACCTCACCTCACTGCATGGATGCTGCATGGCTGAACCCTGAAGAACAGGCCTGCTTGGAACAGGTTCGGCAGGTCTTGCTAGGCAGTGGAAAGCCTTCCACCAGGGCTGCCTACTTGGCCAAGTAATAGAATCATAGAATATTAGGGTTGGAAGAGACTTCAGGAGGTCATCTAGTCCAATCCTCTGCTCAAAGCAGGACCAACACCAACTAAATCATCCCAGCCAAGGCTTTGTCAAGGCTTTTTGCCTTAAAAACCTCTAAGGATGGAGATTCCAGTGCTTCACCACCCTCCTAGTGAAATAGTGTTTCCAAATATCCAACCTAGACCTCCCCCATTGCAACTTGAGATCATTCCTTCTTGTTCTGTCATCTGCCACCACTGAGAACAGCCTAGCTCCATCCTCTTTGAAACCCCCTTTCAGATAGTTGAAGGCTGCTGTCAAATCCCCCCTCACTCTTCTCTTCTGCAGATTAAATAACCCCAGTTGCCTCAGCCTCTCCTCAGAAGTCATGTGCCCCAGCCCCCTAATAATTTTCGTTGCCCTCCACTGGACTCTCTCCAATTTGTCCACATCTCTTCTATAGTGGGGGGACCAAACCTAGATGCAGTACTCCAGGTGTGGCCTTACCAGTGCCAAATAGTGAAAGTGTTTCTTTTGTTGCTTCTGAATGTGTTTTCTCTCCAACTCAATCTTCCCTTTGGTCTATCTTGGACTACTTGCTCCACCTAAAACAGCCTGGCCCTCTCATATATTAAAGTGCATTTGGCAGCCATATCAGCCTTCCAAACTCCAGTGAACAGCAGGTCAGTGTTCTCCTATAAGGTGACGGTCTGGTTTCTAAAGGGGCTGGGAAGACTCTGCCCTCAAATACACAAGCCGACCTCCCCAATGAGACTTAAACCTGGTTCTGTCGAACCTCATGGATCCCCCCTTCATGCTGTTAGCATCATGCTCCCTGATATTTCTCTCCTGGAAGGTCACCTTCCTGGTGGCAATCACCTCGGCCAGAAGGGTCTCTGAGATCAAGGCCTTTATTTCAGTCCCACAGTACATCGTGTTCTTCTTCAAGGACAAGGTCCAACTGCGCTCCCATCAGGACTTCCTCCCAAAGGTGATGTCTCAATTCCATAGCAACCAGGTCATTTTCCTAACAGTCTTCTTCCAGAAACCTCACAAAAACTCTGAGGAATGACAGCTTCACTTGTTAGATATTAGCCTGGCCCTCGCCTTTTATATTGAGAGGACTAAACCCACAAATTCACTCAGCTGTTCATCCACACAGAAAGAATGAGAGGGCTATCTGTGCCAAAGGATCTCATCCTGGATAACTGCCTGTATTCGAGCTTTCTATGAGCAGACAAATATCGCATCTCTGGCCATCTTAACTGCTCATTCCACAAGAGTCCAGGCTTCGTCAGCAGCATTCCTTGCACAAGTCCCAATCCAGAACATCTGCAGTCATCAGTGCATACCTTTGCATTCCACTATACCATCACCCAACAAGCCTGAGATTATGCCAGTTTCAGAAGAGCAGTGTTGTAATCAGTATGTCCTTTAACTCCAAGCCCACCTCCTTGGGCATTGGTTGTGAGTCACCTAACATGGAATGGACGTGAGCAAGCACTCAAAGAAAAAATGGTTACTAACCTTTTGTAACTGTAGTTCTTCAAGTTGTGTTGCTCATGTCCATTCCATAACTTACCCTCCTACCCCTTTGTCAGAGTTAACCAGCAAGGAACTGAGAGAGGATGCGGAGTCAGCGACACCCCTTATATCACCGCATAAGCACATGGCCCCAGAGAGTGCTAGATCCGGCCCAATGGACCTCACTGAGGGAAAAATCTCCAGCAAAAGTACACGTGGCATGCACACACCTAACATGGAATGGACATGAGCAACACATCTCAAAGAACTGTTACAAAAGGTTAGTAACCATTTTATTTGTCTGCAAAAGTAACTGGGACCCAATTTTCTGTATAATTGCCTTTTCCACCCACATCTTTTTGATCTTGCTGTCAATTCCTGGGATAGTTCTCCCCAGGACCAGTGGAAGATATATTCTCAGTTCTGATCTCATGTATCTGGAGCCTGTTGCCTGGGGTGGTTGGTCAGATCCCAAGCCTGGTGAGGTTCGGGCACAGTGTAAGAGCCATCTGTTTGGCTAGACCTTTAATTGATTGTTGGACCCTTCTAGCAGCAGGATGTGGTCATTTTAGAAAGATCTATTTTTGTTGGATGTTGTGTTTGTGTTAATTTTTGTAAGGTGCCAAGATAATGGACACAACTAAGGAATAAAAATGGGGCTGAGTCCTGGTTGCCCAGTCACCACCTTGCTGTCTTTGCACATTCTCAACAGTTGAGTCTAGCCAAGATGCTTCTGTTAATGGTCCCAGGATGGAATGCTGAGGCATAGCATTTTCAGTGGAAGGCCTTTAACTCTCAAACTTTATCTGCCTGGGCCAGAACCTATGAACTATGTGAAGGGTAACAAGAAGGGTTTCTACACGTATGTTAGCAACAAGAAGAAGGTCAGGGAAAGTGTGGGACTCTTATTGAATGGGGGAGGCAACATAGTGACACATGATGTGGAAAAAGCTGAAGTACTCAATGCTTTTTTTGCCTTGGTCTTCACAGACAAGGGAAGCTCCCAGACTGCTGCACTCGGCAATACAGTATGGGGAGGAGGTGAGCAGCCCTCAGTGGTGAAAGAACAAGTTAAGGACTATTTAGAAAAGCTGGACATGCACAAGTCCATGGGTCCAGATCTAATGCATCCAAGGATGCTGAGGGAGTTGGCTGATGTGATTGTAGAGCCATTGGCCATTTCCTCTGAAAATTCGTGGCAACTGGGGGAGGTCCCAGACGATTGGAAAAAGGCAAATATAGTGCCCATATTTTAAAAAGGGAAGAAAGAGAACCCGGGGAACTACAACCTTACTTCAGTCCCCGGCAAAATCATGGACAGATCCTCAAGGAATCCATTTTGAAGCACTTGGAGGAGAGAAAGGTGATCAGGAACAGTCCACATGGATTCACCAAGGGCAAGTCATGCCTGACTAACCTGATTGCCTTCTATGATAAGATAACTGGCTCTGTGGATATGGGGAAAGCGGTGGATGTGATATATCTTGATTTTAGCAAAGCTTTTGATACGGTCTCCCACAGTATTCTTGCCAGCAAGTTAAAAAAATATGGATTGGATGAATGAACGATAAGGTGGATATAAAGCTGGCTAGATTGTCGGGCTCAATGGGTAGTGATCAACGGCTCGATGTTTAGTTGGCAGCCGGTACCAAGTGGAGTGCCCATGGGGCCGGTTTTGTTCAACATCTTTATCAATGATCTGAATGATGAGATTAATTGCACCCTCAGCAAATTCGCAGATGATACTAAGCTGGGGAGAGAGATAGATATGCTGGAGGGTAGGGATAGGGTCCAGAGTAACCTAGACAAATTGGAGGATTGGGCCAAAAGAAATCTGATGAGGTTCAACAAGAACAAGTGCAGAGTCCTGCACTTAGGAAGGAAGAATGCCATGCCGGCTGGGGACCGACTGCCTAAGCAGCAGTTCCTCGAGTGCTTGCTCATATCGATTCCAATTAGGTGTGTATGCACCGCATGCACGATTGTCAGAAGATTTTTACCCCAGCAATACTCGGTGGGTCAGCTGAGGCACCCCCTGCAATGGCACCTTCATGGCGCCAGATATATGCCCCAGCCGACCCAGCACCCCCTCAGTTCCTTCTTACCACCTGTGACGGTCGTTGGAACTCTGGAGCGCAGCGTAGCTGATCTCCACTCTCCCTAACTTTCTCTCTTAGTACCCGTTAATAGATGTAATTAGTTGTTAATAGTTGTTTATAGTTGTTAGTAGTTAGTGTAGTTAGATTAATGTACTTAGTAAGGTGGAGCGGGGTCTTCTCCCCTCTCCCCCGTCCCGGTACCGGGGCCCATGCCTGGGTCTCTGGGCTTCAAACCCTGCTCAGCTTGCCTGAAGCCAATGCCAACGGGAGACCCCCACGACTCTTGCCTAAGGTGTATGGGGGTATCTCACCAAGCGGACAAGTGCTGCATTTGCAAAGCCTTCAAGCTGAGGACCAAAAAGTAGCTGGACTTTAGACTCAAGCAGCTCCTTATGAAGGCAGCACTTGGCCCGGTCCCTTCCTCCACGCACAGGGACTCGGCGTCGTCTTTGGTGCGGAGTGCCCCTGCGGCACCAACTGGTCCGGCACCTCGTTCGGACTCCGATAAAGACTCGCGGTGTCAGACCCACCTGGAACCTCCACCACCGCGGCGCCGGTCCCTGTCTCCAGGCCAGAAGAAGAAGCAGCCCAAGCAGATGCCAACTGCTTCTTCTTTGTTGGTTCGACAGCCACTGACACTTCCCACACCGCAATCGGAGCCGCGTCCATTGCTGGAGCCCACAAGACAAGTAACGGCTCCTGCACTGTTGACTCTGGTGCCGCAAGGGCCGTCGAGTCCGGTGCATGTAAGCTCCCTGGTGCACACCGCGATCGAGCTAAGGCTGCCCTCCACGCCAGAGACCTTCTCACAGAGCCGACTCCCCTGCAGCCAGCGGCAGCTCTGGTGCAGGCAGTGCCGTCGAAGAGAAAACTGTCCCTGATATGTCCGCCATCGCCAAATGAAGCAGGGTGGCACCAATCCCGGTCCCGATCTTGGTCCCAGCACCTTTCACAGCGTCGCTTGCGGTCCCGGCACCGATCCTGTTCTCGGCGCCAGTCATACTCGCAACGCCACTCGGCTCACAAAGATCCAAATCGCGGTACGGCCAGTACCGATTGGGCTCTCTGCTCTGCGCCGCTCCCTGTACCGGTCAGAGCAGCGCTCGACCTGGAGCCGATCCTGGCGCCGATCTCATTGAAGGTCACCATCGAGATCCAGATCAGACTTCCAGTACCGATACGACCACAGGCACCGATAGATGTCTCGGTACCATTCTACATCACACCACTGGTCTCTGGCACCATGACACCATACAGCACCGGGGGACTCTGCGCCGACAAGTTGGGCACCGCCTTGGCCATCTCGTTCTGCCTCTGTGTTGTCACGCTCACAAGGTGGCCACCATGCCCAGGACCAGGGCGAGGACGGTGCAGGCCAGTGGCTGGACGAAGGCCAGAACCTGGGCCAAGGACTTCCGCAGTGGTCTTTTTGGACCCCCGGGCATACCATCAGGCCCAACAGATTCCTTCGGGGGCTTCCCGTTCCGCCCCTTTGGAGCCCCGAGTACCGGAGGCCACTGTGTCTTGTTCCCCCTCTCCCCCAGGGGTTTTGAGGGGATTGCTCCAGCACCAACGCAGGCCCATGCCCCTAACGTGGTGGACCTTGGGCAACAAGTTCCTCCACATGAGGATCCCACACAGGATCCCTTAATCCTGGGGGTATCTTCCTCATCCTCACCTGATGAGGCAGTGGCAGGGACTACGGTTTCGGGCCCTCCTCCTATGGACCTCCGCGCACACCAGGAGCTGCTCCGCAGGGTGGCGCAAAATATGAACCTCGAGGTAGAGGAGGTAGTGAAGGTAGAGGACCCAGTTGCCCACATTCTGTCCACGGAGGCACCGTCCAGGGTGGCCCTCCCATCATACGGACTATACAGGCCAATGCCAAGACAATCTGGCAATCTCCAGCCTCTATTCCACATATGGCCAAGGGGGTGGAAAGGAAGTACTTTGTTCTCTCAAAGAAGTACGAGTACCTCTACACGCACCCCCAACCGTGTTCCCTTGCCGTGGCTTCAATCAATGAGAGGGAACGGCACAGTCAGCAGGCTCTGGCACCTAAATCAAAGGACGCTAGATGCCTAGACTTGTTTGGGCACAAGGTGGAGGCTTGCAGGTCAGGGTGGCCAACCAGCAGGAGCTCCTGAGCAGATACGATTATAATTTGTGGCACTCTATGGAGAAATTCAAAAAGTTGGTTCCACAGAAGTCCAGAGAGTAATTTGGGGCTCTAGTGGAGGATGGCAAGAAGGTGGCCAGAACCTCCCTGCAAGCCTCTCTGGATGCGGCGGACTCGGCGGCTAGGACCCTGGCCTCGGGCATAGCCATGCACCGCATCTCGTGGCTGCAGGTCTCTGCCTTATCACCAGAGTTGCAGCAGACCCTCCAGGACCTACCCTTTGATGGCCAGGACCTATTCTCAGACAAAACAGACTCAAAGCTGCAGAGTCTGAAAGACTCAAGAACTATTATGCGCTCTCTGGGAATGCATACCCCAGTAACACAGAGAAGGCCCTTCAAACCGCAGCCTCAGAGGTCCTACCCTCCCCCTCGATCAAGACAGAACTTCTTTAGAAGACGACAAACTGGCCACCAAGCCAGCCAAGGCCAGGGCCCTCCCAAGCCATCGGCTGGGCCTAAGCAGAACTTTCAAAGATGTGCCCGAGGACGGAGCACCAGTCTCCATTCAGGATCCTTCCCGTCTTTCCAACATCGTCTCTCCCATTTCTTCCATGCGTGGTCTCACATAACATCAGACCGTTGGGTCCTTAGCACGGTGGAAAGGGGTTACTCCCTACAATTTGCTTTGCTTTGCTTTCGCCCCCCTCCTCCTCCCACCCTTCTACCCTGTCTCTCTTCAGGGACCCTTCTCATGAGCACCTCCTTCTACAGGAGGTCCAATCACTCCTAGCTGTGGGGGCAATAGAGGAGGTTCTAAGCCAGTCAAGGGGCAGGGAGTTTTTCTCCCGCTACTTCCTAATCCGCAAGGCCAAGGGCAGGCTTCGGCCCATCCTGGACTCTACGCGGACTCAACAAATTCATGGTAAAGTTGAAGTTCCACATAGTCTCTCTAATGACAGGTTTCAGAGTAGCAGCCGTGTTAGTCTGTAGTCGCAAAAAGAAAAGGAGTACCCGTGGCACCTTAGAGACTAACAAATTTATTAGACCAAATGCACCAAATGCATCCGATGAAGTGAGCTGTAGCTCACGAAAGCTTACGCTCTAATAAATTTGTTAGTCTCTAAGGTGCCACGGGTACTCCTTTTCTTTTTATAGTCTCTCTAGGGACCGTTATTCCTTCCTTAGATCCTGGAGACTGGTACGCCGCCCTCGACATGGAGGACGCGTACTTCCACAATCTACCCAGTGCACAGACGCTTCCTTCGCTTTGTGGTCAATCAACCGCACTTTCAATTCACTGTCCTTCCTTTTGGCCTATCTGTGGCCCCCAAGGTGTTTACCAAGTGCATGGCTGTTGTGGCTGCCTCCCTTCATGGACAATGGATCCAAGTGTTCCCCATACCTCAACGACTGGCTTATTCGGGGCCACTCCAGGGATCAGGTGCAGTCTCATGTCCAGCTCACCATGAACATGTTCAATCGACTGGGCCTCCTGCTCAATGTTGCGAAATCTACTCTGGTACCAACCCAGAGGACAGAATTCATAGGAGCAGTCTTAGACTCAGGCCTAGCCCAAGCACTTCTGCCGGAAGCACACTTCCAATCCCTGGTGAGCATCGTCCAAACTTCCCAACCTCGACCGTGAAAACATGCCTATGCTTCCTGGGACATATGGCCTCTTGCACATATGTGACCATGCACGCCAGGCTGCAACTACGTCCACTCCAAGCCTGGCTATCAACAGTATACCACCCAGGTCGGGACAGCTTGAGGACGGTGGTTACCGTACCGCCAGGGATATTAGCCTCTCTAGGCTGGTGGCTGGACCCCAAATCAGTGTGCGAAGGGGTGCCGTTTCACGCCCCGCAGCCCTCCATGTCCCTAGCCACCTCGGGGTCCTCCATACACAGGGCTATGGTTGGCAGGAGAGATATCCCTGCACATCAATTTACAGGAACTCGGAGCTGTGCACCTGGTGTGTCAGGCATTCCGAGAGCGCATTCAAGGCCGTTGTGTTGTCTGTGAGGACTGCAACACAATGGCCATGTTTTACATCAACAAGCAAGGGAGAGCCCGGTCGTCTCCCCTCTGTCAGAAGACCAGTCGTCTGTGGGAATTCAGTATAGCCCACTCGATCCATCTGGTGGCGTCGTTTCTCCCAGGAGTTCAGAACACCTTAGCAGACCACCTCAGCAGATCATTCCAGACTCACGAGTGGTCGGTTCACCCGGACGTCATCCACTCTGTCTTCCTGAAGTGGGGCTTTCCCCTGATAGACCTATTTGCCTCTCACGAGAATCGGAAATGCCGAGTGTTCTGCTCTCTACAAGGACACTCTCCGGGTTCCCTGTCGGACGCCTTCCTAATACAGTGGAAGGATCACCTGTGCTTTTACTCCTTCCCTCCATTCCCGCTAGTCCAGTGGGTCCTGCTCAAGTTGCACAGGGACAAAGCCCATCTGATTTTGGTCACCCCAGCATGGCCCAAGCAGCACTGGTATACCACTCTCCTAGAGCTGTCGGTGAACACTCCAATTTCACTTCTGCTGTGGCCAGACCTGATCATTCAGGACCACGGACGACTGTCATCCTGACCTGTAATCTCTTCACCTCACAGCGTGGATGCTGCATGGCTAAGTCAATCTGAGCTGTGCTGCTCTCATTTGGTACAGCAGGTCCTTTTGGGTAGCAGGAAGCCCTCTACCAAGTCCAAGTATTTAGCCAAGTGGAAGCGTTTTTCCTGCTGGTGCACTCAGAGTCATACGGCCCTGCTACAGGCGTCAGTACCTATCATCTTGGACTACCTCCTGTCCTTAAAACAGCAGGGCTTGGCAATATCATCCATCAGAGTGCACCTGGCAGCTATTTTGGCTTTCCACCCGGCTCAAAACGGGCATTCGGTCTTCTCCAATCCCATGGTCAGCAGATTTCTCAAGGGGTTGGAGCGCCTGTTCCCACGAATTCAAAAACCAGTCCCTACGTGGGATCTTAACCTGGTCCTCTCCAAACTCATGGCTCCCCCGTACGAGCCGATGGCCACCTGCTCACTCCTGTACCTTTCGTGTAAGACAGCCTTCCTCGTAGCTATCACTTCGGCAAGGCGTGTCTGAGCTCAGGGCATTCACATCGGAACCATCGTATACGATGTTCCATAAGGACAAGGTACAGCTGTGACCCCACCCTGCCTTCCTCCCTAAGGTGGTGTCTGCCTTCCATCTCAGCCAGGACATCTTCCTCCCCGTCTTCTACCCGAAGCTGCACGCCTCTCAATGGGAACAACAGCTGCACTCCCTGGACATTTACAGGGCCCTCGCCTTCTACATCGAGCAAACAAAACCTTTCAGGAAAACATCGCAGCTGTTTGTTGCTGTGGCAGACCAGATGAAGGGCCTTCCGGTCTCCTCCCAGCGCCTCTTGTCCTGGATCACATCATGCATCTGTGCGTGCTATGACTTGGCTGGTGTCTCAACTACTCACCTTACCGCCCACTCCACACAGGCTCAGGCGTCATCTTCTGCTTTCCTGGCACACGTCCCATACAGGAGATATGTAGGGCAGCGACTTGGTCTTCGGTGCATACCTTTGCCAAACACTATGCCATAATTCAGCAGTCCAGGGGTGATGCTGCATTTGGTTCAGCGGTCCTTCGCTCCACGACATCTCACTCTGACCCCACCGCCTCAGTAAGGCTTGGGAGTCACCTAATTGGAGTCGATATGAGCAAGCACTTGAAGAAGAAAAGATGGTTACTCACCTTTGTAACTGTTGTTCTTCGAGATGTGTTGCTCATATCCTTTCCAAACCTGCCCTCCTTTCCCTCTGTCGGAGTAGCTGTCAAGAAGGAACTAAGGGGGCACTGGGTCGGCTGGGGCATATATCCAGCGCCATGAAGGTGCCACTCCAGGGGCGCCTCAGCCAACCCACCAAGTGTTGCGGGGGTAAAAATCTTCCGATAATCATGCACGCAGCGCACGCACACCTAATTGGAATGGATATGAGCAACACATCTCAAAGAACAACAGTTACAAAGGTGAGTGCCCATCTTTTCTGCAGACAAGGACCTGGTGATTACAGTGGACAAGAAGCTGGATATGAGTCAGCAGTGTGCCCTCGTTGCCAAGAAGGCCAGTGGCATATTGGCTGTATTAGTAGGAGCATTGCCAGCTGATCGAGGAAGTGATTATTCCCCTCTATTCAGCACTGGTGAGGCCACACCTGGAGGACAGTAACTCCTCACTTAAAGTCATCCCGGTTAATGTTGTTTCATTGTTATCCTGCTGATCAATTAGGCTACATGCTCGTTTAAAGTTGCGCAATGCTCCCTTATAACATTGTTTGGCAGCCGCCTTCTTTGTCCACCTCTTGCAGGAAGAGCAACTGTTGGAGCTGCTGGTGGAGACTTGGAACCAGGGTAGACCGGCAGCCCCCGTGTCAGCTCTCCGCTCCCCTAAGTTCCCTGTGCGGCAGCTGCCCTGCAAACTATCAATTGTCCGGCAGTTCAGCTGTCCCTCCCCCACTGCCTCCTAACCTCTACCTTTGACCTGCTCCCCGGAGGCTCCTGCTTGCTATGCAAGGGATGGGAGAGGTGCTAATGTCAGGGTGTCCCCCTCCCCACCTCCCATCCACAGAGCAGTAGTGGGGACACCATAGGGCTCAGGACAGTGGGAGCTTGCTGGCAGCAGCTGCTGTCTCAACTTGCTGATCTACTTAAAAAGGCAGTGTATTTAAAGTGGGGTCAGCTTGTATAAAGGGGCAATGCACATCTCTCTCTCACACACAAGGTGCGTGTCTCTGTCTCTGTCTGCCATGGTGTCTCCCCTCCCTCCATTCATGCTGCCTTGTAGAGTGTGAGGCTACATTAACAACAATGTGTTAACCCTTGAGGGCTCAGCCAAATGCTAGTTCATCATTTAGCAGTAAGGCATTCCCTGGGAAATATCCCACCCTCTGACTTCACCAGCTTAAAGTAGCATTTTTCAGGAGCATAACTACAAAGTTAAGCGAGGAGTTACTGTATTGTGTCCACTTTTGATCCCCCCACTACAGAAGGGATGTGGACTAGTTGGAGAGAGTCCAGTGGAGGGCAATGAAAATTATTAGGGGGCTGGGGCACATGACTTCTGAGGAGAGGCTGAGGCAACTGGGGTTATTTAGTCTGCAGAAGAGAAGAGTGTGGGGGGATTTGACAGCAGCCTTCAACTATCTGAAAGGGGGTTCCAAAGAGGATGGAGCTAGGCTGTACTCAGTGGTGGCAGATGACAGAACAAGAAGCAATGGTCTCACGTTGCAGTGGGGGAGGTTTAGGTTGGCTATTCGGAAACACTATTTCACTAGGAAGGTGGTGAAGCACTGGAATGGGTTACCTAGGGAGGTGGTGGAATCTCCATCCTTAGAGGTTTTTAAGGCCTGGCTTGACAAAGCCTTGGCTGGGATGATTTAGTTGGTGTTGGTCCTGCTTTGAACAGGGAATTGGACTAGATGACCTTCTGAGGTTTCTTCCAACCCTAATATTCTATGATTCTAAGAACTTCTGCTTCTTGAGAGGTGCTATGCACCTCATGTCCCACTGACTTCAGTTGTGAGTGTGCACTCTCAGGATCTGGTACAACTGAATCCCTGGTTAGTCGTGTTCTGTCTATTTTAGATGCTTTCTAGGCTCTTACCACCATGGTATCTAAGCACCAGTATTTGTTGTCTCTTCAGGCTGTGTCTACACTTTAACATTTCCCAGTGATGGGAAATCGAATGTAGACAAAGTGCAACGTCTTTACCACTGTGCCATCTAACCTTGTTCAGAGCAAGTCATGATGCCACAACAGTAGAAACATTGGTGGCTGTTGATACCTTGTCTGTGCTCAAGGCCTGCTGTTGCTCTCTCCATTGGAGCTGAGCCAGTAGTAGCACAATACTGGGGAAATTTAAGAAAAGGTTCCATGTGTAAAAGCTTTGGATTGTGAGCCTTTTGGGGTAGGGACAGTGCCTTACAATTTGCTTGGACAGTGTCTAGCATGTCATTAATGCTACCGCAATACAAATACTAAATAAAGGTCATAACTTGCAGAGCACAGTGCGAGCCCTTCTGTGTATTCAGGCTTTTCTCTGAAGTGAGTTTGAGGGGAGGCAAGTCCAGACCCGGAAGATTGGCTGGGGAGAGAGCCTTTGGGGGTTTGCTTTCTACTGTGGATTTTGGAATTAGGGAGATTGTCTTTGGTTTCTGACATTCACAGGCAACATGCTGTAAATTTGCAGTATTCAGTGAGAACTGCTGCCACAGCTCAAAAATTAATTATTTCATGTTTGTAAAGTGCTTTGAAAGTATAAAATGCGATGTCACTGCCAAGCATTATGCTCACTGAGAAAGGTGATTTGCAGACATGGAGGGTTCACAAGTTGAAAGACAAGCTAAATAAGAAATGATTTATGCCTGATGATCAGATCATGAGAAACTGGCAGAAAACAGAATCTAAACTGTTTATTTTACCCTCACCCTGTCATACTTCCAAATCAGCCTTCTTTCAGTCATCACAGCAGAGAGTGCCTATCAAGAGTTCTGTTCAACCAGCAGGAATGGCAGAGAGAGGAGATGTGAGGGATTTTTTAAATATGTCTTTAAAAATACTTTTTTTTGGAACTGAAGATGACCTGTTTATCCAGTGTCTGTTTTCTCTACCTTATTACCAGCCAAGCCAGAAACTCCCTCAGCTCCAGTAAAAGACAAATCTTCACTGTCAGAAGAGGAAATGGAGAGAAAGTGCAAATCCATCATTGATGAGTTCTTGCACATTAACGATTATAAGGTAAACAGAATGAAAACCTCACCTTCCAGAAAGCCATGGAACAGTGGGATCTTTAGCATTTTTTCCTTTCCAGGAACAGTGTCTTTTTAAGCACCCTGTTCTTAGTTCTTTAACATAAACATGGGACCTGCTGGAATTCAGATAGAAGGGATCGGTGCACAACTTTAGCACAGTTCTCTGACTGTTCTGATTCTTCCATTGCTAACGACAGAGGAAAAATAGTCCCCTTTGGGTATTGTAAGTAGAAAGTTTTAGATATGTCTGTCATGACCACTGAGCAGCACTGTTATAATAGTAAGTCAATGCTGGATGTAGAAAGTTAGGGAAACTAGACAAAGTTTAATTCACCTATAAGGAACCCGTTGTTCTGATCTCAAGGAATATGAAATAATACATATTGAACAAAGCTCTCCAGAGACAGTAAATGCTGAGAATTATTGAGCAACTGGCATCACTCTATAATTAGGGTTGCAACTGAGTTTCCATTGTAAGCTGGATTTTGGCCTCTCCTGTAAAATCCATAAGTATATTGTCCTCAAAATTGATAGACTAGGTCTGTAGCACATTTTTCCACAAAGTTTCAAGTGACTAGGATGAGGGGTTCCTGAATTGACATCCTGCAAATAGAGTCATTAAACACAGTTCCAAAATTCTTCTAAAATTTTGTAGCCAAAAAAACAGGCAGGAGAGGTAAATCCTATTGTACATGACTCTATTTGTCCAAAAGTTAGCTCCCAGGACGAATATTTGGCTTATTAAAGGCTGATTTCAAGAGTTAATGAAATTTGATTTAGTGTTGTCACTAGGGAATATTTACTTAGTATCTTAGTATAGGTCATATGAGGACTGCTTACTTCTAAAATAAATAAATAAATAAATCTCCAGTCCTTTACTTTTTTTTTGAGATATACCTCTAAGTTTACCCATTATAAGGCATTTTAGTTTCTGTGGTCACTGATACAATGAAACAGTTTGTTTTGGCTGGATATAGGAGTATGCTTTTTCTGATTTTCTCAGGATATTTCTATGGAGGCAGAGTTAAAGTAGTTTGGGTTCTTGTTTGAGAAGTGCAACCATAACTGCATTTCCTAAGGGTTAAACATTTGAGGTTGGTTATTATAGGTTTTGTTTTATGCTTTTTAGCTACAACATTCTTGAAATGTAATAGGCACTCCAACCACTGGTATGTGCCTACAACCTTAACTTCACCTTAACAGAGTTTTGATGTGGCACATATCAGTAGAAACACCCTGGTTCTTCATGTATTTAACCACGGTGTTTACTTTGTAATGAGATTAAAACTGGGATTTAGCTTTGTGGCATCCTCTAGTGACAGCTGAAATGTACAGCCATGGACTCAGCAGTCCATTGTAAAAACCTTTAGTCACATTATCCTTGTTTCTGTCAGGCACTAACATACACCTGATTTAAAACTATGGCCTCAACATGGAGTCTGGGACTACCTTAGACCCTGTGACCTGTGGAAAATAGCCACCTAAAAAGTCCAGACATTTATCTGGGGCTACAACAGAGGGTATGAGCCAAGATAAAGGGCATTTAAATGTATTGAGTCATAAGGAGTCCACTGAAGTCTACTGTGTTTGATTTAAACATTCAGTTGAAGAGCTTCTTCTCTGATGATAGTGCAGATGTTAGAAGTATGGTGTTACTGTATTTCTCTCTGACTATTCTTCAGAGTATTATACTTGTGTATTTTATAAAATGTGGGTACCAGAATGTAGGGGCTGTATATAGAGGAAATATTGCATTTTCCAAATATGATTCATATATTTTCTGCTTCATTACATGGCATCTTTTCATAACATAGGAATTGCCACACCAGATTGGACCAGAATTCCATCTAGTCGAGTATCCTCTCACTGAGATGGAACAATGTTTTAGAGGAAGAGGCAAGAACCTTTCTAGAGGACAATAATAGAATACCCTGTCCATAGAAGAATTTTCTTCCTAGCACCTGTCAGTTAGCAGCTAGTGTATTCTCTGAAGCATGAGTATTTAAAAATTCTATTAACTGTAACTGTGGTCACTCTGATCTGTATAAATATCTAATACTTTTCTTTGTTTTTACCCCTACTGAGTTCTCTGCCTCAGGGATGTCTTGAGGCTATGTTAATGATGTTAATTATGCACCCTCACCTTTCAGTTTCCCTGAATGACACAAATGTATCAAAATAATGTATTGACTTCAGCCAAAAGAATTAAGTGTCGTGGACTTCATTTTAGTGAAGAACATTCTCCTGCCTTGCATGTCTTGATGATTCCCAGAATTCAGATAAATGATTCTCTGTGGTGTTTGAACAGGAAGCAATGCAGTGTGTGGAGGAGTTGAATGCACAGAGTCTGCTGCCCGTTTTTGTGCGAGTCGGAGTGGAGTCTACTCTCGAGAGGAGTCAGATCACCAGGGATCACATGGGCCAGTTACTACATCAGTTGGTGCAATCGGAAAAGCTAAGCAAACAGGAGTTCTTCAAGGGGTTGGTATTCTGCCATATGAACACTTCAATTGGATCGCTAATTTCTTTTTGTGTTAATTTCAAAAACATACTCCTTGTATTGGGGGATACCCCCTTCCCAGCTTCCTGTGAGAGCAACAGTATCCTACAAGTATCCTTTGTGAAAGAGGATTTATATTTGCCCATTGAGGAGTCTCGTATAACTGGAGCAAGGGGTGTGTTAAATCAATATTTGAGTGAAATTAATGCTTGCGAAAGGTGCCATATTGGCAGATCTTTAAACTAAAGTCCTTCATCTATCCACAGAATAGGGATAGTTCTTGCAATGACAAGACAGGCTTCACTCAGGCAGGACCCGCTGCCAGTGACTCAGCTCTGATTTATAGGGACCAACTCTGGAGATAAGGGTAATATGGTGTCAAATGCAGTTATGTTGCTGGTGATGTGGACACCTCTCCTCTAGGAACTGAAGATAGACCACCTCATTGATCACTGAACAGGTGTTAATATTGTCATATGGTAACTGCATCCAGATCACACTGACCTAGCCTAGATCTGAACCTGTTGCACAAAAGTAAAACGAACCATGTATCCCAATAAGAGTACCCTAAGCCAGCCAGTACCCCCCAGGGATCATAATGTAATGATTAAACCAGGAATAACTCAGAAAGTAGTGCTCAGAAATGACAGAAGAAATTAATGTTTTTACATGTTAAATGTTAGTGTCTGTAGCCACGTCCTGGTGCTTTTATTTGAAAGGTTGCCATATCACACTGCTATTGACTGCTTAGTGATGACAGTGTCAGCAAGTCCATCACTAACAGTGAGTTTTGACATCAAAAAAATCTAAAAGCTGATTTATATAACCTGGATTTATCAATAGACTTGGAAGGCCCTTTTGCTTCTATGACTAGTGGAGGCCAGATAGCTCATAGAGTAGAAACATTTGGTCTCCAAGTATAATGTGTGGTAAGTACACCTTCCCAGTAAATGGCTTGCTGCTGGACAAGATGAACATTCACTTTGGAAACACATACTGTCACCAAAAGACAAACCTAAAATAATAGGCTTTATAATATCTAGTTAAAATCTGTTGTTCCATGTGAGCTAGGGTAACAAATACATACACAAGGGTTTAAATTGTGTGTGTGTGTGCGCGCACATGCAGTGACTTACAGATTCATGATGAGTCTGATCTTCAGACCAGAAGAAGAGCTGTGTATCTTGAAAGCTTGTCTCTTTCACCAACAGATGTTGGTTCAGTAAAAGGTATTACCTCACCCACCATGAGTTACCCAGGAAAGAATTTTCTGTAGTATCTGGCTGGTGAATCTTGCCCATATGCTCAGGGTTTAACTGATCACCATATTTGGGGTCGGGAAGGAATTTTCCTCCAGGGCAGATTGGAAGAGGCCCTGGAGGTTTTTCGCCTTCCTCTGTAGCATGGGGCACGGGTCACTTGAGGGAGGATTCTCTGCTCCCTGAAGTCTTTAAACCACGATTTGAGGACTTCAATAGCTCAGACATAGGTGAGGTTTTTCGTAGGAGTTGGTGGGTGAGATTCTCTGGCCTGCGTTGTGTAGGAAATCGGACTAGATGATCAGAATGGTCCCTTCTGACCTTAGTATCTATGAATCTATGTCTCTCTAATATCCTGGTACCAACACAACTATCACAACACTGTAAACTACAGTTTATCACACTTCATTTGATATTGATAACGAATCATAGAATATCAGGGTTGGAAGGGACCTCAGGAGGTCATCTAGTCCAACCCCCTGCTCAAAGAAGGACCAATCCCCAACTAAATCATCCCAGCCAGGGATTTGTCAAGCCTGACCTTGAAAACCTCTAAGGAAGGAGATTCCACCATCTCTCTAGGTAACGCATTTCAGTGCTTCACCACCCTCCTAGTGAAAAAGTTTTTCCTAACATCCAACCTAAACCTCCCCCACTGCAACTTGAGACCATTACTCCTTGTTCTGTCATCTGCTACCATTGAGAACAGTCTAGATCCATCCTTTTTGGAACCCCCTTTCAGGTAATTGAAAGCAGCCATCAAATCCCCCCTCATTTTTCTCTTCCGCAGACTAAACAATCCCAGTTCCCTCAGCTTCACCTCGTAAGTCATGTGCTCCAGCCCCCTAATCATTTTTGTTGCCCTCTGCTGGACTCTTTCCAATTTTTCCACATCCTTCTTGTAGTGTGAGGCCCAAAACTGGACACAGTGCTCCAGATGAGGCCTCACCAATGTCAAATAGAAGGGAACGATCACGTGCCTCGGTCTGCTGGCAATGCCCTTACTTATACAACCCAAAATGCCATAATGCTTTCTTGGCAACAAGGGCACACTGTTGACTCATATTCAGCTTCTTGTCCACTGTAACCTCTAGGTCCTTTTCTGCAGAACTGCTGCCTAGCCATTCGGTCCCTAGTCTGTAGCAGTGAATGGGATTCTTCCATCCTAAGTGCAAGACTCTACACTTGTCCTTGTTGAACCTCATCAGATTTCTTTTGGCCCTATCCTCTAATTTGTCTAGGTTCCTCTGTATCCTATCCCTACCCTCCAGCGTATCTACCACTCCCCGCAGTTTAGTGTTATCTGCAAACTTGCTGAGGGTGCAATCCACGCCATCCTCCAGATCATTAATGAAAATATTGAACAAAATTGGCCCCAAGACCGACCCTTGGGGCACTCTGCTTGATGCCGGCTGCCAAGTAGACATGGAACCATTGATCACTACCTGTTGAGCCCAACGGTCTAGCCAGCTTTCTAGCCACATTATAGTCCATTCATCCAGCCCATACTACTTTAACTTGCTGGCAAGAATACCGTGGGAGACCGTATCAAAAGCTTTGCTAAAGTCAAGGAATAACACATCCATTGCTTTCCCCTCATCCACAGAGACAGTTATCTCGTCATAGAAGGCAATTAGATTAGTCAGGCATGACTTACCCTTGGTGAAACCATGCTCACTTTTCCTGATTACTTTCCTCTCCTCTAAGTGCTTCAGAATTGATTCCTTGAGGACCTGCTCCATGATTTTTCCCAGGATTGAGGTGACTGACTGGCCTGTAGTTCCCCGATCCTCCTTCTGAACTTTTTTAAAGATGGGCACTACATTAGCCTTTTTCCAGTTTTCCAGGACCTCTCCCGATGGCCATGAGTTTTCAAAGGTAATGGCCAATGGCTCTGCAATCACATCCGCCAACTCCTTTAACACCCTTGGATGCCATTCATCTGGTCCCATGGACTTGTGTTCGTCCAGCTTTTCTAAATAGTCCCGAACCACTTCTTTCTCCACAGAGGGCTGGTCACCTCTCTCCATGCTGTGCTGCCCAGTGCAGCAGTCTGGGAGCTGACCTTGTTCGTGAAGACAGAGGCAAAAAAAGCATTGAGTACATTAGCTTTTTCTGGTCCTTTGTCACTAGGTTGCCTCCTTCATTCAGTAAGGGGCCCACACTTTCCTTGGCTTTCTTCTTGTTGCTAACATACCTGAAGAAACCCTTCTTGTTACTCTTAACATCTCTTGCTAGCTGCAACTCCAGGTGTGATTTGGCCTTCCTGATTTCACTCCTGCACACCCGAACAATACTTTTATACTCCTCCCTGGTCATTTGTCCAATCTTCCAGTTCTTGTAAGCTTCTGTTTTGTGTTTAAGATCAGCAAGGATTTCACTGTTAAGCCAGGCTGGTCACCTGCCATATTTACTATTCTTACTATTACATAATTATGAGTTATGGTGCCCAAAGAAGTGGATTGTTGGTAAAGTATTAGGATATATGGTATTCCTGTGGGGGAGGGGAGGGCGAGAAACCAAACAAATGCACTAGAGATAACTGAATGAGGGTGGAGAGCTATGACATTCAGTGGACATACAGCAAAATTGCTAAAGACTTGCTGTACTGTTCACCATGACATGTTACCATGAGATTCAGGGCCATGGTGTGAGAAAAGATCATAGCACAAAATCTAAACTAAGCTCAACTCTAGTGAGAAACTCTCTGCATGACAGGAAATAAACAGCCAAATTACTGGCAGAAGAGCTCAGTCAAACCCAGGATGAGCCAGTACCAGAAGCCTTAGTAAAGAAACAGGCATATGAGACAGCCACTCCTCAAAAACCATCCCTGAAACAAGTAAACAAGAAAAAGAGAATTCACCAGAATCCATTTAAAATGGATACCAGAAGACTGTTGAAGGTTCCTGGGAACCAATGAATCAGTGTGAATTTTCTGATAGAGGAGCATTTAAAATCCACCAGGTAAAAAGTGAGTGCCTGGTACCACTGATGAAACATGAAGCCGGTTCATTGATAATTTATCATTATGCTTTTGGAAGAGGTGTTGAAAATTCTGAAATCTGGATCTGCAGTTTGAGAAAAGACCTCATAAATCAGCCATAGAGCCTAGTGTTTTGTAATGCCAGGTCCTCTTGCTAACCCAGCCAAGTGTACAGGTGATTTTCCTAAAAGAGAAAGATTGAACTTCTCAGGCCACGTTCCAGTTTATTGACTATTTTCTTGTGTTATGTTTTAGGCACTTGATGGATCACACCAGACTTAATCAAACATTGTTCAGTTGAAAATCTTATACCATATTTTCTGTGTCTTCCCACATGTAAAATTCTGTTTGTTAGAGGTTTTCTTTTTAAAAAAGAAAATGCTTTTTTACCCTTACAGATGTCAGGACTGTTAATGAGCATCTCATTATAGGGTAATGGGAGTTTTAAAAATTGTTTTCCTGTATGTTTTGACTACCATCCTCCATGGCGCTCCATGGAGGGAATTTCCTCTTGCACATTCTTCCAGTGCTTCAGCATTTCCAAGAGGTAAGTATGCTACACAATAACCTGAGGAGCATTGGATGGCATACCATTGGGCTTTTTTAATATAAATCAAAAATATATAATGTAGGGTGGATTTACTTGGCAGAAAAAAATACACTGAGATGGGAATTGGATTTAATATTTGGAGTTTCTCTTTTCTTCCAAAGGTTTTCAGACACCTTGGAGCTGGCAGATGATATGGCCATTGATATACCACATATTTGGTTGTATCTAGCTGAATTGGTGACCCCCATGTTAAAAGAAGGAGGAATCTCTATGAGAGAACTTATAACGTAAGCAATGCTATTTTTGTTTAGTGACCATCATGCCTAAATTAGCCTGATTATGCTATAACATCTAAGCAGCATGACTTCTGTCAGTTGACTAGACAGGAATAATAAGAGACTCAGCGTGTGAGAGTCAATGTGAGACCTTGTGAGAGGTGTTCCAGAAATCAAATTTGCATTAATGTGGAAGCTCTGATGGTGCAGAAGCTTGCTGTTGTGCAGTCTTTCTTTCTTTTTTTTTTTATATGTTATCTATCAGCCCTCTTCAGTCCCAGTTTTTTTCTAGCTGAATTAAAAACCAACGAAAGTTGTAGGACCAGATTGACTCACAGAAATATTAAGGCCCTAATCTTCTAAAGGGATGTGAACTCTGCCTTCATTTTCTGAAGATAAAGTTTTTCACGTATGATAATTGTGCCTAGAATTAATTACCACTTAGACATCAATCTCATTACTATTAACCAGGAGCCCAAAGCTACACCCGCAAAAATGGAAAACCATTTTCAAAAATCAGAGCATTACTGTATTTTTATTATTATCACCTTCAATCACATTTATATTGCAGCAGCACAGATAGGCCAACCAGGCTTGGGCCCTGTTGTGGGCCTAGCACTATACTAGTATCTAGAAAGCGACAATTCCCTGCTCCGAGGAGCTTAGGGACAGGTTTTTAAAGGTACTTGGGCACCTAACTCTCATTGAAATCAAGGACCTGCATAAGTTTAAAATCTAGGCCTTACAATCTACAAGATTCTACAGACCAAATCTTCATCCCATCAAAATAAGTAGATTGGCCCTATGTAAAAATAAGGTATAGGGGTGTTTTATTTGTTCTTGTTGTGCAGTTTTTCTAAGTTTTAGAAATTGGCCCAATTCTGCATCAGTGACGTTGATCGGAGCTTTAACATTAACTTCAGTGGGAGCAAGATGAGATCCCATATACAGAGCAGAAGTTAAAGCTGTGCAGTTTTCTGCATCAGCTTGATTCCCACCTCTCTCCTGCCCCGAATCAAGAACTGCTTTTCACAACAGTGTAACTTGTCTGAGACAATAAAATATTATCATAAAAGTATTTATTTCTGTTCCATTCCAGAGAATTTAGCAAACTGTTACTTCCTGTGGGAAGAGCTGGGGTCTTGCTTTCTGAAATATTGCACCTTCTATGCAAACAAATGGTAAGTATGCAGGGATACAACTTATAAATTGTGTTGGGTGCAGAAAGTAAATGGTCATGCATAAAGACAATGTGCTCGTATTCCCAACATTTAGGTATAGGTGAACCAGTGCGAATAACATTAAAAACCTGCCTTTCCTCCCCCAAATTTCAAACCAAGCCTCATAAGATTCCAAAAAGTTGGGTTACCATTTTCTTATCAAGTTTCCCTTTTGTAGGTACCTCTGCACCTGGCTTCTTCCAGAAGCTGGAGTGCTGAAATATTGCAAGAGAACCATTCTCAAAGTATTTCTGGGCTGATCAGAAACAAGTACTGACAATCTCACATAAGGGCCTGTTCTTGCAGACCTGAGAGGTTCTGGGAGTTCGGATAAGCTTCAGATGGCCAGTCAGACTTCTGAGTGTTTATCCAAACTAAACCTGAAAACTCTTGAGATTCACCTGTCTCTAGGGATAGAGATATCTATTCACCATATAACTTAGAAAGCCCTCTTACACATTTTTACAGTTGTCTGTGCAGACACCTTAGTAATTTCCCTATAAGTGTATCATATATTTAAATTTTTATTTCTAAGGTCAGGATAAATAATTCACTTTGTGTAGTCTTGTACGTTAAACCCTGTACATTCATTGCCTCCTTTTTAAAGCATGGATTCAAATTAGGTCAGTTTTCCATGCAACAGCTCCTTAATGTAGCTAGAAGCTTATATTTTATATTTTAAAATAAGTAATATGCTGCTTGTTTGGACTATGGATTGCCATTTTCTCTATATCATGTGGGAGAAGAACAGGGAGAGGAGCCATGATCTTGTGGTTAAAGCACAGCCTAAAGTCAGAAGATCTGGGTTCTATTTCTAGCTCTGTCAGACTTCTGGCATAACCTTAGGTAAATCACGTAAGCCAAAATTTTCAGTGTTGGGTGTCTAAAGTCAGGCATCCAACACCATATTTAGTCACCTAAATCTGAGGCTTGAGTCACAGAAATACTGAGCACAAGCAGCTCCCACTGACTTCTATAATCTACCTCTGAAAATCAGGCCACATTTATAAAGTCTAACTTTAGACACCCAATAACCCATTTGTATGAGGATAATAATACCTTACCAAACATGTGTTGTGAGGCTTAATTCATTGATATTTGCAAAGTATTTTGAGATTCTTGGGTGGAAGGCACTAAAGAAAAGCTTATTACTATCACTATCTTCAGTATTGTTTATTATATATATAAACATTTTGGGGAATTCTAAAAAGTCAGGCATGAAGTCTACTGGACTGTCAGATGCAGAAGGTTGTATACATATGGTTGTAAAGGTAGTTTTCCGTAGATTTACAATGAATTGTAGGATTTAAACTGTGACCTTGTTGTCACACACATGACCTTGAGGATTGATCTCCATACAAAAGATATCCATGTAAACATGATTTTTTCTCAAGTAGACATGCTCTAACTTTATTCATATAGAGGGATGGAAAGATGAGTAATTTCTTACTAGGGCACAGCAAGTCAGTGGCAGAGCTAGGAGTAGAACCCCACGCATTTGAGTCCCCGTTCTGTATCATGTCCACTGGACCACACTTTTACATATGGTCACATTATTGTAGATGATCTTTGGTTATGTTGTTGCAAACTCCATATATCACATCAAGCCAGCCATATTTATTACACATCATTGTGGCATCTGAGCATCTTACAAGATACAACATTTACCTGTAAAAGGTAGGATATTATATATAACTTCTCCAGCACAGGCTTTCTGGAAGTTTTCACATCATGGCTAGGCATACTTTTGGATGGCTAAATGATTATTTATTTCTCTTTATGCAGCAGCACCATTCCAGCCTGTTTAAGCTCCTGTACTTTTCTCTTCAGATTTAAAAATGAACAAATTGCTTTGTGTTTTAGAGCCATAAGAAAGTAAGAGTCTTATGGAGGGAGGCTGGCCTCAGTTGGAAGGACTACTTACCTGAAGGAGAGGATATACATACCTTTCTCATGGAGCACGTGAGTTGAAAGCAAGTTTCTTCTAGAGAAGAGCGCTGTGAGATATATTTGTAAGATACATTTGACCCATTGGTTTGTATTTTATTTTTACTTTGAGTCCTAGTTGTTCATTTCAATTTCCTCCCTAAATATTGTCAAAATGGAACATGAAGACGAACTACTCCAGTCATTCAGATTAGGTTTAGGCAGTACATTTGGTGGAAGACACCAAAGGAACACTTGAAAGTGATGTGGGTGATTAAATAATGGCACTCTTCCTTTGAGTCAGTACTGAACCAGTGGCCCAGCATGATTTTAGGGAGCACTATGCTACTGGAAATGCAACGTAAAACCAAGATCTGAGAACTAGTGATCATTATAGAGTCTGTGTCACATTTTGCAAAAATAGTGTATTAGCCTTAGCTTCCTGATAGGGCTGTCAATTAATCACAGTTAACTCATGCGATTAACTCAAAAAAATGAATCACAATTTAAAAAATTAATCACAGTTTTAATCACACTGTTAAACAATAGAATACCAATTGAAATTTGTTACATATTTGTGGATGTTTTTCTACATTTTGAAATATATTGATTTTAATTACAACACAGAATATGAAGTATACAGTGCTCACTTTATATTATCATTTTTATTACAAATATTTGCACTATAAATATGATAAATAAAAAATAGTATTTTTCAATTCAGCTCATACAAATACTGTAGAGCAATCTCTGTCATGAAAGTTCAACTTACAAATGTAGATTTTTGTTGTTGTTACATAACTGCATTCAAAAACAATGTAAAACTTTAGAGCCTGCAAGTCCATTCAGTCCTACTTCTTGTTCAGCCAATTGCTAAGGCATGGTCTACAGTACTCAGTTATTTCGGAATTAGCCAAGTTACTTAGAAATAAAACTGATTCCTTCCACACCACCAAACCAGTTTTTTCAATTTAAAGGGCTCTTTAATCCGATTTCTGTACTCCACCTTGGCAAGTGGAGTAGCACTAAAATCAAGATCACAGTTCTGGGTTACAGGTACTGTGGATGCAATTCAACGTTATTGGCCTCAGGGAGCTATCCCAGAATGCTCCCTTGTGACCACTCTGGACAACACTCTCAATTCCGATGCACTAGTCAGGTAGGCAGTAAAAGCCCCAGGAACTTTTGAATTTCCTGTTTGGTCACCATCAGCACAGGTGACCGTCAGCACAGTCCACCATCACAGGCGAACATGCAGAGTCCATCATCACAAGAGACCATGCAGTCCCGGATTCACAGACAAGCTTCAACATGGTCCGAATGGGAGGTACTGGATCTCATTGCATGCTGGGGAGACGAATCTGGTGTGTCAGAACTACGTTCCAAAAAAAGAAACGCAAATACATACACTAAAGTCTCCAGGGCTATGACGGAAAGAGGCTACTCTAGGGACACAGAGCAGTGTCGTACAAAAATCAAGGAGCTCAAGCAAGCGTACCAAAAAGCCAGGGAGGTGAACAGTGCTCTAGGTCACAGCCCCGTACATGCTGCTTCTACCATGAGCTGCATGCAGTTATGTGGGGTGATGCCACCACTACCCCACCACTGTCCATGGACAGCTGCCAGGGGGGAGTAGCACGGAACGAGGAGGATGAGTTTTTGGAGGACAAGGAGAACAGTGCACAGGCGGCAAGTATGGAATCCGTTTTCCCCCCTAGCCAGGAACTATTCTTAACGCTGGAGCCAATAGCCTCCCCCTACTCCCAAGGCATGCTCCCAGACCATGACCCTGGAGAAGGCACTTCTGGTGAGTGAGAGCTTGATCCGAGCCATTCTGTGGGGGGAAACCCACCCGCACTGGGCTGTTCGCATTTAGTTTAAAGGGCTCAGAGCTTCATCAGAGTCACGCAGTGGGGGTGGGGAGAATGTTGTGTGAAGAGATCATCCCAGAGAGCCCGCAGGCCCTCCTTTTATATGGCAAACCCACCAGGCATTGCTTGCTATGGGAAAGGGGTCATGGCAGTTTGAAATCATTGAAATGAATATGGAAGAAGCAGAACCCCGCATGCCCCTAGGGCCTACCATGGCTGCCTGCAAGCTGAATTCTGTTGCCTGGCCGCATGTGATGGCTTACTCACACCAAAATGGTAGGCACTTCAGTATAAGAGGCAAAATGTGACCTTGTACAGAAAGAACATGTGCTGTGTACTATCCGATGAAGTGAGCTGTAGCTCACGAAAGCTTATGCTCAAATAAATTTTAGTCTCTAAGGTGCCACAAGTACTCCTTTTCCTTTTTGCGAATACAGATTAACACAACTGCTACTCTGAAACCTATGAATTGCCTGTTTCACTGAGAAAGAGTGTCCCCTTTGTTGTCTAAAATGTATCTTTTAAAATACTACCCTCCCTTTTTTCTCCTTCCGCAGCAGGTGCAAATGTTTCAACATGGCCCCTATCTACTCCATTCCTGAGGCTGGTCCAGATTAGAAGGCAGAAAAAACAAACTCGGGACGATATGTTTGCCGAGCTCATGCAGTCCTCTCGCACTGATAGGGCCCAACTAAATGCGTGGAGGCAAACAATTGAGGAGACATGTAAAGCGTTACATGAATACGAAGAGAGGAGGGACATGCGCAATGAGAGCAGGCAGGATGCTATGGTCAAGTTCATGGGGGAGCAAACTGACATGCTCCTCTGTATGGTGGATCTGTGCAGGAAAGGCAGCAAGACCACAGACTGCCGCTGCAGCCCCTGTATAACCACCTTCCCTCCTCCCCAAGTTCCATAGCCTCCTCACCCAGAGGCCCAAGAACACGGGGGAGGAAGGGGGAGGCTATGGGGACCCACATAGTCAACCCCAGAGGATTGCACAAGCAGCAGAAAGCTGGCATATCCTAAATTTTGATTTGGTTTCTGAACTTGTCCTTCCCTCCTCCTCCACCCCCCTAACCCAATACCCCCCTCCCCCATCTGGCTTCTGATTTCTCTCAATGTTTTGTGCAACAAATAATAAAGAATGCTTTTTAAACAATTGTGACTTTATTTCCTTTCATATATATAGGAGGTGGGTAACTTTAAGAGAAACAAACACTACTGTCACACCGTACCCTGGCCAGTCATGAAACTGGCTTTCAAAGCTTCTCTGATGTGCAGCGCGCCCTGCTGCTCTCTTCTAATCGCCTGTTGTCTGGCTGTGCGAAACTGGCCGCCAGGCGAGTTACCTCAACCTCCCACCCCGCCATAAATGTCTCCCCCTTACTCTCACAGATATTGTGGAGCACACAACAAGTAGCAATTACAGTTGGAATATTGGTTGTGCTGAGATCTAAACGAGTCAGTAAACTGCGCCAGCACACTTTCAAATGTCCAAAAGCACATTCTACCACCATTCTGCACTTGCTCAGCCTATAGTTGAACTGCTCCTTACTACTGTCTAGGGTGCCTGTGTACAGCTTCATAATCCATGGCATTAAGAGGTAGGCTGGGTCCCCAAGGATAACTATAGGCATTTCAACATCCCCAACAGTAATTTTCTGGTCTGGGAAGTAAGTTCCTTCCTGCAGCTGTTCAAACAGACCACAGTTCCTGAAGATGCAAGCGTCATGCACCTTTCCCGGCCATCCCACGTTGATGTCGGTGAAATGTCCCTTGTGATCCACCAGTGCTTGCAGAACCATGGAAAAGTACCCCTTGCGGTTTATGTACTGGCCGCCCCGGTGTTCCGGGGCCAAGATAGGGATATGCATTCCGTCTATCACCCCGCTGCAGTTAGGGAACCCCAGCGCACTAAAACCATCCACAATAGTCTACACATTTCCCAAAGTCACTGCCCTAGATAGCAGCTGGTCAATGATTGCGTTGGCTACTTGCAGCATAGCAGCGCCCACAGTAGATTTGCCCACCCCAAACTGATTCCCAACTGACTGGTAGCTCTCAGGCTTTGCAAGCTTCCAAGGGCTGTGGCCACTTGCTTCTCAACTGTGAGGGCTGCTCTCATTTGGTGTCTTTGTGCTTCAGGGCAGGGGCAGCAAGTCACTAAGTTCTATGAAAGTGGCCCGACGCATACGAAAGTTTCTCAGCCACTGGGAATCATCGCATACCAGCAACACTGTGGGTCCCACCAGTCTGTACTTGTTTCCCAGGCCCAGAATTGGCATTCCACGGCATGAACCTGGCCCAACACCCCCATGATCTCCCAATCGCCACATGCCATACTTCTAGGAACATCTGTGTCCATGTCCTCATCGCTATCGTAATCGCGCTGTCGTCGCTTCCTCACCTGATTTTGCAGATACTGCACATAATGCTGGATAATGCGCGAGGTATTTACAGTGGTCAAAAATGCAGCGGAGATCTGAGCGGGCTCCATGGCTATGGCACCTGCATGGGTAATCCTGGAAAAAGGGCGCAAAACGTAGGAGAGCAGAGTTGCAGCGGAAGAGGTGCTGTTCGGTTCACGATAGCCTAAAAAAGGTGGGAAATGGTTGTCTTCTGTAGCTTTCACGGAGGCGAGAGCCCAGGACAGACAACATGGAGAAGCTCAGAAGCGTGGCAATAGCGGGAGAGCAGAGTTGGCAGCGGAAGCTGTGCTGCTTGGTTCATGATGGCTGAGCAGAGTTGGCAGCGGAAGCGTTCGATGAGGAAGAGAAAGAGTAGATAGTAGAGATTACATAGGAAGATGAGAGAAAATGAGAAGTGGATTCATAGTAGCAGGAGACCAGTGGTGCACCATCTGCTGAAAGCAGTATGGCGTCTGCACGCCAAAAAGGCGCAAAACGATTGTTTGCCATAGCTTTCACGAAGGGAGGCGCGACTGACGACACACACCCAGAAACACCTGCGAGAATGTTTTTGCCCCATCATGCTCTGGGAGCTTAATCCAGCATTCCAGTGGGCGGCGGAGACTGCGGGAACTGTGGGATAGCTACCCACAGTGCACCGCTCTGACATTCGATGCTAGCCTTGGTACTGTGGACACACTCTGCCGAATTCACGCACTTTATTGGGGACACAGAAGACTGAATGTATAAAAATAGCTTCTGAAAATTCGAATAGAATAATTTTGAAATAATTTCGTACTGTAGATGTACCCTAAGACAAACAAGTTTGTTTACATTTACGGGAGATAATGCTACTCGCTGCTTATTTACAGTGTCACCTGACAGTGAGAACAGGTGGTCACATGGCACTTTTGTAGCCGGCATTGCAAGATATTTACTGTTGGATATGCTAAACATTCATATGCCCTCTTCATGCTTCAGACACCATTCTTCTTCTGCCCTGGCAGGATGCTCGTTAAAAAAATTATGCATTAATTAAATTTGTGACCTAACTCCTTGAGGGGAGAATTGTATGTCTCCTGTTCTGTTTTACCAGCATTCTGCCAAATACTTCAGTCTCAGACGATGATCGCTTTAAGATTTGACAAAACGCAAAGAAGGTACCAATGTGAGATTTCTAAAGATAGCTACAGCACTTGACCCAAGGTTTAAAAACCTGAAGTGCCTTCCAAAATCCTAGAGGGACAAGGTGTGATGCATGCTTTCAGAAGTCTTAAAAGAGCAATACTCCGATGGGGAAACAACAGAACCAGAACCACCAAAAAAGAAAATCAATCTTCTACTGGTGGTACCTGCCTCAGATAATGAAAATGATCATATGTCAGTCCGCACTGCTTTGGATCATTATCGAGCAGAACCCGTCACATGGAATGGTGGTCAAAGTATGAAGGGACATTTGACTCTTTACCGCATCTGACACGTAAATATCTTGCAACACCGGCTACAACAGTGCCATGCAAATGCCTGTTCTCACTTTCAGGTGACATAAACAAGTGGGCAACATTATCTCCTGCAAATGTAAACAAACTTGTTTGTCTGAGCAGTTGGCTGAACAAGAAGTCAGACTGAGTGGACTTGTAGGCTCTGAAGTTTTACATTGTTTTATTTTTGAAAGCAATTATTTTTTGTACATAATTCTACATTTGTAAGTTCAACTTTCATGATAAAGGGATTGCACTACAGTACTTGTATCAGATGAATTGAAAAATACTATTTCTTTTGGTTTTTACAATGCAAATATTTGTAATAAAAAATAAATATAAAGTGAGCACTTTGTGTTCTGTGTTGTAATTGAAATCAATATATTTGAAAATGTAGAAAACATCCAAAATATTTAAATAAATGGTATTCTATTATTGTTTAACAGTGCGATTAATCGCTGTTAATTTTTTTTAATCACTTGACAGCCCTACTTCATGACCAAATTCCAAATCTGGTATTTGCATTCTGGCTCCCTGTAGTTTCAGTTAGACAATGTATATGTCTTCATTTCATGGGTTAAAGTGGAGTGGAGTGTTGCTCTGTGCCACTTTTTTCCTCAAAGGTGGCTGCATTTCCTTGCTGGATGAAGTGATCTCTCAGTATAGAGTGTACATCAGTGTGTTGTTTGTAAATTGCTCTGATTCTTTAAAATGAAAGGTAGGACATATATCATTACAATGATAAAACAGAATAAAATGTTGCTTGTTCTTTTGCCTTAGTATGATTCAGTGTAGAAAAGCATATTTAATCATTTCTCATAACTTCTAATGTTGCAGAAGTTGGACTTCACAGTGTCTGACTGTTCCAGTTCCTCAGAAGCACTTTCAGAGGAAGAACTCTCTGCTGACGAACTGAACAAACGGCTAGAAAAACTCATTATTGAGGACAAGGCGAATGATGAACAAATCTTTGATTGGGTAGAGGTATAAAGACTGTTTTCACTGTACCTGTGCATTAACCATCTTTATAAACATTATCCCAGCCAACAGGATCACCTCTATCTTTTGCCACCTCTTTTTTTTGCTCCCCTGCACTGCTCACCCCAGTCTGATATTGGCTCTTCAGAAATAATATAGCCAAGTGCTAGCCAGTAGATCTAGTCACTGTCACAGAATAACTCCTCTGTTGCTGCATGGCTTCCAGTTGTGGTTAGATGTTGATAGATGTTAAGGGTTAACATAATGAAGGGTTAAAATAATTAATTTACTGTATTTATTTAAAGTTTTTACCTTGTTTCCTGTTTGTTGTTTTGTTCAGTTTTTAATTGCTTTATTTTTTGGAGGTTTTTGTAAAAACTATAACTTTTTAAACAAAGAGAAAAAGAGCAGAAGTGATGAGAGGCAGGTGAAGGGAGGTGAAGAGCAACCTAGGAAGGTAGGGAGACCTGAGCCAAGAGAGATTTGCTAGCAACCCAGCATGTGCATACCTTATTAAACTCTCTGGGGCTTAGCAGTGAGGGGCTAAGGGAGTTTCCTAGCTTGTAGCTATCTGTCATGTTAGGTTGCGATTTATACAAAGGACACCTTGCTTACCTACCAGATTAATGGTCGGGGTCACCAGTGTAGTCAGGTGGTAATAGACATTTGGCTGTGTGTGTGTGTTCCCTCTGTGTGACGCCCCAGCCCTGTGCAAATAGCTGACTCTGCAGACCTCAAGCAAACCGGCCAATGACCACAAAATCCATTAAGGAACGAAGACATCTAGCCTGGTTTATTGTCGACGAAGCACGGTACTAGTATCCTGCAGACTCTACTGGACCACTAATACATGTATGCCCGTAACAGTGCACCAGCTCAGTAAATGGTGGGACTTTCTGTTCCTCCCTAGGCCAAACAAAAATACTCTGTCAGAGATGCATCTTTATACCCCGATACAAACAAGTTAGTACTGTCCCTCTGACATAGTTAGTGCCCCCTAACTTGGCTAGTTATCATCCATCACCTTGTATATGTTGGTTTGATCAAAACATCTCTGTTACGTACTGTCATCCTGACCTTATCTTTTAGGAGGGGTCAGTGTGTTCCTGTTATCCTTGGGGAATGTTTTTGTTCCATCCTCGATATCGGAATGTTGTGGTACCACTTGATATCGAGATGTGTTTGTGTGAGTACTCTGACTAGCAATTCTTTGGAATGTGTATTTTTGCAATATCAGTCCTGTTCTTGCCAAATTTTGTCAGCGGGTCCTGCCTCATACCAAGCCTCTGTTTCAAGGGCTTATGTCTCAGGCTCTCTTCCTACTACACCAGTCTCCAGGAAACCAAGCAGAAGTGTTCATAACCACCACCAATTCATCTGTGGACAAGGCGTATAGTATTTGTACAGTTGACCACTCTGCATTCTTCAGTTCACAAAGATTATTAAATTTCCATAAAGCATCCACCCTATGGCCTGACATCTTAAGGACTTTCCCAATATATGCTTTGGAACAGTAAGATTCAGTACAGTTACAGTAGAAAATGGCCATTTCAATTTTATCTCCATTCTAAGCACAGGAGAGCAAGATATAAATATTGTAAAATCAGCATTTGCCTAGAGATAAAGAATATAATTTGCAGGAAGAAAAGGTTAACTTCTTTAAAGTTCTCTTATTTTTTTGTCTGGATCCTTATTTTGAAGGCTAACCCATTATCTGATAATGCCCTGTTCAAATGTATAATTTTGTGAAAACATGCTTTCAATTATCAGTGACATTTTAAACCTGGTATGCTATAACAGTTTATTTTCCAAGTATGGGGTGAAATTGGTTGGTTTTCTTCCTGACATTATCTATGCCCCATTATGAGATTATGTGGCTTCCCATGCAACTGTGGAATTCTTTGCAAACAGTTATCCGCTGGCGATGCATGTGTGTGCTCTGCTCTGTTCCAGTATTTTAGAACCAAGAGTATAAAAGCCTGCACCCACCCACTGTCTCTTCTCTAATTCTGGGCACATCCTTTAAACCAGATTTTAACTTCTATGTCTGAAATGATGCTAAACCAGATTTGTCCTATTGGTATAATAGGCATCATAGAAACTTGGTGGAATGACGATAATCAATGAGACACAGTGATAGCAGGGAACAAAATATAGAGAAATGACAGAGTAGGTCATGCTGGTGCGGGAGTGGCACTATATGTGAAAAAAAGAAATATAGTAAAAATATTAAATGAATCAAACTGTCCCATAGAATCTTTATGGCTAGAAATACCATGTTTCTATAATAAGAGTATACCAGTAGGAATATACTACTGACCACCTGACCAGGATGATGATGGTGAACTGCTCAAGGAGATTAGAGATTCTGCAAAGGCAGAAAATGCAATAATAATGGGGGATTTCAGCTATCCTCATATTGACTAGGTATATGTCACCTCAGGATGGAACACAGAAATAAAATTTCTAGACACCATAAATGACTACCTCTTGCAGCAGCTTGTCCTGGAACCCAGAAGGGGAGAGGCAATTCTTGATTTGGTCCTATGTGAAGCACAAGATCCGGTCCAAGAGGTAAAGATAGCTGAATCGCTCAGTGAAAGCAATCACAATATAGATTTAACATCCTTGTAGGGGGAAATATGCCAAAGAAAACCACCACAGTAGTGTTTAATTTCAAATAGGGGAACTACACAAAAATGAGGAAACTAGTTAAATGGAAATTAAAAGGAACAGTCACAAGAGTGTAATGCCTACAAATTGCAAGGAGAGACTATTGAAAAAAATACCGTAACAGAGGCTCAAACTAAAGGTATACTCCCCTCCCCTGAATTCTACCGTGGCTAAACAGCCAAGTAAAAGAGGTGGCTAGAGGCAAAAAGGCATCCTTTAAAAACGGGAAGTCAAATCCTAGTGAGGAAAATAGAAAGGAGCATGAATTCCGGCAGTCAAGTATAAAAAGTATGATAAGACAGGTGGAGAAAGAACTTGAAGAGCAACTAACTTAGGATACATAAATGAACAGCAAAAAAATTAGTAAATCAGAAGCAGGAAACCTGCCAAAGAGTCAGTGGGGGGGCCACTGGATGATCAAGGTACTAAAGGAGCACTCAAGACAAAGCCATTGCGGAGAAGCTAAATGAATTCTTAGCATTGGTCTTCACTGCAGAGGATGTGAGGGAGATCTCTACAGGTGAGCCATTCTTTTTAGGTGACAGATCTGAAGAGCTGTCCCTGATTTGAGGTGTCAGAAGAGGAGGTTTTGAAACAAAATGATGCATTAAAATTAAAATTGATATATTATTGATATAAGTCACCAGGACCAGATAGTGTTCACCTAAGAATTCTGAAGGAACTCAAATGTGAAATTGCAGAACTACTAATTATGGTATGTAACCTATTGCTTAAATCAGCCTCTGTACCAGATGACTAGAAGGTAGCTAACGTAACACGTGTTCTTTAAAAAGGTTCCAGAGCCAATGCTGGCAATTACAGGCCGGTAAGTTCACTTCAGTACCAGACAAATAGGTTGAAACTAAAAACAAAATTATCAGACACAGAGATGAACATAATATGTTGGGGAAGAGTCAACACAGCTTTTGTAAAGGGAAATCATGTCTCACCAATCTGCTAGAATTCTTTGAGCATGTAGGCAAGGATGATCCAGTTAATAAGGTGTAAATAGACTTTCAGAAAGCCTTTGACAAAGTAAGCAGCCTTGGGATAAGAGGGAAGATCTACTCATGGATCAGTAACTGGTTAAAAGAAAGAAAACAAAGGGTAGGAATAAATGGTCAGTTTTCACAATGTAAAGAGGTAAATAGCAAGATTCCCCAAAGATCTGTACTTGAACCTGTGCTTTTCAACATATTCATAAATGATCTGGAAAAAGAAGTAAACAGTGAGGTGGAAAAATGTTTAGATGACATAAAATTACTCAAGATAGTTATGCCTAAGGCTGACTGCAAAGAGTTGCAAAGGGATCTCACAAACTGGGTGACAAATGAAATTCAAAATAATGCACACTGGAAAATATAATCCCAATTACATATACAAAGTGATGGAGTCTAAATTCGCTTTTACCACTCAAGAAAGAGATCTTGGAGTCGTCATAGGTAGTGCTCTGAAAACACCTGCTCATTGTGTAGAGACAGTTAAAAAACTAATAGAATGTTAGGAACCATTGGTTTCAGAGTAGCAGCCGTGTTAGTCTGTATTCGCAAAAAGAAAAGGAGTACTTGTGGCACCTTAGAGACGAACATTTATTTGAGCATAAGTTTTAGCTCATTTCATTGGATGCATTCCTATGAAGTGAGCTGTAGCTCACGAAAGCTTATGCTCAAATAAATTTGTTAGTCTCTAAGGAACCATTGGGAAAGGGATAAATAATAAAGCAGAAAATATCATCATGCCGTTATATAAATCCATGGTATGCCCACACCTATAATACTGGGTGCAGTTCTGGTCACCCCATCTCAAAAAAGATAGATTAGAATTGGAAAAGGTGCAAGGAAGGGCAACAAAAATGATCAGGGGTATGAAACAGCTTCCATATGAGGAGAAATTAAAAGGTTTGGGATGATTCAGCTAAGGGGGATATGATAGAGATGTATAAAATCGTGAATGGTGTGGAGAAAGTGAATGGGGAAGTGATATTTACCCCTTCACATAACACAAGAACTAGGGGTTCTTCTTTGAGTGCTTGCTCGTGTCCATTCCAGCGTAGGTGTGTGTTTGCCCCAAGCTCTGCTGCTGGAAAGTTTTCCCTCTGTGGTATCTGTCTGGTTGGCTCTGGGATCCCCTGACGTCGCGCCTTCATAGCACCAGTATATAGGGCCCTGCTGACCCACCGTCCCCTCAGTTCCTTCTTACCATCTGTGATGGTCACTGAAATGTCAACTTGTCCTTGTGTTCTTTGCAAGTATGCCTCTCAGTGGCCTTTTTCGAATTCTTGTATATAGTTATTCACTAGTGGTTAAGTTTTGGTTCTAATTTTTAGTATTTCGGTTAGAGAACCCCGCTTAGTGGGGTTAACCCCGCCCCGGCATCAGGACATGCCTCGGTCCCCAGGATTTAAGCAGTAAGCGCCATGCCAGAAACCGATGCCTTGCAGTAATCCCCATTATAGCTGCCTTAAGTGTTTGGAGGAGTCCCACATGCAAGAGCACTGTAGAATTTGTAAAGGGTTCAGGCCCCGCACCCAGAAAGACAGGGATAAGAGACTGAAATTCTTCCTCATGGAGGCAGCACTCCATCCCCCCTCAGAGCCAAGCTACATCGACTCAGATCTGAGCTCTTCTACCTTGGTGAAAAATGTTCTGGCTTCTCTGATGAAAAGGCAGCATAGTTTGGCCTCTCTGGCACCAAGAAAGGACTCCTCTTCAGTCCTAGGACTCTCGGCACTGTCAGTCACCTCCGGTGCAGGGGAAGTCTGCTCCTCCATGGGACTCTTGGCACTGCTCTCCATCAAGGGGACGGACTGGAGGCACTCCCCAACCCCAAGGTCTGCCAGTTGCAGAGAGCCAGGCAGAGTGAGACACCATGCCACGCCACTCAGAAGCCAGCTGCCTGCGTGGCACCATTGACTCTGGGCCCAGATCTGTTGAGTCTGGCACTGTTGGACTCTCCTCCAAGAGGGAGCCACCGGAGTACAGCCCTGGCACTACCATCCACGCCGGAGGCATTTGAGACAGCGAGGGAGTTGCTATCACTCCCAGTACCACCATCTCCCACTCTTCGGGAACTGTCATTGCTGGCATCAGAGGCAAGGGCAACCATGGCACCGAAGCCCCTAGTGCCATCAAAAGGGAAGCCTGCCATGATGGCACAGCACTGGTCTCCCCATTCCAGGCACCACTCTCCAGCACCAGTTGGTTCCATTCTGCCTTGGTCAGCAAGAAGCAACTTCTTGAGTCAGACTACACCTCCTGCAGGAGCTGACATCTCTCCAACTGGCTCTACCTAGCAGCTGACAAGAGCCAGGGTATCCTGCCAATGGCCTGGCCACCAGTACAGTGGCAAATGCCCATGCAATGGCCTTTTTGAACTCCCAGAGCATTTCCACTAGTCCAAGGATCGCAGTCCAGAAGATCATACTCCATTGTATTGCAGTGTAGAGCACCCCCAACATCTCCTGTGGTGCAAGAATCATCTACTGGTATCGAGTACAGTACTGAGCCCTTAGTAACAGCACTGTGAGATCCTTCTGGTGCAGAAGGAGAAGAACAGTGCTCCATGCCTGTGCAGATTTCTTTTTCTTCCTAGTCTGATGAGGCAGTGGCAGGAACATCTATAGCAAACATGCCAAACTTGCGAAAAAAACGCAGAAATTTGGTTTGTTTTTGGTTTAATTGGCTTGTGAGTTGCTTGTGAGTGTTGGCTAGGTTTTTGCTTGTAGCTTGTTGCTTGTTTGGCTTGAAGCTTGTTGCTTTTTGTAGCTTGTTGTTTCATTTTTTTTGATCGGCTCCTGGCAAGGGAGGGCAAGGAGGGGCAAGGGGGGGGAGAGAGTCAGGGGTGCACAGCGGGCCCACCACATTCCCACACTGCACGCCAGTGGCTTGTTTGGCCACTTCTTCAGATGCATATAGTCATATAGAATGTTGGGGTTCTTAGGAATTGGCTTGTTTTGGCCTTATTTTGAAATGAGATTAGCTTAATTTTTGACTTATTCTGAAAGTCAGGCTGCTTATTTACTGCGTGAAATTTGGCAACGGTGATCTATCGCCCCCGCTCAGGATGACTACAGAGCACACCAGAAGCTTCTCAGGAGAGTAACTCAGAACCTGGCGATTCAGGCAGAGGATATTTCAGAATCCTCCCATGCCCTGGTAGATATCCTGGCACCATCTGGTCCATCGCAAGTGGCTTTGGCCCTTTACGATGCCATATTGGACCCTCTGGCAGAATCTAGCATCTCTGCAACCTACAGCCGAAGAAGATGGAGAAGAAGTACTTTGTCCCTTCCAAGGGATTCAAATTCTTACATACCCAGCCTCCTCCGGGTTCACTAATGGTTACAGCGGTGAACGAACAGGAGCACACAGGTAGCAAGGACAAACTCCAGAGGCCAAGGATGCCAAAAAGTTAGATCTTTTTGGCAGGAAGGTCTACACTGTATGACTTTAATTATTGGGGTTTGATGTCCAAGTTCAGGCAGCTGTTGCCACAGGAATCCAGAGCCGAATTCTTGGTGTTGGTTGAAGAAGAAAGAGCAGTGGCAAAAGCATCACTTCAGGTGGCTTTGGACGCAGTGGACTCCGTAGCATGAACCATGGTTTTGGCTGTAGTTATGAGGAAGAGCTCATGGCGGCAGTCCTCAGGCCTTCCCTGAGAGATGCAGCAAACAGTGCAGGACCTCCCCTTTGAAGGTCTTGTCACTGTTTTCGGAGCAGACAGACTTTAAATTACATAGCCTGAAAGATTCAAGGGACATCCTAAAATCCCTAGGGCTACACACACTGGTTCCATCTAGAAAGCATTTTTAGCCCCAACCGTTGCCACATTTCTACCCACCTTAGTCTAGGCAGCACTACAGTAAGAGGTGGGATAGAAGCTATAAGAGGAAGTCTCCTCCCCAGTCCTCATCTGCCCATGGTTTTTTAAGGTCAGGCTGGGATGATTTAGTTGGGGATTGGTCCTGCTTCGAGCAGGGTGTTGGACTAGGTGGCCTCCTGAGGTCCCTTCCAACCCTGATATTCTATGATTCTATGTGCCTGGCCCCACCAAACAATCATCAGGGTCTAAACAGGCCTTTTGAGGTCACGCTTAAGGATGGTGTACCAGGACACTGTCTGGATCCATATTTCCCAATTTTTGAGGACCAGTTATCCCACTTCTATCAGCCAAGGGCCCACATTATCTTAGATCACTGGGTGCTACACTCTATAGGACTGAAATACACGATTCAGTTCAGTTGTTCCCCTCCTTCCCACCCTCCCCCCCCCCCACGTCCCTCTTCAGGGACCTTCTCACAAGCAACTTCTAGCCCAAGAAGTGTGGATGTTCCTGGAGGTGGGAGAAGTAGAGTAGTTTCCTCCGGAGCTAAGGGGCAGGGGGTTCTACTCCTGCTATTTCCTAATCCCGAAGGCCAATGGCAGTCTCAGACCCATCCTAGACCTGTGAAACCTCAATAGGTTTATGAAGAAGCTGAAGTTCCGCAAGGTCTCCTTGGAATCCATTATCTCTTCTCTGGATCCAGGGGACTGGTATGCCGCCCTCAACTTAAAGGACACTTATTTTCATATTTCAGTCTTTCAAGGTCACAGAAGATTTCCTCTGATTTATTGTGAATCGGGTACACTACCAGTTTACTATGCTCCCATTCGGCCTGTCAGCAGCCCCTCAGGTTTTCACAAAGTGCATGGTAATCGATGCAGCCTTCTTGAGGAAGCAAAGTACTCGGGTTTACCCTTACCTCGATGACTGGCTGATTAAAGGTAGGACCAAAGCCCAGGTGGAGGCAAATGTATGGTTAATACTGTCAACCTTCAAGAAGATAGGCCCGTTGATAAACATGCAGAAATTGACACTCTCACCAGTTCAAAGAATAGAATTTATAGGGGTAGTCCTCGACGCAGTCCAGGCCAGAGCCTTCCGGAGACCGGGTTCGAGGCCCTAGGCACGATCATAGAAAGCCTTAGAAACCACCCCATCCACCATGGCAAGAAACTGCGTAAAACTCCTGGGGCACATGGCCTCCTGCACTTACTTGGTGCAGCATACAAGATTACGACCTAGACCTCTCCAGACTTGGCTAGCATCAGTGTACCGGCAGGGCTAGAGTTGCTTAGTCATGGTTCTCACACTTCCCCCTTTGTTAATCACCACTCTCCTTTGGTGGTTGGACCCGAGGACAGTATTTGTAGGTGTCCCATTCTTGAGACCACATCTATCAATGTCTTTTGTCACTGACGCATCTGGGCTGGGTTGGGGGGTTCAGCTAGGTGTACTCAGAACTCAGGGACTCTGGTCCCAGGTAGAGCTCTCGCTACACATCAACACGGGGGAACTCAGAGTGGTGTGCCTTGCCTGCCAAACGTTCCAGCCCCACCTGGAAGGCAAATGTATGTCAGTACTTACAGACAACAAGACAGCGATGTTCTGTATAAACAAACTGGGTCGAGTGTGCTCCTCTCACCTTTGCCAGGAAGCCATTCGCCTGTGGGAATTCTATATAACCCACTCAGTCCACCTCAAAGCCTCTTATCTTCCATGCACAGAACAAGTTAGCAGCTCATCTCAGCAGTTCCTTCTCCAAGTGCCTGCATCTGTAATTTTCACTCTATGCATCTGAAGAAGTGTTTTTTTTACACACAAAAGCTTTTGCCCAAATAAATCTGTTAGTCTTTAAGGTGCCACCAGACTCCTTGTTGTTTTTGTGGATACAGACTAACACGGCTATCTCCTGATACTTTTCTCCAATTATGAGTGGTCCATTCACCCAGACATCATGAAGGACATTCCACAGAGGTGAGGAGATCCCCAGATAGACTTGTTTGCAACGAGACACAACAGGAACTGTCTGCAGTTCCTGCTCCTTCCTGAATCACAACCCAAGCTCACTCAAAGACATGTTTCTTCTCCCTTGGAAGGACCATCTCTTTTATGCATTTCCTCCCATTCCGCTCATACACAATGTCCTGCTGAAAGTCAGAGAGGAAGAAACGAGCCTGATCCTGATAGCCCCGGCCTGCCCATGTCACCAGTGGTTTACCAGCCTTCTGGACCTCTCAGTGGAAACACCAACCAGCTTGCCTCCGTTTCCAGATCTGATCTCCCAGGACCACGGCCGTCTACATCATACAAACCTCGAGTCCCTTCATCTCACGGCCTGGAAGCTCCATGGCTGAACTCCTTGGAGCTAGCATGATGCGGACTTGTTCGAGAGGTCCTTTTAGGGATCAGGAAACCATCCACTAGAACTACGTACCTGGCAAAGCAGGAAAGGTTCTCTATCTGGTCAGCAAAGAAAGGTCATCAGTGCCATTCATTCTGGATTACTTACTACACCTGAAGCAGCCAGGACTATCAGTGTCATCGATTAGAGTCCACCTGGCTGCAATTTTGGCATTTCATCTGTGGGTAAATGGCCATTCCATCTTTGCAAACTTGATCTGAAGTAATTTCCTCAAAGGCCTGGACAAACTGTACCCCTAAGTGTTCCAACCACTCCCACCCTGGGATCTCAACCTGGTATTGTTGAGGCTCATGAGTCCCCCATTTGAGCCATTGGCAACATATTCTCTCCTCTACTTGTCCTGGAAGGTGGCCTTTCTGGTGGCCATTACTGCGGTTAGAGAAGGGACTTGAAGATTAGGGTTCTTATTTCAGAACCTCCTTACATGGTATTCTTCAAGGACAAGGTCCAGCTGCGCCCTCACCCAGCCTTCCTACTGAAGGTGGTTTCACAATTCGATAGTAACTTGGACATATTCCTTCCTGTCTTCTATCCAAAACCACATGTCAATAGCCAGGAGCAGAGATTTCACTCACTAGATGTCAGACATGTGCTTGCCTTCTACATAGAAGGACTAAATCGTTCCGGAAAACTACACAACTCTTTGTGGTGGTGACAGGCAGAATGAAAGGTCTTCCAGTCTCAGCCCAGAGAATTTCATCGTGGATCACTTCTTGTATTTGCACATATATTGCTACGACCTAGTGGAGATCCCTGCTCTGTCCCTGATGGCACATTCCACAAGGGCACAAGCATCTTCAGCTGCATTCCTGGCAGAGCTTCCAATCCAGGACATCTGTAGAGCAGGAACATGGTCTTGGTCCACTCTTTTACATCACGCTGTGCCATCACTAGGCAGGCCAGAGACAATTCTTGATTTGGCAGAGCAGTGCTACAATCTGCTTGTCAATGAACTCTGAACCCTTCTGCTATACCTGCTTGGGAGTCACCTGCATTGGAATAGACATGAGCAAGCACTCAAAGAAGAAAAAATGCTAACCTTCCGTAAAGTGTTGTTCTTCAAGATGTGTTGTTCGTGTCCATTCCAAACCCCCACTCTCACCCCACCCCTCTGTTGGAGATAGCTGGCAAGGAGGAACAGAGGGGGTGGCAGAGCCCTGTGTCTGGCACTATGAGGGCACGATTCCAGGGGGCACCAGAACCAACCCAGCAAATACCACTGAGGGGAAAACTTTCTGGTGGCGGTGCTTGGGGCAAGCACAGACCTACATTGAATGGACATAAGCAACACATCTCGAAGAACAACAGTTACAGGTTAGTAACTGATTTTTATTCAATTAAATTAATAGACAGCAGATTTAAAACAAATAAAAGGAAGTTCTTCTCACAATGCAATGTCAACATGTGGGACTGATTGCCGTGGGATATTGTGAAGACCAAAAGTATACCTGGGTTCAAAAAATAATTAGATAAATACATGGAGGGTTGGTCCATCAATGGCTATTAACTGTGATGATCAGGGAATGCAACCCCATGCTCTGGGTGTCTCTAAACCTCCAACTGCCAGAAGCTGGGACTGAATGACAGAGGATGGATCACTCAGATTTGCCTTGTTCAGTTCATTCCCTCATCTGGCAATGGCCCCTGTCACTGGCCATTGGCCACTGGTCTGACCCAGTATGGCTGTTCTTATGTTCTTATCTTGATGTATGCTTGCAACTGAACATAGTTCAGCACCATTTCACCTCTCTGTTGTTAACACAGTTTGTCAGAAACAGGTCATTTTTCTACTGCTGTAGAGTCAGCATGGTCCGGAGGAGAGATCACAAGACTGAAAGTCTGGGAACATCTCAGTTCTGGTTCTGGTCCTGGCTTTGCCATCAGCTTTCTTGTAGATTTGGGCAAGTCATTTAACCACTCTGTCAGTTTCCAATCTGTATGATGAGGATAAGACTCACCTTACAGAGATATTGTGTAGTGTGATTAATTAAAATTGTACATCATTTTGGAAATGTAAAATGTTGTATAAATGCCAAGTATTATTTCAGAATGTTTCTCTAGCTAAATGAATAGTGAACATGTGTAGTTAAATAGATTGTAGTGTTGATTACAGGAGATATATTAGCAAACATTAACACAGCTGAGCTATTTTCAAGAAGTTTAGTGGGGAAGATAAATTTTTACACAAGGGATTAATTCCTACTGCAGCAGCTTTCACTGAACTTGCACTTAGTGCCAAATGCAGCAGTGGATTTAGGAAACAGTTTCTGTTGTTCATTAGAGTGCTTTTAACTGGTCCATTTACTCTTGATTTCAGGCTAATCTAGATGAAAGCCAGATGAGTTCACCTACATTCCTTAGAGCTTTAATGACAGCAGTTTGTAAAGCAGCCATTACAGGTGAGTAACTTTCAAGATAAGGCTGTACAAAACAATCAAATATGAAAGTAATGAATTTACAGATTACTTGGATTTTAACTACTTATTTTTCTGTTTGAGACTGGCTAATCTTTGATACAAACTGTGCATCAATATTTTTTTCTCCCAGTTTGTAGAGTTTTAGTGCTGAAGAAAGTGAAGACAGAGACTGATACCACTGTCAAGAGCCAGTCATAGTGCAGGAGAGGTGTGCCAGCTGCCCCTTCCACACATAGGTCTGCCAGTGCCCCTCAATTCTTTACCTGCAGCACCTTGGTCCCCCTTGAGCGAGGACTTACACCTCTGTTGAATTATGCCTGATTGCTGATTTTCAAATGTAGATAAAAATCCACTAGATGCTATTCTGAAATAGGTTCTGTTTGTGTGTTTGGTTTTTTTGGTACTCTAAATACAAAATTGGACTTAAAATCCTTGCAGAGGTCCCCAGCGCCCATGGAACATGGAGAGTGCAGCATTTCACTTTCAAAGTCTGATACTAGAGAAAAGTAAATTTATGTGGCTTAAATACTGCTGTTATTTTCCTCTAAGATAACAGGAATCATGAGAATGTGCTAACAAAGCAGCAACTATTTTACAGGTGTCTGGATTGAACTGTCTGTGAGGTTTCAACCTTTTAAAAATTATTCTTTCAAGTGTTTGCTCTTGGGATGGGTGTAATTGAATTTCATCTCACTGTTACATGGATTTCAGAGAGGACAAAATCAACGGAGAGTTCTTTTTTCTCTGAGAGTATAATCTTCTTGATGCCACCTACTGTTAAAATCTAGATGCTGCAGGATTTTATCTTTAATATTTAGGAATTTCCTTATACATCCTTGCTCTGTGAATATCAGTAATGTCTTGTTCTGGTTTAGTTTTCTATCATAGAATATCAGGGTTGGAAGGGACCTCAGGAGACCATCTAGTCCAACCCCCTGCTCAAAGCAGGACCAATCCCTAATTTTTGCCCCAATCCGTAAATGGCCCCCTCAAGGATTGAACTCATAACCCTGGGGTGTCCCTCCCCCCATCATCTCTATCTAAGTTTTTTCATTTTTGCTCAGACTTTCTCTGTCATGCTCTTTTGAGTATATGCTGGCTAAAAGCTGCTGAATATTTTTCTACAAATAACTCTTCCTGTGGGGGTGTACATTTTTGTGGACTTATAGCAGGGTTTGATATACTTTGGTTTTCTTATTTGTGATTTAGTGTTCTATTCCTGTTTCTCTTTTGAAAGAAAAATGTCCTTGTAATTATTTCAAATCTCAGGAAAAAAAGAAAAATGTCAGCCTCTCTTTGTGTGTAGATATTCAAGTATTCAAGTGCATGTGCATACATGAAGGCTGGATAGAGGCCTCGCTGAAAATGTGGTCCAGAGTTTCTGAAAGTGTTCATTGTACTTGGGGAGTGGGAAGCATTGAGAAGCAGATTATATGTTCTTCAAGTAGTGTCCCTAGGGATGCTCCACTGTAGGTGTATCTGCACCCCTGGGAGATTTTAGGTAGCAGCATCTGTTCAGGGCTCTCCCTTCCTTATGGTCTGCCTCGAGCTGCCACGGCCAAATATGATTTTATTATGGAAAACTCAATGTGTTTCTGGACCATTTACTAAAGACACAAAAAGAAGACTTTCAGGCCATTGTCAGAAAAGGTCAGTTAATAGCCAGAACGGCACTACAGACTGCACTGGACAGTCTATACAGCGGCCTGCTCATTGTCCATGATGGTGGTAATGAGGAGGGCTTCTTGGCTTCATCTTTCTGGGTTGTCCAAAGAGCTGCAGACAAGATCTCCCATTTGAAGGGCTCGTGGAGAAGACAAGCTATTTTCTTCACCCTTTGAGGGATTCCCATGCCACATTATGCTCCCTGGGAATCTACACGGCAGGACAGAAGAGAAGATATAGCTCTCAGCCACAACATAAGTCACGACTTCCTCGATACCCACTTGTCTCAGTGCTGTTATGAGCTGCAGTGTAAGAGGCCCAGGGTTCAAAAGTGGAAGCAGTCAGGATCCCAATATGCAACCTCTTAAGACTGCCTCTTCTAAGCACTTTTGATGTGTTGGTAGAGGGCCCAAACAATTATATCTTGCAACATTAGCTGCTGCTACACACATGTCATGCCCCTTCAGAAATCACCTTCCCCTTAGAATCATAGAATATCAGGGTTGGAAGGGACCTCAGGAGGTCATCTAGTCCAACCCCCTGCTCAAAGCAGGACCAATCCCCAATTTTTGCCCCAGATCCCTAAATGGCCCCCTCAAGGATGCAGGCCAATGCTCAAACCACTGAGCTATCCCTCCCCCTTTCATAGCAGTTGGGAGAATATCGTCTCTGATAGATGGGTCTAGAGAATTATTTCAAAGGCCATTCAATTCAATATGCCATTCAATTCAAGTCTCTCCCCATTCTCTCTCTCTCCCTCCCTGTCCTCCTTCCGGGACCCTTCTCATGAGAACCTACTTCATCAGGAATTAGATCATCTGTTATGCCTAATGTCCATAGAACCAGTCCTAGCACAACTCAGGGGCAAGGGGTTTTACTCCCATTATTTCCTGATCCCCAAGGTGAAGGGGGGCTAGAGCCCCATTCTAGATCTAAGGGCATTAAATAAATATGTGAAGGTCAAGATGGTCTTGCTAGCAGCCATTATTCCAGCTCTAAAAGAAGGAGATTGGTTTTTGGCCCTCAACCTACAAAATGGCTACTTCCACATCTTGATATGACCGGCACACAGGAGATTCCTACGATTTCCATCAGGCAGGACCATTATCAGTAGAGGATCATAGAATATTAGGGTTGGAAGAGACCTCAGGAGGTCATCTAGTCTAATCCCCTGCTCAGAGCAGGACCAACACCAACTAAATCATCCCAGCCAACGCTTTGTCAAGCCAGGCCTTAAAAACCTCTAAGGATGGAGATTCCACCACCTCCCTAGTTAACGCATTCCAGTGCTTCACCACCCTCCTAGTGAACTAGCATTTCCGAATATCCAACCTAGACCTCCTCCACTGCAACTTGAGACCATTGCTTCTTGTTCTGTCATCTGCTACCATTGAGAATAGCCTAGCACCATCCTCTTTGGAACCCCCCTTCAGGTAACTGAAGGCTGCTATCAAATCCCCCCTCACTCTTCTCTTCTGCAAACTAAATAACCCCAATTCCCTCAGCCTCTCCTCGTAAATCATGTGCCCCAGCCCCGTAATCATTTTCATTGCCCTCCACTGGACTCTCTCCAATTTGTCCACATCCCTTCTGTAGTGGGGGGACAAAAACTGGACGCAGTGCTCCAGGTGTGGCCTCACCTGTGCCGAGTAGAGGAGAATAATCACTTTCCTCCATCTGCTGGCAATGCTCCTACTAATACAGCCCAATATGCCTTTGGCCTTTTTGGCAACAAGGGCACACTGCTGACTCACACTGCTGACTCAGCTTCTTGTCCACTGTAATCCCCAGGTCCTTTTCTGCAGAACTGCTGCTTAGCCAGTCAGTCCCCAGCCTGTAGCTGTGCATGAGATTCTTCCTTCCTAAGTGCAGAACTCTGCACTTGTCCTTGTTGAACCTCATCAGATTTCTTTTGGCCCAATTCTTCAATTTGTCTAGGTCACTCTGGACCCTATCCCTACCCTCCAGCATATCTACCTCTCCCCCCAGCTTAGTGTCATCTGTGAACTTGCTGAGGGTGCAGTCCATCCCATCATCCAGATCATTAATGAAGATGTTGAACAGAACTGGCCCCAAGACCAACCCCTGGGGCACTCTGCTTGATACCAGCCTTCCATGGAGGATACTATTGTGAAGTCATCTGTAGTGGAGCACCCAGAGGGATGCTACTTAAAGAAGAAGAAGAGGAAATTTACCTTGTGCAGTAACACGATGGTTCTTCAAGGTGTGTGTTCCTATGGGTGCTCCACAACCCGCCTTCCTCTCCTCTACTTCAGAGTTCTCTATAAGGGGCTTTTCGGTAGAGAAGGAACTGAGGGGGGTTCACCCACACAGTGCTAGATAGCCTCGAGGCAGACCTTGAGTGGGGGAGAACACATGTGCAGGCTGAACAGACACTGCTACCTAAAATCTCTGATTAGAGATGCTGGAACACAGATACACCTAGAGTGGAGCACCCATGGGGATGCGTCTCGAAGAACCATTATTACCGCACAAGGTGAGTAACTTTCTTCCTATTATAGAAATAGCCAGTACAATGTGAGTACAATTTTGCATGTGCATACATGAAGGCTGGGTAGAGAGGCCTGGCTGAAAATGTGGTCCAGAGTCTCTGAAAGTGTTCATTGGAGTTGGGGAGTGAGAAGCACTGAGAAGCAGATATGTTCCTATCATAGAAATAGGCAATACTCTTTTGTTTCTGACTAACCTGAGTTTGTTATTTCTGTTTTTATAAATAAATATAATGAAAAACCTGCCCCTGACCTCAGATCCACCAAAAGTAACCCTGATTCTTCTTTTCTCTCCAGCGGATTCTTCTAGTTTCCGTGTGGACACTGCTGTTATCAAGCAGAGAGTGCCGATCTTACTCAAGTACCTAGACTCAGACACAGAGAAGGAACTACAAGCACTTTATGCACTACAAGCATCAATAGTAAAACTGGATCAACCTCCTAGTAAGTGGTTTTTTGTGTTTGAGATTTGAAAAATGACTATATGGCATTGAAAGGAAAGATCCAGGTGGAGGATTAGACTTGGGTCTTAAATAGAGTCTGGTAGATTGCGCTCTTCCTGAAGGTGGAACAGACTGGTTAGGTGGGTGCCAGGGGCTGAAAGCAAACTACTATTATAGCATCCAATTATACGGTGCATGGCTTTAGAATCATAGAATATTAGGGTTGGAAGAGACCTCAGGAGGTCATCTAGTCCAATCCCCGGCTCAAAGCAGGACCAACATCAACTAAATCATCATAGACCAATACTCTTCCCCACCCTCCTGGCTGAAGGTGAGCTCCTCTATTGGCTGCCACCATGAGCAGTCGAGAAGGAAATGCCCATAATGTGGAGAGAGGAAAAAGAAAAATATTTTATCCTCTGCTGCATTTAATACCAATCACTCTACTTACTCACATTTTAGGGTAACTGCACCTGCACACCTGCACCATGAGCCCTTGAGAGCATCTGCTCTAGGCCCTTGGGTCTTCAGCCATCACCTCTCTTGATTAGAGACCCAGGTTTCTCTCTCTCCTGACAGAAGTTTTTGCAGGCTGTACAGTTCCCTGTCTACACTGTGATATCCCCAGCAAGCCAGGCTGCGTAAACAGGCCAACATCTGTGCTTTGCTTTCTCCCCGAAGGCTGTGAACAGCTGTAATTGCCAGAAGTCCCAAGTTACCACACAGCCCTTTCTAAGCAAGTACATTTATTCTTAAGACTAAAGCATTACAGAGAAAACTTATTAAAAACCATAAAAGAATCTACATGCATGACAATAAACCTACCAGACTCCAACACACCTCAGCTCCAACCTGGACTCTGGTGGAAGTCAGTCCTTCAAACTCACCATGGGGATTTTCTGTGATTATAAGTTCATAACAAACAGTTTTGGCGTTTGATCTTGAGACTCTGGGAACAGGTAATCAGCAGACAATGGTCTCCTCAAGGCATAACTTCCAAAGGCTGGCTTTTTGCATAAACGGGGTGGGGAATTTGTATTCACCTCCCCCTAGAGATTCCCCCAAGCAAATCACTTGACCCTGTTTGTCCCCAAAGTCCATTCTTGTTTGGCACGTTGTTCAGTACAGTCGTTTGAAGTTCATAATACTTCCCAGGGTTCGCATCACATTTCCTCCCTGGAGAGATTACATACAATCCTGACCCACAATCATAGATAACCTTTCCATTTAATGCAATGGACTCCAAAGATACTTAAATCATAGAATCATAGAATATCAGAATATATGCTTTGATTCTATGCTGTGCTGCCCAGTGCAGTAGTCTGGGAGCTGACCTTGTTCGTGAAGACAGAGGCAAAAAAAGCATTGAGTACATTAGCTTTTTCCACATCCTCTGTCACTAGGTTGCCTCCTTCATTCAGTTAGGGGCCCACACTTTCCTTGACTTTCTTCTTGTTGCTAACATACCTGAAGAAACCCTTCTTGTTATTCTTAACATCTCTTGCTAGCTGCAACTCCAGGTGTGATTTGGCCTTCCTGATTTCACTCCTGCATGCCCGAGCAATATTTTTATACTCTTTCCTGGTCATTTCTCCAATCTTCCACTTCTTGTAGGTTTCTTTTTGGTGTTTAAGATCAGCAAGGATTTCACTGTTAAGACAAGTTGGTCGCCTGCCATATTTACTATTCTTTCTACACATCAGGATGGTTTGTCCCTGTAACCTCAGTAAGGATTCTTTAAAATACAGCCAGCTCTCCTGGACTTCTTTCCCCCTCATAAAAAGAAAAGGAGTACTTGTGGCACCTTAGAGACTAACAAATTTATTAGAGCATAAGCTTTCGTGAGCTACAGCTCACTTCATCGGATGCATTTAGTGGAAAATACAGAGGGGAGATTGATATACACACAGAGAGAACATGAAACAATGGGTTTTATCATACACATTGTAAGGAGAGTGATCACTTAAGATGAGCCATCACCAGCAGCAGGGGGGGAGGGAGGAAAACCTTTCATGGTGACAAGCAACGTAGGCAATTTCCAGCAGTTAACAAGAACATCTGAAGAACAGTGGGTGGGGGGGGGAATAACATGGGGAAATAGCTCCACCCCGTGCAATGACCCATCCACTCCCAGTCTCCACCCAAGCCCAAGCCAACCGCACTTGGGCTTGGGTGGAGACTGGGAGTGGATGGGTCATTGCACGGGGTGGAGCTATTTCCCCATGTTATTTCTCCCCCCCCCCCACTGTTCCTCAGATGTTCTTGTTAACTGCTGGAAATAGCCTACCTTGCTTGTCACCATGAAAGGTTTTCCTCCCTCCCCCCCTGCTGCTGGTGATGGCTCATCTTAAGTGATCACTCTCCTTACAGTGTGTATGATAAAACCCATTGTTTCATGTTCTCTCTGTGTGTATATCAATCTCCCCTCTGTATTTTCCACCAAATGCATCCAATGAAGTGAGCTGTAGCTCACGAAAGCTTATGCTCTAATAAATTTGTTAGTCTCTAAGGTGCCACAAGTACTCCTTTTCTTTTTGCGAATACAGACTAACACGGCTGCTACTCTGAAACCTGTTTCCCCCTCATGTTATTTTCCCAGGGGATCCTGCCCATCAGTTCCCTGAGGTTGTCAAAGTCTGTTTCTTCCTTGTGTCAGGATGCTGAACTTGACCATCTCATGGTCACTGCCTCCTAGGTTCCCATCCACTTTTCCTTCCCCTACTAATTCTTCCCGGTTTGTGAGCAGCAGGTCAAGAAGAGCTCTGCCTCTAGTTGGTTTCTCCAGCACTTGCACCAGGAAATTGTCCCCTACACTTTCCAAAAACTTCCTGGGTTGTCTGTGCACCACTGTATTGCTCTTCCAGCAGATATCAGGGTGATTGAAATCTCCCATAAGAACCAGAGCCTGTGATCTAGTAATTTCCTTTAGTTGCTGGAAGAAAGCCTTGTCCACCTCATCCCCCTGATCCGGTGGTCTATAGCAGACTCCCACCACGACATCACCCTTGTTGCTCACGCTTCTAAACTTAATCCAGAAAGGTTTTTCCAGGATACTGTAAGAAATCCCCATATCTGTAACTTAGATGCTGTCATAATTTCAAAACTAGTGAAACTAGGTAACTCAGAATGGCCACTGTAGATTCTGTTCCATGGCCACTTGCTGGTATATGCACACATGCTGCTGCCTTTCCAGCCCTCTCTTTAACATATGACAGCATATTCTGTAGCATCAGAGGAAACTTTACTTTAGCAAGTGTGTATTTAACCTTCATATCCTGCATAATCAGGGCACAACCACTATTAACAGCAGTTCCCGCTACTTGCTTTTCCACTTCTCACTGTAATAAAGTCCACTTTTATTCAGGTTTTAAACAGATAATCTCTAATCATTTCTGTATTTCCTTATCTACCCTCTACTGTACATTACTAAACAGATGTTTTCCCCTTGCAGATCTGTTGCGGATGTTTTTTGATTGCCTGTATGACGAGGAGGTGATATCGGAGGATGCCTTTTACAAATGGGAAAGCAGCAAGGACCCAGGAGAGCAGAATGGGAAAGGAGTAGCACTGAAATCAGTTACAGCATTCTTCACATGGCTACGGGAGGCTGAAGAGGAATCAGAGGATAATTAAAACTTAAAATACAGAAAACAAAACAAAAAAAGAAACAATTTAAGTATTTTTTTAAAAAGTTTCACGTCTTCGCCAATCACAGTGCAGCAAGGCCAATTCTCGTGCATAACCCCCTCCTTCCCCCACATATGCACGAGTGGGAGAGGAAAAAAATAGATAAACATAAAGGTGATCATGGAGGAAAAAGGTACTTGGGAAAAAAAAGTAAACTTCAAACCTGAGGGCGGGAGCACTAAACCAAAATACATGTATTATTTATAGAAAATATTTTCTGTTTTAATCATTTTTTGTTTTCTTTTTAAACAAGGACTCATACTTTAAAAAACAGATCTGTTTAGCAAAAAAAAAAGTTGAAATTTTTAATTTATTATTTTAAGGACTGCAAATGCCAGTGTAATTTTTAAATTTGCAGTTTCTGTAAACAAATTGTATGATAGAAGAAAGCAGATAAATAAATTTCCCTCCCCTTCAGCTGCACCTCAGTTTTGTTTCAAAGCATGGTAGATAGTCAAAACTTTCAACAGGGTTTGGGGTAAGCTACATGAGGGAGAGATCTTTTTTTTTTTTTAATTGTCAGATTTTTCTGCCTGCCTCTCCGCTTGCTTCAGAGATTAAAAAGAAAATAGTAATCAAAACATACATAACCTTGGAACAGAAGGAAATGCATTTGGGAAAAACGCTATGGACCAGAGTGCTCCAGGAAAAACTCATTCAAAACAAAGTGCTACCCTGGGGGGAAAAAAGTACTAGTGATACTTTCAAAACCTTTAGAACAACTTTAAGGCTTGTAAATACATAGAACAAATATTTAAAAAAAGAAAGAAAATGACTCAATAGTATTTCTTTTCATTTTGAAAATATAAAGAACAAAAATAAAGACAAACATTGCAAGTTTAAAAGAAAGTAAAGCGATTTCTCCTTTAGACAGCTGTTGAATGCACCACCATCTCTGAGTGGTGCTGTCTTCTTTCTCAATGTGTAGATTCTGGATCCAAATTTATGTTTATGTAGTGTGTGTGTATGTGTCCCCACACCAAAAAAGAGAGGTGTAGGCCATTGTGGTAAATATGGGGTTGCTGCTTGGGAGACCCTTTTTGCAGAGTGAACTTAAAGGTTGAGGAGCTAGCTGTGTCACTATACAAGCTAGGTTCATCCAATTTCAAATACTTCTCCTCTAGGCTGGGAGATGACCTATGGGCCAATAAAATAACTGACCCTGTTTAGTTTTGCAGCTGTTGGACTATAGTGTGTCTTGTGACTCAAGAACACTGCATTGTTATGGTGGTAGCTCTATCAACAGGTTGCAGCCTTGGAACCAGATAACCAACATCTCTTCTCAATGGCTTGTACATTCATTGTCACCCAGCCACCACTGCTGTTCTTTGCGTCTGTCAGTTGCCTTGCTGTGCTTAAGGAACCCAAAACCCCCAGAAGTAAAAAACAAAAAACAAAGGGAAAAAAAACAAACTACAACGTTAAGCAAAAGAGTTGAAACAAGTGCTGCAAGTGACACAATGCTTTTCCCAGCTCTGTCCAATCCCTACTGGTGTATGAAGTCTGAGTACAGCCTGGGCACTGGCTTCTCTGGCACAAATAGGTGTACGTACTATCTCTGTGTCCAAAGATGACTCAAGCATGCCCTTCTTCACAGGGCTGGTACCATACAAAGTCCACTTCACAAAACTGAGCTGCTTCTGAGCAAATTAAGTCTCTGTGTCTCTCTCTTGAACAACCAAAGATGATCTGCTGGCTCTCACTATGAAGATGCATCCACAAGCTGCAAAGTTTGTGAAGCCCTAAAATGATAATTTGTGAACTGTGGTCCATGGACCATGAGCGACCCATGGAGCTCTGGCTGATGGTTTATGGAGCACTTGGTAGTGGTCTGTGGAGTGCTGGCCACTCACATGGTGCTCTCTTTTTCTCTCCTTCTGATAAATCACTTTTTTAAAGGCTACAAATATATTAAATACTTTCCTACTCTTACTTTTAAATGTAAATAATTGCTGTGCATGCATAGGGATGATATTTGATTGCTAGTGGGAGTGGACAAGGTGCCTGGTTGGGGATGGAGGGAGAGGTGTCCAGGAGACCAGGCTCTCCGTTAACATTTGGTCCACACTATGAAATCAAAGATGGATAACCTGTGCCCTAAAAGATGAGACCATTTTTTTTTCAGTAACAATAAAACACTTTCTCTGGTATGTTGTTAAAACAAAACCAAAAAAAACACCCTTAATGTACCCACTTACATTAAAGACAGCTAATCGTTCCCACTCCTCAGCAGCTTTTGCACACCCCTTCCAGCCTTCCTGACCAAAGAGCTTTTTCTGCAAATTTGGTGAAAAATTCTGGGCTTGTCCGGGTAGAGGTGTACCAATTTAATTACAGAAGTGATAAACCAGTGCAAAGGGTTTAATAGGCACTCTTCTTTGGGAATAAGTCTCTCTTAAACCAAAACAAGAATGTCCACATAGGGGTTTTCACTGGTTTAATTAAACCAGTGCAAGTTTGTGTGTAGTACAGGGCTTGGACTTCACTTAAAAGTTAGGTAGACATAGCCAATCTATCTCCCATTGTAGATGCAACTGTGTTGACAGAAGAATATGTTGTTATCTGAGGAGGTGGTGTTCCTACACCTATGGAAAAACTTCTTCCATCAGTGTAGGCTGCACCTACGCTACAGGGTTATGCTAGCACAGCTATGCCAGTATAGTCTGTACTGTAGACACAACCGAGGCCTGAGATAGATTATGAATCTGCGTGTCTTCCATTCAAGCAGAATTCTGAGGAGGCTTTCTACTATACACTAGACACATGCCTTGCAAATTTCTGCAAGGAGGATGACCATCCTAGCAGCTTGCTTAAATGAATTAGAATGAGCTTTTGAAACCCAACGCGCTCTGCAAGGTGCATTTAAAGTTATATGATGTATTTAAGTGTTGCCTTGCCCAAAGGGGAAGAAATTCTAGCACCTTGAACAAGCAGGTGCTTCTGCTGCAATAGAAACTGTCACTGGCAGGTTATTTTGCTTGAGAGAGTTGAATCATTTGAATGAAGGAGATGGCAAAACATTGATCAGTGCAATGAGTGTTAGATGAGCAAAATCAATGGGGATGAGCAACTGGTAAAGGAGAAATAACTCCCAATATCCCCTGGCATTGTCTGACTCTTTCCAGTTAAATGTTTCTGGGGAATAGGCAACTTGCCCTGTTGGCACTATATAAGTGCCTAGCAGGGATGTTGTAGAGGTCTAAGCATCCTTTTAGGAGTATCTAGAATCCTTGAAGCACAGGTTCATATGTTGGCAAGCTTAATTAAGTCATCTTTTAAGGTAAATAATTTAAGTTACATGCACAGTGTTAGGGGTATTTTGGATGAGACTTTAGGACTGTAGTTGTATCTGCCCTGCCTGGACATTAAAGACCCCCATGTCTCTTTTCATAAGAACAGTTTGCTCTGGTGTCATTGACAAAATTGTCTCCTCCAATTACCAGTGTGATGCATTCTGTGTGCTGTTTGGTTACATGCTGCACACTGCTTTTCACTGGGCTAATGGATATGCAAAGTCAGATTCACAAGGAGCTGAAGCTCTCAGGATGTATATCCTGAGATATAGGATGGCATATAGTTTGTGATGTGCTTTCAGACCTTTCAGGAAATGAGGTGCTAAAATATTTAAAATATAACTTTATTGTTAAATGATGACTGATTAAAATAGAAAAGAGGTAACTAACAGTAGGTTCCATCTGGAAGTTCTGATCAGAAGGTATTTTTACAGGCATTAGGTGTTTGTTCCTAATCTGGAATGTTACTAAGGATGCACAAAAATAGGTTTATGTGAATTTCTGTGGAACCACCAACAAACAAATTACTCTTTGTTTCCTTTTGCCTGTCACAGACCAGTAGTGTTGTTTGTTCATGAGTAGTCTCATAGGAAGACAAAGGGGTGTGGTAGTGGATGCATCATAGGCCTGCAGCAACAAACAAGCATGGCTTTAAATTTTGCCAAGTGTGACCTTCCTAATGGGGACCACTGACCAGACTGGTCATTAGGGGTCGTAAAAGACCTTGCAAAAGAACAGTACAGTGCCCACACAACTGTTGTGCTCCAGCACAATTAGATGTTGTACATAGGCACAAGAGAGGCATAGTCCCACTCTCGTGTAGATAAATCTTGCACAGCACAGGTGTGGAGTAGCGCACTTACAAGCGCAATGTATAAGTTGGTGAGCAGGATAGAGAGATGAGGGAACCTAATTCTGCATTAATGAGAGAGCTGGCTGGTGTTTGGCAGCCAAGATTACTCCTGCCAAGTACAGGAGTGAGGCCTAAGGGGAAAGGGTAGCTAGTTCCTTGCATGAATGCTGAGGATTATTTTTAAGTCACTGTCCTATAAGTAGGGCCCTACCAAATTCACAGCCATGAAAAACGATTTCACAGGGGAGACCGGCATTTCTCAAATAGGGCGTCCTGACACAAAAGGGAGTTGCAGGGGGGTCACAAGGTTATTTTAGGGGGGTTGTGGTATTGCCACCCTTACTTCTGCGCTGCTTTCAGAGCTGGGTGGCTGGAGAGCGGCGACTGTTGGCCTGGCGCCCAGCTCTGAAGGCAACGCCCTGCCAGCAGCTGTGCAGCAGTATAGATGGCAATACCACACTATGCCACCTTACTCCTACGCTGCTGCCTTCAGAGCTGGGCAGACGGAAAGAGGTGGCTGCTTACTGAGGGCCCTACTCTTCAGGCAGCAGCACAGAAGTAATGGTGCCCATACCACACCATGCCATCCTTACTTCTGTGCTCCTGGTGGCAGCTTCTCCGCCTTCAGAGCTGGGCTCCTGGCCAGCAGCTGCCGCTCTCCAGCTGCCCAGCTCTGAAGACGCGCCACCGCCAGCAGCAGCGCAGAAGGATAGCAGTACTGCAACCTCTCCCTACAATAACCTTGCGACATCCCCCCATGCACATGGGTCAGGACCCCTACAATTAATACACTGTGAAATTTCAGATTTAAATAGCTGAAATCATTAAATTTACAATTTTTAAATTCCTGGGATCATGAAATTTACCAAAATGGACCGTGAATTTGGTAGGGCCCTACCTATAAGCCAAACCAACAGCACATCCCTTCTTTGAGCAGTGTTCCTGTGGGTGCTCCACTTTAGGTGTCTTAGTGCCCTGCTTCTGCTGCTCCAAACAGTTACATAGCAATGCGCAGCCAACCATCCCCAGTTCCTTCTCTACCACCTTTGGCTTGAGTCAGAGCGACAGCAGCACTCTTCTTTTTTTCCTTCAGATAAGCTTAGTAGTTCATAGTTGTTCGTGATAGTGTTAGCTTAGTTGTAGTTAGCTACCCTATCTCTTTGTCTTTTATATTTTACTTTCTTTTTCTTCTCAAAAAAAATTTTTTTTCCTTCCCTCTTTTTCCCCTGCCTCAAGGTTCTCAGCTCTTGCCTTAAAAAAAGAAAGAAAAACACAGTTTATCCCTGTTCTTTCTCCAAAAGACTTTCTCTCTCAGGCATTCCCTGCTCACCTGGCTTTAAATGTTGCCTGACTTGCAGACTCTCCATACCAGTCTTTGACACCCACACACAGTGTATCCACTGCCTTGGCGAGACACACATTACCCAAAATGTCCGCACTGTAGAAAACTGACAGGTGGGACAAGGAAGGCCAGGGATTTCCAACTGAAGCTCCTTATGATTCAGAAATCCCTCAGACCAGCCTCTCACCCCGAGTCCAGGACACCTCCTGGCCAATGGTTGCCAGTGTCAGTGTCTGACAAGGGATCTGCTTCAATAACGGCTGCTAAGGAGCCTGCTCCTAGAAATGCTACCAAAAAGCAGCCACACTAATCCCCACACCAAGAATCACCTAAAAGAAAGGTTTCAGAGTAGCAGCCGTGTTAGTCTGTATTCGCAAAAAGAAAAGGAGTACTTGTGGCACCTTAGAGACTAACAAATTTATTAGAGCATAAGCTTTCGTGAGCTACAGCTCACTTCATCGGATGCATTTAAGCTGTAGCTCACGAAAGCTTATGCTCTAATAAATTTGTTAGTCTCTAAGGTGCCACAAGTACTCCTTTTCTTTTTACCTAAAAGAAAGCAATCTCCAAATGAAAAATCTGCCGCAGCACCGAGAGTGCCAGACTGTGAGGCACTGGGAACATCCGGTACCGAGACTTCCCTCGGAGCTGAAGACCCTATGCGGGCAAGCTCTAACGGAGGTGCATGCAGCAAAGTCAAGCCTCCCAGCTCCGCACCTATTGGGCTGAAGAAAACCTTGGCACTGAGCAGTACAATGGTGCCACCTGCTGTATCTATGCAGCACAGCTCTAAGTCTTTGGCATCAACAGCTTCAACTCTAATTCCTCGTCAGTGCATGATGTTGTCCCCAGCACTGTGCTTCACGGTCCCACAGCAATTCATGAGGCATGCAGACCTGATAGTGGCCTCAATGCCTGAATCTCCTTTACTCGGTACTGATGGTACTCCATCTAGACCGGGACCAAGCCTGCTAATCACTCCCTGTGGATCAGCCCCTCCTGTCTCCAGTGATGAGTAAGAAGAGGATGAGGCAGTAATATACACTCCTTGTCAATCCTCACCTAAACCTGGACCTTCTCATCACCAAATATCTACAGACATGGGCACTGCCCCCATACCATTCCCACTCAACTGGCCATACTGGGATCCATGGGCAATGTATAGGGCCCAAAACTTCAGGCCCCCTAACTCACATAGGCCCAGAGCAACATGGTCCCCTTCACAAACTGTCCCAGTACCCTAAGAGACACAAGAGGAAGAGACTAAGGAGCCTGAGGACACAGCTGAAGGTGACACTCTGCCGCCCACTCACATCTCATTTTCATCACTGGACAAAACGATAATGCCACCCCCACTACGGGGGATGATTTCAATTCTTTTCAAGACCTCTTCAAAAGGGTAGCTGAATCCCTGGACATTTCGCTGGCACAACTACCAGAGACCCAATACAAGCTCATGCACATACTCCAGGCATCCCCAGAGGCAAAGATAGCCCTGCCAATTAATGATGCTATCATGGAGCCTGCAAAAATAATCTGGCAGAAACCTGCTACAGCTCCTCCCTCATGTAAGAGGTCTGACAAAAAGTATTATGTGCCAGCAAAAGAAACTGAATTTTTATTCACGCACCCTGCACCAAACTCTCTCGTGGTGGATGTGGCCAATTAAAGGGGAGAACAACATGAGTCCAGAACTATCCCATATGATAAGGACTGGAAAAGACTAGAACAATTCAGACAGAAAACCTACTCCTCTGCCACACTCCAGTTCCAAATGGCCAATAATGCCACCCTACAGGCAAAATACACATATAATCTGTTTGCAAAAATGTCAGAATTTATTGAAAGTTTACTTGATGACAAAAAATACACCTGATGACATTTCTGAAGAGTCTCTCATCACCAGGACGGCCATACAGGCCTCTCTTGACTCTGCAGACATGGCAGCACGGTCCATCGATACATCTGTGGTCATGCGCCGTGTATCCTGGCTCCACCTTTATGAGTTCCCAAGGGAAGTTCAAGCAACTATTGAGAACTTACCCTTTGAAGGGCAAAAATTATTGCAGACAAAACCAATGTGTTTCTACACACCTTAAAGGACTCAAGGGCGACCTTAAAAACCCTGCACATATATGTACCTTCAAATATAAAGAAACAGAGCAGGTTTTACAACCAGAGATTCCGGTCTACGCTATACTCCCAGCCACGAAGACAGTACGACCAACAGTGTAAACAAAAACAGAACAGACGTCAAAAGAATCAAGATCATTCTTCGATGTCTCAACCATCCATCTCCAGACGATCATTTTGAAGGTGTGTCGAGGGCACAAGACCTCCACACTCTCTCTGATTCTGGAACCAGATACGGTTCCCCACCCATTCAGAAACTGTCTGTCACCATATTACCCAGTCTGGAACACCATCACAACAGACAGATGGGTTCTAGAGATTATTCAGAAGGGCTACCCCATCCCCTTTATTTCTGTCCTACCTGCCCACTTCCCTTTCCCATTCCTCTTCAGGGACCCCTTTCATGAGCACCTGTTACAACAGGAAATAAACCACCTCATACAATTTGGTGTTGTGGAACCCATACCATCCCAACACGGGGAGAGGTTTTTATTCCCATTACTTTGTAACTCAGAAAAAGAACAATGGTGGAGGGGGTGGAGACCCATCCTTGGTTTACAAAAACTCAACAAATTCGTGAGAACACAACGTTTCAAAATGGTGACTCTAACCACAATAATTCTGGCATTAGAGAAAGGAAATTGGCTCTCAGCCCTCGACTTCCAGGACTTTTATTTTCATATTACCATTCACCCGTCACATAGAAGATTCCTGAGAGTCACCCTAGGGAAACAGCATTTCCAATACAGAGTACTACCCTTCAGCCTGTCCACTGCCCCAAGAGTTTTTTCCAAGGTTCTTGCTATCATTGCAGCTCACCTTTGCAGACAGGGAGTGATGATATTTCCATACTTAGACGACTGCCTGATAAGGGCACCAATGCAACAAGGATCAATAAACATGACTCAGACCACGATAACCCTGTTCACGGACCTAGGGTTGCAAATTAATGTTCAGAAATCCACACTAGTTCCTGTGCAAAAATTGGAATTCATAGGGGCATACCTCAGTTGTCTCACAGCAATAGCAGTGTTACCCCAACAACACTTCCTTACTCTAGTCAACCTAATTTCAACAGTGTTAGACATCTCAGAAACATCTGCCAGAACATGCTTACAACTCTTGAGGCACATGTTGGTAACAACCTTTGTTGTAAAATATGCCAGATTCCACATGAGATGCGTACAGGCCTGGCTTCGAACAGTGTATATACCACACAGACACTCTCTCAACAGATGCTTCACAAATGCCACACAGGGTAAAAGACTCATGGTCTTTTAACATGGTGGACACAAACACAGAATGTCTGCTCAGGAGTCCCTTTCCAACAAAAAGCTCCAACCATGACAATCATGACAGAAGCTTCCCTAGTTGGTTGGGGGTTATATCTACATGACAATACGCTCCAAGGCCACTGGTCCCCAATGGAGTCCAATCCACACAACAACTTATTGGAGCTAAGGACAGTCCAAAATACACACGAGCACTTTCTCACAACGGTGGATCAACTAAGTAGGAATTTTTCACAAACCCACGAGATGATCCTGGAATTCTCAAAGCCATATTCAAACTATGGGGTTCCTCACTCAGAATGCCAAGTTCCCACAATATTGCTCCTGGGCTGGATTGGGACATCACTCCCTAGGCTATGCGCTCCTCCTAAAATGGGAGGTGCCACTGCTGTATGCATTTCCCCTGACTCCACTCCTAAGCCGAGTCATTCACAAGATCAGGCAGGACAAATCCATGGTCATTCTCATTGCATCCTCATGGCCCAGACAAACATAGTTCCCATACCTGCCTCAGATGGCAGTGAAAACACCTGAAATCCTTCCCGTCTATCACAAGATGCGGGACGCATCCGTTATCCCAACCTCACAGTACTCCATCTCAAGGCCTGGTTACTCCATGACTGACAGGGGTCAAGAAGGACTGTTCTGAGGAAGTGAAAAATATACTACTGAAGAGTCGGAGACTAAGCACAAGAAAGACACATATCCATAAGTGGAAACAATTCTTCACGTGATGCCAGGACAAACAGATATGTCCACAGTCGGCCCCACTACCAAGAATCCTTGACTATATACTGGGGCTTAAAAAATCGTGGCTATCCACAAGGTCCATCAGAGTACACTTGACTGCCATCACCTCCTTCCACAACAATGTGGATGGAGTCACTATATTTTCTCACCTAATGATTAAATGCTTCCCTAAAGGCATAGAAAACACTTATCCTACACTAAGAAACCGTACACCCATGTAGGACCTCAAACTTGGTCTCATGGGAAAATGTTTGAACCCCTTGTAACTTGCTCCTTGTTGCACTTATCAGTGAAGGCGGCTTTCCTCATTGCCATCACGTCCGCAAGATGGGGTGGGAGAATTAGGTGCCCTAATGGCACACCTACCTTATACAATGTTCTTTAAGGATAAAGTAATCCTACAACCGCACCCTAAATTCATACCCATGGTCGCCTCCCCTTTTAATTAAAATCAGCCCATTTACTTACCTGTATTTTTCCTGAAGCCATATGCTGACGGGAGGGAGGCCTCTCTCCACACGCTAGATGTTCACAGAGCATTAGCTTTCTACATAGAAAGAACAAAAACTTTCAGAAAAATCACCTAGACTATTTGTTTCCATAACAGAACGCTCGAGGGGCAAACCATATCAAAACAGAGACTTTCCAAATGGATATCTGGATGTATCCATTTGTGCTACCAAAACAACAATCTGCAACCACCCCCTCCAAGAGTCCATTCACACTTCACCAAAGCATTAGCAAAAAGAAAAGGAGTACTTGTGGCACCTTAGAGACTAACAAATTTATTAGAGCATAAGTTTTCGTGAGCTACAGCTCACTGAGCTGTAGCTCACGAAAGCTTATGCTCTAATAAATTTGTTAGTCTCTAAGGTGCCACAAGTACTCCTTTTCTTTTTGCGAATACAGACTAACACGGCTGCTACTTTGAAACCTGTCATTATGCAGAGCATTAGCAGCATCTGTGTACCTATCATTGACATTTGCAAAGCAGCTACCTTTACCTATGCTTTAGAACAACAATCAGTAACAGATGCTCAGTTTGGACTTCCGGTGTTATCCACCATCAATAAACCAACTCCAAAGCCCCTCCCCTTCACTGAGAGGCATTGCTCAATAGTCACCTAAAGTGAAGCACCCACAGGAACATGAAGAAGAGAAAGTTACTCATCTTGTGCAGTAACTGAGGTTCTTCGAGATGGTTGTCCCTATGAGTGCTCTGTTACCCTCCCTCTTCCCTTCTACTTAAGAGTTTCATGCCAATTCTCTGGGGTAGAGAAGGAACTGGAGGACAGTTGGCCGCACACCACTATGTAACTGCTTGGAGTGGTACAAGATGGCTGCGGCATGTGCATGGCCCAACCGGTCACTGCTGCTACAAATCTCCAATTGCAAGTGCAGGGGGTCAAGACACCTAAAGTGGAGCACCCACAGGGACAACTATCTCGAAGAAGCTCAGTTACTACACAAGGTAAGTAACCTTTTGTTCTTTACTCCAGACTCCTGTGAATATGGAAGTAAATTATTGATCAGTGTGAAAGACTATACTGGACATTACTTTAGTTAACATCTAGCTCCTACTGGTACTGGAATGCTACAACCTTGTGCACTGGTTGTGTGCCGCCTAAGAAGTGGCCGAATCAAAGTCACTCTTATTTGTGGAGCTGGCAGGACCCCTTGTTATCAGATGTTTGGTTGCATGTGTGTGTTCTTCCTGCCTGCTGTCTCATCTCTACGCAGACAGCTGGCACAGCAGACCTTGAGCAAACTGTCCACAAGATCCATTAAGGTACGAAGGCACCAGGCCAGGTTTATTGTTGACGAAGCACGGTAATAGCACCTGGTAGACTCTACGAGGATACTAAGACGTCTGCCCGTGACAATGGATGCAGCTCAGTGAATGGTGGGACTTTCCATTCCCCCCTCAGCTGAACAAAGATACTCCCTCTAAAACTCATTTGTATACCCTGATACCAACAAGTTATGTACTGCCTCTGACATAGTTACTGCCCCCTGACATGGCTAGTTATCACCCATCACCTTGTACATGTTGGTTCGATCAAAACATCTCTATTACATACTATCATCCTGATCTTATCTTTTAGGAGGGGTCAGTGTGTTTTTGTTATTCTTGGGAAATGTTTTTTTACCATTCTTGATAGCGGGATGTTCTGGTACCACTTGATATTGGGATGTGTTTGCGTGAGTACTCTGCTTAGCTCTTCTCAGGAATGTGTATTTCTGCAATATCAGCCCTGTTCTTGCTAGATTCTGTGAGCAGGTCCTGCCTCATACCAGACCTCTGATACAAGGGCTTATGTTTCAGGTTCTCTTCCTACTACACTCCCTATCTGTACAGTTGCCCCACATTTCCCATTATTGGACCCTTTTTTCATTTGGCTTATAACTTCACCAAACTTTAACCATTCAGACTAAAATTTTCCATGTCAGGTGAGTGCCTCAGGATGAATTCGTTTAGAAATTTTCTTCAGAAATGGTTCAACCATTTATGAAAATGAGATTAGGAAACAATGTTGTTTTGCTTAAATTAATTTTTTTTTTGCACAATTAAGAAGCTCTAGTACCTCCATGCTTTGGAGCAAGGGCTTGAAATTTGGCAGGAGTACCATAGAATATCAGGGTTGGAAGGGACCTCAGGAGGTCATCTAGTCCAACCCCCTGCTCAAAGCAGAACCAATCCCCAACTCAATCATCCCAGGCAGGGCTTTGTCAAGCCTGACCTTAAAAACCTCAAAGGAAGGAGATTCCACCACCTCCCTAGGTAACGCATTCCAGTGCTTCACCACCTTCCTAGTGAAAAAGTTTTTCCTAATATCCAACCTAAACCTCCCCCACTGCAACTTGAGACCATTACTCCTTGTTCTGTCATCTGCTACCAATGAGAACAGTCTAGATCCATCCTCTTTGGAACCCCCTTTCAGGTAGTTTGAAAGCAGCTATTAAATCCCCCCTCATTCTTCTCTTCTGCAGACTAAACAATCCCAGTTCCCTCAATCTCTCCTCATAAATCATGTGTTCCAGTCTCCTAATCATTTTTGTTGCGCTCCGCTGGATGCTTTCCAGTTTTTCCACATCCTTCTTGTAGTGTGGGACCCAAAACTGGACACAGTACTCCAGATGAGGCCTCACCAATGTCGAATACAGGGGAACGATTACGTCCCTCAATCTCCTGGCAATGCTGCTACTTATGCAGCCCAAAATGCCATTAGCCTTCTTGGCAACAAGGGCACACTGTTGACTCATATCCAGCTTCTCGTCCACTGTAACCCCTAGGTCCTTTTCTGCAGAACTGCTGCCGAGCCATTCTGTCCCTAGTCTGTAGTGGTGCATGGGATTCTTCCATTCTAAGTGCAGGACACTGCACTTGTCCTTGTTGAACCTCATCAGATTTCATTTGGCCCAATCCTCTAATTTGTCTAGGTCCCTCTGTATCCTATCCCTACCCTCCAGCGTGTCTACCACTCCTCCCAGTTTAGTGTCATCTGCAAACTTGCTGAGCGTGCAATCCACGCCATCCTCCAGATCATTAATGAAGATATTGAACAAAATTGGCCCCAGGACCGACCCTTGGGGAACTCTGCTTGACGCCGGCTGCCAAGTAGACATGGAACCATTGATCACTACCTGTTGAGCCCAATGGTCTAGTCAGCTTTCTAGCCACATTATAGTCCATTCATCCAGCCCATACTTCTTTAACTTGCTGGCAAGAATACTGTGGGAGACTGTGTCAAAAGCTTTGCTAAAGTCAAGGAACAACACGTCCACTGCTTTCCCCTCATCCACCGAGCCAGTTATCTTGTCATAAAAGGCAATTAGATTAGTCAGGCATGACTTGCCCTTGGTGAATCCATGCTGACTGTTCCTGATCACTTTCCTTTCCTCTAAGTGCTTCAGAATGGATTCCTTGAGGACCTGCTCCATGATTTTTCCAGGGATTGAGGTGAGGCTGATTGGCCTGTAGTTCCCAGGATCCTCCTTCTTCCCTTTTTTAAAGATGGGCAATACATTAGCCTTTTTCCCATTGTCCGGGACCTCCCCCGATCACCATGAGTTTTCAAAGATAAAGTATGCCTGTTGGTGTTGAAAAACTGCCAAATTTAGGCCAAGTTATTCTCTGAAAAAAATCTGAGTTCACATATGCTTAATAAAAGCTTATTAGAGTTTGGGTGTTAAATTCTTCAATGACACGATTTGTGGTGTGCAAGCTCCAAACAAGGACTGCAGGGGCTGACCAGGACTTTTCCTGCAATTGTTGCTCCCAGCTGCTGCAGACTGCTGTTGCTCTGGGCATGGGAACTCAGACGAAGGACACTCTGCCGCATTTTCTCAATGCTCCCCTGCTGGTGCCCAGGCAGCATGGAGGAAGTGCTTGAATCAAGCAGAAGTTTCAGCATCCAGACCATGGGGTTTGGTGTGGGGTACAGAGGGAGTAAATTGGGACATCATATGAGGATCTGTGAGGAGACTAGGATTGAGAGCAGGAACCAGGATAGGGAAACAGAAGGGGATCACGTTAGGGAGAAGAAGGGCATAAAGGCCTGTGACCACCAGAGCACATACTCGCCTCCCGAGTGTGGAATACAACTCAGGAATTCTGAGTCTCAGGCTATGGCTACAGGACAGTTTACAGTAGCACCAGTGCATTCTGGAGCTGACACAAGTGCTCTGAAGTGCCATTTCAAAAGATCATTATGTGGTTATAATTTGACCTTTGCACTTACAGGGATTTTTTGAGACTGGGGGGAAGAGAAGGAGCAAGAAAATTGTAGATTTCATGATAAGGGAGTTACAGCAAGTTTTGCTCATTTTCAGAGTACTGAGACACCCATCACCCTGCTGCCCTGTGAGTCCAGCCTGACTGAACAGTGGCTCTAGCCAAAAAGGATCTGCAAATGCATGAATTCTTCGCCACCCAGATTATTCCTATAAAGTGTTAACCTAGCAGCCTACTTGGGAGAGCAAATGCTGACACTGAGTAGGAGTAATCTAAGCCTCCTCTATACTGATAGAACTGGTTGGAAATTATTCCATGCTAAAACAGTTTGTCTGGTCAGTGTCGATGGGATATTTTAGAGCTGGGGAGTAGAAGACTTGATGTCAGAGTTTAGCTTCTGTCCTGCTTTCCTGCCAGATGTAACTCTGCTGAGACTCCTGCTTTGCGGAGCTGTTTTTTGCTAGTACATCTACCTCATATCATTTGCATGAGACCACAGTGACTTGGTTTAGGCATAGTTTATAATTAGTGTGAATATGACTAAGACAGTTTGCTTATTAAATCCCTGTAACTATCTGGGAAAATTTGCTGCCATTTTCTACATTTTTTCCCACATCCCCCCGGGGCTCTAGTTACCATCTGTGCTAACAATAACATCATAGCGGTTTGTTGAAATAACTTCCTCATGGTTATTCTCTGCTGCAGAGGTGCCCAGGCTATGATCCATGGAAATTTGCTGGTGATACCATGTTGGCTACTCTTTCTTGTTTCCAGCTGCTAAATTGCATTTTAAAAAAAGCTAACGATACATTCAATAAAATCAGTACTTTCCTAATGGAACTTTTCCATGTAAGCAATTGCTGTAGCTGTTGCTGTGGGGTGTTACATAATTGCAAGCTCCACTAACCCACAATCACTGTGGTTTGCACACAACTTGGCTGTCTCACCCTACTGCTCAACAACAGTGTAATCGGAGAGTCTGTAATGAAATCTCATGTTACTAAGATTTATGCACTACAGAATATTAACTAGTATATAACTGAATGTTAAAAAGGACTAACCTTGTCAAAGGGGGTGAGTATGTTTAGGGCTTTCTACAGAGGGAAATTGACTAATATTCCTTTGTGGACACTATTCCAGAATAAAGGTAGCAATTATTGTGGAATAAAGTGATTTTTATTCCAGAATAGAGTATCCCTACTGAGAGCTCTTCTGGAATAGTAATAGTGGAATAGTTTCTTCTGCAATAGCTATTACAGTCAATTTCTCCTGTAGACAAGCCTGGAGTGATATATTATTGTTTACTCTGTTTGCTTATTCTTTGCCTTGCAGATTTTAGTATTTGCAATGGGTCTCTGTAGTGTGTTGGCAGTTATCCCTCCCAGTCTGGCTCAGCGGGAGGCCACTTTGCTTCACTAGTCACAGCAATCAAAGTTAAGCAGCAAGGGAATTAACAAATCAACAGTCTCTGGCCCTGGCCCCTGTGGTGGGGCAGAGTAATAAGCAGTTTCAAGGCTCTAGCCCACCGAGCAGGACAGAGCAATAAGCAGTCTAATGGCTCTGGCCTTCTGGCATGGCATAGCAATAAGCCATTTTAAGGCTCTGACCCTCAGGTAAGGCAGAGCAATAAGCAAACACAGGCCATCCAGCCTAAGGTAGGGAGGTTGCCACCCCCTGGGGTGGGGCTGGGCAGCAGCAGGTAGGGGGACCCAGGCCCAACCTGTTCCTCTGGTCCCTGTCCAGGGCCCTGACAGTAACAGAGGGCTCCACCACTGGGTCAGCAGGGATCCCACCAAAACACACTGGCTCATGGTCTGACAGCAAAACCTGACTAAAGTCTGGTTCTTCTTAGAGTGCTTGCTCATGTTGATTCCATTCTAGATGTGTGTATGCCCATTTGCACTGTTGTCAGAAGTTTTTGCCTTAGTGGTATCCATAGGACTGGCTCTGGTGCCCTTTGGAGTCCCATGTTCACACACCAGTATATGAGGTGCTGCCAGCTCTACACCCTCTTAGTTTCTTACCCATGACGGTTGGTCTGAGCGCCTTCCTCTTGCTTTGCAACTGTGATAGCGGTTCTATTTGCCTACTGGCTATTTCTCTTTGTATATAGTTGATAGTGTTAGATGTTAGGTTAGAGTCCCAACAGGGACTTTGCCCTGGGTCGGGGCATGCCCCATTCCTCAAGCTTCAAACCGTGCTCAGCTTGTAGTAAGCCTATGCTGGTTAGCGACCCTCACAGCAGTTGCTTAGTGGCTGTGGGAGTTGCATGTGAAAGAAAAGTGAAGACACTGCAACAATTTCAGGCCAAGGACCCAGAAGGAAAGGGACATTCCCCTAAGAGCCCTTCTCATGCAGGGCCCTTCACACTTCCCACAGCATCAGAGCTGTCCTGCTCTGACTCAGCCCCAAGCATGTCTGCATCTTTGCGGTGTGCCCCTCCGGCACTGAGCTCTTCTCAATGCCATTTCCCCCTCACTGGTGCCAGCAAAGTGTCAGAATTGGGGTAGTCCCCCAATGTTGAGTAAAGAGGGAAAAAGAGTGGCTCGCAAAGGATTATGTTTGAGCCATCTGCCCACCCCAGAACATCAAGGGGAGGTCTCACCATCAAGACTGTTTAGCCCTCTTAGGCATCCACCTCTGACTCCATGGAGTGGTAGGGGATCCCGGCACCTAACAGTGCCTTCAGCACCCCAGATCAGCCAGTCTGCTAGGCACCTTATGGCCCTAGCACCTCTGCTTGTGCCCCAGCTAACGGGAGTGACCATGAAGGCTCCCCCACCCAATGGCAAGTCAGCCAGAGATCCACCTGTAGTGGATGGAGTAGCAGTGGAGTGTCCCTGGGGGAGACACTTAGATCCATCCATTGCAGCTCCAGGCTCTGGCTAGGCGATCCAGGTCTCCGGCACCATGTTCATGGCCCCACCGTGGTTCCCAGGAGCTGATTCCTCTGGGGATTTGGGATGGGAATTTAGCCCTGCCCCATGTTAACAGCAGTCGCCGTGGTTGCCAGATGCTACTGTGGAGCCCTCCATAAGCACCTGGGCTCCCGATGATGCTAGTGCTGTACTCGCACTGTTCATTTGCAGCTGTTCAGAGAAATGACCGACAATGCTGGCACCAGGTTCAAACATCGATGCGGGCTCCATAATGGGGGCCGAGGAACAAGCACTGACGCCACAGGGAACCTCCCCAGTAGGCGAGTCTGACCCAGTCCCTCCCTCTATGGTGCCTTCATTGTCCTAATCTGTGGATGAAGCTGTAGCGGGGTCATTTCATTCTGCCCCTCCTGTTGACTTTAAAGCACATCAGGATCTATTAAAGAGGGTGGCTGCTAACTTGGGCCTGCAGGTGGAGGAGCTCGTAGAGCCCAGGGACAATTATTTAATATTTTGGCCGCAGCAGCCCTGGGTAAAATGGCACTTTCAGTGCATGAGAGGGTCTTGAAAATAGCCAAGGTCCTTTGGTAAACCCCATCTTCCATACTGCCAGCATCCAAAAAGGCAGAAAGGAAATATTTTGTCCCTACCAAGGGTTTTGAATATACACCTACCCTAATCTATACACCTACCCACTTGCCCTGGGTCATTAGTAGTGTCCACAGCTAATAAAAGGAACAGGCAGAGTCAGGCAAGTGCCATGCCTAAAAATAAGGATGAAAAGAAACAGGATCTGTTCAGAAGAAAAGCTTATTTGACAGCCAGTCTCCAACTGCGGGTGTCAAACCACCAGGCCCTCTTGGGCAAATATAATTTTAATTTGTAGGACTCCCTTAATAAATTTAAGGTCTCCTTCCCTCAGGACCTCGGTTCTGAGTTCATAGCTAGCTAGGAGGAGGGCAAGGGGGTGCCAAGGGGCTCCCTCCAGATGGCTTGGGATGCAGCGGACACAGCAGCCAGGGTCATAGCCTCTGCGGTGGTCATGAGGCTGCAGTCCTTGGAGCTCTCTCAAGAGATGCAACTGTCCATCCAGAACATGCTCTCTTCTCAGAGCAGACCAATGCAAGTTGCATGGACTAAAGGACAGATGAGCCATGCTACGCTTGTTAGGCCTTTATAGCTGGCAAGCTGCTAGGTAGCAGTTCTGGCTGCCCCTGCTGCCCAGATCCTGGGGACTATCATGGCAGAGTGCCTATAGAAATAAGAATCAGGGCAGAGGTTTTAAACATCACCCCGCCTCCTCCCCCTCTCCATTTCAGACGGGCCCTGCACGACATCAAGGGGGCCCTTGGGAGCCATTTTGAGGGTGTGCTCCAGGACAGCGCCCCAGTCAAACTGTTGATCCATCCCCGTTTATGTCCCTTTATGTCCCTTCCTAGTTGCATCAAACCACTGGATGCTGAACACTAGCACTGGGCAATACCCTGCAGTTCTTCAGCATCCCCCCTCCCACCCACCTGTTCCCTGTCCCTCCTCAGGGACCCTTCTCACAAGCAATTCCTCGTGCAGGAGGTGGGAACCCTCTTGCGCCTGGGGGGGGTGGTCCCTCAAGACGAGGTCCCTCAAGATATGAGGGGGAAAGGGTTCTATTCCTGATATTTCCTAATCCCAAAGGCAAAAGGGGGCCTAAGACCCATTCTTGACCTGTGTCACCTCAACAAGTATCTTAAGAAATTGAAGTTTTGCATGGTCTCTCTAGCCGCCATCATTCTCTATTTAGATCCAGGACTCTGGTACATCACCCTCGACTTTCATATTTCACCCAAATATTTCATATTTCCATTTTCCAAAGCACAGACATTGTCTCCGCTTTGTGGTGGGCCAGCACCATTTCCAATTCATGGTGTTACCCTTCGGCCTCTCATCTGCCCCGAGAGTATTCACAAACTGCATGGCACCTGTGGCCACTTACCTGAGGCATTGAGGTGTCCAGATTTATCCATATCTCGATGCCTGGCTCATCAGAGGAAGATCTCAAGGCCAGGTGCAAAGCAGCCTCAATGTGGTGCACTCCACTTGTCATGATCTGGGTTATTAATAAATGAAAATAAATCAACTCTGACCCCTGGGCAGCATATAGACTTCATAGGAGTAATACTTAGACTCTGGCCTGCGTAGAGTATTCTCCCAAAGGCCCATTTCCAGTCTATGTCCTACCTGATCTCTCACGTGAGGGCCTACCCTCTTTCTACCAACTGCATGTGCCTCAAGTTGTTAGGCCACATAGCAGCTTGTACTTATGTGGTACAGCACATATGGCTTCATCTCAGATCCCTGCAAACATGCCTGGCATCGGTCTACATCCCCAACAGACATAATCTGGACCGGGTAGTCACCGTATCAGATCATATCCAATCATCCCTGGAGTGGTGGTCGGAATGATGGGAGTTCCCTTCACAGCCCCGTCCCCATCAGTGAATCTGGTCTCCAACTCTTTGGACCTGGGTTCGGGAGCTTGGCGATCTAAACACGCAGGGTCTCTGGTCGCAAGATGATCGCGTTCTCCACATAAATGTCAAAGACTTCAGAGCAATGTGCTTGGCACGCCAGGCATTCCTGCCTTACCTGAGGGGCAAAGTGATCCAAATCCTGACGGACCATACTGCCGCAATATTTTATATCAACAAGCAAGGCGGAACCCACTTGTCACCCCTTTGCCAATAAGCTCTTTGGTTGTGGGACTTTTGTGTGCAACATGCCATTCATCTCGTAGCCTTGCACCTTCTGAGGGCCAGGACTGTGTTAGCAGATTGCCTCAGAAGGATCTTCTCATCTTGCCACAAGTGGTTGCTCCATCCAGAAGTGGTCAGCATGATCTTCCAGAGAGGTGTGACTCCACAGGTGGACTTATTTGCATCCAGGCAAAACAGGAAGTGCCATGTCATCTGCTCGATTCACAGAATCGACAGAGGCTCCCTGTTCAATACCTTCTTGTTCCCATGGTCAGGAGCTCTGCTGTAGGTCTTTATGCCAGTACCATTAATTCACAGTGTCCTCATGAAGATCAAGCAGGACAAGGTGAAGGTGATCCTGATGGCTCCGACTTGGCCTCGCCAGCACTGGTTTGTCATGCTGCTGGAGCTCTCAGTAGTGGCTCCACTACAGCTACCGCTCTGGCCAGACTTGCCTTCCCAGAACCACGGCCAGCTATTGAACATGAATCTAGCAGGTCTGCACCTGTCGGCTTGGTTGCTGAATGGTAGAATGTGGAAGAGCAGGCATGCTTGGCCTGCATTCAACAAATCCTGATGGTTAGCAGAAAGCCCTCCACCAGGGTGACCTACTTAGCCAAGTGGAAGTGGTTCGCATGTTGGACCTCGGACCAAAATCTTCAGCCCAAACAGGCCCCATTCTAGTTGATTACTGCATTACCTTCTGCACCTTAAGCTCCAGGGCTTGTCTCTTTTGACAGACTCCACTTGGCAGCTATTTCAGCCTTCCACTCTCCAGTTCAGGGCAGATCAGTCTTTGTTCATGACATGACAATCTGGTTTCTAAAAGGTCTGGAGCGGCTCTATCCTCAAGTCCTTGACCCTGTCCCACCTTGCAACCTGAACCTCATGCTGTCCAGGCTCACAGGTCCCCTCTTTGAGCCGTTAGCTTCTTGCTCCCTTCTGCTGCTCTCGTGGAAGGTCTCCTTTCTGGTGGCGATAACATCAGCCCATAGGATCTCTGAAATTAGAGCACTAACCTTGGAGCCGCCCTACACAGTGTTCTATAAGGACAAGATTCAACTGCGGCCACATCTGGCTTTTCTGCCCAAGGTAGTTTCGCAGTTTCATACTAACCAGGACATATTCTTACCGGTCTTCTTTCCAAAACCCCATAAGTCAGACTAGGAGCATAGACTATACTCTCTGGATGTCAGGAGAGTGCTAGCCTTTTTATATTGAAAGGACTAAGCTGTTCTATAAGTAGATGCAGTTCTTCATCGTGGTGGTGGACAGAATGAATGGCCTTCCTGTGTCTGCTCAGAGAATCCGTGGATCACCACCAGCATCAGGTTTTGCTATGAACAGGCAAAGGTGCCACCACCGGTGATTGTAATTGCCCATTCAACCAGAGTGCAAGCCTCGTCGGCAGCCTTCCTGGCCCAGGTGCCAATTCAAAATATCTGCAGGGCTTCTACCTGGTCATTCATCCATCCATATGTTTACATCCCATTACATGATCACCACACAGGCCCAGGATGATGCTGGCTTCGGTAAAGCAATATTGCAAACCGCACAACCGTGAACTCTGAGCCCATCTCCAGGGATACTGCTTGTGAGTCACCTAGAATGGAATCAGCATGAACGAGCACTTGAAGAATAAAAAATGTGCTGCTCATGTCCATTCCATTACCCACTCTCCTACCCCTCTGTGGGATTTACCAGCAAGAAGGAACTTAGAGGACACAGGGCCGGTTGCACCTCATATATTGGCATGTGAGCACGGGGTCCCGAGGGTGCCAGAGCTGGCTCTATGGCTAAAAAAATCAGTAACAGTGCACATGGGCATGCACACAGCTAGAATGGAATGGACATCTCAAAGAACAATAGTTACAAAAGGTAGGTAAGTGTTTTCGTTTTCCCCTGAGCTACTTCCTACTACAGTCTGGTTGGGCTTGGTAGTCAAAGATTTCTCTATCTCTCAGGGATACTCAGAAGCCAGCAATCCTAACATCTTCTCAGGATACTTGTCCGACGGCAGTCCCAGCAGCTCCTTGGGGTCCTCCTCCAGGGGAAGGGGTTGACGTCACTCAGTCTGTGGGCCAGGGGCCAGTGGCAAGATAGAGGTGACTGACTCCTCTGGCTCTGCCCCACGTGAGCTAGGGGCCCTGCCTCTTATGCTTCCTGTCCTGCCTCTCAGCTTACGGCATGAGGGGTGGGCTTGGTCTGGCTCTGCCCCCCAAGAGGCAGAGAGCGGTCCCTCTCTGTCTCAGAGGGAGGCCACTCCACCTCACTACAGTCTCGCTGCCATCACAATGAATTCATGAGGTTCCACTAGACTGAGTCTAAGCCAGCCAGCCACACCATTGGCTTAGATGGTGGTAGCGTGTGTATTTTCAACAGAGTGTGCTTATGGAGTGGGAGGTTGAAGGACAAACTGCTGAATTACAGTTCTGTTATCTTACTTGGCAGAGTTTCGCCTTTTAGAGATGGCTTCCTTGTTTACCTTTGTTGGCACCCCATGCCTGGCAATAATGCACTCTACAGGCTGTCATGCTGCCCAGACTCCCAGTGAGACAATCTAAACTAATTCCAATAGAGGTAGCCCTAGGGCAGCCACCTCCAGACTAGAAGTGTAGCAAAACCTCCCAGGCATGATTATGCAGGGAAGAGGAAGGAAAAAGTGTGACAGCCCTGTTTTCCCTGTGTTAAACATTTGAAGATACCCAGTGTCAGCCTCCCAACTGCCATCCTGTCACTATGTGAAACACTCCCCTTGGCTTGGTCCTCTGTGTTCATGCTTATCAGCACTGCTTCCTACTCATACAAAGCAGCACCAATTGAGCACGAGGCACAGAGTTTTCAACTCCTCCTGTCCTCTTGTCCTTCATCATCTGTGATTGATACCAGTCATGTCCAGATCAAATTGTGATATCACAAAGAGTTATGAGGGCAAGCTCAGAGCAAATCACTTATGCAGTAGTTTGTCATTGGGAGCTGCTGAAATCTCCCTTCAAACTATGCATCTGTTGAACTCTTGTGCTGTCTCGGCTGATCCCTGGTATGCCTCCTAATCCACAAATAATAAACTCTTCCTATTATGCTTTTCCTGTGTAGATCGCAAAGCACTCTGCAAAGGAGGATCTGCTTTCTTCCTCTTTCTACCCAAGCTCCCAAAGGAAGGGCTTCTGCCAGATTATATCCTTTTTCCAGGATTGTTAAAGGCATCTTTCTTGGGAGAAGATTTCCATGCAGACAAGACATCCTTCTTCTGCTCCCAGACTGACCCTACCTTTAAGAAATCCTACTGAATCTCAGCCAACTCCGCTGCCAACTGTTCCAGTGGTAAGGTCACCGAAATCAACCATAAAGGTTGGGGCAGTTCTGGGTATTCCACATCAAATTCCTTCCTGCACCTTGGCCCATAGGCTTCCAGCTGATAGCCTGGCTATCAGGAACAGACCAAGTCCTGGAGGTAAAAATCCAAAGTTAGCTGACCACAAAGGTCATCCTTTTTGTTTTCACACACCACTCAGAGAGCAGGGCTGGGGATTTTATTCTGGTACTTCCTGGTCGACAAACGAACATGGGGCTTTCATCTGAACCTAGACCTTTGCATCCTCAACATGCAGATCTGCTGCAAAAAGTTCTGGATGGAAGCTGCACCATCCAAATCCATCCTTGAAGCTACCTCATGGGAAATCTTGCCTCTGTGGACCTGAAGAATGTGTATGGTCATGTCCCCATCCTCCCAGCCCACTAGCAACAACTGCACTTTGCTCGGGCCAACTTACACTTCTTCTACCTCTGCTAAGGTCTACCCTTATTCTCCTCATAGCTAATTTGCATCAGCAGGGTATTTATATTAACCTCTCGCTGATTCAAGCCTCTTCAGCCAAGCCTAGATCCGCTCTAGGGACAACAGCCTATTGGACTGTTAGTTCTACATCAGCTGAGAGAAGTCATTTCCTTTCCTCCTAGATCATCATACATTTAGGCATGAGGAAGAGGATGGAATCTTGTCAGCCTGGTCCTTCCTCTTAGAGGACAGAAACTACTGTCTTCCAAGATCACATTCTCTTCCACACCTTGGTCAGACACATTCTGAAGCTGCTGAGTTGCTTTGCAGCCTGTCTGGACTCATGGGCTGGTTTTCACTTGCACATCTTACACCACCTTCTGCTTCAGAGGTAGTACTCTGCCCTCCATGGAGGATCTCCTTCCTATTTCCATTGTGGTAGTAGTTCCCCCTCCACAATGACGTAGGCCTGAGCATCTCTCGACCATATTAGCATGACCACAGTTGCCACACTGATAGATTGGGGCCACATTTGAGTAATCTGTCAGTCTAGATGGGGGTTGCCCTCCCGCTCTCTTTGTCACCAAACTTGACTGTCAGTGCTCCGGAGCTCCTCTGTGTGCTTCTTCCAGTGATGGTCCCTATCTGTATTCCACCTGTGGGTGTACACCATGCACCTAAGGCCAGAATTTTTTAGTAAGTGTGATGGGGTCCCCAGGGTGCAACCTGTACTGTGGGATTGCTGAGCTCGCCAAACCCACCAACCTTGGCTGCCTTTCATGCTATGATGCTAATGTCAAGCTACAAACCTCAGACGGGCACTGCACTTACACACCATCCACAGACACATCCAACTGTGTTACTGAATGAGCTCTGAGCCACTCATAAACCAACATTAGAGAGGGTCCAGCCAATACCCAGAATCCCCATCTTGCACTCCAGAACGGTACCGTCTTGCACTGGTCAGATGCCTGGCCAATGTAAGCTCATTACCTAGTTCACCACTTCTTCATAGAAAAGTGGACACGCATCAGCCTTTGTAACCTGAGCTGAGATTTCCGAAGCACTTTAGACAAACTCACTGGTAAGGATATAACATTAAAATAAGTTTATTAACAACAGAAAGATTGATTTTAAGTGATTGTAAGTGGTAAGCCTAAAGGTCAGAGATAAGAAGAAGAAAATAAAAAGTAAACACGAATTCTAAATTCTAAACTATTAGTCTAAGCAAGAGTTGAATTGACCTATGGTACAAGCAAATTACAGTTCCTTAATACACAGACTGGATCCTTTGCCAGCCTGGGACCAAACTCCATCAGATCAAAGCCCTTTTCTTCCAGACCTGCATCTGGAGATGAGGGGGAAGAGAGGTCAAGTGATGATGTCACTGCCTCTCGTTTTATACCTACTTCCAGCTGCTTGAAAGATCCTTGCTGTGATGTGGGGGTCAGTCAGTCCCCACTGATCAGTCTCCATTACGTATGTGCCTTCTTTGAGAAGTCTCTGGGATAGTGGATTGTGTGTTGATGAGCCATTAAATGATCATCTGGCCAGTGATGGCTACTCCTTTGTTGTAACAAAACATCTGATTGTGGGTGATCCCAACCTCACAACACAAGCAATACTTCATATATAATGATAGTACATACAATCCAATAGGATGTTACTGTTCAACACATCAAGACTTTTAAAATGATACTTCACAAGGCACACTTTGCACAAAACATATCATAATCATATGACAGTGGTGAATATGGGGATTCAAGGATGCTACTTTGAGGTACATAGTGTCACAGTAAGCAGTGTCCTTTGGTCTGCATATGCATAGTTGATCTCCTCATGCTCTCAACCAAAGGTATAAAGGGCAGTGTGGACCAATGCCTCTCCAGTTCCTTCTCTCCCCCATGTGGCCTGAGTCAGAATCCTGTGTCCACTTAGATCTTCCTCTACTTTAATACGTGTAAATATAATTTGTAAATTTTTTTTACTACTTTCAGTAATTTAGACTGTGGATTTTTTTTTAATATTAATGTAGTTAGATTAGTTTGCCTCACCCCAGAGAGCTTCCCCCTGTGGAGAGGTACTAGTCCAAGAGTCCCTGGGTTCAAGAACAGTCTCCTACCCCAGTTCCTTCTCCGTCAGTGACAAACACCAGCGCCACTTTTATTGCCTTGGGGAGGCTCACATCACCACCAAGTGCAGTATCTGCCACTCCTTTCCTCCCCGATGGACAAGTACTCTGCCTGTAGAAGCACCTTATGGAGCAGGCTATGAGGCCCCATTCAGATCCAGGCCAAGGAGATCCCCCTGTACAGTAGTTTCAGACTGCAAGCAGCGCCTCTCCAAGCATGAGCTCTAGAATAGAGGGTAAGACACTTAAGCCTATAAAACCCTCTCACAAGAGTAGGGGATATGATCATAGGCATAAGGACATGTCCCTGTCCAGATCTGCTTCTAAGAAAAGGGATCTTTCCCCACCTCAGTCCAAGCTGGGCGAGTCCTTGCACATGGGTCCAAAAGAGTTAGATCCACACAAACCTTCCATTCAAGAAGTCAAAGCACAAAGGAAGAAGGATCTGATGGTACTAATTCAGGCTCCATCCCACAAGCCAAAAGACTGGTACTTGCAGTTCCCATTTGGGAGTTCCATTCTGGACCCCCAGTTGATGGTTGTCACAAACTCCTTGTGGAATCCTCTGCATACTATACCATCAGACACCCTGAATCCATCAGTCTCCTCAGTAGCTCCCCAAAATGCCAGGAAAGACCAAACGCTTTACTCTGCCAGAGGATATTTTCTCTCTGTATTACTCACAGTCTCCTCTTTTGCCAGGCCTGGCTCTCCTTGGAGACATCCTTACACCCAAAGAAATCACCTTGAGAGGAAGAGAATGCTCTCCTACTGCATCCACAACTCAGAACATCCTCACACTGGTACTGACAGCGCTGCCACTAGAGCAGGAACCAATTATTTCATGGAGAGAATCAGATGATCCAGATGCACTTAACTCTTGAGGGAAACAAGCCCAGACAGAACCACAGGAGGTGTGGAACTGTCCACCTCCTTCAGAATATGGTTACCCAGTGGACCATTGGTACCCTATGTCTTGAGGCCCTCCCCCAACAGCCAATCCTTTTTATGGGCCCCATCAGATTCTACAGCAGACGTGTAGAAAGAATAGTAAATATGGCAGGCAACCAGCTTGGCTTAACAGTGAAATCCTTGCTGATCTTAAACACAAAAAAGCAGCTTACAAGAAGTAGAAGATTGGACAATTGACCAGGGAAGAGTATAAAAATATTGCTCGGGCACGCAGGAGTGAAATCAGGAAGACCAAATCACACCTGGAGTTGCAGCTAGCAAGAGATGTTAAGAGTAACAAGAAGGGTTTCTACAGGTATGTTAGCAACAAGAAGAAAGTCAAGGAAAGTGTGCGCCCCTTACTGAATGAGGGAGGCAACCTAGTGACAGAGGATGTGGAAAAAGCTAATGTACTCAATGCTTTTTTTGCCTCTGTCTTCACGAACAAGGTCAGCTCCCAGACTGCTGCACTGGGCAGCAAAAAAATGGAGAGGAGGTGACCAGCCCTCTGAGGAGAAAGAAGTGGTTTGGGACTATTTAGAAAAACTGGACGAGCACAAGTCCATGGGGCTGGATGCGCTGCATCCGAGAGTGCTAAAAGAGTTGGCGGATGTGATTGCAGAGAAATTGGCCATTATCTTTGAAAACTCATGGCGATCAGGGACGACTGGAAAGAGGCTAGTGCCCATCTTTAAAAAAGGGAAGAAGGAGGATCCTGGGAACTACAGGCCAGTCAGCCTCACCTCAGTCCCTGGAAAAATCATGGAGCAGGTCCTCAAGGAATCAATTCTGAAGCACTTAGAGGAGAGGAAAGAGATCAGGAACAGTCAGCATGGATTCACCAAGGGCAAGTCATGCCTGACTAATCTAATTGCCTTCTATGACGAGATAACTGGCTCTGTGGATGAGGGGAAAGCAGTGGACGTGTTATTCCTTGACTTTAGCAAAGCTTTTGACACAGTCTCCCACAGTATTCTTGCCAGCAAGTTAAAGAAGTATGGGCTAGATGAATGGACTATAAGGTGGATAGAAAGTTGGCTAGATTGTCAGGCTCAACGGGTAGTGATCAATGACTCCATGTCTAGTTGGCAGCCGGTATCAAGTGGAGTGCCCTAAGGGTTGGTCCTGGGGATGGGTTTGTTCAATATCTTCATAAATGATCTGGAGGATGATGTGGATTGCACCCTCAGCAAGTTTGCAGATAACACTAAACTGGGAGGAGTGGTAGATATGCTGGAGGGTAGGGATAGGATACAGAGGAACCTAGACAAATTAGAGGATTGGGCCAAAAGAAATCTGATGAGGTTCAACAAGGACAAATGCAGTGTCCTGCACTTAGGAGGAAGAATCCCATGCATGGCTACAGACTAGGGACTGAATGGCTTGGCAACAGTTCTGCAGAAAAGGACCTAGGGATTACAGTGGATGAGAAGCTGGATATGAGTCAGCAGTGTGCCCTTGTTGCCAAGAAGACCAATGACATTTTGGGATGTATAAGTAGGGGCATTGCCAGCAGATCGAGAGTCGTGATCATTCCCCTGTATTCGACATTGGTGAGGCCTCATCTGGAGTACTGTGTCCAGTTTTGGGCCCCACACTACAAGATGGATGTGGAAAAATTGGAAAGCATCCAGCAGAGGGCAACAAAAATGATTAGGGGACTGGAACACATGACTTATGAGGAGAGACTGAGGGAACTGGGATTGTTTAGTCTGCGGAAGAGAAGAAAGAGGGGGGATTTGATAGCTGCTTTCAACTACCTGAAAGGGGGTTCCAAAGAGGATGAATCTAGACTGTTCTCAGTGGTAGCATATGACAGAACAAGGAGTAATGGTCTCAAGTTGCAGTGGGGGAGGTTTAGGTTGGATATTAGGAAAAACTTTTTCACTAGGAGGGTGGTGAAGCATTGGAATGCATTACCTAGGGAGGTGGTGGAATCTCCTTCCTTAGAAGTTTTTAAGGTCAGGCTTGACAAAGCCCTGGTTGGGATGATTTAGTTGGGGATTGGTCCTGCTTTGAGCAGGGGGTTGGACTAGATGACCTCCTTTGGTCCCTTCCAACCCTGATATTCTATGATTCCTGATCCGTACAAGAAGCACCTCTCCCAGTCAATACCAACCAAATTCATTGGAGTTTGAGGAGGAAGTAGTTGACCTTGACAGTTCCACTGGTTCTGACAGCTGTATCATCCTCTTCACCAGATGAGGTGGTTCCTCCATCCTCCTCCTCCCCAGCTGATGACCACAAGCAGTACCAGCAGCTATTACGGAAGGCAGCAACTGAGTGTCAGTTACAGAACACCCAGCATGGTTTATTGGACATCCTCCAGCCTTCTGGCTCTTCTAGGATAGCTCTTATAGTCAATCAAGTCATTTTGGAACCTGCCAGATCTGGGTGGCATACCCCCTGCCTTTTGTGCCCCTCCCTCAAAGAGAACTGAAGAACTATATTTTGTGCCAGCTAAAGGGACAGAGTTTTTATTCACTCATTCATTGCCCAATTCTTGAGTGATGCAAGCAGTTTCAGAAAGGTTCAGGATACAGCATCTTAAGACTACTTCCATGGACATGGGTGCTAGACACCTCAACCTTTCAGGGAGGAAAATATTTTCATTGGCTAGTCTCCAATTCAGAGTTGCTAACTACCAGCCATTGTTAGCAAAATAAGATTTCCTGATTTTTTCTAAATTTTTACACTTTAAAAACAAACTTCCTCAGGAAGACAGGGCCCAGTTCCAACTCCTCATTGATGAAGGCAGGATAGTGGCCAAGACATCACTCCAAGAAGCAGCAGAGACAGCTGCCACTGGAGCCTTTTTGCCACACTGGTAATCATGAGGCATGAGTCGTGGTTGCAATCTTCTGGATCACCCTGGAGAACCCTGAATACCATCAAGGATCTTTTCTTTGATGAGTCTAACCTTTTTCAAGAAAAGACTGATGAGTCTCTACGCTCCCTTAAAGACTCTAGAACAACCCTCTTCCCCCTGAACATTTACACCCCTGCCCTGAAGAGGAGACATCATAAGCAAATCTATAGACCCAGGCCTCCCACTCAGGCATTCTATCATCAGAACCCTTGTGAACCCCAACCACCTCTGCAAAAGCTTAAGGGTTCAAAAACCCAGATATGTGGCTTCTTCTACCTCTAAGATCAATGTCTGGCCTCACCCATGGTCCGAGGCATCCTTCTGATGGTACGCTTGAGGACTGCATACCGATATTGATGCCATACCTTATTGGCTCCCCCCCCAAAAAACCTTTGGTGGCTGCCTTACCCACTTTGCCATAACTGGAGGACAACAACAACAGACAAGTGGGTACTAGACATCATGCACCAAGGCTACACCATTGAACTTCTTACCTCCCTGCCCCAAACCCCCTTCCCAGGCCCTTTCCAGTGACCAATCTCACACACAGATTCTTCATCTAGAGGTAAGTTCTCTACTCCAGAAAGGGGCAGAGAACTGATGTCCCCTCAGCACTAATGGAAAGGGTTCTACTCCCCATATTTCTTAGTCCCCAAAAAATCCTGTGTATGGAGACCAAGTCATGACCAAAACCAACTAAACATATTTACCCAAAAATTAAAATTCCACATGGTCACGTTGGCACTAAAAATTCCCTTTCTGGAAAAGGGCACATGGTTCTCAGCTCTCAACATGAAAGACACTTTCATCTACAATCACCTATCCCACAGAAATTTCCTAATTGGGCAAGATCACTTCCAATTCAGACTAGCTATGGCACCTTGGATCTTCACAAAAGTCCTTTCAGTGGTGGTAGTTTGATAAGAAACAGCTTTATTGTCTTTCTATATCTTGATAACTAGCAGATCCAGCAGGGAAGTCCAACTGGCAATTCAATTTCTAGTCTGTCTTCTGTCTTCCCTGGGAATTTGTCTTAACCACAAAAAATCCACTTGGACTACCATGGGGTCCATAGATTTCATAGGAGTGACTTTGGACTCAACCACAGCAAGAATCTATCTTCCCATTGAGAGATTCTACACCGTGGACAGTCTGATAAGACAGGTCAACCTCAGACATGAGACTACAGTCAGGAGCTGTCTTTTCCTCCTTGTTTGCATGGCCTCATGCACTCATGTCTCACCATTCTCCAGGCTTCACATCCACTGCCGACAAACCCGGCTTCAGTCCATCTACTCACCAAAGAAAAAGATACCATCGATACCAAAGTAACAATTCCAGCACAGGGTATGGTTTCTCTCACCTGGTGGACAAATCTGGAGAAAGTTTGCGTGGAAGTTCTTTTCCTCATACCTACACCTGAGAAGACAAAAATCACAGGTGCATCTTTCTTAGGGTGAGGAGCCCATATGGACAATCACACTACTCAAGGCACCTGGACCTCTCAGGAGGCTAGGATGTATATCAACATACTAAGAACAGGAGTACTTGTGGCACATTAGAGACTAACAAATTTATTAGATCCAGGGCCGGCTCTATGTTTTTTGCTGCCCCAAGCAGAAAAAAAAAGCCTGCCGAATATGCCGCCGCCGGAGAGAACAGGAACACCAGAGGGAGCTGCCGCCGAACTGCTGCTGACGGTGAGACCCGCCCCAGAAGAGCCGCTGCCAAATTGCTGCCACAGGAAGCAACAGAGAGGAGCTGCCACAGAATTGTCGCCGAGCTGCTCCCGGAGTGCCGCCCCAAGAACAGCCGGAGTGCCGCCCCTTCAGCAGTGCTGCCCAAGGCACCAGCTTGCTTAGTTGGGCAGCGGGTTTAAAACAAATAAAAGGAAGTATTTTTCACGCAACACACAGTCAACCTGTGAAACTCCTTGCCAGAGGATATTGTAAAGGCCAAGACCATAACAGTGTTCAAAAAAGAACTAGATAAATTCATGGAGGATAGGTCCAATCAATGGCTATTAGCCAGGATGGGCAGGGACGGTGTCCCTAGCCTCTGTTTGCCAGAAGCTGGGAATGAGCGACAGGGGATGGATCACTTGATGATTACCTGTTCTGTTCATTCCCTCTGGGGAACCTGGCACTGGCCCCTGTTGGAATACAGGATACTGGGCTAGATGAACCTTTGATCTGACCCAGTAGGGCCATTCTTATGTTATTTTCTTAACATTATTCCTCCAGAAGCATATTGTTATGTCAAAGAAATATCAATACAGTTGAAGGCTAAATCTACACTGTGAGCTGGGGGTGTGATTCCCCTGCTTGTGTACACATACTCACGCTAGCTCTCATCAATGTAGCACAAGTATACATAGCAGGGTAGCCTTGGTAGCACAGGTAGCAGAGGCAGGGCTCAGCAGTGCTAAATACATATCCACCAGTTTTGGGGGGATTGTACTTGGCGTGGCTAAACCAGGCCTCCACTGGTACTGTCTACACTACTGTGACTACACTGCTATTTATACTAGCCCTAGCTCCATGAGGGGTATGGACACCATGAGTAGGGGAAATCACATCCTTGCTTGTAGTGTAGACATAACAGTCTAATGTTGCATTGGCTACTGATTTCAGAGTAGCAGCCGTGTTAGTCTGTATTCGCAAAAAGAAAAGGAGTACTTGTGGCACCTTAGAGACTAACAAATTTATTAGAGCATAAGCTTTCGTGAGCTACAGCTCACTTCATCGGATGCATTTGGTGGAAAAAATATGGTTTCTTCATCGGAGTTTTTTCCACCAAATGCATCCGATGACGTGAGCTGTAGCTCACGAAAGCTTATGCTCTAATAAATTTGTTAGTCTCTAAGGTGCCACAAGTACTCCTTTTCTATTGGCTACTGAGTGTTTAACAAATGAAATTCAAGGTCTTACTGTTAGTATTAGAAGCCTGAAATGACGATGCAATCTATTCAAGGGACAAACATCCCATTATGGTGGTAGAGATTGGCAGGGTTGGAGCATCTGACGGTTCTACCATGTAATCTCAAAGGACACGAGCCCATGACGCAATTTAATCTAATCTATCATTTATAAAGTTGGCATCAGTTTTGTATTTAAATACTCAACAAAATTATGACAACATGTGGGAGTCCAGAATAAGGGGTACTTTTTCTCTGTTCCCCAGATTATGGACATATGTGAATTATATGCTCAGGGAGAGTGAGAAACTGAAACATAGAGGCACAGATGCACAAGGATGTTTAGGCACTTAATTCCCATTGATTTCTATGGAATTTAGGAGTCTTAAATACCTTTAAGGATCTGGGCCAGAGAATTAAAGGGGCTCATCCTAGGTTATGCAGCTAGTCAGCATTGGAGGTGTGACTGCAAAGGTCACAAATCCTTTAAAGTCCTCTTTTCCTCCCTTTGGACTTGCTCTTCACCTTTTTGAAATGCAGTTGCCTGTTGGGATAGCCATCATGAATGTTCACCTCCTTCCAAGAGTTTTCTCTCAAGCTAAACTATATGAACTATTACTAAATTCTCAATGCACACTCTAGCTCAACAACATTGGTTTTAAATGTGGTGTCACAGGGTGCCTGGTCCTTTTAAGAGGGAATGGGACAGTCCCCTTTTGAGTAGGTGGCTGCTTCTCAGTGGGGCCGATTTAGCCTGATTGAGTACATGTGGGGCTATCAGTAACAGCTGGGGAAGGGTTGGGATGGCATTATATAAAGTGAAGGGCAGACAGAAAAGGGGCCGCTCTCAATTGGTCTGCCTTGGGGTTAGAGAGGTAGAACCTCAAGGGTAGTTAGGTGGCATTGCCAGTATCTCCTGGAGTAGATACAAGCCCAGGTGGGGTGGGTTATACTTTGTTTGGAACTAAGGTTTAACCTCAGGATGGAGAGGATGGCTTAATTTCTTCATTTCTCAGGCAACATTGGGCAGGGGAGAATCTGGTGGTCCTCCATCAGGAGTGGGAGTGGCAACTTAAAATGGGTCTGGCTGAACAGACAGCATAAGAGGTCATATGGGATAGTCATAGTTGTGCCTTGGAGACTTTAAGACTATGGTTTGGGGTGGGACTAGAGCCTCCACAGGGATTTTTCCAGTGACGTGCGAGACCTGCAGGGACATGTCTCTGCTGCTAGGGGTGTTGGGAGGCCTCATCCCCTTACATATGGTGACTCAACAGTCTGGCCGTGGCTAAATGGGAGCTAACACTGGTTCAGCTGCATCCATTGTCAGCAAGAGATAATTTGGCTAGCAAAGACTAGCTCGGAGGTAGCCATTGCATGGTGTTACTCTGTGGTGTGCAAGAGGTGCTGTGCAGGCTCTTCGTTTACTCCCCTGTGCACAGTGGAACTCTGGGGAAGGTGGTCTATAATTTTTCAGCCCTTGTAGGTCAACATAAGGTGAAGAGGAATCAGGGTTTCATGAAAATGAATAGATAGAAGTGAAAAATTGCACATTCTTTTTAAAAAGAAAAGCAATAATAATGGGCGCGGGAGGAGAGAGGAAATGTTGTCTGCTTCCCTTAAGAGAAAGTGTTGGGATAATGAAATCAAGTGCACTTCTCAAATAGCATTTGCTCACTGCCTCCTACACTATGCTAAACATGCAGTCAAGTGAGTTGTGCAAACTAACTCCACCATGACCTGCTGTGGTGTCAGCTGACCATCACTTGACTGAACCATCACTTGACTTGACTGGGCTTTTTAGACAGATCATGGGCTTCTGATCAGCGAATTGTTCAGCTATTTTCTATAGAAAAAGTTCTTCAATGGACAATTGGACAGATAAACTGTTCTCATTTTTAGGCAGAAAAATATTTTTATAAATGTATCAATTATCCTGTCTCTTTGCTATAAAGATCTGTTAAATTAGCATGAAAGTAAATCACAATATAGTGGGTTTCAAGTTCATTCCTAGCGGTGCGCACACTCTTCCTAACTTATACTTTGCTCTAAATATTACAATGTTTCTTTGTCTTTAAGAACAGAATTCCTGATATTGCTTTTCTCACAAGGCACAAACATGTAATAACTTTGCAGCCAGGTGGCAGCTATTGGTTATGAAAGTACATGACATGACCATAACTGAGTAATCAGTTATTGGGCTGTTTTTCATCTTTTTAAACTAGATCAAATAATATTTGAGGAAAAAATTGTCAGCTAACCTGGGAACTACTTGTTGAGTTCAGTGTGGTTATCAATTAATCTACATGCATGGGATGATAAGAAAGAAATCTATTTACCATTTAATGAAATACAGTGAATGTTGTTTCTTCTCACTTAAACTGATTAACACCACTAACTTTATTGAAGTGATTCCTTAGTGCCAATTTACACACAGAGATGAGTAAAAGGAGAAGCAGCCCAATGGAGCATCTTTCATTCAATATGAATATTGCTTTCTAGGTACAGGTACAAAAGTGAATAATCTAGAACTTTCTGCAGAGTCTAACAACTCTAAAAGGACAACGCGGTACAGAGAGAATGAGCAGAAAGCATAGGGTTAAAAAGGGGGTTCTGGAATCATGAGGGTCCCCATTTTTTTGAAACAGTTCCAAAATTAAACTTGGCACTATGGGTTCTGTCTGAATTCATTGACATCTGCAGAGCAAAGGTAATTAATGTCTTCACTTGCCCTCTCTGGGAAAAGACCCGGTTTCTAGGCCTCTTTATCCACCGTGTAGCTAAGACAGCAGATCTGTGGGTACTTTACTTCGCAGCTATGGCAGGGAAGAGGATGAGGAGGAAAGAAGTAGCAGGGTGAATGAGCATAGGGGATAGTGAAGGGATTTGCGTGGGGGAGGATTGAATAAGTAGATGAGGGGCTCCCAAAATAATTGCCCTGGGTGCTCAAATTCTGAAGTCATCCCTGTAGAGGAAGGAAGGTCTAACCAGACAGACAGGACTATCCAAGTGAAAGAATATACTCCAAGTGCAGGTATTACTAGAGAGAAGGCCACCTTTGCAGGTCTGGAGTGAGCTAGCAGAGAAGTATGATATAGTAACAAGGTGGAACAAGCCAAAGGGGCTTTTGAAAACCAGGTGGGTAGTTGTGCATTGGATTCAGGAATGGATGTAGAGCCAGTGAAGGCTACAATATGATGCAATCTGACTTTATTTTGTAGAGCACCCTTTATACAAAGTGTGGCCCCAAATGCTTTTTGCAGTTGAATGAAAATAGAAAAAAAAAATCAGAGGGGAGAGAGCAGTTAAGAATTACAGGCAAGGGAGGAAAGATGTCTCTAGATGAGAAATGAAAACACCTGAAGGCTGGATCAAGAGGGGAGATACAGGGATGCTGTTCCAGAGGGCAGAAGCTGCAGAAGAGAATGCTCTTATGCCAGTAATGGCTAGATTTGGTGGAGGAACAGAGAGAAGGGGGAGGGGAGTAGAGAAAAAAATGTCCATGGAAGCTATAGGTTAGTAAAATGTGGAAGGGCCTGATCCAAGTCATTGACTTCAGTAGACTTTGGATCGGGCCCATATTGCACAGTACACTATCAACCTTTGCTGTTATAATATAAAAGGTAGGGACACATGCATTCATCTTAGTCCTTTCTGGAAAGTATTTCCAGCCAAGCTCTACTAAAGACTTTGGTAATTTCACTCCTGTGGCACAATGGGACGCTCTACTAAAAGGGTAGAGCTAATCTGTGCAGGAAGCAGAGGTTTCTCAAAAGCCAGACTGAGACTGTGAAATGAAATTCTACAGGAATTAAGAACCATCACAAACATCCCCACCACCTACTCCAAGTGCCAGGTGTATTTCTTTGACTGAGCCTCTCATAGCACACAGTCATAACAACATGGCTAGAGAGAGGGAGACCTATATAATGAGTCCCAACAGGCAGCTATATACTGGTATAACCTTCCCTTATACCAGTCAGGGCCGGCTCTACATTTTTTGCCGCCCCAAGCAGCAAAAAACCCCAAAACAAACAAAAAAAAATACCGAATACACCGCTATCAGAGAGAACAGGAACATTGGAGGGAGCTGCCGACAAACTGCCACTGACGGCAAACCCAACCCAGAAGAGTCGCCGCCGAATTGCCACTGTGGGAAGCAGCAGAGAGGAACTGCTGCAGAATTGCCACCGGGGCTGCTGCTGGAGTGCCACCCCAAGAACAGCCGGAGTGCCTCCCCTTCAGCAGCGCTGCCCCAGGCACCAGCTTGCTTAGGTGGTGCTTAGAGCCGGCCCTGATTAGAGCATAAGCTTTCATGGGCTACAGCCCACTTCATCAGATGCACAGAATGGAACATATAGTAAGAAGATTTTAATATATTTATATACACACACACACACACACACACACACACACACACACACACATACACACACATACAGATAAGTTGGAAGTTGCCATACAAACTGAGAGAGTTTTAATTAGTTAAGTTGAGCTATCATCATCAGCAGGAGAAAAAAAAAAACTTTTGTAGTAATAAATCAAGATGGCCCATTTACAGAGTTGACAAGAAGGTGTGAGGATACTTAATTTAGGGAAATAGATTCAATATGCGTAATGACCCAGCCACTCCCAGTCTCTATTCAAACCCAAATTAATTATAACTAGTTTGCTTATTAATTCAAGCTCAATAGTTTCTCATTGGAGTCTGTTTTTGAAACTTTTCTGTTGCAAAATAGCCACCCTTCAACCTCTCTAGCCTCTCAGTAAAAGATGTAAGTGTTCTCCTACCGGTTTTTGAATGTTATGATTTCTGATGTCAGATTTGTGTCCATTTATTCTTTTACGTAGAGACTGTCTGGTTTGGCCAATGTACATGGCAGAGGAGCATTGCTGGCACATGATGGCATATATCACATTGGTAGATGTGCAGGTGAACGAGCCCCTGATGGTGTGGCTAATGTGATTAGGTCCTCTGATGGTGTTACTTGAATAAATATGTGGACAGAGTTGGCATTGGGCTTTGTTGCAAGGATAGGTTCCTGAGTTAGTGTTATTGTTGTGTGGTGTGTGGTTGCTGGAGAGTATTTGCTTCAGGTTGAGGGGCTGTCTGTAAGCAAGGACTGGTCTGTCTCCCAAGATCTGTGAGAGTGAGGGATCATTTTTCAGGATAGGTTGCAAATCTTTGATGATGCGCTGGAGAGGTTTTAATTGGGGGCTGAAGGTGACAGCTAGTGGCGTTCTGTCATTTCCTTTGTTGGGCCTGTCCTGTAGTTGGTGACTTCTGGGTACTCTTCTGGCTCTGTCAATCTGTTTCTTCATTTCAGCAAGTGGGTATTCTAGTTTTAAGAATGCTTGATAGAGATCTTGTAGGTGTTTGTCTCTGTCTGAGGGGTTGGAGCAAATGTGGTTGTATCTCAGAGCTTGTATGTAGACAATGGATCGTGTGGTGTGTCCTGGATGGAAGCTGGAGGCATGTAGGTAAGTATAGCGATCAGTAGGTTTCCGGTATAGGGTGGTGTTTATGTGACCATCACTTATTAGCACAATAGTTTCCAGGAAATGGACCACTTGTGTGGATTGGTCTAGACTGAGGTTGATGGTGGGATGGAAATTGTTGAAATCATGGTGGAATTCCTCAAGGGCTTCTTTTCTATGGGTCCAGATGATGAAGTTGTCATCAATGTAGCGCAAGTAGAGTAGGGGTGTTAGGGGACGAGAGCTAAGGAAGCATTGTTCTAAGTCAGCCATAAAAATGTTAGCATACTGTGGGGCCATGCGGGTACCCATAGCAGTGCCGCTGACTTGAAGGTATATATTCCCCCCAAATGTGAAATACTTGTGGGTGAGGACAAAGTAACAAAGGTCAGCCACCAGGTTTGCCATGACATTATTGGGGATACTGTTCCTGATAGCTTGTAGTCCATCTTTGTGTGGAATGTTGGATGCAGAAGCCCACTACATCATAGTGACCAGGATGGTGTTTTCTGGAAGATCACCGATGGATTGTAGTTTCCTCAGGAAGTCAGTGGTGTCTCAAAGATAGCTGGGAGTACTGGTAGCGTAGGGCCTGAGGAGGGAGTCTACATAGCCAGACAATCCTGCTGTCAGGATGCCAATGCCTGAGATGATGGGGCGTCCAGGATTCCCAAGTTTATGGACCTTGGGAAGCAGATAGAATTCCTCCTGTTTGGAGTTCTAGGTATGTGTCTGCACAGATCTGTTCCTGTGCATTTTCAGGGAGCTTCTTGAGCAGGTGGTGTAGTTTCTTTTGGTAATCCTCAGTGGGATCAGAGGATAATGGCCTGCAGAATGTGGAGTTAGAGAGCTGCCTAGCAGCCTCTTGTTCATATTCCAACTTATTCATGATGACGACAGCACCTCCTTACTGGAATTAAAAGCAGTCTCTCAGGCCTGCAATGCTTTCCTCCCACTCATCCAATCCCAACATATCCAGGTAATGTTGGACAATAGAATGACTATCTTCTACAGAAACAACAGGGGGGAACAAGATCCCTCCCCCTGTATGCAAAGACAATCAACCTCTGGAATTGATGCATCAGAAACCACATAACTCTCTCAGCAGTATGCCAACAAGTGTGCAGAATTCCCTAGCAGACAGTCTCAATGGACATTTTTCCACAGACCACAAATGGGAGATTCACAATTCTGTTTTGAACAAGATCCTCACCCCGTGGGGAAACACCATCCTGGGATCTCTTTGCCTCCAGAGCAGCTGTGGCCCGCAGCTCAAAGGGTGATACCCTGCTGCTCCCTGGATAGACCATCTCAGATATGCCTTCCCTTTCATCCCACTAATACCATAAGTCCTGCAAAAGACCTACCACGTCAGGGCTCAGGTCATCTTTGTTGTGCCCAATGGGCCAAGACAAGTGTGGTTCTCGGAACTCCTGAGGGTTTTAGCCCATCTGCCCATCAATATCCAACCATTTCCAGATCTGCTGATGCAATGTAATGGTACAATCAGGCAACCAAGCTTAGGACCTCTACAACTCAAGGCCTGGTATTTGGATGGGCATCAGACACAGTGTTCATGTTTCAGAGTAGCAGCCGTGTTAGTCTGTATTCGCAAAAAGAAAAGGAGTACTTGTGGCACCTTAGAGACTAACAAATTTATTTGAGCATAAGCTTTTGTGAGCTACAGCTCACTTCATCGGATGCATCTCCCCTCTGTTTTTTCCACCAAATGCATCCGATGAAGTGAGCTGTAGCTCACAAAAGCTTATGCTCTAATAAATTTGTTAGTCTCTAAGGTGCCACAGTGTTCATGTTAAGTGGCTGTTCAAACCATTCTCCAACAAAGCAGGAAGAATTCTACCCGGAGATGCTATTTGGCCAAATGCAAGCACTTCTCTTGGTAAGAACAGCATCTGCTACCTCTAGAGTCCCATGGGATCACTATTATTTTAAAGTATCAGGGGGTAGCCATGTTAGTCTGTATCCACAAAAACAAGGAGACCGGTGTCACCTTAAAGTCTAACATTTTTTGGAGCATAAGCTTTCATGGCTAAAAACCTCACTTCTTCAGATGCATGGAGTGAAAGTTACAGATGCAGACATAAATATACTGACACATGAAGAGAAGGGAATTACCTCACAAGTGGAGAACCAGTGTTGACAGGGCCAATTCAATCAGGGTGAATGTAGTCCACTCCCAACAATAGATGAGGAGGTGTCAATTCCACGAGAGGCAAAGCTGCTTCTGTAATGAGCCAGCCACCCCCAGTACCTAATCAAGCCCAAACTAATGGTGTTAAATTTGCAAATGAATTTTAGTATTATTTTAACATACTTACTGTGACAAAGTTCCTGCTCTACTTTGGTGGGTCTCGTGTTTATTGGCAGATTTGCTCGCCTTGGAGCTTCATGGCAGCCCTCAGCTTGGCCGTTTTTCTGAACTCACAGTCCAGGTCGACTCCTCCTGTGTCTGACCAAGAGTTGGGAGGATTTGGGGGGAACCTGGGCCCGCCCTCTATTCTGGGTTCTAGCCCAGGACCCTGTGGAATGCAGCTGTCTAGAGTGCCTCCTGGAACAGCTGTGTGACAGCTATAACTCCCTGGGCTATTTCCCCATGGCCTCTTCCCAATACCTTCTTTATCCTCACCATAGGACCTTCCTCCTGGTGTCTGATAATGCTTGTACACCTCAGTCCTCCAACAGTCTGCATTCTCACTCTCAGCTCCTAGTGCCTCTTGCTCCCAGCTCCTCACAGGCACACCACAAACTGAAGTGAAGCTCCTTTTTAATATCCAGGTGCCCTGATTAGCCTGCCTTAATTGGTTCTAGCAGCTTCTTGATTGGCTGCAGGTGTTCTAATCAGCCTGTCTTAATTGTCTCCAGAAGGTTCCTGATTGTTCTGGAATCTTCTCTGTTCCCTTACCCCGGAAAAGCGACCTGCTTAACTTGGGACCAACATCTCTCCCTTCTATTTCACTCCTGCATCCCTCTGGCTTGGAGGAAGAAAGAGGGAGAGAGCTGCTGCCGCTAGGCCCTGGGCTCTCCCTGCTGCTCCAGCTGCTCCTCTGGCTGAGCCAGACACCACCCCTCCCCCCGTTCTCTGCTACCTGGTTGCTGGCCGGCTGCTGGACCCCCCCACCCCCAGGTGCTGCTATTGCTCCAACTGCAGCCCCTTGTGGGGGTCTGCTGGCCCGCTCCCCAGAGGGGGAGAGTGAGAGACCCCAGCCATTGTTGCTGTGGACACCACCACCTGAGAGGGGTCCTTTCTGCCTGCCTGGACCACCACCTGGAGTTCCTGAAGCCCAAGGAGGAGAAGAAGGAGACCATCTACCAGTGGGGGAGCACCTAGAGACTTTGCAGCCTCCCCTACCCTGGCACCATCTGAAATCTCAGTGTGCCCTGAGGCGACCGTCACTTCAGGTGCTGGCAGGGAGAATCCTGGGGTGGCGGAAAATGATTTCCCGTCCATATATGAGGAGATCAAGGCCCTGGGTCTGACCCTGGTCACCCAGGGCGAGGACAACCCTATGCCAGGGGGCCTCGATCTGGGTGACTTCACTCCAGTCCCCCTCTCCCCACGCTCCCTCCCCCTAACCGTTGCTTCCACTCCCACCTCCGAGGAGCCCCTGGACTCCTCCATCAACCCAGCTGCAGATGGCACCCCGCTGAGGGCCGCCGAGCCTGTTGAGGCGACGGCCAGTGCCACGCGGCCAGGACCCAAGTCACCAGGGGCACCCCTTGTTGGTGAGGAGCATTCGACCTCCTTCCCGGGAGGGGGCCCTACAGAAGAGAGTCCACCTCCTGATGCCGTGGCTGCCAAATCCACCATAGAGCCTTCGCCCGGCATCACTGAGAGCCCTCTCCTCGCCCAGAATCTCGCCTCTAACCCTGCCCCTGCCCCTATCCCATCCACCTCCCGAGATGTTATTGCCGCCCCTGGAGCTGTCTCCTTCCCTTTTTCAATAGATGACCCCCAGGGAGCGGCCTTTGTATTTACCCATCCCGACCCACCAGGGGCTGCTATCCTCCTTCTGCCGCCCCTATCGCCCCAGGGTTCCAGGCGGGCCTAGTGGCGCCAACCCATCAGGAGCCCTGGCGGGGGTCCGCACCTTCTCTGCCCGTGTCGGTGGGCCACGGAGCTGTACCAAGGGCCCCGTCGGGGAGTAACCAGGAGACTGTAACCCCACCCCCCCATGCGCTGCGAGAGGAGTTGCGGGAGTTTTTAGAAGATGTCCGTGGCTCCCGCAACAAAGTACAGCTTGCTCTCCAGTGATGGGGGAACTTTCATCAAATCCTCCAGGCCGCAAGGGCTCTCATGGGGGAGGGTAAAAGGACCGGGAGGCAGGGCACCACGACCTACCAGCGGGTCCGCCTCTTCTGTGACTCCTTATTCACCTACGGGGTAGGTCACGGACTGCTGCGCGGCCCATTGGGAGCCGCGAGTGTCCCAGCCGGCGAGGATCTCCCCCAACCCTCCTCATGGCACCTCTTACCATCGCAACATTGAACACCTGCGGCTGTAGGATGGGTGTCCGCAGGTCCCAGGTGCTCTCCTTCCTTTGGGAGGGGGGGTACTCTGTGGTTTTCCTGCAGGAGACCCATACGGATCCGACCGCCGAAGACAGCTGGCAGCTGGATTGGGAGGACAGGGTCTACTTTAGCCATCTCACAGTTCGTACGGCTGGAGTGGTGACACTGTTCTCCCCCGACCTACGGCCCGAGGTGCTGGGGGTCACCGAGGCTGTGCTGGGCCACCTGCTGCACCTCCGGGTCTGCATGGAGGGGTGCGTAGTCAACCTCGTTAACATCTATGCCCCGGCAGCAAGCCCGGAGTGGCTGCAATTCTATCAGCAGGCGTCCGCCTTCCTCAGCACCTTAGATCCTCATGAGTGCCTGGTCCTGGGAGGGGACTTCAACATCACCCTCGAAGAGCGGGTCTGCTCGGGGACCGAGCAGAGCCCAGCCGCTTCTGCCGTCCTCCAGGAGATGGTCGAACACCACTCCCTGGTGGACGTCTGGCGTGACCACCACCCAGATGACACTTCCACGTTCAGCTTTGTCTGGGTGGAGGCCCATCTGTCGCGCCACTCCCGGTTGGACTGCATTTATTTATCACGCTTCCACCTTTCACGAGCCCATTCCTCCAACATCCTGGCCGGCCCCATTTTCTGACCATCATTTAGCCACCATGACACCTCTCTCTGCGCGGAGAGGCTGGGGCTGGCCTATTGGCATTTCAACAACAGCTTGCTGGAGGATGCAGGCTTCATGGCATCCTTCCGGGAGTTCTGGCTGGCCTGGCGAGAGCGGCGGCGTGCCTTTCCCTTGGCGCAGTGGTGATGGGACCTAGGGAAGGTGCACGCCCGGCTCTTCTGCTGTGACTACACCCGGGGCGCCAGCCGACGGAGGGTTGCGGCATTAGAGTAGCTGGAACAGGAGGTCTTAGAGCTGGAGAGGCGTCTGGCTGCCAGCCCCGAGGATCCGCCCCTCTGCGGAGCGTGCCGGGAGAAGCGGGAGGAGCTCCGGGCCCTGGAGGACCATCAGGCCCGGGGTGCCTTTGTTTGATCCCGCATCTGTCTCCTTCGGGAGATGGATCGCGGCTCCCGTTTCTTCTATGCCCTGGAGAAAAAGAGAGGGGCCAAGAACCACATCACCTGCCTTCTGGCAGAAGACTGCACCACCCTCATGGATACGGTGGAGATGTGTGGGAGGGCAAGAGCCTTCTACTCAAGCCTTTTCTCCCCAGATCCGACCAATCCTAACGCTTGCAGAGTGCTCTGGGAGGAGCTCCCTACAGTCAGTGCGGGTGACCGAGACCGGCTAGAGCTGCCTCTCCCTCTGGCCAAGTTCTCGGAAGCCCTCCGTCGCATGCCCACCAATAAATCTCCGGGCATGGACGGGCTGACCGTGGAGTTCTACCGCGTGTTCTGGGATGTTCTCAGCCCAAACCTAGTCACCATCTGGGCCGAGTCTTTGCAGAGCGGGGTCCTCCCTCTTTCATGCAGGTGAGCCATGCTCGCCTTATTGCTGAAGAAGGGGGACCTCTGCGATTTATGAAATTGGCGTCCCGTCTTGCTCCTCGCACGGACTACAAAAAGTTATGGCAAAAGCAATCTCGTTGCGGCTAGGGTCTGTGCTGGCGGACGTGGTCCACCCAGACCAGACCTACACTGTCCCAGGCCGCAGCATCTTCAACAACCTATATCTGGTCCGGAACCTTTTGGAACTCGGGTGTAGGGATGGTCTGTCGTTCGCCCTCCTGTCCTTAGATCAGGAGAAGGTTTTCGACAGGGTGGATCACGGGTATCTCCTGAGCACTCTGCAAGCATTTGGCTTGGGACCCAAGTTTGTGGGTTTTCTCCGGGTGCTGTATGCCTCCGCAGAGTGTCTGGTCAGGCTCAACTGGACCCTGACCGAACAGGTCAGCTTTGGGCGAGGAATATGGCAGGGGTGCCCCCTCTCGGGCCAGCTGTACGCTCTGGCGATTGAGCCTTTCCTCTGTCTCCTCCGAAGGAGGTTGACAGGGTTGGTGCTGCGGGAGCCAGAGCTGCGGCTGGTCCTGTCGGCGTATGCTGATGATGTGCTCCTCGTGGTTCAGGACCCGGGCGACTTGGCGCGGGTGGAGGCTTGCCAGGCCATCTATTTGGCAGCCTCCTCCGCGCGGGTCAACTGGGTCAAGAGCTCTGGCTTGGTGGTAGGGGACTGGTGGCAGGTGAGCTCCCTCCCACCCGCGCTTCAGGCCATCCGATGAAGCACGAGTCCACTGCTCTATCTCGGCGTTTACCTTTCTGCCATGCATCCCTCTCCACCGGAGAACTGGCAGAATTTAGAGGGCAGGGTGACAAAGCGGCTCCGGAAATGGACAGGACTACTCCGGTGCCTCTCCCTTCGAGGGAGAGCGCTGGTGCTTAATCAACTAGTCCTGTCCATGCTCTGGTACCGGCTCAACACCCTGGTCCTGGCCCCGGGTTCCCTGGCCAACCTCCGGACATCAATTCTGGAGTTCTTTTGGTCAGGACTGCACTGGGTCCCTGTAGGGGTTCTCCATCTACTCCTGGAGGAGGGAGGGCAGGGCCTGAAATGTCCGCTTACTCAGGTCCATGTCTTCCGCCTCCAGGCCCTGCAGAGGCTCCTTTATGGTGCAGGTAGTCAGACGTGGAGCATACTGGTGCATGCCTTCCTGCGCCGCTTCCGAGGGCTCCGATACAACTGGCAGCTCCTTTATCTCCATCCGAGAGGTCTTCCGTGAGACCTCTCTGGGCTGCCAGTCTTCTACCAGGACCTCCTCCGTATCTGGAAACTGTTTTCAACGACCAGGTCCATGGCGGCTACCGAGGGGGCAGATCTCCTCGCGGAGCCCCTGCTACACAACCCCCAGCTCCGTGTGCAGGTAGCAGAGTGCCGCTCGGTGCGCCAGAGGTTGTCCTGGCGGAAGTCACAAGAGTCGGAGACCTCCTGGACTATGACCGGGGAGACTGGCTGGATCCCCTGACGCTCGCTCAGCGCATGGAGGTCTCCAGACCTTGTACTCCCCGATGCATACTTCAGGAGGTGAAGGCCACTTTGCCGCCCGCTGCTCAGGTTTATCTCGATGGGTCCTGCACGAGGGCATGCCCTGCCCACCCTCTACCCCAGGCCCACCGGACCTTTTAATTGGATCCCTGCCCCGTGGACCCAACCGACCCCCTCACCCCTTCACTGTAAGCCAGCTGCATGAGATGCAGCAGGTCTGCTTTCAAACCGCGCCAAGAAAACATCTATACACACTCGTGCTCCACACCCTTCACGCCCTCACCCTCGTGTCCCAACCCGATACAAAATGGCGGGACCTCCTGCCACCTTTGGAAGGTGAGGAGCCCCGGTGGGCCCGCCTATATTCCCCCTTAGTCCCGAGGCCCGCTGGGGATGTTAGTTGGCGGCTCCTTCATGGAGCTGTGAGCACGGGTGTGTTCTTGGAGCGGTTCACCTCAATCCCAGACACTTGCCCATTTTGCGGCATGAGGGAAACCCTGGCAAACACATACCTGGAGTGTGCTAGGCTGCAGCTCCTATTCCGGCTCCTCACCAATATTTTATTACATTTTTGGTTGCACTTTTCCCCTCACCTTCTTATTTATGCACTCCCTATCCGTGGCCCCACAAAGTCACAGGATCTCCTGGTCAACCTCCTCCTGGCCCTAGCTAATATGGCCATCTATAAAACCAGAGCGAGGAGGTTGGCTGATGGAGTCTCCTGTGACTGTGGGGCCTATTTCCGATCCTTGGTCCGTTCACGTATCCGGGCAGAGTTCCTCTGGGCAGCATCCTCTGACTCCCTTGACACCTTTGAGGAGCAGTGGGCGCTGTCCAGGGTTTTCTGCTCGGTGTCCCCATCTGGTTCCCTTCATTTGACCCTTTTACCACACTCCTGTCCCTGTTATTTCATTAGTTGTCCCCTGGAATTTTTTGGTATCTAAATCCTGTGGATCCCCCTTTTAGCCTGGGGGGGATCCTTTAGCAGTGGACGGGCTTCGCCCGCCCACTTCCCAGATCCCAATAGGATTATTCTCTTGTAGCCTTCTGGCCTGGAGAGAGAAGGAGGAAGAGGGCTCGCCTTATTGCCAAAGAAGGGGGACCGCTGCGATTTACGAAATTGGCATCCCGTCTCGCTCCTCGCACGGACTACAAAGTCATGGCAAAAGCAATCTCATTGCGGCTAGGGTCCGTGCTGGCGGACGTGGTCCACCCAGACCAGACCTACATCATCCCGGGCCGCAGCCTTTTCGACAACCTATATCTGGTCTGGGACCTTTTGGAACTCGGGTGTAGGGATGGTCTGTCGTTTGCCCTCCTGTCCTTAGATCAGAAGGCGTTCGACAGGGTGATCACGGGTATCTCCTGAGCACTCCACAAGCATTTGGCTTCGGACCCTCTGCTGCTGCCACTTCCTTCCCCCCCTCAGATTCTGGAGGAGCCCCCTCAGCCAGCGGGAAAGGCCAGGGTAAGAAGAAGGGGAAGGGCCCCGCTAAAAAGACCAGGCTCTCCATGGCAGGGGCTGCCCCCACTTCCCTCCACCAGTTCTGTGGGTGTCCCTCCCCCGGCCTCCAGGGCATACGCCCAGGTGGCGGCAGCCCCCCCACCTGGTGCTACGTCATCTCTCCCGCCCACCGCCTCCATCTATAGTGCCTGGGGCCACTTTCCCACCATGACCAGGAAGCACGGCGTCCGCTGCCTCCTGGTGCCTGCCTCACCCCACGTGGGGACCTATGTGTGGGCGTTGGCGAGGGTGGTGGGGCCCACAGCCATTGTAGTGGCCTCCAAAATGTATGGCAAGGTCTTCTTCTTCTTTGCATCAGAGGCCGCCGCCCAGGAGGCGGTGGAGAAGGGCCTGGCAGTGGGGGGCGTTTTCATCCCACTGGAGCCATTAGAGGACCTGGGCGTCCGCCTGGTCCTGACCTCCGTCCCTCCCTTTCTTCCCAATGCCGCCCTGTCACCTGCCCTCTCTACCCTGGGGAAACCCATCTCTGTCATCAGCCCTCTCCCGTTGGGCTGCAAAGACCCCCGTCCTCCGTCACGTCCTCTCGTTCTGCCGGCAGGTGAAGTTTCAACTGCTGCCGGTGGCGTGTGACGGAGAGGTGCTCAAGGGGTCCTTCCTGGTCCCCTACCAGGGGGCCCATTACCAGGTGCACTACTCCACGGGGGAGGCCTGGTGCTACCTCTGCCGGGCGATTGGGCATGTCCGGAGGGACTGCCCCTTGGCCCGGCAAGGAGGGGCATCTAGGATCCCCGAGCCCTGGCAGGGCACCGGCCCCGTCATCGCCGGCGCCCTTGGCTTCCCGGCACCCGAAACCATCCCTCCTCCTTCCCAATCCACCATTGCTCCCGCTCGGGCCCCACTATGCCGAGAGAGCCCCGCCCCTGCTGCTTGCAATCTGGCGAAGCCTGTGGAGGAGGGTGCGGCAGGGACAGCGCCAGGCATGGGAGAGGGCCCACCCCAAGGGGAATCTTCCCTCCCTTGTGCTGCCCTACCGTTATCCCCCCGAGTCCCTGAGGCATCGCCTCTGCCCCCTGATACAACCCCTGCTAGCCAGCCCCCAGATGATGCCATGGAGGGCTGGGCCCTAGTCCAGGGGAAGCAGGGCAAGCGGAAGACTCGAGCTCCGCTCCTCCCATCTGATGCGGAGGCCCCCCGGAAGACCAGGAAGACCACTTCTGTCCCTGTTATTTCATTGGTTGTCCCCCGGATTTATTTGGCATCTAGGTCCTGTGGATCCCCCTTTTAGGCTGGGGGTGATCCTTTAGCAGCACTTCCCAGATCCCATAGGATTACTCTTCTATAGCCATTTGGCCTGACCCTGTCACATTACTTACTCTTAAGTCATTAGGGCTCTCAATCAGTTCCCTGCAGGTCCATCTTCCAGCAATCAGCACCTTTCATTTGCGGACTATACTAACTTCACTCATCCTACAATGGCTAGATTCCTGAAGGGACTTATTGAAACTCTTCCACCAATGGTGAAACAAATACCAGAATGGGACCTCAACCTTATTCTTTTGGTTCTCACCAAACCTACCTTCAAATCATTGGCCACTTGTTCTACGTCCCATCTCTTTATGAAAGTTGCCTTCCTAGTAGCCATAACATCAGCCAGGAGGGTGAGCGAGCTGGGAGCACTCATGACAGGGCTGCCATATGCAATTTTTCATAAAGAGATGGTCTCTCTTTGCTCCTCTCTCCCCCTTGGAAATTCATCCCTAAAGTAACTTTGGAGATTCAAATGAGTTAACCCATCCACTTACAGGTATTTTTTCCAAAACGCATGCCTTTGATGAGGAAAGAGGGCTCCATTCTCTAGACACTTACAGAGAACAAAAGCAATTAGAAAAACATAACCTTTTTATTTCCATAGCAGAGTGATCAAGGGGTCAAGCTCTATTTGTGTAGAGACTCTCTAAGTGGATCTCAAGTTGCATCATCCTTTGTTACTAACTATCTCATATTCCCCCATCCCCAATGGGGTGAGATCCCATTCCACCAGCTCTCCAATAACCTCTGCAGCATCTCTGAGAGATGCACCTTTTCTAGACATATGTAGGATGGTGATCTGGAGCTCCATATATAACACAAGACATTATGTATTGGTTCAGACTTCTACTGCAGATGCAGCTGTGGGGACAGCAGTACTATAGCAAGCCATATTGTGAAACTATTTTTTTTAGTAGTTTACATTTACCACAGTACTATACTTGCCTTTTTTCTTCTTTTTTGGTCTCTGCTGCTGCTCGATTGCTTACTTCCAGTTCCAAATTAGGTGTGTGGTTGACTGATCAGTTTGTAACTCTGAGGTGCTAATGTTCACACTATTAATGGCTATTCTCATTTCTTTGCCTCGGCATAGAAGTTACATGTGTTTCCTCTGTCAGCTGGGCTTAATTCTTCCTCCTCATGGCTTTCAGTTTATGACACCTGTGATATGGGGGGGGAGAGAAATGTTACCCACACTTTTCAAAGAGGTAAATTAGAGGTGTTTCAAGCCTAGTAAATGCCCAATCCGTGCATGTTACACTATTTAGCTATTTGTCCCAGTTTCTGGGATGGGGGAGTCATTCAGCATGAATCTGGAATTGCTCCAATCCACTGTAGATTGACACTGAGGTGAGGACAAGGTCCTGCCATATGCCTTACAGCAGTTTACGACCAGCGTGCTGCTCTGGAGCCTGCTCGCTCTTCTGCTTGGTTTCAGGGCAGCTGATCCCTCCCCCCGACTAGTTCTTCCCCTTAAGCTCTCTGCAAGTTGGGCAGGGCCGTTTTTAGGCCACCAAGCACAGGGCTGCTGTGATGCGGGTTAGCATGGGCCTGGCTGTCATTCGACTCCAAAGTTAACCCGAGGTGCTTGCTGAGCCTGGCCTGCTGCCTATTCCCGCGCTGTAGGAAGCTGGGGCCTCTCCTTCTCGTTCCTGGGGCTAGGCTGCCCCCCGCCTCAGCAGCGGCCAAGGGCTGCTTCAGTCACTGTCTCTTTAAAACCAGCTGCAGGGAGTGCGTGCTACAGGAGGTGTGTCCCCTCTCGGGAGCGCGCGCGGGCGACGGCTGTCCAGGATTGGTCAGCTGGTGAGCGCGGCCGAAGTGTCAGGTCCAGCCGGCAGCACTGAGGTAACCGAGGCAGGGGGCGCGGCTGGCCGACTCCCGGCCACCACTGGGGACCCTCGCCCCGCAACTTCGCCTTGCCCCGCGCGCTCCCGCTTCTGTTTTGTAGTGGGGGGGGGCTGTATTGCGCTCTGATTCCCGCCTAGTTCTGCGCCTGCGCCCCGCGCGGCGGCGCTGATTGGCCCTCAACTCGGGGCTCTCCTGACTGAAGGGCCGTGCTGGCTTTCGAAAGGTGTTCGGGGGCTGCGATTGGCTGCGACACGGCTGTGTCCGCCCCCCTCCCCTGTCTTCCCCGGTTTCGCCGCCGCCGCCATTAGAGGGGTTGCTTTGTGTCTCCTGAGTCTGCCGGTGAGTAACCCCCCCTTCCTGCGGAGGGGTAGGGTCCCCGGGGTGGAGCCGAGGAAGGCTGCTGTTGGTGGAAGGGCTGGGCGACCCCTCACCGACTGCGTAGGGGGGAGGGGCAGGTAGCGGCCCCCTGATTCCTCGCGCCGCTGGCCCAGTGTCCGGAGTGGCTGGGCGGGCGGCCAAACTAGGCGGGAACGAGTACAGGAGGGGGTGGACCTGGAACTGAGCAGGCTCCATCTTCAGACGGCGTGGGGCGTCCTGGCTCGGGCAGCAGCGTTCAGCTGTCACTGGGGTGACCGGCCCTCCGCACCCCGGGGGCGCCGGGCATCGGAGGATGGTGTGGATAGCGATTGGAGCGCCCTGCTCTCGCCCGAGCTCCGCGGGGTCATCAGAGGCCGCACCAAGTAATACGCTTTATAGTAGAGTAGCCTGCAGTGCAAGGTAGAGCTGTAGCAGCGGCGAGAAGATGTGGTAATCTTTTGGCTTGGCTTGGCTTGGCATGGCATGGAGGGCCTTTGCTACCTACATATCCAGCAGTGCTGAGGGATTTGAAACCTGAGGGATTTGATGTGGCTCTAAGGCTAGGCTGGACTGAGAAGGGCAGCCATACGCTCTAAAAATGAGAGAGCCCCATTCCGCTCCTCGGGATAAACTCCCTCACCGAGCAGCATTGTTTCTGGTCTTGTCCTGGTTCAGTCACACCCAGAGCCAAGCCTGACAAGCACAAAAGCTGCAGAGTTGTGTGAAACGAGATGTAGAGTGGAGTTTCAACTGAATGCCACCGACACTGCCGTTTGTAACCCCTCGCTATCTCATCAGTAGCATTTACGTATTGGGAGGCATAAAAGACTGAACCTTATGGTATCCAGTATTTGAGAGCTGTTTGAGAGGAGGTGATACATGACGCCAGCTGCTTGATAGCAGTTTTGTTGATGCTAGATACTAAAAATCATGGACTCAGTAAAGGCACCGGATTTATGGCTCACTACGACAAACTATAACCTACCAACCCTCCTTTGTCCTGCAATTACAGAGATGTTAACTGCCCACTTCACCTTGATACATGTTTCAAGTGGCTGCTCAACTCGTTAAACTGAATGCTATTCCACTTTCTGTTTAGCTGACTCTGAGTACCTTTCCCAGACCTGAAGAAGAGTTCTGTGAAAGCTTGTCTCTCTCACTAGTAGAGGTTGGTCCAATAATATTTCATCCACTTTGTCTCTCTAAGATAGATGCTATCCGATGTTGCTGACAGATCTAACAAAATCAGCATGGACTCCGTGAAAGTGTAATCGCTTGCGGTAGCACAACTACCAGAAATATCAATAGCTTCTCTGTCATAAGTTCTAAATAGAACTGATGAGGGCCTAGGAAGTTTCTTAACACCAGCTGCCTTAACACCATTTTCACCACAATCTTTTCCAATAAAAGGAGGTTTTAAATCAGGTAGATTTACAGGTAGATGTCTTGATTGCCACTGTTGAGATGCTTTCTTGAGCAGTGGCCCAAATCTGCACCTGAGGGGCCAGGGGTCATCTATTGCATTGTGTTTCCAAAAGAAAAGCCTTCATCCATGTCGGGGAGCTATGGTTCAAATCGTAGAATACAAGACACCATTCCTCTGTGTGTTGGAGGGAAAAAAAACTTTTTTCTTTGGTGAGGTTTCAAAATCTAAGCCTTTATCTTCTCTCTCCTCTCACACCTAAAATGTAGCGGAGGCTGTAAATTCTATAGCCAGAAAAAACTGGACTGTTCCAAAGTGGAAGCATTCTGGATTTATTAGCCTGTCCACCCCTCTGGACGGTGTTCCTGGCTGAAATCTTGTGTATGCTATTGTAGAAAAGAGAACAGAATAGTGAACGCATTCTTAGCTGGTGCAAATGGGCATAGCTCCATTTAAATTAACAGAGCAATCTGATGAAGTGAGCTGTAGCTCACGAAAACTTATGCTCAAATAAATTTGTTAGTCTCTAAGGTGCCACAAATACTCCTTTTCTTTTTTGTGACTACAGACTAACACGGCTGCTACTCTGAGAGCAATGCCAGTTTACATCAGCTGGGAATCTATTGACTGTTCTTGGCCTTCTCCACAGCTTGGGAACACCAAACTCTGTCATGGTTGACCCTGCTCAGAACAAATTTTCTATGTGATAACTGCTCATTGGCAACAAATCTATAAATCATGGAGACCTGCTTATTGTATAGTGAGGGAGATGATGTTTAGATAAATGTGGTGCTTGTGATTGGATATTTCTGCTCTGTGACTCTCAGCTCACCTATATCAGCATTTCACATGCAAGTCTGTGTATTCAGGCATCTGACTTAGCTGCTAAAATTCATTCCAGGTTAACAAGCATGTGAGTTATCAGTCATAGCAGACTTCTTAAACATAGCCAATTTGTGACACTATAGGCATCTAGTGTTTCAGTAATTTTTACTAAAAATACACGTTTTCATCATCGTTTTCCCTCTTCTAACAAAAAAAAAACCTTTTGGCAAGCAGATATCTTTACTGTATGGAAAAAGATACTTAAATATTGATGTTTTATAAATAGGGCCCTACCAAATTCATGGCCATGAAAAACGCGTCATGGATCGTGAAATCTGGTCTTTTGTGTGTTTTTACCCTATACAATGCAGATGTCATGAAGGAGACCAGCGTTTCTCAAATTGGGGGTCCTGACCCAAAGGGAGTTCCGGAGGGGGGTGTCACAGGGTTCATTGTGGGGGGTCACAATATTGCCACCCTTACTTCTGCACTGCCTTCAGAGCTGAGCAGCCAGAGAATGATGGCTGGTGGCCAGATGCCCAGCTCTGAAGGCAATGCCCCACCAGCAGCAACACAGGAGTAATGCCCTGCCACCCTTACTTCTGCGCTGCTGCCTTCAGAGCGGGGTGGCTAGGAAGTGATGGCTGAGCTCTGCGGGCAGCAGCACAGAAGTAAGGGTGGCACTACCATATCATGCCATCCTTACTCCCTCAGCTGCCTAGCTCTGAAGGCAGCACCACTGCTAGCAGCAGTGAAGAACTAAGGGTAGCAGTACTGCAACCCCTCCTCCCCACAATAACTTTGCGACACCCCCCCCATAACTCCTTTTTGAGTCAGGACCCCTACGATTACAACACATGAAATTTCAACTTTAAATAGCTGAAATAATGAAACTTACAATTTTTAAAATCCTATAACCGTGAAATTGACCAAAATGGACCGTGAATTTGGTAGCAATTGGATAGCACCATGGTGATACTGTTGTTCCCTAACATCTAGGGTTTAACAATCTTTTGCTCCCCAAGTTTTCCCTGTGTATGCAGGGAACCGTGACTCTGAGTTTGGGTTGGGTAGTGCCATTACAGCACCTATTTGATCTGTTTAACTTATCTCCACTCACTAATGTACTGTAAAGGGAGATCCATTCAGTTCTCTTCCACCGAAGGATGGCTATTAAAAGATATGGTCCAAGGTATTGGTGAATAAAGTGGAAGGTTTCAGTAAAGCAAGAATGCATAATGCATAAAACTCTTTTCCCACCCAATGTTCTGTCTTTCCATGGAGAGAACCCAGTGAGAGGACACAGTAAATGTATACTCTGGCTTTTACAATTTCTTGTAATTATTCTTAACAGTTATTCCTAAGTATAAAGAAAAGGAGTACTTGTGGTACTTTAGAGACTAACAAATTTATTTGAGCATAAGCTTTTGTGAGCTACAGCTCACTTCATCGGATGCATTTTTTTTTTTCCCCACTGAATGCTCAAATAAATTTTAGTCTCTAAAGTGCCACAAGTATTCCTTTTCTTTTTGCAACTACAGATTCACGGCTGCTACTCTGATTCCTAAGTATGTTACCATTGCAACTCAGGAAAATGCACAGTTAGGTGTTTTTTTTGTTTTTTTTTTTGTTTTTCCCCCCACAATTTAGACAAAGGTGGGAGCAGCATCAGTCTTTAGGGTATCATTTTTTTCACATTTTCCTTTTTGATTAAAACTATAACATTTGGGTCTGTTGCTGATGTCTTTTATTGTCTGTTTACAAATACCTAAAATGTCCTCTTTTATAACCTTTTGAGAGAGAGAATATAAGTTAGAGTTTCTTTACATAAAAAAACAAACATGAGCGGTTAGTGGATTATGTCCAGAACACACACACGCTTTTTTTAATATTAAAAAACCCTCTAAAATGTTATGCAGTTAGCATGAATTTAAACAGTCATATTTATCACTTGTAAACCTCTCTCCCTGATATATAATATTAGTGATATAAACCTCCCTTCAAGTGTCAGGTTAGCGGTATACCAAAATTTTGAGTGACATCTGAATTCCAGTATCCATATTTTGCCCATAACTTCTCTAAGTGTTTTCCATAACATATTTTCTGTTATAATAGCTTTAAGCTTCCAACCCAAACCTACAGTAAACTTCAAGTTGACATGCTGACTTTTGAACTTGGGAAAAGTCTTCTGCAGTAGCAGAGATGAGGAATCTAGACAGTGAACCATAACTAAAACTGTTTTGAAAACAGTTTCCTAACATGGGTTGTAGGTATCATGGTTTTGTGCTCCAATGCAGAAGACAAAAAATAACAATGCTGTTGTTTTTAAACAGCCATGCATGTAGAAACTTCTGCTCTATGCTAATCCTTTAGAGTTCTAGCACAGTTCCTCAGGATGGTTATAATATTACCTGTAACAGAATTGTATATAATGTACTGTATAAGCATGTTTGGAAATTATTTTAATCACTGGCATTCCCTAGCATGGAGAGGGCCAAAAAGGTTAAATGCTGCAGTACCTGGCTCTGGTCATCAGATTAGAAATAATGGGTAACACCAATTAGGTTCTGATGTGTTATCTCCTCGTCCTATAAAAGTGATCTGTAGAGCCCCACAAATCTGCGGATATCCACTTAGTATTCATGGATATCTGCACCATGGATGCAGATATCTGTGGACCATGTTTGTGGATCGGATGTGAATACAAATTTTGTATCCATGCAGGGCTCTGTTGCTGAGCTGCTTCTATAGAATTCAGAAGATTAGAGGGTGAAAGGAAAGAGAGACTGGAGTTTATGGTGTTGGGGGGGGGGGTTAGAGGGTGGGGGAGTTAATACTGAGAGAGCTCTCTTGGACTCAGTGGTCCTGGGAGATCCTTTCTAGTCCTATGTTTTTGAGATGTAAAAGCCTAGTAGAGACAAAGCATGGATAGGTTTTTTTTTTTTAGCTTCATAAAGCTAGTTGAGGTTATCTGTACCTTGTCTCCACTGTGACCTTACATCGAGAGAGCTTCAATGAGTTATTGATCTCCGTGTCCACAAACAGCTTTTTTGCAGGAAGATATAGCCTATGTGTAATCACAAATGTAGCGTTTAACCTGTATGTCCTGATTTTAGTTACTACTGCTGTTAATGCTATTGGGAGTCAGATGTCCAATTCTGTAGTATTTTTGTATCCTTCTTCGAGTGCATGCTCATGTCGATTCCATTCTAGGTGTGTGCACATGCTCAAGTGTGGCAGTCAGAGATTTTTGCCTTAGCGGTACCCGTAATGCCAGCTGTGGCGCCCTCTGGAGTGCCGAGCTCATGCCGTGGTATGTCGGGCACCACTGGCCCTACACCCCCTCAGTTCCTTCTTACCGCCCATTGTGGTCAGTTGGAGCACCCCTCTTGCTTGGCAAGAGCTAGTGGTTGTCTATCATTTTGAACTTTGGGCCTTAAGGCTATTGTGTATATAGTTCACTTTGTTGGTCTTAAGTAGTTAGGGTTCCAGTGGGACTTTGCCCCAGGAGGGACATGCCCCAGTTTCCCGGGTTCAAGCCCTGCTCAGACTGCAGCAGGCCTATGCCTGTGAGTGACCCTCACAGCTGCTGCCTTAAGTGCCTAGGGGAGTCACACATTCAGGAGCAGTGCCGGATCTGCAAAAACTTTTGGCCCTGCACCCAGAAGGAACAGGACATCCACCTCAGGGCTCTCCTGATGGGCAGTCTACCCTCTGCCCAGCTTCTGAGCTGTCCGAGCAGGTCGCACCAAGTGCTTCAGCCTCCATGCACAGAGCACTACCAGCACCCAACTCCTGGTCCCATTTGCCATCGCTGGTGTTGAAGAAGAAAGCCAGGAAGCGCTCCCCGTCACCAAGCAAGAAGGCCCAGGGGTCATCTACCAAGAGACCTGGGCCTGCCCGCCAGACTGCTCTGGAGCCACGTGATTGTGCCTCCCTGGCTGGGGCACCCAGCACCCTGAAAGGTCCATCACTGACTCTTGGGAGCAGTTTGGGACCTGCATGCCTGCCTGCACCTTTGTCAGCCCAGGTTCCCACGGTGCAGAGAGAGCATAGGTCTCCACCGGCTCCTATGATGACCCTGGTGCTGCAGGACCTGGCTAAGGCTCCCTAAGAGGGTAAGCCTGCCGTTAAGACCCTTCAGGGAAGAGGGGACCAACTCAGTCACCAGATAGAAGGCATCTATCTTCTCTGCCACGTCAGGAATCATAGGGCAGGTCTCAATCGCGTCGCCCAGGTGAGCTTCCAGATGCCCATGGTGCTACTCTCCGCCATGGGGCTTACGCTCCCCTTACTATTCCTGGCACCGCTTGCTGAATCAACGGTCATCCTCTAGGCATCGGTGCCAATCGCCAGCATGGTGGGAACATTTCCCATCCCAGTATTGGTCCCCCCGGCACCGGTACCACTCTCCATGCTACAGTTACCATTCAGTTACACCTGGGCAATGGTCACCGGTAGGTATGACCAGCAAACAAACTCAGGTGTTGATAGCTCCTCCCTGGTCACCGGATGGTGGCTCCTCTGGTATGGAGGTCCAATCAGCCCGTTGCCACGGTCTTGTCGACCTGGCTCGGCACCGGAGCCTGCTTCTTCATCGGCAGCACCACAATGGGCAGCATGGCCAATGGCAAGCACAGTGGCTGTATTGGAGCACGTGGGGTGTACCAATCGTGACGATGCCTCCTTCATAGCACTCCTTGGTGGCTGTGATGGGGCAGCAGCCCTTCTGGCACCGGACTCGGTACGGGAATTCTGTTCTGAAGTTGGGGCAGAGGAACCTGTGCCCACCCCAAAGCCTCTTTCTCTGACAGTGATCAAGACCCCATCACCCCCACCGGCGGTCCAGTCTTCCTTGTTGTCCCCAGATGAGGCGGTCACGGGACCTAGAGCTAGCCCAGTAGATGATTTTCGGTAGCAGCAAGCCCTTCTCTGGTGTGGCCAAGAACTGGGGCTTGAGGTGCAAGAGGTGGTAGAGCAGGAGGACACCCTCTTCAACATTCTCTTGGCTTCTATGCCCACCCACGTTGCCCTGCCAGTGCGTGAGGGGGTCCTCAAGATTCCAAGGCATTGTGGCAGATCCCCATCTCCATCTCATCCACCTCGAAACAGGCAGAGAAAAAATACTTCGGGCTGGCCAAAGGTTTCAAATACCTTTATACCCACCCGTCTCTGGCTTGCTAATTGTATCTGTGGCCAATGAAAAGGACAAGTGGGTCCCCACCTCCTCGACTCCCAAAAATAATTTATTCTACCGCCAGCCTATCATTTTGTGTGGTGAATCATCGGGCCCTGCTGATGATTTTAATCTCTGGGACGGTCTCAAAAAGTTCCAGGAATCCCTCCCTCAGGAATTGGCCCAAGAGTTTGGCACGCTGGTAGAGGAGGGCATGGAAGTGGCCAGATGCTCCCTGCAAATGGCATGGGAAGCGGCAGATTTGGTGGCAGTGGTCATGCAACATAGTTCTTGGCTAAAGACTTCAGGCCTCTCTCAGGAGATGCAGGCCTCGATCTAGGACCTCCCCTTTGATGGACTTGGTCTGGTTTTGGATCAAAGGGACACTAGGCTGCACAGGTTGTAGGACACCAGAGCTACCCTTTGCTCGTTGGGTAGGCACACGCCTCAATCATCCAGGAAGCCCTTCAGACCTTTGCCACCGCCAAAATCCTGGCAGCCTCGTCTCTCCCTATGAGGAGAAGGGACGCTAGTTTTGGTCATCGTTGCCCTTAGTCTTCCTTGTCGCCAGCCCAGCCTGCGGCAGCCAAACACCCAGGGGCTGGCAGCACCTGATATACTGCGGCCTGAGTGCAGCACTCCAGAGAGCACCACAGCTTGCCCTCCAGGTGCCACGCACACGGTCATCCACACACCTAGAATGGAATGGACATGAGCAACACATCTTGAAGATCAACACTTACGAAAGGCAGGTAACCTTCTTCTCCCCCCCCCCCCCCTTTCAGAATCTATACAACACATCCATCCACTCCTTCAAAAAAAATCCTGTGATGTTGTATAACTTAGGGATTAGTACTTAGAAAAATTTACTGGGACTGGAAGAATTTATATTGGTGAGACCAAAGAATTTCTAGCCTGGCAGGTTGTGAGTTATTAGATCTTCTTCATATTGGACCTGTTTCAGAGTAGCCCCCGTGTTAGTCTGTATCCGCAAAAAGAAAAGGAGAACTTGTGGCACCTTAGAGACTACCAAATTTATTTGAGCATAAGCTTTCGTGAGCTACAGCTCACTTCATCGGATGCATTCAGTGAATTCACATAAACATAAACATGCATTCTTCCTCTTTATTTAGTAAGGTATTTTAGTCTCATAATTTTTTTTAGGCTGACTTGAATGGCTTTATTCTGCTGGACCAGCTTCCTTATCAGGACAACAGGCTGTGCACCAGGTTCTCTAATTAAAGGTGAGCTGCAAAACAAAAATGAAAGTGGAGTGAAGATCAGTAATGAGTACTGTGCCTCCCAGAACCTAATTAGAAAGGCCTATTCAGCAAAGAAGTGAATTTTAACTGTTCCCTTTATGAAAATTTTTTTTTTTTTTGGATACTGAAGGTATTGCAGGATGCAGCATTCTGTGATGTGGCAGATATTCTGGGTTGCAGTCAGAAGCTGCATTTTGTGACTCTTCAGGGAGCCAGGCAATACCTAGAGGATTTCACAGGGGCAGTCGTCTGTAGAGTTAAAACTAGTTAAAATTCTTTCTGTGCTAGTTTCAGATTACTTAGTGGATAGCATGTAGCATATTTCTGGGCTTAATTCAAATTTTCGCTTTTGCTTTGCTGCTCATCTTGTTTGGAATTCTTGAGAGATTTAAGATGGCTAACATTCAATAACCAAATATTGGAAAATAATTTTAGTAAAATTAGGTGACATCCATGGCTTGAAATCAATTCATTCTTATTATCTTGCTTTTTAATACTTCAGTTCTGATCATAAGTGCCGACTTCCTCCCTACCCGGGAGGTGCTCAAACCCCCCACCCCACCTCTTCCCCAATCTCTTTCCTCTCTCTCCCTCCTTCCCAGCATCACCTGCATGCTGCAGAACAGCTGATCATGGTGGGAGGGAGGGGGATGAGTTGATCATCAGGGCCACTGGCTGGCAAGAGGTGCTGGGGGTGAGGGGGAGAGCTTTGCTGCTGGTGGGTGTTAAGCACCCGCTAATTTTTTTCCATGGGTGCTCCAGCGCCTATGGTTCTGATATTTTTAAACAGTCGATACCTCTTGAACTGCTTTTTAGAGATTGGTATTCTTTATATCCTCTAAAGCAGGGCTTCTAATCCTTCAGATGTTATGTTTCAGAGTAGCAGCCGTGTTAGTCTGTATTTGCAAAAAGAAAAGGAGTACTTGTGGCACCTTAGAGACTAACAAATTTATTAGAGCATAAGCTTTCGTGAGCTACAGCTCACTTCATCGGATGCATCGGAAGCTTATGCTCTAATAAATTTGTTAGTCTCTAAGGTGCCACAAGTACTCCTTTTCTTTTTTCAGATGTTATAAAACACTGGTGTCTTGCTTTATTGGTTTGAGTCCCAGAACCACTATAAAGATAGAGTGTAGAAGTCTTCACTAATCAGTATATCTTTCAGTCACTGGTATTGTATGTTACATGAAAGTAAGTAGATGTGCCTTCCTGGCAGGAAAAGACTGAATGCCAAGCCCCCTCCCCACCCCGCAGATTTTTTTTTTCTGTTGCACATTTGTTTGCAGTATAACTTAGCCTGTGTGCTTAAAACTGCTTTTTAAAGTATTTCTTTATGGTGTCAAGAGATCTTTAAGCCTGCATCGTTGCTAGCACAACCCTGAAAAGAATCAACTTGTGCTGTAGAATGTGCTGAGGGAAGGTAAATGATACTTAACTCATCCATGTTGCCCTATTCAGTTGTTGTTTGCCTCAGACAAGAGTCCAAATTGCACATATACACTAACAGTATTTTTACTGGTAGCAGGGATTCTGTTATCCCTGTTTGAGACTGATTATCCTTTTACCCTCCTTACCTTATTTTATTATTTTTTCATATTTACATTTTCTTTTCCTCTGCCTCCCTGCAAAATCCACAAGGTCCTGATTCACAGCAGCTATCCTCAATGGAACTTTATTTATGGATGTTAAGGGTGGCCCTGGCTTTGGGTTTGAATAGTTTTGGGTGTAGAGGGGAAGCAAGGTGGCTCTAGACAAATTGCCATTAGTCTTATTTCTGGTTAGGCAAAGTGGTAGTGATTTCCCCTTCAGAACTGTCTTGCCCCCAAAATTATGTACAATAACTGAAATTCCTCCCTTCCTTGCCGCTTCTATCTGTCATCTTGCCCACCTTTATTGGCTATCAGGTTTGGAGTCGCTGCTTGGAACTGAAAGTCTCTTACATAATTGATCAGTCCTTAAAGTCCTCTAATAATGCCTGCTAGGTTTTCACCAGTGAAAGGTACTGTTAAACCTGTTTTGGTAAGCTTCTCACTAGGGTTTGTGTAAGAGCATCCTCCACATACCTTTACCCCCCTCCTTTCTTTTCTAGCAGAGATGAAAATGTTTTAGTAAGGGGAGACTAGAGATATGGAGAGACTTTACTTAAGGAAAGTGAAAAGACTTGCAAACATCTTAGGTTCAAGAGGAATGGAATTGGGGGGCATGATAGATACATAAAATAAATGGAATAGAAAATTGAGTACTCTGTTTTTACACTTGTAAAACAAGCGGATATCAACAACATTGAAAGACAAGATGTTTAAGACGTATAAAGAGATTTTTATACAATGCATAATTAACCCGTGGAACTTAGCATTTGAAAACAGCTATAGGTTTATGGATGAGAACATCCACAACTAAGATACATTTTTTTTTTTTAATTTTTATATGTATCTAAAACGCATGCACACAGGATACAAACCCTCATGTTGCATTCAGGACATAAGCAGACAAATAACTGACAGAAGTTAGGCAGGAACTTCTCTGTAGGTAAAGTTTTCCACAACTTCACTGTGGCTTCTTGTACCTTTCACTGAACAATCTGGTACTGATCACTCTGAGAGAGGATACTGGACTACATGGGCCACTGGGCTGAGCCATGTGTCATCTCTTTTGGATAACCTAAGTGAATAGTAGCTCTGTGTGTGTAAAATTATATGTATTTCCAATGCAATTTTTAGAAATCTAGCTTTTAATATCTGTTTTGTTGAATCATATGGGTATGCCTAGGAGGGATCTTAGATTTTGCTGGTAGTTAATCAGACTAACAAAAATTACCTTGTAACCATTTTGAATGGTGATCTGTGTTTCTTGTCCTACATCACTGGTTTGTTAATATTCTCTTAAATATAAAACAATTATTGCTTTCCAAATTACTCTTGCAATTAAAAGCTATGATAGGAATATCTCTGTGTCACTGCAGCTTTTCTAAACATTCCTGGCCATTAAAGATCCCTTGGTACTCTGTGCAAGGAGTTCGGGTATCTTGGTCAAATTCAGTTTGGGTAACTTGACTTTCGCCTCTAAATCCACCTGCAATTTAATTGGAAACAGTATTCTTGTTCACTTCCAGTCCTTAACTTTGGTGCAGAAGAGTTGCATTTCAGTACTGTACAAAGGTTTATGTCTCTGGTTTTTAAAATGCATTTGGATTAAAGGTTCTTTTTAAGTGTAAATTTAATAAAAAGTTGGGGGAGTGTCTTTTCACCTGGTCTGGCCTTGCATGAATTTTGATGGAAATGTTGCTTTTGCTGAGACTTCTTGTTACTTGCTTCAGAGCTTTTTGATAAACTGATATAGACCGTTTCATCAGCTGCCATCTCTCATGCTCAATCCAGAAAGTGATGTTTTGGTTGGTCCTTTCTCCCCAATGTAGAAATCCAATCTTTAGCCTGATTCCTTGGGCAGGCAGATATATTTGTTAAGCAAGAGTGGATTGTTTTTTCATATTTGAGTGGAAGGGACCATCATATCTAGTCTGATCTCCAGTATATCACTAGTCCATTAAATTAGACCCACCCACACATGCTTATATTAAGTCCAAAAACTTTATTTAGACCAAATTGTGTGCTAGAGGGAGAGAGAGCAAGCAGAAGAGACTAAGGTGCCACCAATGCCTAAGGCCCTTGCAGTAGCGTGGAATTGATTAGGTAAGATATGCCTAGATGATTCTAGCTGCACACCTTGAACTTTGACTTCAGAGGACCAGACGCACTTGTGATGTTGTCTCCTCCAACTATCAGGGCTTTAAATTCAGCAGAGGATTGAAAGACCCCTATTTTTTCTATTCTTCCTGCATTTTGCATTTTTGTAGGAGCATCTATATGAGAGGAGCAGAGTGAAATTCACAGGATTAATGTCATTTTCATTCTAAACTTGTTTAGTTGTTCCAGGTCTTATAGTATCCTAATTTCTCCATTAAAGTACCTTAGGTTTCATTCCTATACAGCAGTTGGGGACTTACTTTTCTGAGAGTGGAGAGAAGAAAAAATAAAGCTCAGACTGAAGGAATATGAGGGTGGAGACAGCAAAGAAACAATCTACCACCTTAACTAAAGCATCTGGTTTCTTTGAACTTCCTGTTGAGTAATGAATGGTAGCCAAAAGAATGTAGAAATTCTTTGATAGCCAAAGCTACTGATAGTTTATAGTAATTGGATTAATAATTGAAAGACTCTGAAATAGATTCCAAAATTTCATTAGGTGTTTCTCTCTCCACGTTTGATGGGGCCTCCCATCCTAGATAGAAATTAAATTTAAAGTGCTGGATGTAGGGCAAATGGCTTAGAGATGTATTGAAATTCCAGGAGAAGAGTGGAATGACACAGAAAAGTTCATTTCCCCCCTCATGTTTGTTTGGTGTTTGGAATGTAGCACTTAGCTTTTTGCCATGGGGGGGGGGGGGTTTACAAACCTAGTCTACTTCATTCACGTCCATTAATGAACAGACCACAACACTTTTAAATGATACTTCACTCTTTTTTAATAAAAATTGTCCTAAAGAGCATCAAATGAGGTTTACATTGTAGAGGAAGTGGATAAATTGTATTTAACCATCATAAACACCTGCCTTTTGCAGGCTGCCTGCTAAAGAAATGTTTCGGGGTATGTCTCCTGTTGAAATGCTGCCTGCTTGGTTCATCTGGGAATAGTTCCAGTTCTCTTACTGCCTCCCTTTTGGTTGACCTAAGAATTGGAGATACTCTTAGCCTTGCTCAGCCCTAAATCAGCATTATGCCCCCTTGTACTAGGGCTGAATTTGGTCCACTAAATTCTGAAGGGAAGGTCATTTCTTGTAAAGCTTGAACCTAGTTGACTGTATTTCATCTTCAGGAATCATTTCTTAATATTACATGTTCCTCTCAAGTCCTCCCCCTCAACTGCCACCAGTTTTGTGTATGAATGTTGCTCATATTGCTCTGTGTATCTGTTACTCCTGAGGGAATACTGCATGTGTGTAGAATTCTTGTACCCCGTAGATTTCTTTGCTTCCCTGCAGAAAAATGACTTTCTGACAGGGAAGCTGCAAGAGTCGCATACTACTCCCTAGCAGCGCAGGTACATCATTTCAGGCAGCCGGCAGAGTAAATCACTACAGGGATGGGGACACCCCAGCCAGTGACTCCTACCCTTCTGGCTGGGCTGGAGGTAGCACAGGACAGGACTTCCTTTTCCCCTGCAAGAAGTGGCTGGGGCTGTGTCAGACCCTCCCCCAGCTGCAGGAAGCTCGGCATCCTCCCCTACTTACTGTCTCCGTCACTCCTCAGCTGTGGGTGGAGGGATCACTGTATGGGGAGCTGTTTTTTCCCCCCCCCCCCCAACCCTCCACTCAACCCCTGTGCATCCAGACCTCCCATACCTAGACATGTCTGCCAAGCCTCACCCAGTACATCCAAACCCTCTAGTCCTCCCCATACCTGAATCCCACCCCACTGAACCTCAGCCCTGCCTCTGGACCCCCATCCCTGCACCCCCACTGAGATCCCTGCACTCAAACCCCAACCCTGAGCCCCCACGTCTAGACTCTCCATACCACTGACTCCCAACTGACTGCACCCAGATCCCTCCGCTGAGCCCCAACCACCTTCACCTGGAAGCCCCTGCAGAGTCCCATTACCCCTGCACCCCCCCCCCACACACACACCGAACCTCTGTGCATCCAGATCCCACACACATCTAGACCCACTAAGCTGCCTGCACCCAGATTTTCCCACACAGAATCCTCTCACCTCATACCTGGATCCCTCCAGACTGAGCCCCTCCACACTTGGATCCTGCCTGGTTGAGCCCACCTGTCCCACACCTGGCGCAGAGGGGCAGGGCCCCGGGTATTTCTGGGGCAGGCCCAGGCCTTGTGCTGTATCAAGGTCGGGTGCAACCTCGCTGCTGAGTCCATGTCCTGGGCGTGGGAGGGCTGCAGAGTGATCTCACATCTTCGTGCAGCCAGTGGCCTGTGCTCCCCACTGCCATGCTGGAGCCTCTGCATTTATTTATTGACAAATAAAACTTGCAGAATTAATTTTTTGGCACAGAATGCCCTCAGAAGTAACCGGTGTTGTGTTGAAGACCCAGGTTGAGTTGCTTGGGAGTGTGGTAGAGGCAGAACTCTGCTCTAGTGAAAGAGAGAATCCTTTTAATTGCCTAGGATAGGAGGGCAAACTACAGCCCACGGGCCGGATCTGGCCTATCTGGGCTTTCAGTCTGGCCCGCGGGATTGCTAGCCCTATGGCACAGTGGGGCTAAGGCAGGCTTCCTGCGTGCCCTGACCCTGTGCCACTCCCGGAAGCAGCCAGCACTGTGTCCCTGCAGGGGATGGGGGGGCAGAGGTCTCCGTGTGCTGCCTTCGCCTGCAGGCACCACCCTCTGCAGCTCCCATTGACTGGGAACAGGGAACCATGGCCAATGGGAGCTTTGGGGTAGTACTTACAGGCAAGGGCAGCACGCAGCAGAGCCGCCTGCCCCACCCCATCCCCAGGAGTCACTGCTGGACATGCCGGCCACTTCTGGGAGCAGCGAGGGGCCAAGGCAGGCACACTCCAAACCCCTCCCCCAGCCCTACATTCATGGCCTTGCATACAATTTCCCCCACCCAGATGTGGCCCTCGGGCCAAAAAGTTTTCCCACCCCTGGTCTAGGATATTAATTGTTGATTGCATTATGAGGCCTTGAGTGGTAATGAGAAGTTAGTAAAAAAAAAAAAAAAAAAAAAAAGGGGGGGGGGGGTGAGAGCATAGTCTCTTCATTGGAGTGGTACAAAACTCTTGGGCAGAGGAAGTGTCTTTTAAGCAGTTACTAGACCTAGCCTTACTTTTATCCTCTACTCAGGATGTGGAGAAACCTACTTGCTAGCATAAATAGAAAATGAACAGAGTGCAGCTAGGCTATTTCTCTGGATGTGAAGGGAGGACAGAGGCCTAAGTGTTACTGGTCCTTTAACAGTATATGAGGAAAATGGAAGTGAGGTCAGCCCTGGTTTTGTTGTTTGTTGGTTTGAGTATCCTTAAAGGAGATGGTGGGGGAGGGAAGGGAATGGAGAAGTTAAAACAATTCCCTCTTTTAGTGGTGGGAGGGGAATGAGGCTATCCATAGTACAGAGGAAGAATGGGATCCTATGATGGAGGGGAATTGATAATGAATGTGAGGCATGATATGAAGGAGATGATGAGTAAATATAAATCTGGAAAAGATGGAGGATGTGGGAGAGACTATGGTCACGGGCTCTTAAACTTGAGCTTGGACAGATGTTCATTACACATGAACATTGGAGGGAATGCTGCTGCGAAGCATTAATTTATAGTGGGTGATAGCCACCAATAAATCAGTGTACATTATCTTCCTAGTAGATTGAGTTGTTTGAAAGACTGTTTTATTCCTTCTAAATGTTAAGGAGTGTGGCTTAGGAAGGGTATAGCTTGGGTCACTGGTATATTTTTTTTCCTGTCTAATAGACTTCATTCTTGGGTTAGTAAGTACTGGGTAATTTTTTCAAGTCCTGCTCTAGTCCAAGTGAATGGCATCCCTGTTACCTTGAAGCTTTACCTTTTGCCAACTGGTGCTTTAGGCATAGTGTATTGTGGTGGTTCTATTTTAGAATGTTTCTTGTTCCTTTGTGGTCTCCTTTTTCCCTTAGAACGTGCATTAACATAACAGACTGCTTCTATGGCTTCCGCCTTTGTCCTAGCTTTGTAGAATAGTTTGTGTGTTGATGTTGTGGCATCTTTATTGAACATGAAATATATACTGTCAATCATGTTGATATAAACTGTAATTTATTTTTTTTTAAAACTTTAGTTTAATAGAAGTAGTTGTTTTTTGTTAATCATACCAGATCTTTTCTGTACTTTAGGTTGACTCCTCACTGCACTGTGAAAGCCATTAGGAAAAATCTTTGTGGTTAAAACCTGGGGCTCCACAGTGTTACCTGCACTTGGGGCTAGAAATTAATTTAAATGGCGACTGATCTGTCTGAAGCTGAACCCTTACATCATAAGGCGCTTCCATTGTTAACGGGAGCTCAGCTGACCCACACGGACAAGTTAAGTGAGGTAGGGTCTGACCCATTCTCCAAGCTCGCCCTTGGATCAGTCCTTGACTTCCAGCCCTGCTGAGGGTTACTTTATACTCTTCCTCCCCTGCTTGTAGGAAACTTGGTTGGGAGCCTGATTAAAATCCTGTAGGCATGCTTCCTCCTCTCCCCTTCTCTCCTCTCCTCTCCCCTGATTTCCCTGAGATGTATCCAGTTTGCCAGAATTCTCAAATGCTCTCTTCATTTAACTGAATTGGAATGAAAAGATTCTCTCTCATAAATTGTAAACTGGAATAAAAAATGTGAAACTATTTTGTCTCCTAATGTGCTTCAGAGAAGATGGCTTGGGTTTTACCTGTAAGTTTAGAAAGCTGATTGCATCAGATCTTGCCTGTAAAATTTCTCCACACACACTTCTTCCAGTAGCTTCTAATACTTTGCTTTAGACCCATTTCAGGAACTTTCTCCGGCTCTCTCTCGTATATGCTTGACTTTCTTATTCTGTTTCTTAAAGAAGGTTGAAGACGACACCATGCCGATCCGTCGTGCTGTGAATTCTTCTGCTCGGGAAACTCCTCCCAAAAGCAAACCTGCTGAAGGTGAGGAGGCCAAGCCAGGTAAAATGAAATAATTGTATCCTGAGTTACCAATGTGTACGCCAACACAGACTTCAGTTCGGTAACTCCTACATAGATATTGCCACCAAGTTTAGAGCAGTCACTAACAAAACTTCCATTCAAGTGCCTTTCTCTTTTTTTTTTTGTAGTTTTTAAAAGTTTTATGTCTTGCAGCCATCATTTGCAATCTGAAACCATACCTCACTTACTTACATGCACCAGCATGAAATCACTGTGACGAAGTTTGTGCTCTACCTTGGTGGGTCTTGCGCTTATTGGCGGATTTGCTCGCCTTGGAGCTTCATGGCAGCCCTCAGCTTGGCCGTTTTTCTGAACCCACCATCCAGGTCGACGACTCCTGTGTCTGACCAGGAATTCGGAGGATTTGGGGGGAACCCAGGCCCGCCCTCTACTCCAGGTTGCAGCCCAGGGCCCTGTGGAATGCAGCTGTCTAGAGTGCCTCCTAGAACAGCCATGTGACAGCTACAACGCCCTGGGCTACTTCCCCATGGCCTCTTCCCAACACCTTCTTTATCCTCACCATAGGACCTTCCTCCTGGTCTCTGATAATGCTTGTACACCTCAGTCCGCGTTCTCGCTCCTAGTGCCTCTTGCTCCCAGCTCCTCACACGCACACCACAAACTGAAGTGAAGCTCCTTTTTAAAACCCAGGTGCCCTGATTAGCCCGCCTTAATTGATTCTAGCAGCTTCTTGATTGGCTGCAGGTGTTCTAATCAGCCTGTGTTAATTGTCTCCAGAAGGTTCCTGATTGTTCTGGAACCTTCCCTGTTACCTTACCCAGGGAAAAGGGACCTACTGAGCCTGGGGCTAATATATCTGCCTTCTGTTACTCTCCTATAGCCATCTGGCCTGACCCTGTCACACCACATACAAACTAAATGTGTTTTATAAATAGTATAGAGTTGTGGCTTTACTGCATTGTATGAACATATAACCAATAAGCATGATCTGTTATGATTGCCTGTTGGTTGTTCAGGGTGAAAGTAGAGATATGTGGCTTTCATTGGTGGAAGGAAGGCAGCTTGAGATTGAGAAGGGGAACTGATGAACAGTGTGTAGACAGGGTGCTGAATGACTTAACTGGACATTCTTCTTCGAGTAGTGTCCCTATGGGTGCTCCACTTCAGGTGACTGTGTGCCCCTGCACCTCTAATTGGAGATTTTTGGCAGCAGTGTCCCCTTGAGCCCGTGCATGTGCTCTCCCTCCCTTGTGGTCTCCCTAAAAGTACTCAGGCTAGTGTTTTTATTTTGTTTTATTTTATTCCTTTGGTTTAAAAAGAAAAGAGAAAATTCCTCCCTATAGAAAAAACACTTCAGTCTGCAGGGGACTCCAGTGGGTGTTGACCCCAGATCATCCCCAGAGCCTTCACTTCAAAAGGGGCTGAGTGGTGAAGAGGAGAGGAGAAGAGAGAGAAGTCGTCACCAGCAGACTCCCCCTGGAAAGGCTTCTCCGAGCAACTGGCCAGCCTGAGGGGTGTTCCCCAGTGCGGCCACCTAGGACAATGCCCGCAGAGGAACTTCCTGCTGTGAGCTCTGCCCCGCTCTGAGCTCTGCTCTCCCACTACAAGGGGCTTCTGTAAGCTTTGTGCTGTTCTGAGCTCTACTCTGGGCAACTACGTACCACTTCTAAAAGAGCAACACAGAGAAGCCCTGAGGCGAGGGGACAGTTACTGTATCATCTCTAAAAGAGCAGCATAGAGAAACCCTGTGGTACCAGATGCAACAAAGCTTCCATCTAGGAAGTGTTTTGCACCTTCCCAACCATTGATACTGACTACAGACACTCCTCTGGAGTTCCAGTTGAGCCCATGGTAACACAGGTACTCTGGAGACCTGTGGCCTCAGTACCCAGGGAGAGGCAATTACCATACCGTCTCTAAAAAAGTAGCACCAACAAACTTTTTGTACTGGGCAAAACTCATTTAGGGAGTGCTCCGCCCAACTATCAATACTGACAATGTACCACAGACCCTTCTCTGTGGTACCGAATGAACCCATGGTACTGCATGAGCTCTGGAGATCTGATGATTGGGGAAGAACCACAATCCCCATTACTTGGTTCCAGGACCCCAATATCTAGCACATCCCGGCACCCAGAATCACTCTTAGAACTGGGCTGTATACTGCCAATACCCCAGTCAGTAGCACCCTTAACCACTGACTAATCTGACACTGGCCAGAAGGAGGTCATTCCCTGGCCCCTCAAGGTGGCCCACCACTACACTACAAGGGTCATCCCCAATTCGATCATGCCAACCGCCCATGTCTGCCTTCTTGCCTCTCCCTCCCAAGGCCATATTGTAACTCTTTGGGTATATACACACATGGCACAACGGTCTCCGGCGTCCCTCAGGGAGAGTCCACCAGATGGTTTGCTACAGGCTGGTACCTGAGCCAGGGCAGGAGAGCACCTGAGCCAAGACAGGGGAGAGATTTTTTTTTTAGAACAGGAAGGAAGGGGGGAACCCACACCTGAAGAGGAAGCTACCTCTTCAGCACACTTCTCCTCATCTTTCCCAGAAGAGATTGTGCTGCCCACCCCTCATCACTAGGTGAAAATTTAAGAACTTTCTGGATCTTACCAAGAGGGTGGCAGACAAGCTGCAGATTCCCTTACAGGAGGTGGCAGATGCACATCCACAAGTTGGTGGAAATTCTGCACACTACCTTCTCATCTAGAACTGTCCTCCCAATTAATGAGCTGATTCTAGATCCTACCAAAATCATCTGGCAGAGCCAGCCTCCATCGCACCAGCCAGCAACAGAGTGTAAACAAAAACAACTCTACATTTCTACCCAAAGAGGCAGACTTTGTTTTCAACATCCGCAACCCAACTCCATCATAGTGGATGTGGTTAATGCATGAAGCAAGCAACATAATGCCAAGTCAACTCCATATGATCAGGTTTCGCAAGATGGCATGTTCAACAACAACATTACTGTTTAGAATCATAAATTACCAAACTGTCATGGCCAAAACAATTTTGTTAATCTTGAGAAACCGAGGATGTTTTTGAAACATTCCTGGAAACACAAAAAGAACAGGTTTCAGAGTAGCAGCCGTGTTAGTCTGTATTCGCAAAAAGAAAAGGAGTACTTGTGGCACCTTAGAGACTAACAAATTTATTAGAGCATAAGCTTTCGTGAGCTCTGGGCCCCAATGCAGGGACCCTATAGCTGGCATCTGCTCACTGTCTCTCCTTCCCCTCTGTCACTACCTGCTTTACCTGGGCCACTTCCCCATAGTCCCAGCACCTACTGGGCCCCTATATCAAAGCCTCTGTCTCAGGCACTTCTCTCTGCAGGCAGCCAGTCCTTCTCCCTCAGTCTCCAGGGAGAGACTGAGTTACTCTCTGCCCTGCAGCCCTTCTTATAGGGCCCAGCCTGGCCTTGATTAGCTGCTTCTGAGCCTTCCCCTGGTTGGCTGGGTTCAGCACAGCCACTCAAGGGCTGCTATTAACCCTTTGTCAGCCAGTGAGGGGCAGCTGCCCCATCACACAACTTCTTTGTAAGATTGATGTACGTTGCATCTCTGATCATATCACCTCTGCTGAATTTCTTGGCAATGTTATTCTTGGATATCATTCAGTTAATCCCACTGATTCCTTTTACTCTCTTTCTTATGGCAGAAAGGAAATTAAAGCAAAAATAGTTGTTAATGCAGCATTAGAATTGATATTTTTAATTCACAAAATTTAAAAGAAAAATATGCGCAGCAGAAAGTCACTTGAGCACACCTCTTAAAGGGAGAGGAAAGATGGCTTTCCATAGCGCATAGAGTAACTAGAGTAGGTTAGGGGCTTTCCATCCAAACAGGTATCGAATGGACAGTTGAAATAATGGATTAATTTCACCCTCCGCAAATTCGCAGATGCCACTAAACTGGGGGAGAGGTAGATATGCTGGAGAGTAGGGATAGGGTCCAGAGTGACCTAGACAAATTGGAGGATTGGACCAAAAGAAATCTGATGAGGTTCAACAAGGACAAGTACAGAGTTCTGCACTTAAGAAGGAAGAATCCCATGCACTGCTACAGTCTGGGGACCGGCTGGCTAAGCAGCAGTTCTGCAGAAAAGGACCTGGGGATTACAGTGGATGAGAAGCTGGATATGAGTCAGCAGTGTACCCTTGTTGCCAAGAAGGCCAATGGCATATTGGGCTGTATTAGTAGGAGCATTGCCAGCAGATGGAGGAAAGTGATTATTCCCCTCTGTTCAGCATTGGTGAGGCCACACCTGGAGTATTGTCCAGTTTTGGTCCCCCCCCACTACAGAAGGGATGTGGACAAATTGGAGAGTCCAGCGGAGGGCAATGAAAATGATTAGGGGTCTGGGGCACATGACTTACAAGGAGAGGCTGAGGGAACTGGGGTTATTTAGTCTGCAGAAGAGAAGAGTGAGGGGGGATTTGATAGCAGCTTTCAATTACCTGAAGAGGGGTACCAAAGAGGATGGAGCTAGGCTGTTCTCAGTGGTGGCAGATGACAGAACATGAAGCAATGGTCTCAAGTTGCAGTGGGGGAGGTCTAGGTTGGATATTAGGAAACACTATTTCACTAGGAGGGTGGTGAAGTACTGGAATGGGTTACCTAGGGAGGTGGTGAAATCTCCATCCTTAGAGGTTTTTAAGGCCTGTCTTGACAAAGCTTTGGCTGATATGGTTTAGTTGGTGTTGGTCCTGTTTTGAGCAGGGGATTGGACTAGATGACCTCCTGAGGTCTCTTCCAACCCTAATATTCTATATTTAGCTTATGACCCCCAGATCCCTTTCTGCAGTACTCTTTGCTAGGCAGTCATTTCCCATTTTGTTTGTGTGCAACTGATTGTTCCTTCCTAAATGGAGTACTTTGCATATGTCCTTATTGAATTTCATCCTATTTACTTCAGACCATTTCTCCAGTTTGTTCAGATCATTTTGAATTTTAATCCTATCTTCCAAAGCACTTGCAACCCCGCCCAGCTTGGTATTGTCTGCAAACTTTATAAGTGTACTCTCTAAGCCATCATCTAAATCGTTGATGAAGATATTGAGCAGAACCGGACCCAGAACTGATCCCTGCAGGACCCCACTTGTTATGCCCTTCCAGCATGACTGTGAACCACTGATAACTACTCTTTGGGAATGGTTTTCCAACCAGTTTTTCACTCACCTTATAGTAGCTCTATCTAGGTTGCATTTTCCTAGTTTGTTTATGAGAAGGTCATGCAAGATAATATCAAAAGCTTTACTAAAGTCAAGATATAGTTAATTTGGAGTTTTATTTGATGGGCTGTCTAGCCTATAAGGCATGCGTTCAACTATTTGCGTTCATTTTCATAGAATATTGGTTTCTGACATTGGTTTTCATCCCTGTGTGTTAGACAAAGGCAGTTGCCAACACTTCTGTAAACTCTCAGGCCCTGTCTAGAACCATGCATAACTAGTTTAAAAATGTTAACATGTTACCTAAATGTTCAATGCCACTGTTTAGTATAAACAGACTGATGTTTTTAAAACATTAGTTGGTCATCATCAAACCTATTCTTGAAAACAAAAGAACTGACGGGTACGTTTATATTGATTTCAAGTTTTCCAAAACTTGTTTTTATGTATCTAAATGTTGTCAAATTTTAACTGACAGTGTCTTTTCAGTATTAAAAGGTGTGTAAGGATGCCAGAGATCATCTCAGTTTAGGCAAAAACCTTTCCACTTCATCTAGTGTTAGCACTAAACAGAAATGATAGTGGCTTCTTCTGTGGCATCTCACTTGAGTGACCACAATTATAGTAAACTTCCATAATCTAGGAAAAGGAGATGTGTAGGGGGGTTGAAATGAGAAAAGTGACTTAATCCAGTTTGAGAATTTTATGTAATGTCTGTTTTGAAGTTTACTCTGGCATTTGACTGCTAATCACGACATACTGAAGAGCTTTAAAAAGTTAATAGAACTATTTAAACTTTAAATTTAAATGGATAATTTGAGGTTTTTCACAGAGATCATCTGGGGAAACTGCTGCTTTTGGGGGTGTTTATAAACTCTCCCTGTACCTTTTTTTTTTTTTTTTTTTTTAAAGAGTAGAGTTTTTTGTTTTGGATACAGACTTTGTATTTCCAAATTTTTCATTAGACCCGGAAGTCAGCTCTGAGGAATCTGCTTCTACTGGAGAGGAGCAAGAAAATGAAACTCCACCTGCTACATCCAGTGAGACAGAGCAGCCAAAAGAACCAGAGAGTGAGAAGGGAGAAGCAAAGTCTTCTGAAGAAACCAAAAAGGAGTAAGACATACTCCTTTTTTGAATGCCTGGAATTGGGGTGGGATTGCAGGGGAAGTTTGGAAAAATTCTTCTAAAGGATCTTGGTGACAAAAGACTAACATTTTCTTGAAAATTAAGGATGGAAGCCAAAACAAAGTAAATTAATACAAAATGGAGTATTTTGTTTTGGGGTGGAACAAATTCCTTGGGTTCATCCAGTAGCAGATTACATTTCCCAGGAAATGATTTGTGTGGAATTTTTTTCCCCTACAAAACCAGATTTGCCTGGAAAATGCATGTTTTCTGCAAACCGGTTTGCTAGTCTGACTATATTGAACATATTGTCCATCTTTTTGTTTTCCATTAGTGCAGGGAGAGGGATATACTTATGTCACTTAACTGCTGATCTGAAATGAGCAATTCATCTTTGAGGTGGTTCTGCATATTCCTGTTTGTGGGATGTACATACACACAAACTCCTGTCCGTACCCAGAGAATCTACAGCTAGTTGTGAAAAGGAAGGCACTGAAGAGGATGGGAACTGTGTTTTACTCTCGGGGCACAGAATGCTTACTTGTGGCCCCAACAGGCACTGCTTTCTAGAAGATTCCAAAGCTCAGCTGGACTGTGGGCAAATCCCACAAATATAAATAAGTAGGAGTAATATTCAGGCAACCTGTCTTTCTTGTCCTAATCACAGAGATTCTGTGTAATGGGCTCCACTGTTAGCACCTTGTTCTATTACCTCATTCCCAGGATGTGAATTAAGTGTTTTGTTCCACTTGATGCTGTTTCCCAAGAAGAGAAGCTCCAAACTGGTGTCCCACCTCCACTTTGTGGTTGCAGATAATTCCTCCTGTTGTGCCATTTTCCAATGAACTGAAATATATCCTTGCTGCAATTCAAAATCAGTTTTGCTAGACTGCTAAGTTAGTGTTTTAAATATGCTATAAGGTAATATTCCTGTAACCTTCTTATGACAGTTACTTTGCCTCTTCCCTGGTAAGGCAGAGCCCTTACAGAAGTTTAACTGAACAACCCATATGCCATGTTAGTATGCTGTAAGGGTGCTATCTGAAGTGCAAAGCTTTCTGCATTATCTTCTGACTGTCCATCACCGGAGGGCTAGGTATAGACTAGGAGCCCTATGACAGTGTAGGTATAGTACTATACTCTGCTGGCAAAGTGCTCCCAGTGTGGACACAGCTTATTCTAATAAAACTGTACTTTTGCTCACATAGTTCATTCTAGGTATCGTGTCTCTTCTCTCTCACAACCTCCCACTCCAAAAGCTAACCAAGCATCACTGGCAGAAGTGCAGGTTTGCCAATATAACTCTACATTGGGGACTCCTGCTGGTACAGCTGTGTTGGTCACACGTCGCACCCCTGCTGACATAGCTATGTCCGCAAAAGTTTGTAGGGTAGACCTGGGCTGGATATGGGCCTCCATTCTGTCATGGAACCCTGTGTTGTCCAAAGGAGAGTTAGAGTTGTGGTATACTGTGTGAATCCTTTTGGCTGAAGGGACAAGGGCAGATCTCTAGTTCCTTGTGTCCTTGTTGGTCTTGAACACGTCTGTTAGTTATGCAATAAATTAATTGGTCTTTTGAGGGGTTTTGGATTATCCTCTGGTATTGAACTACCATAGTCTATATGCTTCAAAATTATATCACTTTATATTTAAAGTCCTCAGTGCTGTATCCACTTAGCTTCCTCCTATATTTTTTAAAAAGCCCTTCCTTTTCAAGACAACCTTTTGAGATTTTTTTGGTTTGGTTTGTTTTTTTTTGGGGGGGGGGGGGGTTTGAGTTTTGCCTCTTTGCTCCATGGGCTGCCTTGGTGCAGTATCTGTTGTCTTACTGTCACTGTTTTTGTTTTTTGGTTTTTTTTTTCCTCTCTCTCTCTCTCCCCCCCCCCCCCCCCAAAGTGAGAAGGATCAGTCTAAAGAAAAGGAGAAGAAAGTGAAAAAGACCATTCCCTCATGGGCAACTCTTTCTGCTAGCCAACTAGCTAGAGCACAGAAGCAAACACAGATGGCTGCCTCCTCGCGCCCAAAGATGGATGCCATCTTAACTGAGGCCATCAAGGCAAGTGGAAGACTTCATTCCCTTTGTTTGTAGGTCAGATATAAAATATATTATGAATCTGAGGATTCTTAGGATTCACAGTTGTATCCTCAGTTTCTTTTCTTGGGACTAATATATACTTAATTCTGACTGTGGGTAAGCAAAATCACCTTCAGCATGTGTTAAGGCATGGAGAAGTCACTGCTCAGATACTACAAGGAGTATGTTATAAGTGCGTAGATAAGGCAAGAGATCGTGTATCTGTATTAACATAACCATGCTGCTGTGATGGTGGGGCAGGGAAAAATAATCCTAATAGGAGGCCCAGAAATCCTGCTGTGGTGATGTGCCCTTGTGTTCAGGTCTGCTTTCTGTATAGACATGAATAAAATGTACTTTTAAAAGAAACTTCCTTTTGTAGTGTAGTCATGCCATTAGCTATAATACGTTGTATTTGGTGACAGAAATTCCATGTAGTCAGATGTCGGGGGGGAGTGTGTGTGTGTTCGTTTTCTCTCTCTCTCTCTGCTGTCCCAGCTCTGCGGAGATAGCAGAATTTGATTGAGCTGCCAACTAAATCCACAGACTCAGTTTTCAGCAAAGGAACTTGGTCAGGTTTATTGCCGATGAACGGTGCTAATGCCCTGGCTCAATGGTACACTAACACATGTACGCTCATGACAATGGACTGGCTCAGTGAATGGCTGGACTTTCCATTCTCCCCTTGGCCAGACAAAGACACTCCCTCTGAGATGCCTCTTTATACACAGATACAAACAAGTTCTGTGTTGCCCCCTTAATGTGACTAGTTACTGCCCTCTGACATGCCTAGATACCACCCTGTGACGTAGCTAACCACCACCAATTACTGTGTACCTGTTGGTTCAATCAAAACATCTCTATCCATCATGCTGTTATACTGACCTTATCTTCAAGATGGGTTAGCATGTTCCTGTTATCTTTTGGGGAATCTTTTAGTGTCGAGGTGTTCTGGTACCACCCTTCTGGAATGTTTGCATGCATGGCCTGTGCCACCACTTAGGAATGTGTGTTTCTGCAATATCAGCCCTGTTCTTGCAAAGTCAGGCGGATATTTGCTTTACATCAGCAAAGCTTTGACCGCTATTTAGCTCAGGCCTCATACTAGGCCTCTGATACAAGGGCTTATGTTTCAGGTCCTCTTCCTACTCCATTCTTGACTCCTGGCACTTGAGTTTTGTTTCTCAGTCAGTGATGTAACTGAGGGGGGCTCTTTGCCTAGATTTTGTACCTCTTCCTGCTTAACTCATTAGAAACTGTTGCATTGACTTTGGTTGACTGCTGACATCAGTTAACCAATCTGCTGTGCTTCTGCTTCTAGCTGTGTTCTACTGGACTTATTTTGATTGGCACAGCAATTTGCTATGTGTATCTTTCAAAGCTTTTTCAAAGCTCAAAATGGATTGAAATACTGCAAATTAAGTCCAAAAATGGCAGTGGTCTTAAGTCTACTGCATCCAGACTTCTGGCTGTGGCCCAAGATGCTTTTTGTAGCAGTAACAGTGCCACCTTCCCCTTAGAACTCACTCAATGCACACTCCCTTCACAGGGAGTCTGGGCTCCACCAGCCTTGGTTGCAAAAGACTCTACCTCTCCCGCCACTGCAGTCTACCGAAGTTTCGTTCAAATCCATTGGAGGAAGAGAGAAGAAATGCTCTAAACTATAGGTTGCTATAAATCCTAGATTGCTGGCTGTTATTTAGAAGAGGCAGGTAACGATGTAGATTCTAAGGCTCATAACCGTGCTCTGTGTGGGTTAAATTCATCCTGTGCTACATGGCTGTACATGTGGGCAGTCAGCCTAAATCTATCTAGACCTGCAAATTGACTTTATACCCAGAGTTTCATCAAGTTAAACCCTTGGAACTACCAATGAATTGATTTTAAAATAAGATTTTTTTTTTTTAAAGTAATTGATTTAGGATAACAACTGGGCTACAAAATAAGCAGAATTATAGTATTGTTATAATCTCAAGCACTCTTATACTTAACAAGAATATTTTAAAGTAACACTTGGTATCCTAAACATGAATCTCTGAAAGAAGCAACTTTAAAATTATGAATTTGTAGCTTAGTTTCTGTTTTTAACCTGCTAGTTTCACTCTCAAAATTCAAGGCAAAAAATTGGGAGTGGAAATTTTGGCAATTACCATATATACTTGTTCATAAGCCAAATTTTTTTTTAGTAAAAAAGGGAAGCACCAGAGAAGGGGGTCGGCTTATCCACAGGTATAGAAAGAGAGAGATGGGATACAGCCCCTCCCCGCAACAGAGGGAGCAAGGAGAGGCAGCACAGCCAGCAGAGCCAGAAGGGAAGAGGCGAGGCCGGAGTCTCTCCGCTGCTCTTCTTCTTCCCCCCCCCCCCCCCCCCCCCAGCCTCCGAAGCAGCTGTAGCTCTGGGGCTGGCAGGCTGCAGCCATGTCACTCAGCCCCGCCCTGCAGAGAAGGCTGCGGCCCCGCCGCCCGGCCCAGCCTGCTGGAACATGCTGTGGCCGCGCCACCCGGTCTGGCACGCCGGAGCAGGCTGCGGCCGCGCTGCCCAGCCTTTCGGAGCAGCTCCAGCCAGGCCAGAGGCATCCTCCCCAGATAAGATGGGAAGGGATGGGATGGGGAGAGAGTGGGGGATCCCGGACTAAGGGTGGGGTCGTGTGGGGGGCGGTCACAGAGGTTACTTCCCTGACCCCCAGCTTCTCTTCCCTCCCCCCCCCCAAAAAAATTTCCCCACAGTTGCTGTCCCAGCCCGTCAGGGTAAGCAGCTGGTGCGCCAGGACACTTTGTTTAGGTAGGTTTGCCTCTGCCTGTGGACGCTCAAGGTAAACAAACCATCTCGACCTGCCAGCGGCTTATCCTGATGGCCAGGGAGCCAGTTTGCTGACCCTGAATTTTATAGGGTCGGCTTATGAATGGGTCATACAAATTTTCTATTTTTACTTATCCATCTTGGGGAGGTCGGCTTATAAGCGAACCAGCTTATGATCGAGTGTATATATACGGTACTTCAGTAACCAATGATTAACTCGGTCTGACATGGGTGGAACATATTAACCGTTGTGCAGTTGTTGCTTTGCTGTAAGGAGCGACTAGGTCTGTTACAACAGAAATTGCTACTCCATAACACAGGACAGGAGAGTGGTCCACCTGTTTGCCACGCTATTTTCATGTTTGCTGTTCAGTCAATCTGTAAGGGTAGAAAGATATGATATTGTTAGTGCTATTCTTTGCTTCTGAAACCAATGTGGGACCAAGGCTAGCCCAGGCATGTTGGGCCACTGTGCTGTCGTTTACAGAAACATATATGCAATAGTTAATCTCTACCCCACTAGTCCCATGGAGAGGTAGGTCTATTGCACTTGGTTTGCTAATTTGTTGGTTCTGTTTCAGGCATGCTTTCAAAAGACTGGGGCATCCGTGGTTGCCATACGTAAATACATTATACACAAGTACCCTTCCCTGGAACTTGAGAGGAGAGGCTATCTTCTAAAGCAAGCACTGAAAAGGGAACTGGAGAGGGGAGTCATCAGACAGGTAAGAGCCATTTTGAGCAGCACCGCAGAGGTGGGTGAAAATACCCATATTAACCCAGTAGTGAGACACTCAATAGTCATGTCATTTGGGTGATCATCTTCTCCCTCGTGAAGGTTACTATACCTTTTGTCTCCGCTTCTTTGATCATTGACAGGATCCACATACTTCGTAAGTTTCTGTACAAGATACAATTGTTTGTATTTTGATAGTGAACTGTGGTTTATGGCATTGCAACAACTCGCGTCTTCACCATAAGTTTAGCTACTTCACCTTTTGCATCAGCATGTCTCATTTAAAAGTATGTTTTGTCCTGGCAACATCAGATTTCCAGCATCACAGGATCATCTGTTCAAGGCAAACAAATTATGCCAGTGGCTCTCAAACTTCTTTACTACTGACCCCTTTCACACAGCAAGCCTCTGACTGTGACTCCCCACCCCTTATAAATTAAAAACACCTTTAAATATATTTAATACCATTATAAATGCTGGCGGCAAAGCGACATTTGGGGTGGAGGTTGACAGCTCGCGACCCCTCGATGTAATAACCTCATTGACCCCCTGAGGGGTCCCAATTCCCCGTTTGAGAACCCCTGAATTATGCTATTATGATTGCCTTTTGTTACCAACTAGCTCCTTAATCTTACAGAAAAGTCAGTCCTTGTTTAAAATCACCATTGCCTCTGAGGCTGTGTGCTGCTCTCTGTGGCTAAGATGGAGGGCTCCAATCTAAGACTACGTGTACACTGCACTTTCATCAGTAAAACGTTTGTCTGGGGGGGAAATCCCTGACCGACAAAAGTTTTACTGACGAAACGCGCCGGAGTGGACAGTGGACAGACACTCTCCTACCGACAAAGCTACTGCTCCTCATTGGGGGTGATTTTATTTTGTTTGCAGAAGAGCTCTCCTGCGTCGCTGTAAGGTGCACAATCTAGAGGTAGTCTAAATCTTTGGCATAATATACTACAGCTTTTCTCAACTGATCATTCTTGAAAGTTAATTTAATGCTTACTGGGGACTGAAATGGAAATTATTCTTTAAAATAGGTGAAAGGAAAGGGAGCCTCTGGGAGTTTTGTGGTGGTCTCTAACACAGGGAAAACTGTTCCAAAATCCAGAGACAGAAAGGTAAGATGTATCCGTTTTAATAATAAATACTGTCTCAAAGGCCTTTGAGGTGCCCAGCAAAATACAAGAAAAAACATATTGTACAAAATGCAGTATGGCCCAAAACCAGGCACCCAACAGCTGCTCCTTCCCCTTCTTTCCCAAATATATTCAGTAAAACATATTTTATTATAGGAAAAAATTAGCTGAGAGAAATCATTTAGTTGGTCTGTCTAGCTCTTAATGAGACAAGGTGGGTGACATAATATCTCTTACTAGATCAACTTCTGTTGATGGAAGGTACAAGCTTTCAGGCTTCATGGAGCTCTTTCTTCAGCTCCGGAAAAATTAATCGGTGTCACAGCTAAATACCAAGTGGGGCAGATTGTTAAGCATAAGGGAAACCATTTAAAATGATTTTATCAATAATACCTCTACAGTCATAGAAAAAGAGGGTTAGTAGGTTACAAATTGTTGTGATTAGCCATAAAACCAGTGTCTTTGAGTCCATAATGTTTTTAGTGTCTAACAGAATTATGAATTTGTTCCCAGGGCCTTCTTTTGAAGGTGGAGTGCAAGTTTCCTTTGAGGATGAGGACTGAAAAGTCAGATATGGATATTTGCAAAAAAAAAAAAAAAAAAGTTCACTCACAAATGGATAGTGTTTTTGTTTTGTTTTTTTTCCCCTTCAGAGCTCATTCGAGAACGTAGTGGTTGTCTCACTTCACCCACATAGTTCTAGTAGGGGCATTTGGATGCACTGGCTGAGGTACATCACACATTATGCAAGGCACATTTTAGGATATATGGATCTTGAAAGATGTGTTTGGGAGGGTGTTGATATCTGCAGGTTTTGCATTTGTTGTGATGGCAGAGTCTGGTGCTACTTCGACTTGGTGTGACCTGGTCTGATGGTGAGCTTGGTGAGTCTGGGAGGCTATTTAAAGGTCACAAAAGGGAGGTTGTGTGGTTTTTGGTCCATGACGAAGCAAGTTTCCTCGGTATTTGCGTACCCTATTCCGTGATGCTTTCAACTTCTCTGGTGTAGTGTCTGGTGAAGGTGTTTTTAAGTGGTTTAGAGTGTGTTTCCTGGACTTTCTCCTCAGAGTATATTCTAGGGTATCTGAATCCTGGCTGTAGATAGCAGATTTCTTGGAGTGTCTGAGGTGGTTACTGGATCTGTGGAGGTAAGTGTGTGGTGATCTGTGGCTTTCTTGTGTATGGTTGGCTGTAGGCTTCCATTACTGAAGCTGATTGTGGTGTCCAGGAAGTGAAGTTGATGCTGGTGTGGGAGTGCTCTTAAGAGAGTTTGATGTGTGGGTAGTGGCGTTGAAGTTGTTGTGGAAATGTATTGCGGGAGTTCAGGTTGTCTGTCCAGAGGATGAAAATATAATCAATGAATCTCAGGTATATCATAGGTTTTGTGGTGAATTTGTCAAGAAATTCTTCCTCAAGGTGGCCCAGGAAGAAATTAGCATATTGAGGAGCTGTCATAGTACCCATGGCTGTTCCCATGGTTTGGACAGAATGTTAAATGTAAAGTTGTTATGGATAAGGATAAAATGGATGAGTTTGTTAAAGTTTTTGGTGTGGCTATGTAAGTGTTGTCTATTGTCTTATAGATATTGGAGGGAGGCAGTGATACCATCATGATGAGGGTTGTTGATGTATAGGGATATGACATCTGATGGCAACGACAGTATTCTGAGGGAGGTAGTTAATGTTTAGATTTTCTGGAGTAAGTCAGTTATGTCCTTTAGGAAACTGGCCCTTTGTGTGGTGAGTGGCTGGAGGATGGGTTTCTGAGAGTCTTCATATTCCTTCAGTAAGAGTGCTGTGGGCAGATATGATGGGTCTTTCTAGGTTCCCTTGTTTATGGATCTTGGGATGTATGTATAAGATCACGGGGTTATGTTTGTGGGGGATGAGGTTGTAGAGTTTTTCTTGGAGCTGTTTGTGGAAGGATTTGATGATCTTCTTTAATTCCTGTGTGAATTGTAATACAGGGTGGTCTTTGAATTCTCTCTCTAGTAGGTGGTGGTGGAGAGTTGTTGGCTGGTCTTCTCATAGTCCTCACAGTTGTTAGTGGACAGATGTCGACCTAAAATCACCACAGAGAGGCTGAAGAGTGAATGGCCATGAGAATTGGGCTTCTCTCCTTACTCCTAGAGGTGGATCCCTCCCAAGGTAGTGTGAGGGAACCTTACTTCTTGGGGATAAATGGAGGATTTTCAGTCTCCGGTGCTGACAGATTGGACCCCTTACATCAGCAGTGAGGAAGAAAGGGAATATAAATGTCTTAATTCTCCTGAAAGGAGACCAGAGATGTGATGTGATGTATATTGTATCATGTCCAAAAATCAGGTATGGTTCTTGAGCTTAGATGCCCTTGCTAAAAGTAGCTTTCCCTCTCCCTACTTCCTGTGGTAATGGCTGTGCAGCATTTATGCTTTAGCTGCCAACTAAGTGATATCCAATCCACAAAAATGGGGTATACATTGATGTCCCAGACTTGAGCCCTGATGTTGTAAAGGTCGTATTGGACTGAGTATTTGCACATATTGGAGCTTTCTTCCTGGCTACCAAAGAAACCAAGAGGTCTAGAAAGGATAATGATGGTGATATGTATGGGTACTTAAGGTGTGAGAAGGAACCTGTTGTAGAGTTGTTTCTTTTTTAAAATAAAGCTGTGTTGCTGCATTGAAGGCTATCTGTACTAATGTGTCACTTCATGTCCTTGCAAAGCATTGAAGCAAATCAGTATTCCTCATCACTGTTTGCTTTCTTCATGTAGGCAGCAGCAGTTAATCTAACTAAAAACAAGTAGCTAGCAACCTGGTCTGTTGTGGAAACTGTCTGGTTATGCAGTTTCCACACTTGAATAACTATTCACAAATCTACTGCATTTTCTGCATTTTTCTTCCCTTTGATTCTTCACTGGGATATTTTTGTGTAAAGAGCAGAGCTCCCCTTTCTAATCATCCATCTCCTACTACTGTGGAATGAATAGGGAAACCAATGTGAAGGCTTGATTAAAAGGAACACCGACTTAAAAATCACACTCCTGTCTTTTTCTTTTTTTGTTTCTACAGATTAATAAACTGATGCAGAATGCATGGGGGAACCTTACCTTTTCAGTTTGGCTTTTGTGCATTTGATGATAGTGTAAAGTCAGATTCACATAAACAGATAAAAACTTTTACACAGCAATTGGGAATGGGCGAAGAGAGATTAAAACGATAAAAAGGAAGATGTGACTAAACCCACACATGGTCAAGGGCATTCAGGGCAGGCGTATTAACTCCATTATTTAAGGCTGGGATTGTAAGTGCCCAGCTCCATTAGGCTCCTTTGAAAATCCCAGACAAATTGACTAGATGTCATGTAGACAATGTCCCTTTAACTTGTTGATGCAACTTTACGTTTGAAAAGCTGTCTTATTGTAACTTCGTTTTATTAAATATGTAGTCAGGTTCTTCAAGTGCTGATCCCTATGGGTATTCATTGTGGGTGTGCATGCTCTTTGTACACCGGGTACTGGAAATTCTTCAGTACCAGTGTCTGTTGGTCCATGCTTGCACTCGGCGCCTCTTTGTGCTCCCAACCAAGGACATAAGGGGTGGTGCTGATCGACGGCCTCTCCAGTTCCTTTTGTACAACTTGTGGTCTGGGATGGAACCTTCCTATGTCTGATTCTGCTCTTCAGTGCTCTGCTTTGTCAAACCTGTAAATATTGTAAATAGTTGTTCAAAGTTTTAAATAGCTTGAGTTTTAGTGCTAAAATTAGTTAGGTGGGGATTGTGGGGATTCCCTCAGCTCCCCACCATTTTGGGTACCTTTTATGCACAAAGTTCCAGGCTTCAAGCCTTGCCTGGCTAGCCCCCAGGTCTTCTTACTGAGCAACCCACATGAGAGTTGCCTGTATTACCTCGCGGAAGCACACATCCCTTCAAAGTGTGGCATCTGCCACACTTCTCCCTGTGTACCAGGAAATCCGACTAATTCAAGTGCTGGAGCTCTCCATGAGGCTCTGTTTGGAACCTAGGCCCTCCTACTCCCCAACTACCTATTCAGAGCCTCTGGGCAACACCCTTCCTGTATCTCATCCCAACAGATGGGAATCCTCAAGAAATAGACTATGAAGCAGAAGCATGGGGAAAGCAAGGGCCAACAACCCCACAAAAAGAGGGACAAATCTCCCCATAAATTCTCTAAAAACAGGTCTCCTTTGCCTCTTCCTCCTGTCAGACTCTGTGTTCGAACAGGTGCACCTGGAGCTACAGGAAGATTACATTGATGGTATCGGGAGCTTCCAGGGCGCTGAAACCTTGCAGTGAAAGAACAGTAACAACTCGTGCACTGCATAGAAACAGAAGGGATCATTCTCCCTCTGCACTGGTGGTACTGGCCCTGCATAAGTCCTCCACTTCTAAGGTGAGATGGACAGTTCAGGCCAAGCCCAAGACACCTCGCAGATTGGACCTCAATATGACCTCCTCTAGGACCTAGCTATCTATACAGATCTGGAATCCTGAGTCATTCTCAGATCCAATCCTGTTATAGGATGTCCTGACTCAGGCCAACATCTGCCAGTAGCTTGCCCGAGCTGTGAATTGGAAGCTCCAGTGCAGTCATCGGATGTATCACGAAAGCTTATGCTCAAATAAATTTGTTAGTCTCTAAGGTGCCACAAGTACTCCTTTGGGGGGGGGGGCATTTATCAAGTGATCCATCTCCTCCTATCATCCAGTCCCAGCTTCTAGCAGTCAGAGGTTTAGGGACATCCAGAGCATGGGTTTTTCCCTGACCATCATGGCTAATAGTCATTGATGGTCCTTGTTAGGAGAATGTGAAATAAATAGGGTAAAGACCAAACAATAATAATCTTGCTTCTGGCCTTGCTTTTAGTTTAAACAGGCTGAATAAGCAAGCAAAAGAATGTAAGTGAAAGCACAAGGCTGCCTTCCCCTCCTTCTCTTATACCCCCACCCCAAGCTGGTAGCCTTGCCTTTCAGTAACCAGAGAAGATAAGGGGCTAATCAGTTGCTATGGTAATCAAGCAGCTGGAGGAGTGGGAAGGTGTAAGGAGGAGACACAAAGTCTGCAAGAAAGTGACCACAGTCAAAAGTAACCTTGCTCCTTACCCCTCCCATCAGGTACATAAGATGTGGGCTCATGGCCCCCAGACATGAGACACTAGTATGGAACGCGACCATATATTGGAAGGGGTGGTACCAGGGAAGGGGCACTACAAGTATAATTAAGTTTGCCAAGGGGAGAAGCAAATTCCATTCCCCCTTTACACTTTCCCTTAATCCGTGTGGTTGGAATTCGTTTCCATTCCTTTTACCCCTTCATTAAATCACAGGTGGGTATTTGGTGAGTGGTTACACCTCTGTTCTGGATTATTAAACCTCATCCCATTCACATCCACAGGTACTATTTACCTTTCCACATTGGATTGTTGATGATTTCTCTCCATTCCACCGTTCCACCATCCTTTGCATTTTGTTTCTGTAAAGCAAATAACATCGTTTCCTGTTTCTCATCTTTTGTGTGCTTGTACCTCTTTATTTGTGTACAGTGGACCCACTCCTGTCCCCCATTTTCTGTTGCCAGTAATAGTAAATTGGGCTCTAATTGGTTAAGGACCAGGTAAGGGCCCTTCCATTTAGGAGCTGGGAATGGATGGGTTTCCTGGAATCCTAGAATCATAGAAGATATAGGTTAGAAGAGAACTCAGGAGGTCAACTAGTCAAACCCCCTGCTCAAAGCAGGACCAACCCTGTCTAAATCGTCCCAGCCAGGGTTTTGTCAAGCTGGGAATCTGGTACATCACTCAATCACCCTCTGTGGTATATTGTGTTCTCCTGGTAGATTATACTGTGTTTTGACTTTTGCTGCTCCTTGCTCATTTTGCAAGGCCACTGCCTGCTGTGGTCAATTAGGGTTAAAACCCATTCTTGTGTTAATCCATGTGTAGAAACCTCTCCAGGTACTGAAGTAAGCAAATTTTCCCACCGTTACATGGGCCTTCCCATAAGAGCTTCATGATGGGGAGGATCCTGTACCTTTTGATTCTTGGGGCCCTTATTCTCATTAGAACAAAGGGTAATAATTGTGACCAATTTTTCCCTCCTTTTTCTACCCCCCTTCTCAATTCACTTTTAATAGTGCGGTTCATGCCTTCCACCTGTCCCACAGCCTGCGGGTGATAAGCAATATGGAACAGCTGTGTGATTCCGGTGAGTGCTGTGAGCTCCCCAATCAGATGGGATCGGAAAGCGGCTCCTTTGTCAGAGTCTATTATTTTTGGAATCCCCCCGAACGAGTAAATACCTTATTGACCAACTTTTTAGCTGTCACCTTGGCAGTTTAGTATCCCGTGGGGAATGCCACCAACCACTTGCTAAAAGCATCTACCGCCACCAGCATAAGAAATTGATTCTCCCTCCTTCCCCCCGCCCCCAATTTAATGGTAGGGGTTCTACGTAATCCATCTGTATCCTTTCCCAAGGTCCCCATGGGACTTGTCTCATTAAGCTCCCCTCCAACCATCCTGTGAACCCTCTACCTCCCCCAAGGAATTGGCCAGCATGGCTGGCATCCCACATCATCGCACTCCACTCCACAGCCATAGCTGCCTCTAAAAGTTATTTTGATGTGATACATGAGGGATCTACCAGTCTCTGCGCCGCTCGCTATCGCCACTTTTGGTGGCTGCCTGGCCCATTCTCTCCCAGTTCTTTCTCATTATCACAGTGGACAAGTGGGTCCTGGATTATATCAAACAGCTACACACTAGAGTTGCTCTCTCCCAGTCCCTTTTCAGGGACCTATCTCATTAGAGGATTCTCAAAATAGAGCCCATACTACCCCCTCATGTAGGGAAGGACTTTTACTCAAGGTACTTCCTCACCCCTAAAAGAAGGGGGCCTGGAGGCCCATGCTGGACCTCAGGCAGTTGAATGTCTTCATACAGCACTCAAAGTTCAGGATGATCACCCAGGCCTCTGATACCCTCCCTCAACTCAGGCGACTGGTTTATGGCCCTCTATTTGAAAGAGGCATTCTTTCATTTGGACATTTCCCACCTTTCTTTCCCCACCCCCCGTCACCCCGCACCCCCCGAAGGTTCCTGTATTTCGTGGTGGGCCCAGACCACTTTCAGTACAGAAAGTGGCCTTTTGATGGCCCTTAGGGTCTTTACAAAAGTGCTTGTAGTGATAACCAAGGCAAACCAACATTTTCCTACCTGGATGATTGGTTGGTCATGTCAGAAAATGTAAGCAGCAGCCCCTGCTGCACTTCAACTCTTTTTCATTCCTGGGATTCCAGTGAAATTTAGACAAGTCCACTTTAACGCCCACGCAAATCATAGAATTATTCAGGGTGGATCTGAACTCGTTCACAGCAACGGCCTACTTACCTCAAGACTGATTCCTTGCCATGAGGGATCTCATTGTCCATCTTTGTCTCAGTCCTCAGACTAGAGTATGATTCTGCTTGGTCCTGTTAGGTGCACACTGCCATGTGGCTTATGTCGCCTTGTTTGCATGGCTGCACTTGCAGTGTCTCCAAACATGGTTAAGGATACTCTGTGTCCCAGTCAGGTACTCATTGGACAAAGTTTCTCTTCTATGGGATGTGCTGATGTCACTCACCTGGTGGGAGAGCAGAGACATGGTTTATGTGGGAGTCCCCTTTGTTCCCATGCCACTTACAAAGAGCACATCTCTATGACCAGACCTCCCACAACTCCTTGTCCCCGAAAGAATCCAGGCTGCATATCAATCTACTTGAGCTTCAGCCAATTCACAAAGCCTGCAAGATGTTTCTATCCATTATCCAGTCTCCACAAATTCAAGTCAGGTCAGACAATATAAACACAGTCTAACAGGGAGAAGCGAGATCCCCCCACTCTGCAGAGAGGCAATCCAACTTTGGAATTGGTGCCTCAGGCCACCAGATCACCCTCTCAGCGGTACACATTCCAGTGATAATCAGCTCCCTAGCAGAGAGCCTCTACAGACATTTCTATGTGGATCACGAGTAGGAACTTCTACCTGTTGATAGTGTAGCACATTTTTCAGCAATGGGAAGGTCCTATCTTAGGATCTCTTCTCAACCCAATGGAACAAGAAGTGCCTGTCATAATGTTCCCAGGCTGCCCAAGACCTCGACTCCAGAGGGAATGCCTTCCTGGTTCAATAATCAGACTCATTGATGTATGCCTTCACTCCATCCACCTGGTAGCTCATGTACTTGGGGAAAATCAAGCTTGTTGGGGTGACAGTGATCCAGACAGCATCCTAGTGACTGAGGCAGTTCTGGTTCACCACCATCCTAAAGCTAGGTTCCCATCCATGTGTCCACCTACAACCATTCCTGGGCCTGATATCTCAGAACATGGGCAGGGCAAACCACACCAACACAGCTTCCCTGCATCTAGCAGCGTGGTTTTTGAATGGACAACAAGCATAGAGAGGGCATGCTCTCAAAATGTTCAACCCATCCTAAACAACAGCAGTAGGAGACCCTCTCAGTGGAATAACATTTACACTGAAGTGGATACGATTCTCTCTTTGGTTCTGGAGTACCACTTACATTCTGAGGCATCAGGAATACCTCTCATACTGGAATATCTTCTCTCACTGAAGAAGTCAGGCTTGTCTGTCTACTCCCTACGTGTGGTAGCTGTCCAGCCCTCCCAGTTTCAAAACCTGTCCCTGCCAGGGCTCTGAAGCTTGTCCTTTCTGCTCTTATGAGACCACCATTTGAACCCTTGGTCTTCTGCTGTCGTCTCCGTCTTTCTTTGAAAAGTTGCCTCCTTGACAGTAATTACCTTGGCTAGAAGGGAAGAGAAGGTTGCGGCCCTTATGGCACACCTATGCCCAAATAAATTTGGTAGTCTCTAAGGTGCCACAAGGACTCCTCGTTGTTTTTGCTGATACAGACTAACACGGCTATCACTCTGAAACCTGCTACCTTATACAGTTTTTCAAAAAGACAAGATTCTTCTTCGAGTGCTTGCTCACGTTCATTCCATTGTAGGTGTGTGTGCTTGCCATGTACACCAGTGCCAGAAGTTTTTCCCTCAGTAGTATCCGTAGGCGCCAAAGGTATTTACGAAGTGCATGGCAGTAGTCTCAGGGCATCCAGATCTACCTGTACCTTGACAACTGGCTCATCAAGGGCCACTCCAGGCACCATGTCCAACACAGTTTCACAACACTGCAAGCCACCTGTCAAGCACTGGGCCTGTTGATAAACTCTACCCTCTGCAGCGGTACCAATGTTCAATTATGTTAGTTTATCGCTATCTAATGCCTTCCTCCTTTTGTGGTCAGGCAACCTGATATATGCCGTCCCACTGATCAGCAAAGCCCTCTTGAAGATCAAGAGGGACAAGGCATGAATCACTATGATCACCCTGGCTTGGCCGCGCCAGCATTGGTTCAGTATGCTCATGGACACTTCCTGGCTGCCCAGACCTGCTCTCTCAGGATCACTGACGATTACTGCACCCACACCTCTCAGAATCACTGACGATTACTGCACCCACACCTCACCTTTCTCCACCTCACTGCATGGTTGCTGAGTGGCTGAATCCCAAGAAGCAAGCCTGCTCTAGTCAGGAGTAGCAGGTCCTCTTGGAAAGCAGAAAACCCTGTACCAGGGCAACATACCTGGCAAAGTGGAAGCACTTCTCCTGCTGGGTGTTGGAACGGAATATCTCTCTACAATCCATCCTAGATTATCTGCTCACTTAAAGCACTAGGGCCTGCCTTGTTCATCAATGAAGGTACGCGTTGTGGCCATATCAGCCTTCCACCCTCATGTCCAGGGTAGATCAGTATTCTCACATGAGATCAGGTTCCTGAAAGGCCTGTTCGGGACCCAATTCCCCAGTGGGATCTCAACCCAGTCCTCTAGACTCACTGGCTCTCCCTTTGAACTTCTGGCTTCCTGCTCCTTTTCACACTTGTCATGGAAGGTTGTGTTCCTTGTAGCTATTACTTCAACCAAGTGAGTCTCCAAGATTAAAGCCCTCATGTCAGAACCCCATACACAGTGTTCTACAAGGACAAGGTCCAACTGCATCCCCATCCAGTCTTCCTTCGAGTGGTGTCGCAATTCCATGTCAACCAGGATATCTTCCTCCCGGTATTCTGTTCAAAGCCTCACACATCCAACAAGAGTCAGCTGCACACCCTAGATGTCAGACATGCCCTGACTTTCTACCTGGAGCGCACCAAGCCCTTCCGCAGATCTATTCAACTCTTCATCGCGGTGGCTGACAGGATGAAGGGCCTCCCGATGTCTTCTCAGAGGATTTCAGCCTGGATCACCACCTGCATCCGTATTTGCTACGAGATAGCACAGGCTGTGCCTCCACTGATAGTAATGGCTCATTCCAGAAGGGCTCAAGCATCATCAGCCGCCTTCCTGGCGCATGTCCCTATCAAGAACATCTGCAGAGTCAGGACGTGATTATCACTACACCCTTTCACGGTGCACTATGCCATAACGTAGCAGGCCAGAGATGACAGAGCAGTGTTGCAATTGACACATCCATGAACTCCTGCCCATCTCCAGAGGTACTGCTTGGGAGTCCCAAGAGCATTCCCCTACAATGGAATGGACGTGAGCAAGCACTCGAAGAAAAAAAACCGGTTACTGTCCTTTCATAACTGTTGTTCTTTGAGATGTTGGTCATGTCCATTACATGACCCACCCTCCTTCATCTCTGTTGGACTTCCAGCAAGAAGGAACTGAAGGTGGGGAAAGCTGGTAATGCCTCCTATACTGATGCATACACATGCCGCTCCAGAGAGTGCCAGACCGGTCCCATACAGATACTACTGAGGGGAAAACTTCCAGCACCGGTGCATATGGCGAGCACACACACCTAGAATGGAATGGACATGAGCAACATATCTCAAAGAACAACAGTTACAAAAGGTTAGTAACCATTTTTTTTTCTTTGCAACTACATCCGAAATTCATGCCTAAAGTGCCTGGAGTTTCACCATAAACTCCACTGTTTACCTTCTGGCATTTTACCCTGAGTCTCACCACAGCATGGAAGAGACAAGGCTCCCCTCTCTAGGCATGCGCAGAGATCTAGCCTTCTACCTGCACACAACACCCTTTCAAAAGTCTTCAAGACTATTGTTGTTGTACAAAAAAATAAATCGAAAGCTCTTTTCCCAAAGGCTTTTTTTAGTGGATTTTCTCCTGTCTCACCCTTTTTATGTTATGATCTTATGAACACCCCTTCATCTCAAACTGTTAGGGCCCACTTGATGAAAGCCCAAGCAGCATCAGTAGCTTCCATACAAGGAATCCCTCTGAGATGTACAGAGCAGCTCCTTGGGGTTCTGTACACACCTGCACCATGCATGCTGATTCATGCTTCAGCTTGGGGATGCCTCGTATGGCTCAGTGGTCCTCCACTCTGTGATACAGTATACTTCCTTGCACTGCACATTCTTCCTTAATGAGTGACTTTTGTGAGTCACCCATAGTGAATACCCATAGGGACCAGCACTCAAAGAAGAAAGGAAAGTTAAGTGCCTTATAGTAACTCGAATCATTTGAGATGTATGGTCCCTGTGGGTATTCTCAACCTGCTCTCCTTCCCCTCTGCTCAGTCCCTCATGGGATTCACATTAGATCAGGAACTGGAGAGGTGGATGAACTGTGCCACCTCTTATGCCCTCAGTTGGAGGCACAGGTGCTGGCATGGACCAATGGACACTGCTATTAAAGAATTTCCAGTCCCGGGTGCACATACACGCCCACAGTGAATACCCATAGAGCAGTGGTCGCCACCAGTCAATCGCGATTGACTAGTCAATCCTGGAGACTCTCTCCCAGTCGATCACAATCTCTGGTGGTGCATCGGGGCTACTTCTAAGGCTGGCTCCGTTCCTGCCTCTGCCCCACGCCACTCCCAGAAGCGGCCAGCAGCCCAACATGCCTCCATGGCCCTGGGGGAAGAGGGACAGGGGGCTCCGCGCTGCTCCTGCCTGCATGCACCGCCCCCGCAGCTCCCATTGACCATTGAGGAACTGTGACCAATGGGAGCTGTGGGGGCGATCCCTGCAGAGAGGGGCAGTGCACGGAGCAGGGGTGCATTGGCCCATTCCAGGAGCAGCGTGGGGCCAGACCACCTGAGGTAAGTGTCACCCCCTTCAATGGGCAAGTTCTGAATGGCTCTGCAGCATTAAGACCAAGAAGAGCGTAAGTACAGCAGGACCAGCATTTCTCTTCCACCACCCAACTTGCAGCCTCCCAGAGCCAGCCACCCATGTCCCCTCCCAGAGCCAGCACCCCATACCCCCACCTGCACCCCAACACTCTGCCCTAGCCCAGAGCCCCCTCCTGCACCCAAACTCCTTCCCAGAGCTTGCACCTCTTATGCCTTCCTGCACTCCTGCCCCAGGCTCAGCCCACACCCCTTCCCGAACCCCACCCCACTGCCCCAGCCCACTGAAAGTGAGTGAGGGTGGGGGATAGCGAGCGACGGGGGGAATGGCGTGAGTGGGGCGGGGCTTTGGGGAATGGGCGTAGTAGATCCTGGGTTGTCCTTAAATTCAAAAAGTGATCTTGGGCGTATAAATGTTGGAAATCATTGCCATAGAGATTACACATCTTGCAGAAATCCAGTTACTATAAGTAACCTTTCTTTCAACAGCTCTTCCTATATGTGTATAGCTGAGAATACATGGAGCCCTAGTCCTTGTTCTGACTTTAGATATATTTTGTAAAATATATTTCAGAGAAGTACCTCCACATCCACTCCAGAGCAGCAAGTCAAGCTAGAAGACATCCTTCCGCTGGCATTCACCCGCCTTTGTGAACCTAAGGAAGCTTCATACAGCCTGATCAAAAAATATGTATCTCAGTATTACCCCAAACTCAAGGTGGATGTAAGGTAGGTGTAGGTGGTACATATTGGTAACAGGTGTCTCTGTCACTGTTTTGAAACACTAATTTCTGTAGATTTTCCCCCTTCTGCTCCTTTAAGGAGACTGTAGATGACATTTTTAGCTCGGCATTGTAATACCCTCCTAGAAGCTGAGAATAAAATGCTTTTTCCTGTGACTTTTTTTTCTTTCTGTAACCCATATGAAACTTCTGATCCCAAAGGTAGCATTGTTCATATTGCACATCCACCAGTAACATAAATGGAATCCCTTTAGTTGTTGGGATATGAATATTTACAGGTTTCCTCTTAGCATCTTGGCATCCACTTCCTTTTTTATGCTTTAAAGGGCACACAGCCTGCCAGCTAGTTCACCCACGTGGATGGTTTTAAAAAAATGTGATCTTATGTACGATCTTTTAATTGGTGAACGTAAAGAGCCTTCTGTCCATGACTGATTGTGGGTAAGTCACCCACCTTGTCCTGTCTACAAATTTGCTTTACAGTTGAGTCAAACTTTTAAATTGAAACATGAAACTTGACCTTTTCTGGATAAACTGTAGAACCAGAAGACAATGTCAGTTCACCTTTAAATAATATCCATTACTCCTTGCTCATGTCACTTGCTGATAGTTACTCTCATGCCCTGGGTAAAGTGTCATCTCTCCACCTCCCCTTTAAAGGTATATTGCCCATCTTTTTCAGACCCCAGCTGTTGAAGAATGCCCTGCAGAGAGCAGTAGAGAAGGGCCAGTTAGAGCAGATCACAGGCAAAGGAGCTTCTGGAACATTCCAGGTCAGAGGCCAGAGTTAGTCTTACTTCACCTTCTGTTGTTGTTTATACCATACATAATCCTTCTGTTTTCTCCCCCTTTGATTTTATTGGGCTACAACCTTCTCTAGCAGCCTATCAAGTAGGATTCACATGCAACAGTTCTCAGATTGTGGAATATTAGGATTCTTAGGTTGGTCTACATTTTTGGAGCGGGACACCTAGCTATTCTTGCTGAGATTTATAGCCTGTTTGTTGTCAGTAGTGCTCCTCATGCTGCTTCAGCTCTGACTCACTAGAGTGATGAGGCAGGATGGTGGGGTAAGTGTTTGGTTTGGTTTGGTTTTTTTTAACATTCTGTCAGTGTAACTATAAATACTTTTGCTAGGTTTGTGGGAGAGTCCCATCCATGGCAGAGGCATATGGAAGTCTAAAGCCAATGGCTATCTGGTCTGTGAGATGGAGGAAGGTCATGGCATGTTAATTAGCCTGTGGTGTTAGTTTCTTCAGCTCAATATAAATCCTAGGACTGGAAGGGACTTCGAGAGGTCATCTAGTCCTGAGTGCAGGGGACTGGACAGTACTAAGTATATTAAAAATATATCTACTGTGTATCTTGGAGATGGGACAGTGGCTCCAATCAACAGCATTTCTCGTCAATTGACTAAAAGACCTGTCTTCTCCTTGTGGGGTAGGAAGGAAGTATTCCCTGTGCAACATTTTAATGTAAAATGTTTCTCTGCTAATGCAGGAGCCCTGACTCACCTGATGCAGAGGAGTCTTGTCCTGAGCTGGTTTGGGAGAATTTTGTCTTGATTGCTTTTCTCTTCCTCCTTGGAAAATAGCTGAAGAAATCAGGGGAGAAGCCCCTACTTGGTGGGAGTCTGATGGAAGATGCCATCCTGTCTGCTATTGCTGCCATGAATGAACCGAAGACTTGCTCCACCACAGCTCTGAAGAAGTATGTTCTGGAGAACCACCCAGGGACCAATTCCAACTTCCAGGGTATGACTCCAAATCTACATAGCTGTCAGTTTCACAGAGCCTAAGCAGACTAAGTCCCAAAAGCCACAGAATTCTCTATACTCCCTGTTAAAAATATACTGTTTGATTTACCAGGGGCCAGGCAGCTGCTTAGCACTATCCTTTGTGAAAAGCACACTACAGAGATTCCCAGGATTTTAAAGTCCCATTATTTCAGTTGAGTCCCAAGGCTTATAGCAGCCTGGTCCATCTCTAAACCATAATGTGTAAATATAATTTTTTGTCATCTTGCTCTAAAGCCCTCAGCCCCGGAGTCAGTGCTTATACAAGGAGCCACATATTAACTTCTGAAGAGCTGCTTGTGGCTCCAGAGCCATAGGTTGGCCACCCCTGGTCTAGATAGTCCATTCTTATTTGTCTTAAGCCAGTTGAATTCATTTTTATGTCTGGAAAAATTCTAGGAGACTGTAGCTCAGAAAAAATAAATGCAGTTCCAAATTTACTTCCTATCCTGAGATGTTGCATAATCCTAACCAATGAAGCACCCATGCACCACCTTGACCAGTTTGCTTGTTTGTGCTGCCTCCACTTCTCCATATTTTGTAATCCTAAAACAGATAACTGCTTGGGGCAGAGACTGTGTGTTAGTTGTATTTGAAAGAGGCATAGCACATCTTGGTTGCCAGAAAAGGAAAAAAAAAAAAATCTTTCCGTGGGATATTATAATTTGATTGTGACTTGTAAACCATTCTGTATTAAGAGTAGTGGTGATGCCTTAGTGACTCAAAGGTAGATTTCCCCCCCCCCCCCCCCCAACCGTTCACTTGCAGAGGAACTACAGTATGTGGTGATGATCTGAGCACTTCTGGACAGTGTGATTGTTTACAGTGAGTTGACATCTGCCTCATATGACTACCAGCACAGGTTAATGTCCCCCTAATGCCAGACCCAGAAGCAAATCTCCAGACACATTAGCATTTTTGGTTTTGTTCCAAAATTTTTGGGATGCTTGGTGCCTTCCTGTAATGCTTACATGAGACAAGGCCAGAGATAGCACAGCCAATCTTGTACTCCCCATCTGCATCAGCATAATCAAATTTTTGATTTAGGGCTCTCTGATCCATAAAGGGGCCTAGCAATGAGGGCAAAAGGGGATTGGCTGAGCTACTGTTCTTGTCATTCAGAGATCATGATGTCAGGTTCTTTTTCCAGTAGTGTCCTATGGGTGTTCCACTGTAGGTATGTATGACGTTAGTGATATGAACTGTGACCATATAGATTATTGTTGCAGCCAGGGTCCTATGGTTGCACCAGGTCTTGTACAGAGGAGGTCAAGTGGGGTGTCTATGGAAAGGTTGTAGTTTGCTGGTTATATTATGCTGTCTGTATGTGTGTATGTATCATTTTTGTATTTGAAGTTTTAAATATTGGCTATGTACTTGTATCTCAATGTGTTTTGATTCTAAGTAGCCTCAGTGAAGCATTTGGTCAGCTTCTTGAGAAAGGACTATTCTCAGTAAGTGCCCAGTCAATAAACACTTTGGGAGACACCAATCCACATCTGAGCTTTCCTGGGGATGTTCAAACTAACACACAAACAATGGCATCAGCCTGCAAAAAGCTGAATCATTCATGGACATGTGACTTGCCCAGGTGCCTACAAACTCCATCTTGTTGCTGTGATTTTGCACAGGAGATCAAAGGGGTTTCCTCCCACAAAAGAGAGAATATAAAAGGCCCTGGAAACTCCTCCATTTTGTCTTCAGCTGGCTTAAGAGATGGCCTCTCCAACCCCCAAGAGATGCCTGAAAGAAACTGGAACAAAGGACAGTAACTATGGGGGTGGGAGTGATTGCTGGACCTAGACTGGGACGGAGTCCAGTCTGTGAAAGAAGCTTATTGGAACATCTCTAAGGGTGAGATTTACCTGTATGCAGTTTTTTAATGTATTAGGTTTAGACTTGCGTGTTTTGTTTAATTTTGCTTGGTAACTTACTTTGTTCTGTCTATTATTACTTGCAACCACTTAAGTCCTACTTTTTATATTTAATAAAATCACTTTTGCTTATAAATTAACACAGAGTAAGCTGTGCATATCTCTCTATCAGCGTTATAAAGGGCAGACAATTTGAGTTTACCCTGTATAAGCTGTATGCAGAGTAAAACTGATTCGTTTGGGGTTTGGATCCCATTGGGAGCTGGATGTCTGGGTGCTAGAGACAGGAGCACTTCTTAAGCAGTTTTCAGTTAAGTCTGCAGCTTTGGGGGATGTGGTTCAGACCTGGGTCTGTGTTTGCAGCGTGTCTGGCTCAACAAGACAGGGTTCTGAAGTCCCAAGCTGGCAGGGGAAATGGGCTCAGAGGTAGTCTCAGCACATCAGGTGACAGTCCCAAGTGGGTCTCTGTGACCCAACCTGTCACAGTGGCGTAGTCGGCAGGATCTGTGCACAGCTGATTGCTTTGAGATACTGGTAGTGATTTTAAGTGAGTTTTGGGTGTGGTGGCTGGAGAAGAGATAAAGTGGTTACTGGTTTTTCTGTTTATTTCGGGTGAAGGAAACGAGCACAAGAAAGCAGGGAAATGACTACCAGGGAGGCAGCTACAAAACTAGAGCTGGCCTGACTGGAAGCAAAAGAGAAGGCAAAGGACCATGAGTTTCAAATGAAGCTCAAAGAAGCAGAGGCAGCCAGGGAGGAAGCTGCTCACAAAAAAGCCATGAAAACCCAGAGGCTAGCCCTGGAGTTAAGACAGAGAAATACAAGCTCAGATTGAGACTCAGAAGCATAAACTGACTATAATGGAGTGGAAGAGACAGAACCCTTCAGCAGCTGGCTCCGCTTCCCCAAAAATCCACAAATGGGAACGGTTATGTCCGCAGTATGATGAATTCAGTGATATTGTCTAATATTTCATCACCTTTGAGAGACACTGCACCCTCCATGCAATGCCTGAAGGTCAAAAAATGACTACTTCAGTGGCAAAATTGACGGGAGGGCACTGGACATATTTAATAACATGCCTATTGATGATTTTTCAGACTATGGTAAATTTTAAGGAACTGGTTTTAAAACCATTTCAGATTACACCTGAAACCTACAGGGTTAAATTCAGGAGTCTTAAGAGGGGATCTGGATTGAGTAATGTGGCTTATGTAAATGAAATGAGAGAGTTGTTAGACAAGTGGGTGAGGGGAAAAGGCATTACAAGCTTTGAAGGAATGTGTGATTTGATTACTCAGGAACAATTCCTGAATATGTGCAGTGATGAATCATAGACTATCAAGGTTGGAAGGGACCTCAGGAGGTCATCTAGTCCAACCCCCTGCTCAAAGCAGGACCAATCCCCAACTAAATCATCCCAGCCAAGGCTTTGTCAAGCCTGATCTTAAAAACTTCAAAGGAAGGAGATTCCACCACCTCCCTCGGTAACGCATTCCAGTGAGTCACCACCCTCCTAGTGAAAAAGTTTTTCCTAACATCCAACCTAAACCTCCCTGACTGCAACTTGAGACCATTACTCCTCATTCTGCCATCTGCTACCACTGAGAACAGTCTAGATCCATCCTCTTTGGAACCCTCTTGCAAGTAGTTGAAAGCAGCTATCAAATCCCCCCTCTTTCTTCTCTTCTGCTGACTAAACAATCCCAGTTCCCTCAGCCTCTCCCCATAAAGAAAAGGAGTACTTGTGGCACCTTAGAGACTAACAAATTTATTTGAGCATAAGCTTTCGTGAGCTACAGCTCACTTCATCGGATGCATTTGGTGGAAAATACAGTGGGGAGATTTATACACACACACACACACACACACACACACACACACACACACACACACACACACACACTATGAAACAATGGGTTTTATCATACACACTGTAAGGAGAGTGATCACTTAAGATGAGCCATCACCAGTGGGGGGGCGAGGGGGGGGAAGGAGGAAGACCTTTCATGGTGACAAGCAAGGTAGGCCATTTCCAGCAGTTAACAAGAACATCTGAGGAACAATGGGGGGTGGGGTGGGGGGGAGAAATAACATGGGGAAATAGTTTTACTTTGTGTAATGACTCATCCATTCCCAGTCTCTATTCAAGCCTAAGTTAATTGTATCCAGTTTGCAAATTAATTCCAATTCAGCAGTCTCTCCTTGGAGTCTGTTTTTGAAGCTTTTTTGTTGAAGGATAGCCACTCTTAGGTCTGTGATCGAGTGACCGGAGAGATTGAAGTGTTCTCCAACTGGTTTTTGAATGTTATAATTCTTGATGTCCGATTAGTGTCCATTTATTCTTTTACTTGGAGACTGTCCACATATCTATTCAGGGGACACCATCATAGGGCCTAATCACATCAGCCACACTATCAGAGGCTCGTTCACCTGCGCATCTACCAATGTGATATATGCCATCATGTGCCAGCAATGGCCCTCTGCCATGTGCATTGGTCAAACTGGACAGTCTCTACGTAAAAGAATGGACACTAATCGGACATCAAGAATTATAACATTCAAAAACCAGTCGGCGAACACTTCAATCTCTCCAGTCACTGGATTACAAACCTGAGAGTGGCTATCCTTCAACAAAAAAGCTTCAAAAACAGACTCCAACGAGAGACTGCTGAATTGGAATTAATTTGCAAACTGGATACAATTAACTTAGGCTTGAATAGAGACTGGGAATGGATGAGTTATTACACAAAGTAAAACTATTTCCCCATGTTATTTCTCCCCCCCACCCCACCCCCTACTATTCCTCAGATGTTCTTGTTAACTGCTGGAAATGGCCTACCTTGCTTGTCACCAAGAAAGGTTTTCCTCCTCCCCCCCCGCACCCCCCCACTGGTGATGGCTCATCTTAAGTGATCACTCTCCTTACAGTGTGTATGATAAAACCCATTGTTTCATGTTCTGTGTGTGTGTGTGTGTGTGTGTGTGTGTGTGTGTGTGTGTGTGTAAATCTCCCCACTGTATTTTCCACCAAATGCATCCGATGAAGTGAGCTGCAGCTCACAAAAGCTTATGCTCAAATAAATTTGTTAGTCTCTAAGGTGCCACAAGTACTCCTTTTCTTTTTGCGAATACAGACTAACATGGCTGCTACTCTGAAACCTCTCCTCGTAAATCATGTGCTCTAGTCTCCTCATCATTTTTGTTGCCCTCCGCTGGATGCCTTCCAATTTTTTCACATCCTTCTTTTAGTGTGGGGCCCAAAAGTGGACACAGTACTCCAGATGAGGCCTCACCAATGTCAAATAGAGGGAAACGATCACATCCCTCGATCTGCTGGCAATGCCCCTACTTATACAGCCCAAAATGCCATTGGCCTTCTTGGCAACAAGGGCACACTGTTGACTCATATCCAGCTTCTCGTCCATTGTAACCCCTAGGTCCTTTTCTGCAGAACTGCTGCCGAGCCATTCGGTCCCTAGTCTATATAGCGGTGCATGGGCTTCTTCTGTCCTAAGTGCAGGACTCTGCACTTTTCCTTGTTGAACCTTATCAGATTTCTTTTGGCCCAATCCTCTAATTTGTTTTTAGGTCCCTCTGTATCCTATCCCTACCCTCCAGCATATCTGCCTCTCCTCCCAGTTTAGTGTCATCTGCAAACTTGCTGAGGGTGCAATCCACACCATCCTCCAGATCATTTATGAAGATATTGAACAAAACCAGCCCGAGGACCTACCCTTGGGGCACTCCGCTTGATACCGGCTGCCAACTAGACATGGAGCCATTGATCACTACCTGTTGAGCCCGACAATCTAGCCAGCTTTCTATCCACCTTATAGTCCATTCATCCAGCCCATACTTCTTTAACTTGCTAGCAAGAATACTGTGGGAGACAGTGTCAAAAGCTTTGTTAAAATCAAGGTATATCACATCGACTGCTTTCCCCATATCCATAGAGCCAGTTCTCATCATAGAAGGCAATCAGTTAGGTCAGGCATGAATCCATGCTGACTGTTCCTGATCACTTTCGTCTCCTCTAAGTGCTTCAGAATTGATTCGTTGAAGACCTGCTCCATGATTTTTCCAGGGACTGAGGTGAGGCTGACTGGCCTGTAGTTCCCAGGATCCTCCTTCTTCCCTTTTTTAAAGATGGGCACTACATTAGCCTTTTTCCAGTCATCCGGGACCTCCCCCAATCACCATGAATTTTCAAAGATAATGGCCAATTTCTCTGCAATCACATCCGCCAACTCCTTTAGCACTCTTGGATGTAGCGCATCCGGCCCTATAGACTTGTGCTCGTCCGGCTTTTCCAAATAGTCCCGAACCACTTCTTTCTTCACGGAAAGCTGGTCACCTCCTCCCCATGCTGTGCTGCCCAATGCAGTAGTCTGGGAGCTGACCTTGTTCATGAACACATAGGCAAAAAAAGCATTGAGTACATTCGTTTTTCCACATCCTCTGTCACTAGGTTGCCTCTCTCATTCAGTAAAGGTCCCACACTTTCCTTGACTGACTTCTTGTTGCTAACATACTTGAAGAAACCCTTCTTGTTACTCTTAACATCTCTAGCTAGCTGCAACTCCAAGTATGATTTGGCCTTCCTGATTTCACTCCTGCATGCCTGAGCAATATTGTTATACTCCTCCCTGGTCATTTGTCCAAGCTTCCACTTCTTGTAAGCTTTTTAGTGTTTTAAGATCAGCAAGGATTTCACTGTTAAGCCAAGCTGTTCGCCTGCCATATTTACTATTCTTTCTACACATCGGGATGGTTTGTCCCTGTAAGCTCAGTAAGGCTTCTTTAAAATACAGCCAGCTCTCCTGGACTCCTTTCCCCCTCATGTTATTCTCCCAAGGGATCCTGCCCATCAGTTCTCTGAGGGAGTCAAAGTCTGCTTTTCTGAAGTCCAGGGTCTGTATTTTGTTGCTCTCCTTTTTTCCTTATGTCAGAATCCTGAACTCAACCATCTCATGGTCACTGCCTCCCAGTTTCCCATCCACTTTTGCTTCCCCTACTAATTCTTCCCTGTTTGTGAGCAGCAGGTCAAGAAGAGCTCTGCCCCTAGTTGGTTCCTCTAGCACTTGCACCAGGAAATTGTCTCCTACACTTTCCAAAAACTTCCTGGATTGTCTGTGCACCGATGTAAAACAGTATTTGTGGGACAAAAAGGTGGATGCAGTAGGTGGATTAGCTGAGTTTGCAGACTCTTACAAGCAGTCACAAGCTGCAGTTAAACATAAACCACTGGCAGAGGGGTACAGGGTTGGTAATCACCGTTTTACCCATGGAGAAAAAGGAGGCTGGGCGTTCACTTCCCCATTCACATTACTCTTCCCAAATCTCCTGTACAAGCAGAAGAGCCCAAGAGGTGCTATAGTTGTAAATCCACTGAGCATCTGAGGAAATAAATGTCCTTGGCTGAGTGAGATCAGGCAGCAGGTAACACATGAAGCTGCTGCTGCTTCTCAGAGCCAGGCTGCTGCCTCTTTCCACACTGGATTTGTAAAGGTTGCTTCTACACAACCAAGCAGTGAGCATATGCATGCTGTTAAAGTTAATGACAAAGTGCTCCAAGGTTTAAGGGACACGGTTGCAGAAACTTCTGTGATCAGGAGAGATCTGATCCAGGAGGAGAATTTGTTACCAGGAAAAATGGCGCAATTAGAATTGGTGGGAGGTTACAAAGTCCTTGCACCTTTAGCTAAGGTACACGTGGAAACTGGTGATTTGCAGGCTGAATTGACTGTTGCAGCAGTGACACACACTTTTGCACCATTTCTACTGGGGAATGATTTCTTTGATGTGTTAGAATCTGTCCCAGGGTTTGTTAGCAGCAAGAAAGAATCTTGTGCTGAAAGCCCCAGATGGGAGGGTAAAGTCATAAATGCTGCTGGGGAAATAGGAGAGTGTCTCTTTAATTCCTTGGTAGCAGCCCGAATGGTCCTCACCAGTTCCTGTAGCCCTGGGGCTCAAGGGAAGTTCCTGTGGGAGGGGCTGGATAAAGCCAGCTCCTGTCCTATTATCATCTCCCTGGGGAGGGGAATGTTCCACCTGGTAACAGGGAGGTCTTCTCAGCTGCTGACTGCCAGGAAGTTGCAGGTCAGCAGGGACAGGTCCGGCTCTGGGGTGCACAGAGACATGTATCCCAAAGATGGAAGTTGGGGTCCTGGTGACAGTTGTGGTGGAAACAGAACCCAAGGACTCTGTAGCTGGAAGCAAGCCCAACCTGAGTGAAAGGGGGGCACAGATTTTGCTGGCCACTGAAGGCTCTGTCATAGCTGGTAGCTGTGAGCCCAGAGCTGGACCAGGGTTACCTTCTCTTTTGGCGGGACACAGGAGTGTCTGACCCACAGGGGAGCCCAGAGAGGGAAGTCCAGATGGAAGGTAAGTGGGGACAGGAGGGTCTGCCCACCTTTTGTAGGGAAGCTTTTCCCCAGGAGAAGGGTGAAAAATCTGCATCTGAAATGCTGGATCCCTCATCTGTGAATCTGGTTTTAAGGAAAGACTGGGGGTCAGATCTCCTGGAGGGAAGAGTCCACCTAACTGACCTTTTGAGAACAGATAGTGGGGTAACCAAGGGGATTTTACCAATCCAAAGCTCTCAATTAAATAATGTTGATCCTGCTGCCTTTGTGGGAGATAACACTGTCTCTTCAAAGCTGGAGGGAGAAAAACTTTGCATTTGGGAAGCTTCACAAGGGGGTGGGGTCCAACCCAAAGAAATTCCAGAGGGAGGGGCCGAGGGCAGGTATGGTTGCAGTGCACCCTTTCCTTGCCAAATCCTCAAACTCATGCGTGAATTGAGAGCCTCCTCCAAAGAGACAGGAGACTCTTTCTAACCCCCTACCATGGTACTCAAAGGACTTGGGAAACGCAATAGACACTAAACAAGCTAAATTGTGTGAATCGAGCCTGTCTGCCGTAGATTTGCTGTTAATCTTGTGTCTTTTGCTACTTCATCTATGGTTCAAGACAAAGAAATTAATACTAATGGTAAACCCTTTAAAGAAGTGTGACATACCTGATTTGTGGAAAAAACTTGTACATGCTAGGGATGGTGACAAAACAATATCACAAGCATGTTGCTCTTCAGCTTATACCTGTAAACAGGCTGGAAGCTTGGCACAGCAGCAAAAGCATAACTTGTCTACACTGCTATGTAGAAGGAGAAACTGAGGCACACCGCCTCATGGCATTGGTGGCTGAAAGCCAAAGCACCTACACTTTAACAGATATTGCTATCTGCATTCAGTTTGCAATACTGCACCCCAACATGTTTTCGGGCACCCAGAGACCCAGAACCCAGAGAGAATATAAAAGGCCCTGGAAACCCCTCCATTTTGTCTTAAGAGATGGCGTCTCCATCCCCAAGAGATGCCTGAAAGAAACTGGAACAAAGGACAGTAACTATGGGGGCATGAGTGATTGGTGGACCCAGACTAGGAAGGAATCAGTCTGTGAAAGAAGCTGCTTCTTAGACTGCTTTCTCATATGTATTCCAGAGTAGGTGTGCATGCTCACCACGTGCACTGGTGCCAGAAGTTTTTCCCTTAGCAGTACCCGTAGGGGCAGTGCTGCTGCGACCCCTGGAGTAGCACCTCTATAGTGCACTATAAGGGGAGCTGCATGCTCCCGCGCTCTGTTCCTTCTTGCTGTCAGTGAGGGTGCGTTGGAACTACTTGCTCCAGCTTCGCTTCGCTGCAGCTCATGCCAGAACTCATTCGTGTGTGTGTGTGTGTGTGTGTGTGTGTGTGTGTGTGTGTTCAACAAGTTTCGGTTCAGTTAGTTAACGTTCAGGCCGGGGCATGCCCCGTGTCCCAGGGTTTAAATCGTGCGACCCTTGCAGGCATTCGATGCCCAGAAGTGACCGCACGCCAGCTGTCTCTGTTGCCTGGGTCAATCCCACGTTAGTGACCACTGTAAAATCTGCAGGTCCTTCAAACCTAGAAACAAAAACGAAAGAGTCATTAGACTTCGGACCCTTCTCATGGAGTGGCCCCAACCCCGGCGCGCCGAGCAGATTCGGCACCGGGCACCTCGTCTTTGGTGCGCAGTGATCCCCTGGCACCTTCCGGTGGCCGGCACCGCTCCCCGTCTAAGAGACAGAGAAAGTCCCCATCTTCTCAGCGGTGTCGAGACAAAAGCAAGGAGCGAGGCTAGACCCAAGTGGGGCAGCCCCAGTTCCCCTCTGGGCTCCAGAGCTCCGACTCATGTCGAGCGGAGCAGCCCTGTTGCGTCGACTCAGGCCTCTCCGGATGTCTGGATGCCTTCGACGCCAGAGGCCCTGCAGGCGGCTCAAGACATTATGACTCTGCAGGTACCCAGGGCACCACCGGCACCCGGGTCCCACTCAGGAGGGAAGCCGCCGCTGGGCTCCAGGTAGTCGACCCTGACCCGACGCAGATCCCGGTCAGGGGACCGCTCTCGGGCCTGCTCGCCGCTCAGCGTCCTGTCAGGGCACGGTCTCCAGCCTCCACTTTCATCACCCACTAGGTTGTCTGGTCGTGTGCCGTCGGATTGGAATTCCAGGCACCACTCCACACCGAGTGGAGAGTATCGACAGGACAGGCACAGGCACCGTACGCACTCCCCTTCTCGTCGGAGCTACCGTAGCCACTCCCAACGTGAGCACCATTGCCATTCACGCTCCAGCTCTCTCTCCTCGAGGCACCGTGCCCACGACTCCTGGTGGGGATTGCCAGCTCTGCGTCATCGCGGATCTAGGTGTCGCAGCGTCTCAAGAAGTAGTGGCTCAAGGCAGCACCATACCTCGATGTCAGAGTCCCGGTCCCATGGAAGATGTCGTTCTCGGCACCATCGATCGTACCGCTCCCATGGTACTGACAAGTCGTTGGTAACCCTGACCTCGACCTACCTGCGGCCCCCTACGTCCCAGCCCAGCCAACCCGACCAGCTGGTGCCGCCGGTTTCGCAGTATGGTCAGTGGCAAGGGCCCCCATGGCAGGGACAGTGGTGCCCAGCCAGGGGCTCGTTCGGTAACAGGGGTGTCAGAGGCTCCCTCCGCCTCATTATCCAGGCCTCCAGGGGATAGATCGGCGGGTCATGGATCCTCGGCACTGCACGCAAAGTCCAACCAAGGGGTGGATCCCACGGTGCCAGCTGATGTGCATAGCTCCATACCGGCCTCCTTCCCCGCACCGGATGACAAGGCTGCAGCGCCCCCCACCCCCCCACACCGCAGGAGGACTTCAGGGTTCACCAGGAGCTACTGAAGCGAGTAGCGTCGAGCCTCCAACTCCAAGGTGAGGAGATGGAGGGGCCCTCAGACTCACTCTTCAATGTCCTCTCATCTTCGGTACAGAGCAGAGTGGCCCTACTGCTGCACGAAGGGGTGGCTAACGTTTCCTATGCCCTCTGGCAAACGCCGGCCTCCCTTGCACCAATATCAAAGAAGGCAGAGCGCAAATACCCACCCAGCCCCCAACTCCCTAGTGGTGGAGTCTGTAAATCATAAGGAGAGACAGGGTCAACCAGAACCCACACCCAAGAAAAAGGACTCTAGAGGGCTGCACTCGTTTGGTAGGAAGCTTTATTCGTCGTCCAGTTTCCAGCTCCGGTTGGCCAACCACCAAGCCTTCCTTAGCCGTTATGAGTTTAACTTGTGGGGGTCACTGCCCAAATTCAAACCCTCCCTTCCGGAGTGTGAAAGGAAGGAATTTAAGGCGCTTCTTGAGGGTGCCGCTGCTGCAAAGGCTGCTCTGCAGGCAGCATCGGATGCAGCTGACGCGGCTGCTCAGTCCACGGCCTTGGCGGTGTCCATGTGCAGTGCGTCGTGGCTACTGCTGTCCGGGCTCTCCACGGAGGCGCAGTCTGTGATGCAGGATCTTCCCTTCGATGGCAAGGACCTGTTCACAGAGCAAACAGACGTGAAACTTCATGGCATGAAGGACTCGCGTATTACCCTGCAAACCCTCAGGCTTTACGTCCTGCCTGCGAAGGACAAGCCTAAGCCACAAGCTCCTGCCCCGGCTTCCCAGCCAAGATATGAGCCCGCCTATAAGAGGTCCAAGACCCAAAGGAGGCGATCTCGGAAGCAGTCTCGCTCTGCCCCGCAGTCTGGGCCCTCGAGGGGCAAGCTGCAGGGCAAGAGGCCTTTTTGACTGTTGCAGGAGGGTCTTGTCTGCATTTCTTGCGGAATGGTCCCGAATAACATCGGACCGTTGGGTCCTCAACACCATTTCCCAGGGCTACACGCTACAGTTTGTCTCACCCCTGCCCACAATTATCAGCTAGACACTGCCTCCAATTACTGGGGAATATGGCAATGGTCACAGTGGTAATACCACCTGCCAGACTTCACATGAGATGCCTCCAGATGTGGTTCAGCTCGGTTTACAGACCAAACAGGGACAGACTAGACAAACCCCTGTCACTACCCACCAGGATCAAGAACTCCTTAGCCTGGAAGGATCCAGCCTACCTTTGCAAAGGGATCCCCTTATCACAACTCCCACCCCCCGTTGTTGCTTCTCACTACCAATCTATCGCTTATGGGGTGGGGTGCACATCTAAACAACCTCACCACACAAGGCAAATGGTCACCTGCAGAGATCTCTTCACATCAACCTCCTCAAGCTAAGAATAGTCAGGAATGCCTCCCCCCACTTCCTCACGCTGATCAAAGGATCGCACATAAGAATCCTAACAGAATGTAGCCTGTATGTACCACATAAATTGATGAGGAGCCAGATCGCCCTCCATTTGTGCAGAGGCGATGAGACTGTGGAACTGGTGCATGTCCCATGACGTCACATTGTCAGCAGCCTACCTTCGGGTACCCACCTCTCCATAGCAAACAGTTTCAGTTGCAAATTCCCACATGACCATGAGTGGGAGCTAGATCCAGTAGTACTTCATGAGCTGTTCAGGCGGTGGGAGAGGCTGACCACAGACCTATTTGTCACTTACCTGAACAAGAAATGTCCACACTACTGCTTCAGAGCAGGGATAGGACAACGCTCCCTGGGCAATGCTATCCTGCTCCTCTGGGATGGGGACCTTCTCTGTGCCTTTCCTTCCTTTCCCCTACTGTCAAAAGTCCTGCTGAAAATAAAAAGAGATGGAGCGATCAATATGACATGCTCCCACTTGGCCGAGACAGACCTGGCACCCTTAACCTGGCACAGCTTGGGTGTGCCTGCTGATTCCTCTCCCAGCCACTCCATACCTCCTCTCGCAAAACAGAGGATGTACCCTACATCCCAACCTGGGGATTCTCTGGCTCAAGGCATGGCTCCTACTTGTTTCCAATACCTAGAAAGCTCCTGCTCAAAGGAGGTGCAAGATGTATTACACAGTAGAAAGTCCTCAATATGACATACTTACCTGCAAAAGTGGTCTAGGTTTTGGATTTGGTGTACTTCCCAACAAATTTCCCTGACATTTGCAACTCTTCCACATATCTTAGACTATGCATTAACCCTAAAAAGATCAGGGCTCTCTGAGTCCACCCAGCAGCTATAGCAGCCTTCCACCAACCAGTAAAGGGATATTTGCTGCAGTTGCATCTAATTACTTCCTCAATTTCTTACTCCCATGTGGGTCCTAAACCTGGTATTGAAAGGACTGACTAGGCCTCCCTTCATACCCAGGACCACCTGTTTGTTTGCATACCTCTCAGTGAAAACAGTCTTCCTGATACCTCGGCTAGGAGAAATAACAGCTCTGATGGCAGATCCATCTTGCACTATATTGTTTTGGGACAAAACAATATACGCTCAGACCGCACCTGAAATTCTCTGCCACTCTAACCTCCCCATTTCACGTGAATCAGTTGATTCATCTTCCAACCTTTTACCCCAAGCCTCACCAAAACAACAGGGAGGCTATACAACACACTCGAGAGCCCTAGCCTTCTACCTGGACAGGACAAAGATTTTCAGGAAGCCCCCCTAGATTTTTTTTTTTTTCCCTCCATTGACTCAGCAATATCAGCCCAAAGACTCTCCAAGTGGATCTCGAACTGCAGCAGACAATGTTATCAAGTTCACAATATAACCCCTCTAGATGGAACTAGTACACATTTCACAAGGTCAATCTTCATCTCTCATTTTCTTCAAGAATGTCCCTATCTCAGATCGGTTGGGTGGCAACATGAGCGTCGGTCCACACTTTCAGAGAACATTATGCAATCGCTGGGGACTCCACCCCCAATGTCATCTTCAACTCCACAGTACTGTGAACTGTAACTGATCTTACGTTGAAGTCTCAGCCCTCCAGTGGGGATACTGCTTGGGAGTCACCTACAGTGGAGTATCCATAGGGACACTACTAGAAGAAGAAATAGTAGTTACTCACCTTTGGGCAGTAACAATGGTTCTTTGATATGTGTCCCCTTATGGATGCTCCACAACCCACCCTACTCCCCTCTACTTGGAGTTCTTGTCAATGATTCTGCCATAGAGAAGGAACTGAGGGGGTTAGCCCCCACACACTGACTAGCCTCGTGGTAGGTCACAAGGGGAGATCAGCGTATGTGCGGGCCTAATGGACACTTCTACTGAAGTTCTCCAATCTGCAGCACATGGACGTAAGCACATCTACAGTGGAGTACTCATAGGGACACACATCTGCATATTGCACATGGTGAGTTACTGTCTTTTGACCCATGATTCAGCTTGAATCTCTGGTGTAGGAAGAATATCCAGGCTAGTCTAACACTTATTTAGCACTGGCATTATTTGGTTTTAGAGCATTGCTATAGGAAATTTCAGCTCTGGTTGTTAAAGGCATACATAATTCAACCTATCCCCAGTGCCTGAGAACATTGATCATTGCTTGGAGATATGACATCTATTTACTGCTGGTCGTATGTGGAAATGTTTCAGCATGCCATCTGTTAATTTACATCCCCTACCACTAGATAGAAATATCTGTAATGATCTCTCTCTTTCTGGACTATCCAGAGCGGGAGACCTGAGGAGATGTAGAAGCAGACAGGGAGTTATGTTAGGGGTTCTGTGCTCTACCATGGTTGTCATTTTGTGCCTTGCATTTCTTTCGCTGCCCAGGTTTAAAAATAGCCTTATGATGCATATTATAAAACTTGGTGGTGTTTTTGTTTTTTGTTTTGTTTTGGACTCTTGTGCATCTAATATGGGCAAAGCTAATACTTTAATGGAAATGAGCTATTCAGTTAATAAAGCAAGCTCTTTAAGTGCTATTTTTAATTAAAACTTTATTCATTGGGAATGGTCTGAGGGCTGATAAAAGGATGGTTTAGTCCCAGATGATTTTGTTACAGTGAAATGTTCTCTCTCTAAAAGTCCCACTTCAGCAATATTGTGGAAGCTGGCTGGAGTGAGTACCTTTCCATTTGTTATGCTTAATAAATCAAGTAATTTAAACAGTATATTCCTTTTGATTCTGTTTTTCTTTCCCTTCTCCACCTGAGTCTCTTCTGAATCTGGTAGATGAAAAGGCTCTTTCCTGTCTCCTGGTGGTTTGGAGGGAAGTTAACTTATGTAAATGTTCCATCCTAATTGAAACTGAAAACTGTCTCATGACAAACTGTTGAACCAGCAGTGTTCATCTCCTATCTGCCGGAGAGGCAAGTTCCCTTTATATGTTCAGTAGGCTCCATCAGTGCAAACAAGTACCAAGGAAAAGACTGGAGCAAAAACATGTCTTATTTTTTTTCCTCTGGTACGTGACCCCTCAAATCTTGCCCTAGCAATTCACTGTAACAAGGTGGAGCTAAGAAGGTGCCAGATCACAGTTAAGGACCTGAAAACAAAAGGGAGGGAAGAATGGGGAATGAAGTGTTCAAACTAAGGCAAAAATACTTCAAAGAACAATAGGAACAGAACAGAGCCAAAAGGTCAGTGTAACTAAAATGAATTATGTTGCATTAGAAACATTTTTTTAAAAAAAACTGTCTCTGGTCTTAATATTTCCACCAAGAAGCCTTGACTGTTTTTTAAATCTTTCCAAAAGACAATTAAACTAACATTTGTTAACAATTCGGGCCCAACGCTTGAATCTACCTAAATATTATCTGTGGGGAGGATTGCACTGTAAGTTCTACATACAGTACAAATGTAGTAAACCTCTTTTAAAGCCACTCTTTAGCTGGGTCCTACACAGAAGCTGACTGCATCAGAAAGGGGAAGGGGACTGTATAGAACAGTGAGGTCAGGGATTGTGGCTGGATAAAGGTACTGACGCACCCTTACTTCACTTCCCGCAGTGCATCTACTGAAGAGAACCCTGCAGAAATGTGAGAAGAACGGCTGGATGGAGCAGATATCTGGGAAGGGTTTCAGTGGCACCTTCCAGCTCTGCTTCCCTTATTACCCCAGGTAAAGAGCCCTCCGTTGACAGGTGGTCATGCACTGCATTTCACAGACCATTAGCCCAGCCATGTTGTTTTAACGTATTGATGTTCACGGGACCAATTTTTTTTACCTTGGAAGATTTTTTTTTTTTTAAAATAGGGTTTAACAACCTTGCCCAACATTGTATAACTCGTATCATTCTAGGTTCTGATGATAACAAATCTGATTAAACATTACGATGGCTTTACCAACCAAGAAACTCTTCAGGAAAATAACTTCCAACTTATCTGTATGTGTGTCTATATATGTTCCATTCTATGCATCCAATGAAGTGGGCTGGAGCCCACGAAAGCTTATGCTCTAATAAATTTGTTCGTCTCTAAGGTGCCACAAGTACTCCTGTTCTGTTCTTTTATTAATCTTCAAGTCTATCATGGCTTCAGCACAACTGCCTGGGATCATAGAAGATTAGAATCATAGAATATCAGGGTTGGAAGGGACCTCAGGAGGTCATCTAGTCCAACCCCCTGCTCAAAGCAGGACTAATCCCGAACTAAATCATCCCATCCAGGGCTTTGTCAAGCCTGACCTTAAAAACCTCTAAGGAAGGAGATTCCACCACCTCCCTAGGTAACCCTTTCCAATGCGTCGCTCCTAGTGAAAACATTTTTCCCAATATCCAAACTAAACCTCCCCCACTGCAACTTGAGACCATTACTCCTTGTTCTGTCATCTGGTATGACTGAGAACAGTCTGGCTCCATCCTCTTCAACTACCCCCTTTCAGGTAGTTGAAAGCAGATATCAAATCCCCCCCTAATTCTTCTCTTCTGCAGACTAAACAATCCCAGTTCCCTCCATCTCTCCTCGTAAGTCATGTGCTCCAGCCCCCTAATCATTTGTGTAGCTCTCTGCTGGACTCTCTTCAATTTTTTCACATCCTTCTTGTAGTGTGGGGCCCAAAACTGGACACAGTACTCCAGATGAGGCTTCATCAATGCCGAATAGAGGGGAATACTCACTTCCCTTGATCTGCTGGCAATGCTCCTACTAATGCAGCCTAATATGCCATTAGCGTCCTTGGCAACAAGGGCACACTGTTGACTCATATCCAGCTTCTCGTCCACTGTAATTCCCAGATCCTTTTCTGCAGAACTGCCGCTTAGCCAGTCGGTTCCCAACCTGTAGCAGTGCATCTGATTCTTCCTTTTGAAGTGCAGAACTCTGCATTTGTCCGTGTTGAACCTCATCAACATATCTACCTCTCCCCCCAGTTTAGTGTCATCCGCGAACTTGCTGAGTGTGCAATCCATCCCATCATCCAGATCATTAATGAAGATGTTGAACAAAACCAGCCCCAAGAACAACCCCTGGGGCACTTCACTTGATACTGGCTGCCAACTAGACATCCAGCTGTTGATCATTATCCGTTGAGCCCAGTGATCTAGCCAGCTTTTTATCCACCTTATAGTCCATTCATCCAATCCATACTACTTTAACTTGCTGGCAAGAAGACCATATCAAAAGCTTTGCTAAAGTCAAGGTAAATCACGTCCCCCGCTTTCCCCATATCCATAGTGCAAATTATCTCAACATAGAAGACAATCAGGTTGGTCAGGAATGACTTGCCCTTGGTGAATCCATGTTGACTGTTCCTAATCACCTTCCTCTCCTCCAAGTGCTTCAAAATGAATTCCTTTAGGACCTGCTCCATGATCGGTGAGAACCTGGACTTAAACTGCCATCCCCCTGCTATGCCTGCAATGGGAGGGAGCAATGTGTAAGAGAGCTTGAGGCAGAACTGCTTAGGGGAGAGGTGGGGCTATGGCATGTCCATTAATTTGCAGCCAGCTTGACTTCATCCACCTTGGCCCTTCCCTAGCAGCACCTCATTGATTTCTAAGATATTTAGCCACATGCATGGAAATCGGCATCTTGTGTAAGTCCACAGTGTGTGGAAGCTCAAACTAGCTAGGTTTTACTTTAACAAAATGGGCAACTAGCCCTGGCAATGCAGGGGCAATCGGTGGCTCCCTTTCAGCCATCTGACACTGAACTTTGTATCCTTTGACATGAGTTAACAAGATTACTTTTGTAGCCCAGGTGTGCTGTTCCCAGAGAAGCAGCAGGAGGAGGATTCTGAGGAATCTGAGGAGGAGGAAGAGGAGGCAGAAGAGGAATCTGAGGAGGAAGAAGAATCGGAGGAGGAAGAACCACCTCCAAAGAAAAGGTATAGAGCTGAAAATTAATGGGCTTGTACGCCTGCATGGCCGTCCCTACTGGTCCATCTTTAAGGGAGGCCATACCTCCTCGCTGTCACGCACCTGTAAAGGTGATCTCAAAAACAGGGAATTAGTTTGCATCTAGTATTCAGGCCCTCAGGCTGGGCAGAGCGATAAGGCTGAGCCCTGGATGCTCAGTCAGGGCAGGGCAGCAAAGCAATCTAGGGCTCGGTGGACGGTAGACCAACACAGGCCTCTTGGCCTACGGTGGGGAAGCTTCCACCCCAGAGGTAGGGTGGCAGGGGATGTGGGCCCAACTGACTCCACCACATCCCAGCCTAGGGCCCTAACAGTGGCAGAGTGGTCCACCCGCAAGACGCTGACCTAGGATCAGGCCAACACTTAACCAGATGGTCGTCTAGTTCCTCTGGGCTACTTCCTACATCCCTGGGGTTTGGTATCTCTGTAATGTGGGGATCCTTTGTCTCCTTGGGGAGCTCTGGCCAGTCCTCATGTGGCAGCCCCAGCAGCTCCTTGGTGTCTCGACTGGCCAGAGTTCCCAGGGCAACCAGCCAACTCTCAGGCGGCAGCCCCCACAGCTACTCAGCATCTTGGTCAGCGAGCAGCCCAGGGAGATCTGGCCAGGCCTCAGCATGGTGGGGTTCCTCTGCAGGTTCCAACAGCAGGCGGGATGCATCTGTCTCCCTTGGCGTCTCCAGCCCAACTGAGCTGCAGGGCCTGCCTTTTGTACTTCCTCTTCCTGTCGTGCCCAGGGCAGGCTTGGCCTTCCTGGTTCTGCACACCAGGGGGTATGTTGTGGTCCTCCCTGTCCTTCCCTCTGAGGGAAGCCACACCTCCTCGCTACAGGGCTCCTCTGGTATGACATACTAAAAACTATGACTTACCTGCAGTTACAGGCTTCATGGGAATCATGGCTCTTAAGCAGCAGGCTCCAGCAAAACGTAATAGTGCAGGGGCGACTCAAACATGGGATCGTCCATGAAAGAACTGAGGTCATGATTAACCAGAGTTTGGGGCAACTGATTGGAACTTTGTCATGATTGTGGTAGAGTTCTTTAGGACTAGGGCTACTTGCTGAGAATTGATTAGTCACCATTAGTACTAAATGTATGCTATAGAAGACTCTCTAGTGATGCTGTGGGTTGGTGTGCCAGCATTTCACCTTTGGAGACTAGAGGTCAAATTCTATAGTGTTCAATCTCTGGAAGTCAGTAATTATCCGCAGATAGCCATTACTGCTGCAGAGAGACCCAGGACTGGAATAGCAGGGGATGATGCAGGTATTTGCAAGGTGGTGTATAGATTTTTTTTTTTTTTTTTTTTGTGGTTGGAGGCTATGGGCACTGTCGGTATTAGGACTCTATCATGGTAAGTGCTGTACACACGTAATCAGTGTGCACCTCGCCAGACTTCAGTGATAGTCTTTTACACAATTTCATAAAAGCTGAGAGGGGCCTGATCTTATTCTTTGTTCCATATTTAGTGTCCATTTCCTCTTTCCATTTAGCTTCTCCATTTTTCTTCTGTGCTTTAAGAAAGGTTGTGGTCTCACTTTAAAAGCTGGGGACTTTTTAATGATGTCTGATAAAATACAGGATAAGTTTATTTTTCTCTCTTGTGGCTGGTGTATTTACTGTTCTAAAGCCAAATGAAACTGTTCTTACTCCAAATGTACACTTGCGCTGAATGGCTATATTAGTAACAAACCCAACAAAAGAAAAGCTCTAAGATGCTTGGGTTGCTTGACTCAGACTCCTGAATGACAGGCACTATTCATAGGGTTATATGCTAACAAAGGAGATACAAACTTAGATCATCATGGGGACTGTTAAGAGCTTTACACTGTGATCTTGCTTAAAAGATTTTCTTGCTCTTGGGGGTCTGGCTACTCAAACTGAGGTGGATCATTGCAAGCTGGGTCCTCCATGTTAAAGATGAAGGAGGCTGAAATCTGCTCCATTTTATATCCATTAATCCATGGGCTCTAGGCAAGTTTTGGTGCCTTGGTACTAAATTCTCTTGCCCTTTCTTCCTGACAGGATGCATATGCGATCCACCCCAAAATCCCGGAGCAGGGCCCCTCCAGTGAAACGAAGAGAATCCAAACCCAAGCCAAGAAAGGCCCCTGCAGCCCGCCGGGGGAAAGCAAAGCCCCCACCCAAGGTCAAAACCCCTGCCAAGAAAGCCAGACCAGCAGCCCCATCCATCAAGAGGCCCTCTGGTAGCAGCTCTTCCAAGAAACCAGCAGCGAGCGGGAGGAAAGAAGCGAAATCCCCTACCAAGGGCAAATCCACCATGAGGAAGTCTCTCCGGGCAAAAAAGTAAACTTTTCCAATGTGTCAGGGAATCCCATGGTCAAATCCACAATCTTGTTTTATAACGTCAACGTGCATTTGTATTTTAGTTCTAATGCTTAAACACTTAATTTTTTTTTTTTTTCTTGAATGATGGGGAAAAGCTGAAAACTAAGTCAAACCAACCCGAGTTAGATCTAGATGCCCTGTGCCTGCCCTCCCCTAGAACAAGTCGTCTTTAGTTTTTGCAATAATTTTAGGGCTTTTCTAGAGTGTGTAATCTGTACATTTTATGGTGTTTGTTTTGGGTTTTTGCTTTCAAAACTTGTTCAAAAAAGATTTTTATATCTTTACGCAGCAGGAACAGGATTATTGGGGAAATGTAACTCTGAAGTGAAAAGGCAAAACTGCAGGAGTTTTCTCCTTAGATTTCCTGCATGGTAACTAACACAAAGGGTTCCTAATGCTTCTATGGAGAAGCAAAATATATACAATGCTCGCACTGAATTCTGAAGGTGCTTCTCTCTGCATGGCCATTGTAGTGATTTACTGAGGAGATGTTTTGTTTGGCTGCTTCAGACCAACAAGTTCCCCTTGAAAATGAGTCGGATCTCAGAGTGAATGCAAAACATTCTGACCCATCTGATGTCAAAGGGGTCCCAGAATGGGCAATCTCCTGAGTTTCAGTTAGCCAGGTTGTCGTGATTTGAGTAAGCGATTCCACACATCCTCCATCTGTTACCTAATACCAAAATATATACAAGTCATCTTTAATCCAACTTTGAAATGTTTTTTAAAAGATGAAGAACCTGAGTTTTCACTTCTTGTTTGCGCTTTTTAAAAAAAAAAAAAGTGAGAGTTCTATAACTCCTAATGTAGAGTTGTTGATAAGTGATGAACCTGCAGTTTGCTAAAATAAAATTTAAACTAGAGTCCAGCCCTGTCTTGTGTGCTGCTTCCTCTCCAAAGTTTTCTCAGATTCTTTAGATGAGATCTAGAAGGAGAGTGGGATTACCATAGGGATCAATGTAGAGGCCCATTTTATTTAACATTTTGTTAAAGGGATACCATCAGCTTGAAATCTGGTCCATTAATGAGTTTTGGATATCCTCCCCGCCCCTGCTTCCCAATTCCCCTACCAAACTCTGTAATTTTACACTCACTCTTTAAAACTCTTCTCCCCCTCCTTCTCTGTGAAGACCAGTGTGAATTGGGGAAATTGGTATAGTCAGTTTCCCCGGTATAGTCAGTGTTGAGTGAAATGAACTCCCGCAGGAACTAAGGACCGTCACAAAACCTCATCACCTTCCACTCCAAATGCATGGTGCATTTTCTTCCATCCGCCTTCTCTAACATAAACCCAAACCCTAACCCTAAACGTAACATACACAGCATGTACATTTGAAAAACCAAAACTCTTGCCAAAACACTACACACGCAATCCTCTCCTAGAATGAGGATGAATGAACCTCATGTGACAGATAATGATCGATAGGAAGGTGCTTGAGTGTATGATGGTGTTGAGAGTGGTATAAAACCTGAGAACAATACAAAATAAACTGAAAAAAGTGGTATTTTCCTCCATTGCTTTACAAGTAACCAAAGGTAACTACAAGCAACAATAGTGGATTTAAAAAATAGACAAAAGTGACTTACATTGTCAGCGCCCCTTTAATTGTCAGAAAGAGGCTGTAAACAGCAGGTTAATGAAATTCAGATGATACTAGACTGGAAGAAGTTTAAAGTATCTGTGAAAACCAAAACAGTCTACAGGTGCATAGAACAATTAAATCATGGTTAGTAAATTACAAAGTGAGGGGGGCAAGTAGAAACTACTGCATCTGGGGACAAACCCCAAAAGGCAGAAACTCAGTGGGAGGGAGAAACTAGAGAAGCTTAATGCTAAGAGAACAGCCTTTAGAGGTGTGTGCATTCCTTGAAAGGGAGCTGGAAGTTTTGAGAGAGGTGAAGGAACTTCTTCTTTTCAAGCAGTTATTCACACCTGTGTTGTTATTGCTTGAAGTAGTTACTCAGACTCTGTGTCTGCATTACCCTCTGATGTAGGGGAGCCTACACACTGTCAATACTGCTTCTGCAGGAAAGGGGGACAAAAGGAAAGTACTGTCAATCCCACTGCCTCCTCCCAATCAGTTGCTGGGCCGCAGTCTCCCTTGGCTTTCTCCGTGGGATGCTACAACTTGACCACTAGCAAAGTTTTGATATCCTTGATCTCGCCCATATATGTTGCGGACACTGAGCTGTGCCATCACTAAGCAAATCTAGTAGAAGTCTGCTGATAATGGAGATCACCTCAGTTTACACACTGATTATTTGTAATGATCCTTGCCAGGAAAGGAAAGACCCAAAATGGCGTGTGTCTGATGTATTTCATTTCAAATTTTGCCTACTGCTGACTTAACCTTTTGAGCTGTATCTCAAGGAGATGGCAAAGTGATGTTAATGGCACTCAATTAGAACATAATATGGGATACCTGTAAAAGAGCACAGTGCAGTTGGCCTTTACTTTCCATCACTGCATCGGTGTAAAAAATGAAAACTCTCAAACTCAGATCATGTTCGTGTAGGTTTTAATGGGACAGGAATGTTATTCCATCTGTGGGGCTGCAGACAAAAAAATGTTGCTGCTCCGAGGAATAACTTCCTCACAATAGCTTCCCCACATTAACAGCCCTGCAGGTAACTAATATAAGATCCATATACACCAACATAGCTGAAGAATGCAGCCTGCCATAGGTAGGTGTGCCGAGGGTTGCTGCTGCTCGGAGAAGAGTGCTGGGCATGCTAGCCTTAAAAACTGCCTGAGTCAAACTAAGGCCATTTCAGTCCATAGTGTTGAGAAGTACGTGTAATATGCTGGTGCCAGGGATTTGAACTCTTACCACAATGCTATAGAATATTTTGCTGTGGGGCTCCTGCAGTCTCTCCTATTGAAGTAGTGCCACTTTAATTAAACAATAGAATATATGGCTATTAATTGGGCTAGAGAAAGCATGAGGATGACACGCTACCCTAGTGGTTAAGGCACGCAGATGGGAGGTGGCAAATCCCTGTTCAAATCCCTTCTCCCAGTCTCATGGGAGAGGACTTGAATGGAGGGTCTCCCACATCCTGGGGTGAGTACCCTGGCCACTAGGCTAAAGACTGTAAGGGAGCTTCTCTACCCTTGGCAGCTTAGTGTGAACTCACTTGAGGACCTGATCTTGTAGGTGTGTTCAGAGGCTGCCTTCCAGATCAGTCTCCTTGGGCAGCTGGATGCCTGTCTCTCCCAGTTTGTGAATCACTCTGCGGCTTAGCTGGACATCTAGCTCTTTCTACCCCGAGGGAGGTAGCCCTGAGGAAAAAACAGGTGCGAAGTGAATTTAGGAACCTACAGCGTTTGGCACCAGTTGAGTGGGTACTTTGTGGATTGCAAAAGTCCCTAAAAAGGGGACTTAAGTGCTCATATACCTTCATGGATCCCACCTTCCAAACTACTGGGAAAAGCATGGAGCAAGCCTTACACTCAGCCACAAGTTCATTCGCTCCTCTGACAATTTGCCAAAAACAGAAAATGGGACTTAGCTAAAATTTTCCATCCATAGAAGGTTAAAATACGCATATTCTACTGCACTGTAGAAGAAATTTTACTGAGACCAGATCCAACAGAATTCGGAAAAAGAAAAGGAGTACGTGTGGCACGTTAAAGACAAACAAATATATTTGAGCATAAGCTTTCGTGAGCTACAGCTCACTTAAATAACTGACTCCAAAGCTGTTATTCTCTTGGTATTTGTATAGGCTATTAGAATCATAGAATATCAGGGTTGGAAGGGAACTCAAGAAGTCATCTAGTCCAACCCCCTGCTCAGAGCAGGACCAATCATCCCAGCCAGGGCTTTGTCAAGCCTGACCTTAAAAACCTCAAAGGAAGGAGATTCCACCACCTCCCTAGGTAACGCATTCAAGTGCTTCACCACCATCCTAGTGAAAAAGTTTTTCCTAATATCCAACCTAAACCTCCCCCACTGCAACTTGAGACCATTACTCCTTGTTCTGTCATCTGCTACCACTAAGAACAGTCTAGATCCATCCTCTTTGGAACCCCCTTTCAGGTAGTTGAAAGCAGCTATCAAATCCCCCCTAATGCTTCTCTTCTGCAGACTAAACAATCCCAGTTCCCTCAGCCTCTCCTCATAAATCATGGGGTTCGGGTTCGGGTTCGGGTTCGGGTTCGGGTTAGGGTTAGGGTTAGGGTTAGGGTTAGGGTTAGGGTTTAGGGTTAGGGTTAGGGTTAGGGTTAGGGTTAGGGTTTAGGGTTAGGGTTAGGGTTGGGTTAGGGTTTAGGGTTAGGGTTAGGGTTAGGGTTAGGGTTAGGGTTAGGTTTTAGGTTAGGGTTAGGTTAGGGTTAGGGCTAGGCTAGGGCTAGGGCTAGGCTAGGGTAGGGTTAGGGTTAGGGTTAGGGTTAGGGTTAGGGTTAGGGTAGGGTTAGGGTTAGGGTTAGGTTAGGTTAGGGTTAGGGTTAGGGTTTAGGGTTAGGGTTAGGGTTAGGTTAGGGTTAGGGTTAGGTTTAGGGTTTGGGTTAGGTTTAGGGTTAGGTTAGGGTTGGGTTAGGGTTAGGGTTAGGGTTAGGGTTTAGGGGTTAGGGTTAGGGTTAGGTTAGGGTTAGGGTTAGGGTTAGGGTTAGGGTTTAGGGTTAGGGTTAGGGTTAGGGTTGTTAGGGTTAGGGTTAGGGTTTAGGGTTAGGTTTAGGGTTAGGGTTACGGTTAGGGTTTAGGGTTGGGTTAGGGTTTAGGGTTTGGGGTTAGGGGTTAGGGTTAGGGTTTAGTGTTTAGGGGTTTGTTAGGGTTTTGGTTCGGGTTTTAGGGTTTTTAAGGTTTTTT